>NC_137470.1:47769227-48969227 GCF_964235325.1 Thermobia domestica | reverse complement strand
AATAGTTAAGTTTAGGCAGACAATTCCAAAGTCATTCTTAAATCTTTCTCAATAGTCAAAATATTGAATTATTATCTGTGTGAACAACCATGAATGGAAATTCCTAATATTGATTCCTCATTTGCTCTCATTTTTATGTACTGTATATGCATGAGGAGCTAAGAGATAATAGATGTTGAGTATTAGTGAGCTTGGAATATATATATTAAGATAAAAAAAAGTCCTCTAGTAACTATTTTAAGGAATGGGACGTGGAGTAGATCGATAATTAAATAAAGATATTCACAAAATAAAGAACATCGCAGCAGTAGATCGAGGCACGCGGTGGAAACTTCGTTGCAAATGATGGCCTTGCGATAATCTTTAGTAAAAGAACAGCTTTCTATTTCTTTTAATGAAGTAAATTCTTTTTTAGTTTTAAGTGTTGCGATTATGCAATGTTGTGAGCAAAAGGGTAGCAAATGTAAGTGCTTAAACATAGCAGAAACAGTTCAATGAAGAACTTGAGAAGAAAACCTGCAGGGTACGATGTTGTCTATCTTACGCACACACACATAATCTTATATTGAACTGATTCCATTCAGCAGAAGAGAATACTGTACTACTAAGATGTACCCAACATCCCTTCATTTATCTTCCATTCCAATGCTTCTGATATCATTGATATCAACAGATAATTGATAACTTTTCAGACTTACCGTTTCATTTTTGGTTGATCTACATCCTACAGTCTTACGTGTACACTCCGATGCAAGAGCACACCTTTTGTTGACAAAAGTGCTTTGCCCTGATGTGTCCATCACATGCACGGTATGGCAGAAGGCTGTTCCTGCAAAAAAGGTTTAAAATAATGATTTTTTTTTTAATTTTTGGAAATGAGGAATATATTCATTTATAAATAGAATTTCACAGATATATGATAATGTTATTTTACATTGGAAACAACATTGGGAGATGAAAGCAAATTTGTGCAAAGGATGTGATCCTGACTTATATTGAAAGGTGACATGTTCCTTTCAGTAGACTAACGTCTATTCCTGTGACCTCAATTTAAATTTGTGCAAAAAGAGATTTGGATATTTAGGCTCTAACTTTGTCGTCTTCAATAGTATCATGATAGTATTTACTTAAGGCAGACAAAATGAGAATTCTCCTGAAATAACGTGACATGCAGGCTAGCGGAAATGCACTCACATTAGGGCATCGAGTTACGAAGGCGTTCAGCAATTTCACTACCCAATTATTTTCACTACTAAAAAGCTTCCATTCACAAATACTGAGAAAAGACCGCCAATCCTACGCTAATCCTTGCATAATTTCATGAAGTTTTACCCTGTTTATCAAAGATTGCATTTCGTTGATGTATTAATATGGTATGCAACTACACATTGAGAGCTCAAAGGAAACGCTTATTTTAATCATCCCATTACTGGTCTTCCATATTTACAAAGCCGATGGATAACAAAGCTCTCCGGCGAAGTGTCTTCTGTGGAATAAACATTGTAACTCACACTCTCATGTATCCACGTGGAGACACAGAAAGAGATGGTGACAGAGTACAATATACGTTTGGGAGAAAAGGAAGAAACTATGAATAATTAATTGAGCGCAGAAACACATTATTTTTCTCTCTCCTTTTTACAGCTTTCCTATTAGCATCACGATACGCACACAGTAATTAAAGCTTCTCTGTTAACAAAAATCAAAGTATGGTTAAGAAATAATTGGAAATAAAATATAGACCCACTCGATTTGAGAAACAAAAAAAAAAAAAAAAGAGAGAGAGAGAGAAAGAAATTTTTTATGTGTTGTATTTTGGAAACCTGGAGATATAATTATCTTTTTCGACAGCAAAAACATTTTACCGCAAACATACATGCACATATATACAATATCAGTCTATATGTAAAAAAAAACTACAACTGGTAAGTTAAACAACTTGGTAGCTTTTTGAATGAAATATTGTTCCTCCACACCCCATTGGAATACAGTATGAGATATCGGCTCTCAACTGCATTTAGAAAAACAACCGCTCCCATTAATAATGGAGCAAACTGTTATTACTTTAGGTTTGGCAGTGTTGTTTTTCACTGGTTTCTAATCTTTCCTTGCTTAAAATAAGTAGAAATAAACATTTACATTGACACGCTATAATAACTTTTTTTCAAATCTTTCCATAATTGAATCTGGAACTCATAACCAGGGACGTCCACAGATTTTTTTCAGATGGCAAAAGACCGATTTAGGAAGGGACAGAGAACCGACTCGAAGAGGAGCAAAAGATGTCCCAAGGAAAAAAGACCTATTCCAAGGGAAAATGGCCAATTTAAGGGGGCTAAAGACCGATTTCAAGGGAAAAAAGACCGAATCCAAGCGGAAAATGGCCAATTCCAAGGGGGATAAAAGACCAATTCCAAAAGGATAAGACCGATTCCAAAGAGGGTAAAAAGCCCGATTCGAAATGGAGCGAAAGAATGATTTCAAGGGGGAAAAGATCGATTCCAAAGAGAAAAAAGAGCGATTCCGAGGAGAAAAAAAAAACGATTCCAAGTGGAGCAAAAGACGTCTCCAAGGGGCAAAAGACCGATTCCAAAGGGGAAAAGACCGATTCCAAGAGAAGCAAGAGACCAACTTCAAGGGGGAAAAGATCGATTAGAAGTGGGGAAAACCCGATTCCAAGGGTGAAAAAAACGATTTCAAGTGGGGAAAAGATCGATTTCAAGTGGAGAAAAGACCGATTCTAAGGGAAAAAGGACAGATTCCAATGGAAAATTTACAATACCAGGGGAGTCAAAGCAATATCCGGCTTTAGTCACACTTCTTTCCCATTGCTTAGCCGATAAATGAAATCTGAAGATTGTAATATGAAGACGTCTTCAACCATACAATGCACTTCCCTAAGTCGTTCCTCCCAAAAAAAAAAAAAAAAAAAAAATGATCGAGATGTCAAAATAAAGATGGTAGTTGGTGAGAGAAACGTCAGCAGAGTGCGCCGAGTGAAGAAAGAATTAAAATCGTAACTCATGAGGAGTGTTTACACGCCGTTTACACGCTTTTTCATTGTCATGCAATATTATGAATCCTTTTTGTTGGTGATTGGTGAGCGCTCGCAGATAAGTTTGCTGTGCATTTCATGAAATTGAAGCACGTAAACGATCTGCAGTGACGGTTTCGCTTCGGTCGAGGAAGACATGATTTCATTTTGAGTTTGGCGTCCCTTTCAACAGCAAGTCTATATGAGACACAGACATACAGCTTAACTTGGGATCCGTAGCACATGAACTCCAGCCAAGAATAGAATCCGGGACTCTCACGCCGAACACGCGTACGCTAACCACTTTGCCACTAGGAAGCTGCAAGATATGATAGATCAACACAATATAGGACACCATATCACTAAAACACCTTATATGGGAGCTTCCCCGTGGTTAAATGTTTAAGGTTTATGCTTTTGGTGTGGTTGACCCTGGTTGGATTCTCAGTGGGAGCTCATGTTGTTTGCTTCAAACGTTAAGCTGTGTGTCCACGTCTAGCCGTAGTGATGAAAGGGACGCTAACACCAATCGAAAAAAAAATAACTCAACGCCTTCTGCAGGATTTGAAAACCATCTAGTCACTTTCCACTCACTGCTCCCGGCGTTTGCATTGAAAAACCACGGTATTCTCAAGAGTTTATCAACTATACAACATGCACGTGTGGTGACGCACAGAAATTGAGTTGATTTTGAGTTTAACGTCCCGTTCAGCAACGATACTGTATGAAACGTGGTCGTACTGATTAACGCGGAATCCGAACCAGATGAACTCCTGTCGGGATTCTAACCCGGGTCTCCTACGCCAAAGGCGTATGCGCTAACCGCTTAGACACGAAGGAATTCTTGTATAAAAATTATTACAACACAAATAAAGAGAGAGTCAGAGTAAAGCTTACCTTCTGGGCAAGGCCTGTCAATGGCGAACTTGTTACACACCTCATTATCACTAACGTTGACGCAAGTGTAGCACGTAATAGCTGAAACAAGCAAACAAAATCAAAATGGCATTATTTAAAATACGAAATGATGTTTACACAATGAAAGTTTAACGCACAATCAGAAACAAGCTAATTAGAAACCTCGCTATGACATAATAAACAAACAATGCATGTTAGAATACATTACAATCTCTCTCACAATGAGATGAGAAGGAGATGAAATCGGTAGAAATAATGCAACGAAAAAGACTCAGCTCGTTTCGGGTGCTACGACTAAGAATAATTAACTAGCAGATTTTTTTTTTTTTTTTTTTTTTTTTTTTTTACTATTACATATTGGATATTTTCATGGCTTTACTACAGTTGTTCACAATATCATTTACCTGGCGCCCTCAGCGTACTTTGTTCTCCCTTTCGGAAACCCTACATAAGTCAGGCTCCTCCCCTTAATTTTCGTTCATCATATGTCTTATACTTCAACCCCTTTTCAGTGGCGGATCTAGAATATAAAAACTGGGGAGGCAGCCAGATCCCAGACTAAGATAGGTATATCATGATTCTACTATGAACTTTTAGAAATATATAAATAATAGCTTAAATCATTTTTGTCAGTTAGACAACTGGGGGGCCTAGGCCATCCGACTCCGGGTTAGATCCGCCACTGCTGCTTCTGTGATTTCAGATTCAGCAGTAAATTCTCAAATTTCGATAATAATAATAATAATAATAATAATAATAATAATAATAATAATAATAATAATAATAATAATAATAATAATAATAATAATAATAATAACAACTATATGCTTACCAATTTATACTTATTTCCATCAAGCCTTTTCCATACCAATATCGTTGCAGTATGATTCTTTAGCCACTTTGTTTTCAATGAAACAATAATGCTTACTCAATAGTTATATTTTGCTTGTGAGATGTTTAACGGCTCATTTTTACAACATTTGTAATACAGTATTTATAAATAAGAATCAGAGGCGGATAAAGGTAAAAACTGAGGGGGCAGCAAGAACCCAGACAATGAAGAATATATCATGAATTTACTAAAACATTTAAAAAAAATAATAGCTTAAATTATTGTTGTAACTCAGAAAACTGGGGACCAAGGCCGACTCAGGGCTAGATCCACCACTGCTAAGAATTCCAACTTTTTTTTCCCATTTCAGTCACGTCTAAGAGGAGTAATTGTTAACCTTGCAAGAAAACAGACAATTTGTTTCATATCTTTAAAGCCGGAAGTCACACTGAAACATTTCTTAACAGTTGGAGTAAATTTGTATCGTGATGTTGAATGATTCCAACCGAAAGCAATATATCCAATTGGAGAAGTTTCAGAGATTGATTAGGATTTAATAGGCACTTTTTTTCATTTTGGTACTTTTATACGCACTTACTTGTAACAGATTTCAACTCTAAGAAACCGGAATATTTGGAAATTTGAAAATTATTACATTGCATTGGATCATAATTGATACGTTTCCATGTACGTTATACTAGAATGTGGTCCTATTTTTACATTTTGTATTTCTGCAAATTTCCAACTAGGGCGAATTTAATCTTTGAATGTTTTTGATTGATTCAATACGAAACACTTAAGGTCGATGGAAGATAAATACTAACTTTGAATTAAACTCAAATAAATGATATAAGAGATATCATGGAACAGATGGAACAGAGATATCATGATACAAGAGATAAAATGACAGAATTGGTGTGGGAGACCCGGGTTCGATTCTCGGCCTGGAGCTCACGTAGTTCGGATTCCACGTTAATCAGTAGGTACACGTCTCATATAGCCTCGCTGCTGAAAGGGACATTAAACTTAAAATCAACTCAAGAGGACAGATGGAAAATCCCCATTGAGTCGAACGATAGATAGTGGCCTATATATGGAATGAACTTAAAAACTCATGCAATAATCTACCCTAACTTACCTCATGTACTAATCTAAATTAACTTCTATCTGGTGCTTGGGGTCCCAGGTTCAAACCCAGCCCCCGCCAAGTGAACTTTGTGGTGGACAAACACCGTGTGCGTGGGTTTCCTCGGGGTTCTCCCCTTTCCTCCCACTTTCTTGATTGCGCCATTTCATTCATTAGTCATCATCACCGTCTCCTTTAGCCTAACCGGCATAACCATGGGACGTAAAACTCAAAGATTTCATTTCATTTTTTTCTAAATTAACTTATACTATGGAGTGACCCTAACCTCATTCACTAATTTAACCTAACCTATACTATGGAATGAACCTAACCTTATACACCAATCTAAACTACAATATACTAGGGACCAATATCTTCAAAACTGTATTTCGACTTTGGTCGTTCGAATTTTCGTATTCAGATAACGATAACAGAACAAATTAGGAATAACTGATTCTGGAACCTTGGTGCTAAAATAGGATGACAAAAAAAATTCCAAACAAACAAAGCATTATCTGTTTTCTATCACCGAGATATTAATTATCATATATTATTTTATTATATAGTTTCTTCTATTATCAATCAAGGCTTATGGGTTGAAATCAAGTTATTGTGTTGGAATTCCATGCATATCTTTCTGGCGTGTGGAACGAGGGTCAGTCAGACAGCCACGATATTTCTGGATAATGATGTTACAGTCAATTGTTATAATCTTTATAGTACCCTGTAGTTACGTGAAAGACATAAGGATATACTAAGACCATAAAGAAATGATAAATAAAATGCTTTACTTTCTCAAATACAATGAACAATCAATAGTTTTGAGAGATACTGTTCCATCCTTCGATTAAAATATTTTATTAAATATAAAAGGCTAGTTTTATTTATCGATTTTCTACATTATGATTATTACTAGGTTTCATAACCGTATACTAAGTGCCATAAAATGCTTGATACTCGCAGTTCTCTATTGATTAATATATTAGTCTAGTCAACAGTACGAAACAATAGTACTTGAAATATTCTTCATTGACTAGTGTAGTAGCTAGATAACGAGAACACGATCTGTTTGCCTACTCTTGATTGGTATGCGTAGTAGGTACTTAACAAGGACATTATACGTACATACAAGCTGATTCTAATGTTAGTGAGATCTTACTGTTAAAACGTCTTCCTAAATCCACTCAGTGCATTGCAGTCGATTTGTATACAACTTTGCAATTAACTGGGACTCTTAATGCAAATTTTCTTTTCAATTTGTTCATTGTTAGTAATATCTACAGTATGATATATATAGTGCACAATATATAGTCTACAGTATATATATATCTAAAGTATTTTTCTATCTAACACTTTTTTCTAAATCTAATTTTATCTAACATTTTTTTCCTCTGCAATTTGAACGATGAAGAGAAAACAGTAAACTGCTCCTTGTAGCTGATTTGCAATGCGCATGCCTCTCGGATGCGAGGTTTTTGCTTTCATTTCCGCATTAAAGTTTCGATCTTAAGTCACTGTCGAAAACCTATTCGAGATCTTGTTGAATTAAGAGGTAGTATAGTCCGGTCTAGAAAGCCACAAATAATTGAATTTGATGTGTAGATAACCCATCATACTCTTGAACATAAGCTGTATGCCTAATCTAACTTTACGATAGCTAGAGCGAGAGAATTTCATTTAGTTTAGCATAATACACTAAAACTATGCAGGATATACATTTTTTTTACTTCAATACATATCAATTTATTGGATTTAAAGTCGTATCAAAGAGAGAAAAAAACAAATTTACAAATTAAAACATGGGAACCCGTTGCTCCAACGATTGAGCGTTTACTTCTGGTGCGAGGATATCCTAGTTATATCCCTCGGTATGTGAGGTTCAGGCAGATAATACTGTTTTTTTTTTGTATCTATCGGTGTTCTTTATTTTGATGCTCCCACCAGTTTTTCAATAATCACTCACTTGCTCTTGTATTCCGTGTTCGTTAGCTTACCGGGTCGTTAAACTAATATTTAATTATATTTCATTTTTTTATCTGGTAATATAGCATAAAATTACGGTCTTGAATACACTTTTGTAAGTACACCATAATTTGTACTGTGTATATACATATATTTATCGTACTGATCTAGCAGTGGAATCTCATTAACCCTGCACCACTCGCGCGGTGTTAGGTATCAACAACCCTCGCGTGGGGTAACAGTGACCCCAATTTATATTAAACATATTTTTTATGTACGAAAAATGTTGCAGTAAACAACTAACTAATTGTTGGCCTTGAATTAGACAATACAGCAGACAGGTAGTACGGTGGCCGGGTCAGAATTGCCAACTGTCTAGGAGAGCCAAACAAAAAATATCCCTCTGGGGTCATATTTACCCTGCGCGAGGGTTGCAGGGTTAAGAACAAGTTGTATTATACTATTAAAAATCATTCTGTTTTGGTAAGGAACCTATGGTCACTTGGAAACTGGTTGTTATTTTGTGCTAGCGTATTTTTCTTTTAATGTATTAATTGCGATATTGTAAACATATTTAATCTCATCTTTATTCTTATGATTAGCGGAATGGTTTGGACTTAAAATGTTCAAATATAGTTTGAGAGATTTACACCTTGTACGTAGGTCTAGTAATAAGAAATAAATGTGAAGAATATTCAAAGGTAGTGATTTATGTATTATAAGATTACAGTCAGTTGAGTCCTTTTTTTACAAATTTTCTTGTACATATTGTATTGGGTCTACAGGGATACTAGTTTTATTATACGTTAATTAAAATAATAGCAACTTCTTAGCCCTAATCTGAAATCTTAAAAGTGATGGCCGAGGTAATTTTCAATACACACCCTTCATATAGCAGAGATAATTTTCAAACACCTCTGCATTCAATCAAAATCTTCCACTCTAATTCAATTAACCATAGAAAGGGCTGTCTTTATAGAATATTTGTTTCACGTTTCAGATCAGTATTTCCTATTATTTTAAGGAATATAGATAGTTCCTAGGCTTACTATTGGAATGAGTAAGGTCATAAGCACAAAGAAATCTTTCAATTTAAAGTCATAATTAGGCAAAGGGAGACAACGATTAACCTTTAAGTACTATGGACGAGAAGAATCACGTAACTACTATGGAACGGTCTGTCAGACCGCATTGTTGTTTCACATTTTGTGAATAGTAGTTTCATTGCTTATTTTTTAAAATGATATCCTAAGTAGTGGCAGACGAACTTCTACACCCGAAAGCTGGAATGTTAACGGTACTTTACGTAATAATGATGTTCTAACATGGTTCTTTAATGGATGTTGTCAGATGGTGGCATGTATGTCATTATGGGTCGATGACCTGCTTACGTGTGTTGGAAAGTTGTTATATTTTTGTTTTTAGTTGTGCTGACATGGAAAGGTCATGTGGTCTTTTTCGAGTGTGTATGCGTGTCTGTAGAGACTTTATACTGTCTATTTTTAAAAATAATAATAATAATGGAAATTTGAATTGGTTTGATTTGAATTAAATCCGTATTAGTGATTAAATTAATATTTATATTCTCCTAATAATTTAGTCGGAATAACTTATTTTATGGATCGATTTCTATGAAATCTCATAAAGAGAAACTTGTTTCGAACAATATGTGAGAGAGAATAAAAGATTACACGAACAATATGTGATAGAATAAAAAAGATATTATACAAATGGATTTAATTTAACCTCTCGTAATAAATTTACTCGAGAAATATATATAACTTGGAAAAATGAAATATTTGAGTCCCACCTGTTAGGCTAAAGGAGATGGTGATTATTTTATTTGTTAAAAATAAGAAGCTCAGAACACTTATAATGTGTGACACGCATTGGGATCGAACCGGGACCCTTAGCACCGGTGGTGTATACTGTATTGTACTGTGAATAAACCCGGGACCCTTAGCAACGGTGGTGAACGTTGCATTGTACGAGGATTGAATATTGGACCCTTAACACCAGAGATGAACGTTGCATTGTACGGGGATTGAATATGGGACCCTTAACACTATTGATGAACGCTGCATTGTACTGAAAATGAACTTGGGACCCCAAGCACCAGAGGTGAATGTTGTATTGTACTGAAAATGAACCTGGTACCCTTAGCACCAGAGGTGATTGCTGTATTGTATTGGAATTGAACCCGTGGTCCTTAGCAACAGAGGTGAACGGGGCATTGTACGGGGATTGAATATGGGACCCTTAGCACAAGAGATGAATGCTGTATTGTACTGGAATTGAACCCGTGGCCCTTAGCACCAGAGGTGAACGCTGTATTGTAGTGAGAATTATTGCAATTCTCACATGTAAATTGGCGAGAAAAAAAAAACATATGGGAAATACGTAGTGTGATTTGAATGGATTATTTATTCATCGTTTTATTGATTTGTTTATTTATTATAGTTAACTCCGTGTTTACAGCCAAATTTGAAATACGGAGCGAATGATTGTTCTTCCGTCTCTGAGAGAAGTCGAGCTTAGAATGAACAGAGTTTTATTTTTGTAAATTCCATTATTTCCGGGTCGTTGCCTTACACGCTTTCTCCTTGCTCCCGATAGAACTATGACTTGTGACACGCATGTATAGAGTGTCAATGCACTTTCTAATTTTATTTCCGCTTGTACTGGAATAACCTTAGACGCTTTTCCCTTGCTTGTTGGAACTTTGACTGATGACATACTGAAATATTTTTCCATTAACGATGATTGTCACGTCGATACTTATCGGCAGTGATGAAGAAGACAGATAGAAATTCGATGTTTCTTCCCCCTTTAGAAGATGTTTTGGACAAACACGTAAATGTATTTTTGTGGCAATATATAATATCTGATGAAAGTTTTACATGTAGACATTTTCCTTAATTAGATGAGATCCGTACATTGGTAGAAGACTCAAATGTTGATACCATGTCTGAATGAGATTTCTCCAGCGGTTGACGAACTTGAAAATAAGAAATTTTTAGATTTCTCGCTGTGGCAATGAATGAATAAACGATGTTAGCGGACATGATGACATTATTTATTTATTTATAATTAATGAAATCGGGTTGAAAATATGATGCTTGGGGGAGGGACATAATGAAATCCTTATATATATATATAAATAGTATTGAAATAAAGTTTGTTATTATTGTTTTTACACAGTTCCACAGTGTGTGTGTGTTGATCTTTTGTGTGTTGAACTTTTTTGTGAGTGATTTAACAGAACGAACTCTAATTTTTTAAGGTGAGAACTTTTTAATGCCATGTATTATTCACTTCATTATAATTAAGTAAATAATACACGATTTGCTTCTGAGAAACATTATCGGGGGAATAAACCTACGACCATTTTTTGTAATCATGCAAGAGGGACATTATTATTATTATTATTATTATTATTATTACTATTATTATTATTATTATTATTATTATTATTATTATTATTATTATTATTATTATTATTATTAGAAGCTCATTCTTATTTGCATTTTTACCGATTGCTTGGTACACAAGCTAATAGCAGCTACGCTGCGATTATTTATTCTCTCGTTTGTTACACAAACTCGTTTTTAAATATTTTATTGGGTCGATTTCTATTTTTTTATTGGTTCGATTTCTATTTTTTATTGGTTCGTTTGCTAAGCAAGCTCAGAACACTTGCAGTGTGAACCTACAAATAATTTCGAAAATATTTTAAAAATAAGAAGCTCAGAACACTTGCAATGTGAATCTACAAATAATTTAAAAATTGCGAACATATTAAAAAATGTGAACCTACAAATAATTTCGAAAATTGCGAACATATTAAAAATGTGAACCTACAAATAAAAGGCCTAAAGACGGACCATTTACTTGTAGAGTTTTATTTGCTTAATTATAGGATGCTTAATTACAATATGTTTGATTCATTTGTTACGATTTTTTAACTGTTATACCGATCACTTTAAATCAGTTATACCTAATATATATATATATATATATATGTACGTTGTACAGATGGGACTTGAACTGTTTAAGTAAGCTCATTTGCCAATAGATGGCATACTACTACGCTTTGGTAACACAACTGATAATCTTTTTTAGGAACGCAAATGTTTGAACTAAGACTAGTATTTGCAGAAAGAAAGAAATGTTTTAGTCTTGGAGGAGCGCTTTTCCCCTAACATTATTGTGTTTTAATAGTAAATATTACTGAATGTTATTTTTTTGCGTGGGTGGTCCCCCACATAGCGCAAACAATAGCTTTAATGTTAAGAAAGAAAATTTTACGGAACCCCCTAAATACATTGGTTATTGAACACTGTCTTTTGACTTGAAAACTGGTTTTGTATTTTGAAGCAAAATGAAATGATGTACTCCTATTTGTACCATGTCCCTCCAACTAAGTGGCTCTTGACTGCCAGATAGATTGCTTAGATTTTAACAGTATTGTATTACAAGGAAGCAAAATGAAATGATGTATTCCTATTTGTACCATGTCCCTCAACGAGGAGGTTTTGCCTGTCAAATAGATTGCCTAGATTTTAACAGTATTATCTTATAGCGAAAAGAGAATTACGTACGAGTATTGTAACACATAGCTATAAATGGCGGAGGCCCTTCCCCATTAGTTATGGGTTCCTCTAGATTTTTAGCAGTATTGTATTACAATGAAGCGAATTGAAATGATGTATTCCTATTTGTACCATGTCCCTCAACGAGGAGGTTTTGCCTGTCAAATAGATTGCCTAGATTTTAACAGTATTATCTTATAGCAAAAAGAGAATTACGTACGAGTATTGTAACACATAGCTATAACTGGCGGAGGCCCTTCCCCCTTAGTTATGGGTTCCTCTAGATTTTAACAGTATTGTATTACAAGGAAATTATGTAGTCCTATTTGTAGTATAACAGTATAATTGGCGGGTCCCTTTCCCATTAGTCACAGGGTTACTTAGAAAAAAAAATGAAATGAAATTTTTGAGTCCCACGGTTATGCCGGTTAGGCTAAAGGAGACGGTGATTATTTTTTTGGTTCGTTTGTTTCTACAAACTCTGAACAATCTAAGGTGTTTGAACTAAATATGGGAGCTAAAATAAGCTCTTAAAAGTATATAGGAAGCGGGAGGAAGCGGGAGAACCCCCGAGAAAAAACTCATGGACACGATGTTGTCCACCACAAACTTACTTAGCCTGGTATCGAACCCGGGACCCCAAACATCAGAGGTGAACGCTCTACCACCGAGCCACCGCGGCCCCCAGGCTTACTTAGATTTTAACAGTATTATATTATATTATAGCAAAAAAAGAGAATTATGTGGGGCTGTTTTTTTTACCGGTTGAGGGCATGTTCCCCATTAGTTAGTTGTTACAATTGTGGGTTTTTCTGAATAGGTAATAACATAATGATGATAATTATGTTCAACTGAAGGTCCATATGTGTTGGTGGGTCCCCCTTAGGGATTTGTAATATAATGAACGTTTGGTGGATTACTGATAGAAGAAGAATCAACTATGCCCTCACAAATTATGTTTTATTAACAGAACACAACTGCGAGAAGGGTTCTTGGTACTTATTTAATGCTATTAGTAGTATTTTACGGATAAAAAGAAATATATATCATACTGTACCTTTAAAATATAAATATATATATATTCAGGACTAATAATAAATACGTCAACACGCCGCACAGGCTAAAGTAAACTAAAGTTAATTTAAAAGTTCTCCGACAGATGTCACTGTTAGTGGTGGGAGGGGGAGAACACTTGATAGAACATGATATAACATGTATTTGATGTGTACGATTATCATTTTTTCTTACGTCGGCGTGCGTTAAAGATCACAGAGAAAGCTTTCCTGATTATTAAACCTATTTTAATAGTATTAAATAAAGTATACAGGATTACCACTATATTTATTGAGACCTGTTTTATTACAGATATTGAAGCTGTGCTAAGCGTTGTGGTGCTAGCAATTAATTAAAAGTACCGACTATCCCAGCTGAGATTTCTTCTTTTTCTTTTTGTGGATTGTGAACGGAGAACTAAGCCTTGAAAGGTATGTATTTCTTATGGTTATTATTATGATTTTTTTGTTAAAAAAAAGAAAGAAATTATATAGTTTTTAATTGTACTTGATTTGTATTTAACCAATATTAATGAACAAAGAGATAGTCTCTCTCTCTCTCTCTCTCTCTCTCTCTCTCTCTCTCTGTGTGTGTGTGTGTGTGTGTGTGTGTGTGGATATTTTTAATAGAATAGTTTATAATTCAATATAGGTGAATATATTTACTGATTTTTCATAAAGTAACTTGATTGATTTCTATTTACATATCAATAATTAACTAAAAATGATTATTTTTTTTCTTTTTATATGATATTATCATGTGAGCGTTGCTTAAAAGAAGTATTTATTTGATCTTTTTTTTTATTAAAGTGGTGTTGATTACTCAAAATAGTTTTTCTTTGTTTTATTTTTTTTAGGTGGATTTCTTCTGCCCGACTGAAGAATTTAACATGATTGATGAGATCTACCTGCAAGAGGTTTTGCGCGGTCTCAACGAGTACCCTAGGGTTTTTAGTACGTGGAAAGCCATTATGGAATTAAGCAGACTTGGCCATAGGGGAACGGTGAGATGCGAAGCCTTATTGCGGACCCTTCGTGTCTTTGAAGGTAATGATACACTAATTCTCCAGCACTGTGTAAGCAGTGCTGACGTACTGGATTTGTTTGTGTACGTTTTTTTTTCGTAGTAAAGAATCATATGAATTGGCTCTAGATAAAGTTATGTATTTATTAGCTTGTGGGGAAGGTCAGGTAGATAGGATAAATGATACAGAGTTATCTGAGTTTTTTGATTTTGGCTCGCGATTTGTTTTGGAACCATGCTTAATCCCATCTGAAAATAATAATAATGCCATAGTCATGACCCCTCAAGAAACTCATAACTTGAGTCCTAATAATTTATATTTGTTATCAAATGAAGATTTAGCTTTCCTAAATGATAAAGCAGATGGGATTGGCAATTTAAATTCCGTTGAATTACCAATTGAAGAAGAAATGAGGAGATTGGTTGAAAATGAGGACAATGCTGTGGTTATACCCACGCAACAGGTCCAGGGAGAAAATCCTGTATACAATACAACTCAATATTGTGTACAGGATAATCATGACTATGGGAACCAAATGATTTTTTCTCCTCAGCCTGGACCGTCATTTGCTAGTGTCCCACCAATGGTTGGACATGGCAACATAAATAAGAATAGTACAAGTAGTACTACTGGTAGTTATAATAGTGGTAGTACAAGTGGTAGTAGTAGTGATAATAGTCATGGCGGGGATAATCAAAGCAATAGTAATTTCGAAGTTGTAAGACAAAGCAGACAAAGGTTTCGTAAGTTTCATCTTACGGGCCATGAAATTGTCGTCAGACCTGTGGGTGATGAAAGGAATATTAATAACCCAGAGGCCTATATCGAGAGTTTAATCGATTTTGCGTTGGAACATGTGATCTCCAATGCACACCCCATGGACTACATTGGTTTATACGTTGAAAGTAGTAATAGTACTAATAACAAACCAGTGTATGTACCGTTTAGAAGAAAGGACAATTTCACTGCTAGAACTGTCCTCACTTCAATCGAACGAGTACTAAATTCGAATGAAGTGTTCCTTTTAGGGGAAGAAGTATTGTTTCAATTCCATATAGCTGAAAATTTGCACGGACAAGGAAGACCTAATGCAATGAGTGCTGTCCAAAAATATTGCAAATACCAAGATTACTTGGAAAAGCGATTAATTCGCATTGAAAATAAGAATATGTACTGCCTCCCCATGGCCATAATATATGGAATAACAAAACATACCGCAAGTAGTCAAGTTTTATGTAATTTAAAAACAAGAGACTATGATAATTGGATTCTTAAAGCAGAAGTTCTCTGCGAAATGGCAGGAGTTAACGTTCAAAGTAAGCAAGGTTGTGACATCTCTGATTTGGACCTCTTTCAAGCATATTTGAAAGGGGAATATCAAATCGTTGTTTATGAGGAGGTTGAAAAGAATAATCGGGAATATATAGTACTTTACCCGGGAGAACACGCAGAAAATAAGATTTTTATCCTATATCAAAGAGGTAACACTATTGGTCATTTTGAACCCATTCGTAATATTACAAGTTTTCTTAGCAAACGGAAGTATTGTTATTATTGTTTGGAAGTTTATGATGAAAGATATCGCACACACAAGTGTAAAACTCGTTGTACTTTTTGCGAACATACTCACGAACGGGACGATACTGCAAACAGAATTAAATGTAATGCATGCAATAGAGAATTTGCTGAGGGTATTTGTTTTGACAACCATCTGACACATAATAAAGCCGCTAAATCCGTATGTGATAATGCAAAGCTCTGCATCGATTGTGGTATCATCTTTGATAAGAGGGGGCGAAAATCTGAACACATGTGTGGTGAACATTTTTGTTCAACATGCCGCGCGTATGTTGATACAAATCATACATGTTTTGTTCAGAGACAGCAACCTGTTCATACGAAAAGGTTTATGTACATTACCTATGATGTAGAGACGATGTTGAAGGCGCCGAATAAGCGCGGTGAAAGGGAACATGAAGTTGTACTGGTGTGTTGTCATCATGTATGTCACGTCTGTATAAGGAAAGGTATCGATGAGCCTTGTAAAACGTGCGGTGACAATATTGGAAATCGTTCGTTTTCTTTTAAGACAATGACGGATTTTATTAACCACGTGTTAGTAGAACGTCCTGTCTTTCAGAAAATCCTGGTGATCGCTCATAATGCATCCAGATACGATGGTCTCTTCTGTCTTAGAACTCTAATAGAAGACCAGCATATTGTACCTAGTGTTCTTATTCAGGGTCAAAAGATTTTTAATATTAACATAGGTAACCGTATCTTTTTTCGCGACTTTTTCCTCTATATTGGTGCTAAATTATCCAAATTACCGAAAACGTTAGGCCTTAGTCAAAATTTAAAGAAGGGAGATTTCCCATATTTGTTTAATACTGAAGAGAATCAAAATTATGTCGGTCCCTACCCTCCGCTTAAGTACTATGACCCTGAGGGACGAAGCACAGAAGAAAGAAAACAATTGGAAGCCTGGCACCAAGAACGTGCGGAAAGTGGCGAGGAGTTTAACCTGCAGAAGGATATGTTGGCTTATTGTAAAAATGATGTTAGAATTCTAACAGAAGCGGTCATCAAGTTTAGCGATATTATTGAAGAGAAAACGGAGGGTTTGCAATGTTTCATAACATCATCAACCATTGCAAGTCTTGCAATGCGTACATATCGTACCTTGCACTTACCGGAAAATACTATTCCTATCATCCCCGCGTTGGGATTTCATCATAAGACCAAGTATAGTACAAAAGCTATGCAATGGCTTATGTATATGGAAGACCAATTAGGGATAGAAATCCAGCATGCTAGGAGAGGTGGGGAAAAGTATATTGGTAGGTACAAGGTCGATGGATGGCACGAAGGACTCAACGCTGCCTTCGAGTATTACGGATGTTTTTTCCATGCCTGCCGACATTGTTTTCCCTTTAACCGTGACGCGGTTTTGCACGATGCACAAGATTCGTACAATACGATGGAAAAACGATATGAGCAAACCATGCGCCGCCGTAAGTACCTGAAAAGTATAGGTGTAAACCTATATGAAATATGGGAATGTTCTTGGGATAATAAGATAAAGACGGACAAGGAAGTGCAAAAGTTTGTTCAAGAACGTTGTACTAATCTACCTGATTTTCTTATTCCTAATAACTGTTACAACGGTGGTAGCACGGAGGTCTTTCGTTCTTACGTCAATTGTACGAGTGATGAGCGTATATCTTATGCCGATGTAACGAGCCTTTACCCATGGGTAATGGCGCGTAAACCTATGCCGGTTAAATCACATAAGATTCACACGGGACCGGACTTTCCAGATGTGGAAAGTATTCACGGTGTAGTCAAATGCACAATTGTCCCTGCAAAGGACCTCTATTTTCCGATCTTACCATACGTTGCGGGAGGTCGATTACTTTTCGGCCTTTGCCGCACATGTATGGAAGAAGAAAACACTAATGAATGTACTCATAGTGATGCTGAGTGTGCTCTCACAGGAACATTTTGTACTCCAGAGTTACACCTTGCTCTTAAAAAAGGTTACAAAATAATCGATATACATGAGATATGGGAATTTGAACTCTTAGATCCTGAAGAGGGGAATTCAGGTGGACTGTTCGGGAGCTATGTGAATTCCTTCCTTCAGATGAAGCAGGAAGCCTCTGGTTTTCCTGCTTACTGTACCACTGAAGAAGACAAACATAAATATATCGAAGAATATTATGCCCATGAAGGCATACGATTAAATTATGATAATATTAGGACGAACCCTGGATTGAGGCAATGTGCGAAACTATACCTCAATTCATTGTATAGAAAGTGGGGGCAACGCACAGATATGACACAGAGTATAATTGTTAGTGATGAGGTCACATTTCTTAGGTATTTAACTACGGCAAGGTATGAAATTCAAAGTGTGGTACCAATTGATGATGACCATCTCATTGTCACATACAGAGACATTGAAAACGAAAACGTTCCGTTAGCGTTTTCTAATGTGATACTAGCCGCATTTATTACTTCGTGGGCTAGACTTAGACTTTACGAACTACTGACGACTGTAGGACCTGACAGAGCCATTTACTGTGACACTGACAGTATCATGTATCTACAGAAAAAAGATGAGGAACCCTTGTTACCGCTCGGAAACTATTTGGGTGATCTTACAAATGAAATTCCTGAAGGTTGGGAGTTTACAACCTTTATAGGTCTTGGCTGTAAAAACTACGCAATGCGGCTAACAAATGCCCAAGGGGATGTTCGCGATATATTCAAAATTAGGGGGATAACACTAAACGATAGAACCTCTCAAAAAATTAACTTTGAGAGTTTCTATAAATTAGTGTCTGGACAATTAGAGTCCACAGTAATAGAAAACCCAAACAGTATCGTTCGTAGACCGGGCTTCCGTATCTTTAGCTGTAGAGAGACAAAGACACACCGTGAGGTCAACAAAAGACGAAAACGTATTGACGAACCTGACGTAACTGACGATGAACCAGTACAAAAACGTGGAAGTGTACCTTACGGTTATAGACCCACGAATGAATGAATGTGAGTTGTATGAATGTCTCTTTTTTTTAAAACCGGCTCGTATGCACAGCATAACCGTTTTTAAAATCGCTTGTAAAAATATTTATTTTTAATTTATTCCTAATTTATTTTAATTTATTCATAATTTATTTATTTTTTTTTCATTTCAAGCTTTAATCTTATATCCCAGTGATTTTTTTTAATGGTTCGTATGCCAGAGCAGCTACGCTGTAAACTTGTAAATAATTCGTTTGCTGTGCAATTTTAGTTGGTACGCTTCTTATTTTTTTATATTCTCCTTTCTTATAGAAAGTCGTAAGAGCAGCTACGTTGTGATTTTATTTAAATTTTCATTTCGAAATTCATGCTTTAATCTTATATCCCAGTGATTTTTTATCCGTTTCATTAGTATGTATACTCCGAACAATCAACGATTGTGAAAATATTAAAATTCACATGTTTGAAAATATGTGAATGTATGAGTGTGAGTGTGTATATAAAGCAGAGTCTCTATTGTATGCATTCATTTGATTACAAGATGTTAAAGTTTCAACATCCCTCTACTATTTTAATTGCTGGTCCTTCAAGGACTGGTAAAACTTGTTTTGTAAATCGTTTACTTAATGAATGTGATCAAATGTTTAGTATAAAATTTAATGATATTGTTTGGTGTTATGGTGCAGTAATACCAAAATTAGATGCAAATGGAAAAATACGTTTTGTAGAGGGAATACCTGACATGAATAATTTTGAAATTAAAGAAAATTCATTATTAATACTTGATGATTTAATGTCGGAAACTAATGGCGATGTTGCTAATTTATTTACAAAGTATGCACATCATAAAAAGTTAACTGTAATATTTATTATTCAAAATTTATTTCCAAAAGGAAAACATGCACGTGATATTAGTTTAAATGCACATTATATTATAGTATTTAAAAATCCACGTGATAAATTACAAATACAATATTTAGCAAGGCAAATTATGCCTCGGTATAGTAAAGAAGTCGTGAGTGTGTTCGAAGAAGTAACACGGGAGCCTCACACTTATTTATTATTTGACTTGACACAAAAAACAAACGATGCATTGCGTATACGTACAAATATTTTTCCGAATGAAATCATGCATGTGTACGCTAACGTAAAAGACATGCATACAGAAATTTTTGTTTAGTCGGCATCAAGTTGTTGAAGGTGAAACAACACTACAGCACGCTCCGTGCTCTATGCAAATGCAAAAATGCAAAACGAAAACAAATTTTTCAAAATGCTACAGGGGATTTAATAAGAACAATATCACAAGTAGCTAAAAACACAATAAAAGGAAACATTCCTTTAAATTCTCGTCAGAAGCAACGTTTACGTAGACATAAAAAGATCTTACGTACTCTATCTCAGCAGCGTACTGCATTGAATAAAAAGAAGAAGTTGTTACTACAAAAAGGTGGTGCGCTTTTACCGTTAATCTTGGGACCACTTCTTGCAGCATTAGGAAGTAGTATTTTCAGTCGTTAAATATGTCAGAATTACGTAAAATGATTTTAGTTCCTGAAAATGCTGTACATGAAATTCAATCAAATCTTAAATCCATAGATTCACATCAGTCACGTTTAGATGAAGAAATGAATAATATCTTAAAACGTCGTGATCTTAGTGTACAACAAAAGTGGAAATTATATCAACAAGCTTTGCATCGTTATTTACAGTATACATCTTCTTCACATAAGCCTATTACTTTACCTATCATTCAAGAAGAAGAAGAAGAAGAAAAATTATCATCAAGTTCCAAACAAAATAGCAATACTTCTATTTTACCATTTGTATCAGACATTTTACAATCAGTACCGAAAACACTTCGTAGGAAAACAGATCTATTATTAAAACAGTTGACAAGTTCTGATAAAATTCAGTGGGATAAGTCTGGCATTGTAGGTATTCAAGGAAAAACAATACCAGGTTCAAATATTATAGATTTAGTAAATGATGTTGTTCGTACAAGAAAATATTCAAGAAATCCTTTAGGTATTCATGAATTTAAAAATTTATTAGAAGATCTTAATGTTCCTAAAGAATTTATTGGTACACCTATTAGCACACCAGCATCAAAAGTGAATAGTAGTAGTAGTAGTAGTAGACAACGTATTCGTAAAGTAAGAAAATCTACTAGTCCTGCAGTAGTTGCTAATTTATTTAAACAGTGGAAAGAATATAGTATGTAAAAATGACAAAATTATCAAAAATATATTATGATTATTCAAATCCTGATTCTTTATCAAGTATACAAACATTACAACGCAAAACAAAGTTATCTAAAAAGAAAATTAAAAATTGGTTAGCTTCTCAAGATGCTTATACATTACATGCACCAGCTCGTAAAGTTTTTGAACGTAAAAAGTACTATGTTAGTGCACCAAATGAAACATTACAAATGGATTTAGCAGATATGCAAAATATTGCAAAGTATAATAATAATTATAAATATATATTATGTTGTATTGATATTTTTTCACGTTACGCATATTGTGTTCCGTTAAAAACAAAGAAAGGTCCTGAAATGGTAAAAGCAATAACAAAATTTTTTCAAAATTTCAAGTTACCCGTGTTTAACGTACAAACAGATTTAGGCGGTGAATTTTATAATCGTCATGTAAAACAATTGTTTAAAGAATATGAAATTAATCATTATAGTGTTCATTCCGAAATTAAATGCGCGTTAGCAGAACGTTTTATACGTACATTAAAAGAGAGATTGTATCGTTATTTTACTGCAAAGAATACTTATCGTTATATTAATGTATTAGATCAAATTGTAAAAAATTATAATCATTCATACCATTCAAGTATTAAAATGGCACCTGCACAAGTAAATGATTCCAATGTGAATCAAGTGTGGGAAACATTATACGGAAATAAAAATAATAAAAAGAATATAACATGTAAATTTAATGAGGGTGATTATGTACGTGTTAGTAAGTATAAACATGTATTAGAAAAAGGATATTTACCTAAATGGTCACAAGAAATATTTATTGTTGACAAATGTATTAAGTCAGATCCTGTCACTTACAAATTAAAAGATTGGAACGGTGAAGAAATTAAAGGAATATTTTATGCACAAGAATTACAAAAAGTAATTATAAATTCAAAGAAAACATATCTCATTGAAAAAGTATTAAGACGTAAAAAAGGGTGGATGTATGTAAAATGGTTAGGATATCCATCAAGTATGAATTCGTGGATTAGATCAGATTCTATTCAGTCTGCAAAATGAATTCGAATTTTACACACGACTTTTACGTTACTCTTCCTTCAAATGCAAGTAGCAATCTTTTTGATAATAATACCACATCATCATTTCGAGTTAAATTGGCACAACCTATTGATTTAAGTGATGGGGAATGGGGTGTTGCATTAACACAAATTAATATTCCGTGGAGTTTTTACAATGTTGGTGAAAATGAAGAAATTATAATTACTAGTGTTATCGATGATAAAGTTGAACGCCACCATGTTCCAATAACACCTGGATATTATTCATCAATTGAATCAATTCTACAATTAATTCCTGAAAATGTTCGTATGTTACACTATTTACAAAATAAAAATCAAGTTGTTATTAAACATTCTTTAAAATTAGAAGATCAATGTATGATTGGTGTTACACCGGGTTTACAACAGATTTTTGGATTTATTAATGAAAATACGCTTGATGTTAAAAATGTTATATACACAAAAGTTAAAAATGTTGATTTAATATTAGCACGTGGAAAATTTCCATGTGATTTAGATTATAATATTCCCAATACAATTAATGTTTGCATTGATATTGTAAAACAACAACAAAATATAGGTCCATTAGTTCGAAAACTTAGTGTATATAATGTACAACACGGTCATGTAAAATCTTTTGTATTTCACACACCACATTATGTTAAAGTTGAAAAGAAATATTTTGATACAATAGAAGTAAACTTAAAAGATGAACACGGGTTAAAATTACCATTTCGTTTTGGAACTTCAAACCTAACACTTCACTTTAAACGAAAATGATTTCTGAAAGTATTGATGATAGTTTTTACATTACATTAGTTTCAAATGCTAGTGCTAATGTATATCCTACAAATAGTCCAACACATTTTATTAATCAATTAAAAAATAATATTCGTTTATCAGAATCCGATTGGTATGTAGGATTAAGTGAAGTACATATTCCATTAACATGTTATAATGTTACCGCGGGTGAAAACGTTATATGGTACAAATTTAAAAATGCAGAACCTATGAAAAGTAAAATTCTTGTTGGATATTATCCATCCATTCATCATTTACTAGAAGAATTAAACGCAATATCGAGTTTTATAAGATTTAGTTTTTCAAATGTTGTACATGTTGAATGTGATGAGCATGTAGAATCAGTTACATTGTCGCCTACATTAGCTTTACAATTAGGTCTTTCTGAAAAATCAGATCTTGTAAAAGAATCTCATGGATTCAAACAACCATACATAGATATCGGATATCCACATCAAATTTTTATTTATACAGATATTATACAATATCAATTTTTAGGTGATACAAAAGCACCATTATTACGTATAGCAACAATCTCTGATATTAAATATGGAAAAGTTCAAACAATTACATTTGAAGATATTCATTATATGCCACTTGCAAAATTTTGTTTTAATACAATTGAAATACTATTAAAAGATCATGCAGGGCGAAATTTGCCATTTCGTTCTGGGACACTGACCGTAACACTACATTTTAAACGCTCTCCGGCATCTTCTAAATAATAATAATAATAATAATAAAAATGAGAGCAAAACGTGTTACTTATCATCGTGGGCGCGGAATACCATATTTTTCAGGACCTGTATATCAAAGGGGACATGGTATAGGTAGTTTCTTTAAAGGATTATTTCGTTTTGCTTTACCATTTCTTAAACAAGGTGCAAAAACTGTAGGACGTCAAGCATTACAAACCGGTATGCAAGTTGCGGGTGATGTATTAGAAAATCGACCATTTAAAGAATCGGTTCGTGCACGTGGAAAAGAAGCTGGTAATAGTTTAAAGACAAAAGCAATTAATAAAGTTGGGCAGTTGCTAACTGGTAACGGCAAGAGACGGTCACGCAAGAGGAAAGCTCCTGCAATTGTAAAGTTTGGACCACCAACAAAACGTAAACATATACAGGACATCTTTTCATAATGGCCTTCCTAAATTCAAATAGTTTTGAATGTTGTACCAATGAATTTGATTTCTTTTCTATACCAATGACACAAACAGCTATTGAAGCAACTACAAATGCTGAATATCGTCCTATTTCCACATTAACCTCAGAAGGACCTATTGAATTTGTTATTCCGGGAGAAACAGGTGAATTTATTCATCCTGCATATCTATATCTTTATGTACGTTGTAAAATTACTAAAGCTGATGGTACAACTTTAGCTGACGATGATGTTGTCGCACCCGTAAATAATTTCTTACATTCTTTATTTAGTCAAATTGATATTTCGTTAAATGATAAATTAATTAGTTCTTCATCAGGATCTTATCCTTATCGTGCATACATTGAAACATTATTAAATTATTCTCATGATGCTTCTCAAACACATTTAGCATGTGCCATGTGGCATAAAGATACTGCAAAAAATTTTAATAAATTAGATAATACAAATGCTGGTTTCCAAAAACGTGCTAATATGGTGAAAAATAGTAAATCTTTTGAAATGTATGGACGTCTTCATACTGATATTGTAAGTTTAGATCGTATGCTTCCTAACAAAGTAAGTTTGCGTGTAAAACTACATCGTAGTAAAGATAATTTTTGCTTAATGTCTGCTGAAAGTACAAGTTATAAAGTTGCACTTGAGGAAATTATTCTTCATGTACGACGTATTGATGTAGCTGCAGATTTAGCTATGCAATTAAATACACGAATGGGTTGGGAAACAGCCAAGTTACCTCTGACGAGAGTGGAAACAAGATCTTATACCATACCTGCACAAGTAAAGTCTTACAGCCTTGATAATCTTTTCCTGGGTAATGTTCCTAAAGGCCTGATTATTGGTTTCATCTCCAACACAGCCTTCAATGGGAAATCACATCTTAATCCCTTTGAATTTCGAAACTTTAACGTTAACAAACTGCAATTACAAGTCGGTTCAAAATCATTTCCTCCCAACCCCCTCACACTGATTTTAATAATAATTCATACCTTCTAAGTTACTATACTTTGATTTCAGGTACTGGTATATATTATCAAAATTATTCACATACTGTTACTCTTGATGAGTATCCAAACGGATATGCTCTGTATGCATTTATTCTATCTCCAACAGGAACTTTAGATGATAACACGTGGGATGTAGTACGCGATTCCCCTGTAAATTTAAAAGTATCATTTTCAGAAACTTTAACTGAACCTGTTACATGCATTGTGTACGCACAATTCGATTCTTTAGCACAAGTAGACAAAGACAGAAATATTTATACTGATAACACCTTCTAATTTATTTAGTTGAGTACAATGCGGGTTGTTGTTCACTTCTCGGCGTATCATGATAACGAAGATGAGTTTATTATAAAAGAGCTAGCCATTGTAAATCCTGACGTTCCCTTTTTTCAAAATTGGGTTTTTAAACCACCATTTCCTTTAAATAACTTATCTGAGCCAATCATAAGCACAAACAAATATCTAGGTGAGAATGTGTATGGCATTACCTGGCACGAAGGGGATGTAGAATATTCACATCTTAAGGAAATACTTCAAACATATTGTTCAAATACTACAACCATATACACATACGGAATAAATAGAAAGTGTTTTCTTCAAGAAATTCTTCAAAGAGAAGTTACAAATTTGGAAGAAATAAACTGTCCAAAGTATACTGCATTAAGTTTTCACGTTCATCGGTGTGCACATAATAAGCATCGTTTCGGACAATATAGATGTACTGTTCATGAAGCATTACTGTATAGTGAATATGTGAAAGTGTATGATTATGTGTTACATGTGAATAACAGTGATAATTACATACCTACTACAATTAAAAATAATCTTTATCATGTATAGTGATGAATTATTAAAAGTGTTACTAACTGATAAAGTGACTGGTGCAAGTGTTACTGGAATTTACCCTATTGACAAACTTCCTGTAACGGTAAAACCTCCTGCAGCACTTGTGATTAATCTTGATACATCTGATTCTGCTGGTTCCCACTGGGTTGCAGTGTACATCAATAAGAAAAAACATGGATACTACTTTGATAGTCTTGCTATGGACATTCCCAAGGAAATAAAGAACTTTTTGTCGAAAAATACTAAAATATACTTTACAAATATTCAACAATATCAACATGATAATTCTGTGTTATGTGGTTATTTTGTCTTATATTTTCTGCATCATATTATTCGCACTCAATCATTTGAAAAGTGTTTAAAATTGTTTAACAAGAAAATTTTGAAAAAAGAATGATGCTATTGTTTATAAACATGTAAACAAATTTTTAAAAAGAAAACACAAATATTTTTTTTTAATTTTTTTATTTATTTTTTTTAATTTACATTTTTAATTTACAATAATTTTTTTAAACTTACACCCATGCATTTTATTTACAATTCCTCATTACAATCTTGATAATGCATTAGTTAATGCTGTTGATCTTTCATATTTCCACCAATAATTCAACTGTTGTGCATTACGATATGCACATCCTGATTTCTTTACAATACTTGTGTGAAAAGAACAATATTCATTAAATGTATTTCCACATAATTCATTTAATGAAGGACAATGTTTTGTTTCTAAATCAATGACATTATCTAATGCAAATATTCTTTTAATCCAAAGAGATTTCTCTAAACCTTTACAATAAAAGGTTGAATTCTTTGCGCATAATTGATATACAAGGTTTCGTATGCATGATACAGTATATCCAGTTTTGCTATCCCATTTCAATCCATGCAAATTTAATGTTAACCAGTCAATTTGTTTTTGACATCCTAGTGATAATAAATTATATTCAACTGGTGATTTTACCAAGCAATGGAAATTTACTGTATCATCGCATGCAGTTAAACAAAACTCACGAATAATAAATTCGTTATCAGACATTTTAAAACCTTGAATATCAATAATATACTGATTTACACATGGTGAAATTTCATTTGTATGAAAAATAAAAAACGGAATTATCTGTCCAACAAATTCTGTATTTTGTAAAAGATCACAAGTTTTATGCATAAAACATAGAAATGAGATTTCACTATGTTCATGTTCAAACACTTCAAAGAGTTCACTAAGAGTTTTGTCAAGAGATAAATACTTCACTGCAAATGATCCAGTATTATGAAAATGTCTACATTCATGAGGAAGATGTAACTTGCATTCCACGCATTCCAATGGATTATTGTTGTGTAAGTATACTTTTATAGTTTTTAATACACAGTTCACATTAATGTTTTCACCATTACATAACACACATGAAACACTAGCACTATTCGAATACATTTTTTCAATCTGAAATATTCGCTTTCCGTTTGTCTTTTCTTATGAAGATCTCTAGTAATTCTGGTAAATAGTTTGTATCACTTAATAATTCCACATAGGCGTCATAAATTTTTTCTCTAGTTAATAGTCCGATAATATGCGTGTTTGCTTACAAATAAAACACATCATCTTCAACACTATGACTTGCTATAATACTCCAAGCACGGATTTCCAATAATTCTGGACGCGTCGTCATACAATCATGATCAAAATCATGATTAGATCCTGTCGTACACCCATCACATATTAGTGTTTCATTAAAATTCCATTTTTCAATAGCCTTCTTTATACATTCGCGATCCACTTTTTCACTATTACAACAACAATCTAAAGCCCAAAATCGTGATGTTCTTGATAATACAATTGGAGATGATGGCGGTGTTGATGAAACTGTTAGCGCTGGTGAATCTATTGCATCAAAATCAAATTCTTCATCTGACGATGATTCGTATATTTCTGTTTCAGCATCAGATATTGCTTCAATATTGCTATTGCAAAGATCCTTCTTCTCATACGACTGCATGATGTATCTTTATATATTTTGTCTCTTATAACCTGTATTTAAAGTATTTTCATAACCGCAAGGTAATCACGTGTTCGGCATTCCCAAAATTAAATTTATTTTTATTAGTTTGTCCCCAATTTGTGATGTTTATCTCCCACGTCTGCAATCTTCCTTTTGTTCACCTACCGCGGCGCCAAAGTTATTTCTGGCGGTATTCTGTAATGGTTACCAAACGTGTCAGCAATCTTCCTTTGTATTAAAATTCAAGTTTTAGCAACGCCCTGCAAGCACACATCATCACTCTTACCCAACCGGGTTTCCAAAAGCGCGGGAAAAGTTCAGTTCATGTCTTAAGTTCACCAGCAAAAGACGTACGGAAACCACGCTCTGTATATGTACCAGCATAGTGTGTCATGCCAAAGTATACATATTTTATACACGACGTCTTTCAGATTATTACCAACGAGTAATATTTTACATATTACGAATAAATAAAAAAAGTCACGCATGAATAAATATTTCCCTCCCATCATACAGTATTCAGCTCCAATGATAAGGGTCCCGGGTTCGATCCCAATACGTATCACACATTATAAGTGTTCTGAGCTTCTTATTTTTAACAAATAAAATAATCACCATCTCCTTTAGCCTAACAGGTGGGACTCAAATATTTCATTTTTCCAAGTTATATATATTTCTCGAGTAAATTTATTACGAGAGGTTAAATTAAATATATTAGGAGAATATCTTTTTTATTCTCTCCACATATTGTTCGAAACAAGTTTCTCTTTATGAGATTTCATAGAAATCGATCCATAAAATAAGTTGTTCCGACTAAATTATTAGGAGAATATAAATATTAATTTAATCACTAATACGGATTTAATTCAAATCAAACCAATTCAAATTTCCATTATTATTATTATTTTTAAAAATAGACAGTATAAAGTCTCTACAGACACGCATACACACTCGAAAAAGACCACATGACCTTTTCCAACAATACAGACATGTCATCACAACTAAAAACAAAAATAAAACAACTTTCCAATACACGTAAGCAGGTCATCGACCCATAATGACATACACGACACCATCTGACAACATCCATTAAAGAACCATGTTAGAACATCATTATTACGTAAAGTACCGTTAACATTCCAGCTTTCGGGTGTAGAAGTTCGTCTGCCACTACTATCCTACATATCTTAGTTGCTTATAGAAAAATAAAACAGTAATTTCACGATGTAAAAAAAAATGCTTTGTATTTTTAAAACAATGTGAAAGAGAACATAGTCAAAATTTGCAACAATGCATTCATTGTTATTCTATAATTGTAATTGTTGAAATATTCAATTTTTTCTCCGTTTCCATGTAGTCAAAACAACACTAATTTAAAATACACTGTTCTTATAGTTGCATTAGGAATAAAAAATACAGTAAAAACGGAGCAAAGAACATGGAATTTTAGCTTTTTTAAACTTACAGGAAAGTATTGTTATAGTTGTACACTTACATTTTTTGTAGTGAAAAGGTAATGAATAAAACTTATTTTTAGTTCTTATATGATGGAGAAAGTAAAGAAAATACGTTTTGCCGGTAAAGAAAGTACCGCACTAACTTTTCTGACAGCATGCACTTTCTTCAGGTAGGCACTTATATCTTTTTTATTCTGCACTGCAAGGAAATCGGTACCCCACACCGCTGACACGAATGAATATTTTTGCTTTCCGCTTACAACTCAGTTGACAGAAGATTATGTTTTCTTTTTCAACTCCTTGTGCGCAATGGTGGGAAACCCACTTTCAAGCTGTAGTATGCTCTTGATTGAAAATCTCAGCTCACGTGGCAGATGTCCGATGAACAATCTACGTTCTACGTGAGGCCTAACAAGTCCCTTTGAAAACGTTTTCATGAAATCAAGTCTTGTCATCACTGCGGACTTAGCGTAGACTTGATGCAAGACACACGCAACATCCACCAGCATAAAGAAAATTGTCAATGGCTATCGTCTTGTGCGACGACTTGATGTGTAATCTGTACATTTCTTGTCTATGGTATCCATTCCACCTTTACTCATCTTATAAAATGTGCTTATTTCAGGTTTTCCAGTCTCTGGGTCATTATTTGATGTGTGGTGCAAGACGTGCCACACGATAAGACAGAAAACTGCTGATAATCAGTAGATAACGAAAGACAACTGAACAGCAAAATACTCACGTAACTACTATAGTACGTCTGTGAGACCGCTGGACCCCTCCAGCGCCGCGTGCAAGGGATCAATTATAACATGAACTTCACAATACGTAACCATTTGCTAGACAGGAAGGTAGACGAAAAGATTCACTTGTAGTAGTGAGACTGTGGAAAATATAATGATATGAAAAGTCGCAGCGGTCTGAGAGACGGTCCATAGTACTTACGGGTTAAGGCAAGTGAATGACGATAAAGGAATTGGTGGAGTGACAATGTGTGAGGAAGCGGAAGTGCCCCGATAAAGTCCACGGGCACCACAAACTTTCTTGACCAAGGATCGAACCATGGACCTCTCCACCAGAAGTAAGCGCTCTACACTGTAAAAAATTTCGCCTTAAATTTACTGACCGATTCCCGTCAACTCTCGCTGCCATCCGATTACCCTAAATTTTACGGACCACCGCTTTTTCATAAAAACGGCAGACCGTATATTTAGAAGCAAAATAATATTGACCGTGTTTAGAAACAAATTTAACCGTAATATATTTTACCGTATATTTTACCGTAATTTACCGTAATATTTAAGGGTCGTTTTTTTTTAAAAAAAAAGCACAGGTGTGTTATTACCGTAGAAGATTTACGGTAATTAACACACCGATTCCCTATCTAGAGGTCCTTGCCGGTCCAGCATGCCCTCTTACTAAATCCAGTAAGAATTCTTGCTGGTCAATGTGTACTAACCCAATTTTCATCGAATTGCTCGAAACTGTATCAGTACACACACTGGCTAGCAATAATTTTTGCTGGATAGATCCAACTATAGCGCACACTGTTCCAGTAAGGGCGGCCGTGTACAGCACAATGAATCAATGTTGCGACCGGGTTTGATTCCCGGATTCTAGTAATGTTTTCTAGAGTAACAAAGATTTTTCCTGGGTTTCCCTCATCCATATTATATAAGAACCGGATGATATCTTCAGTATTACTAGGGGCTGCGGTGGCTCAGTGGTAGTGTTCACTTCTGGTGCATGGAGTCCCTGGTTCGATCCCACCTCGCGCCATGTGAACTTTCTGGTGGACAAACCCGTGTGCATGGGTTTCCTCGGGGTTCTCCCGTTCCCTTCCCCTTTCTTCATTCTATCACTTCATTCAGTTCTCATCATCACCATCTCCTTTAGCCTATCCAGCATATCCGCGGGACGTAAAACTCAAAATTTCATTTCATTTCATTTCCTTCAGTATTACTAGTCTGTTCTTTTATGGATACCGTGGTACATGCACACTATAGTAAAATGTCTTATAGGGTTACCATTTTTTTATGAGAACCAATTCTTTTACTTTTCCAGATCACAATTTACGAATTTTCACTATAGGAGGATTATAAAAAAAAATAATAATATTTTTCTCAATCAGAGATCATCATATCTTCTATGCATGTATATGTGAGTATATACACGGAGGAAGTTTTGCAAAACATTTATTTAATAAACTAGAGTGACACAAAAAGAACTACCCAGTACACTTCTAAAAAAAAAAGTTTTATAAAAGTACTTAGCCAGAATTCTTGGATTTTTTTTCTGTATAAAATGCTCTGACATTTCGTAGACTTTTACGAGTAAGATAAATTTCCAGACTTTCCAAGGTTTGCAGGTAGTACGTGGGAACCCTGTATCATTAGATACATGAACTTTGGTTAATTCTTCTCTTCTCTTCCCTGTTTTCGCTTTTTCCTTGTATATATATTAACGATTTATTACACTGCACCTTCATTTTACCTAATATTACGTACTGAAGTATGTCACACGTCTGTGGGCTGGATTTTTGTTACGAGACCTTGGAAATCTGAGTGTTACGAGACCAACCTAACATTCACCTGGGTAACCAAGGATACATTCTGTTTAAAGCTCGATCAAAATTATTAACTGCCTGACAAAATAAAATAACTAATAATAAAAAAGAATTTTAAAATTTCAAACGTTATGAGTTCTTATAATAAACTTACTTCCGTATGCCTGCAAAACACCCAATTCTGAATCTTCTCTCCAGTTATTCATTAAGATATTAATGATATTCAACTGAAAACTTGAGATTTGACCAATGAGCAATACAGCGTGTACATTCGAATATTTCGGATTTTAGGGAACTACTTCTCATCCTATAGAAAGGATATAATGAACATGAATAACTACTGCTCGTTGGTACTTGTACACCCATACGCGTCAACTAACAGCTAAAGAGTAATTTGTATTTAATTCACTATATAGGAAGAGAAACAATATGTACAATAAAAAAAAAGTTCCAAATATACAGAAAACTAGAAAAGGTACTTAAATTACACGACAGAAAATACGTTATTATATGAAAATGGTAGTAAGTGAACTAATTTCAAGAGACAATTCTTCCCCTTAGGTTTTTTCCCACTTATAAAGGGTCGACGTTTATGACGAGTATTCTTCATAAAGCAATTCTTTCCCTGTTAAATCTTTCTCTCGAAAGTTAACGTTTACCATATTTACCCATTTCCTTCTTGGTCTCCCTCTATCTTTCTTCCAATCCATTTCCATCATTCATCTAACTAGTAGTCGTTTCATCTTCTCATAAGATGGCCATACCACTGCAGACTTCTTTCTTGGATCTTCTTAAATATTTCTACAACCTTGGTTTCCCCCTTACTCGCTCATTTCTCATTCTGTCTTTTCTTGTTCTTTCACAGATTTAGCACAGCATTCTCATTTCAGTAACAATCAATCTTCTTTCCTGTGCTTTCTTTAGGCCTATGGATCATACCTATAATTTACAACTAGCTACACTCAGACTTCCTCGGTGAACAAACCCTTTATGTCTCCAAGAAAAATAAATAATTTTTTATTATAATATTTCTTTGGATTACGGCGTTATGGCTAATCAAAGCAGTAAAAGAGCCATTCGACGCTTTCATAAGTACGTCATTTTATGATTGTTTTGACAAACCAGTTATCCACAAGGAGCAGATTTATATTGCCAACCGCTGAATATACTACTTGCTTGCACCACGGAACTATAAATTCATAAATCTCTAAGCATGGGTGTAATCAACACAACTAACGAAAATACAAAAGCGGACGAAAAAAAGCGTCTCATCTATGACGTGCATAATATCCACAAGAATATAACGTTAAAATTAATTCTTAGCTTGTAATATCGAACATTTGTTCTGATATCATCTTCCATATACATTTCTTTTTCTTTTCAAAATTACCAATTTTGTTATGTATTGAAGAGAACACCAGAAGAGGAGTTCAATATTAAAAAAAAAATCATAAATCGCTACTCTGTTGCAGCCTAAGACTACTTCTATTGCATTTCTTTTTGCTATGAGTACCAGTAGACTAATAAACCTCAAATATTGTAATCAGCGATTCATTAGATTAGTCCCATTATTACAGTTTTAGATAGCCAAGCAGGCATTAGACAACACTGCTGAGAATGGCCAGAAGTACACAAAACAAATACCATGTGACTTCTCGCAGCTCCTACTGAGTATCCAGTATTTGTTATTCCAAATTAATAAGGACATGTTTGCATAATTATGTAATAGTGGCATCAATGCGCAAAGAAGAAAAAAAAGTGAACTTTTGCATATTTATTAGACGCTCAAATATGCAGAATAGATACTCAGAACAAAATTAAAGATAAAAACATTTACAGAAATATTTTTCAAATTTAAAAATTCATTTATCCAGAAAACGTAGTAACACTGTGCTTTTATTTTTGTCCCATGATAAATTACAGTTGATGCAATACAATTTATGTAATGCTGCAATAAGTAAACTACAAAGTACTTTTCTTTAAAAAAAATGTATTTCTTTTTTAGGTATTTTAACATTGTTATTGTCACAACCACTCGTAGTTAGCTACCTCATTGATTAATCTAAGGACTTTGGGGGATACATCCATCAGCTTCTTGTTTTTGCATCGCTGAACTTTCGAGCGATCTGGATTGATTCCCACGAAGCATCTGAAAAACAAAACGAAAGAAAAGAACGGAATTACAGCCATGCACGAAATTAATACATATACAGACACATAAAGGGGGCATTCCATAAGAAATCATCACAGGCAGGACGTCCTTCATGTTTCATCTTCTCCTTCCTCTTTTTTAAAATATCTTGAAATGTATTACTTTCACGAATACCATGCTTTCAAAAATACTCAGAACCCCTTGTTTACTTGGGCTACGGCCTTGCATTTCATATTACAGCATTTGCTTCATCCAGCTTCATCTTCGCTCCAAGAAGTTTTTTTTTTTTCTCGGACTACAGCTTCTTATTTCATATTTATTGCAACCTTTAGGTTGTAAGTGAAGTTCACAGTGCAATTTTATTGTCGGGGCTCAACTAGATGTAATGTTTCCAGTGTGCATGTTCAAAGAGAATGATTCTTTCACTATAAATAAAGAATGAGTCTTTCATTTAATCTAAAATTAATCTTCTTTTCACTCTCTGTTTCCGCCGACGCACATAAATCACTGACTTCAAGCAGGCAGTTAAGAAAATAGTTGTGTTGTATTTACATCATTGTTGGCAATAGAAGCATATCGACTAACAGAGAAAATGTGTTTTGTAGTCTGCGTTTAATAAGTAAATTGGGGAGGGATAAGAAGATAACTATTAATTTTCCTACTACCTGTTAATTTGGAAAATTTAGGAAAGTTGTGTAACAGATTTACGTACATGTGTGGCAAATATTGCCTGGTCCTAGCCCTCTGTAACAAATTCACGGAATTGAGACTTGTTTCATTGACTATTTTTATTGGAGAAGAGGAAGGGAAAGTAAACGCCAGGGTTGGAACTAATGAGATAACTAGAGAAAAACTACCTTCTCTCAAATTTGAGTGTAGGGTTTTCGCATTTAAAAATATAATTTGAACTTCTACCAGCGTAAAAGTAAGTCAAACACAAATAACTTGAAAGAAAAGTATTTTTGGAAATGTATGATAAGTCAGGAGAACAAGTATCAAAATGTCGCTGCGTTCCTCCTCTCCTTCCGCGCCAAAAACATGAAAATTGACGCCAAAATAAAAATCAATATCTAAAAAACAGTGCATTTAGGAAAGAAATTAAGAAGACAAATACTAAAGTACAGAAAATTCCCTATATAAAAAATTTACTTTGCAAAACACGTGGACATCCCAAAAATGAGTTACGGAGGCTTTTCCGACTACGCAATTTCGTAGAGGGGGCCATAGCACGTCGCTGTGTTTTCTTGTAGATAAGATATACTGTAACATTTATTCTCTTTGTAGTGTGCAAATTGCAATTTTTTTTAAAAGAATATATATAAGGAGAATAACATATCAAAATTTCGCCACGTTCCATCTCCTCCATTGGTCAAAAATATACCAAAATTGGAGCAAAAGATCAATATTTAGAAAACCAGGTCGTTTAAGAAAATATTATGGAGACAAAAATTAGAGTGCAGACAACTACCTATAACAAAAGTTTAGCTGAACATTTGGACGAATCCGAGTAGAGTTACGGAGATTTTCAAGCCTTTTGGCGCAGGACGAAGGCAGTAGTAGGTCGTTTTTATTTTATTTATTTATTTATTTATTTTTTGGTTACGTTTAATTCCTTTGTATAATTCTAATTGCAAGAAAAAAAAATGTTTTTCTAAAATGTACACGTATAGTACAAAATGTTCAGGAGAATAACCTGTCAAAATGTCGCTGCGTTGTGCGTCCTCGTTTCATCCCCCTTCCCCTCAAATGAATAAGACTTTCACTTTCGCAGCTCGGTCTGGTTGATGGAGTGTGTGGATATTACTTTTTGACATACAAAATTGTCTGTATTTTAATTTCTCTCTTTGTATTTTCCCCCTAAAGCGCACGGTTTTTTAAACATTTATTTTCGTGTAATTGTTGGAACAAAAGTTTCGTTTTTGTCCTTCCTTTGTAAGGAAGAAGGACGGATTGGCAATACTTTGGCAGTACTCTCCTGGTTATTTTTTATATATTTCCGTAGAAAACTTTTCTTGCAGTTCAAATAACACAAATTTATCTCAGTGTATTGAGGAAAGCATTGCACTACTATTGGTGCAATGTGCCAAAAGGCTTGATTCATTCGGGAAAAATAGTATAGCTCGGTGTGGGTTGGTTCAAATGTTTTGCTATGTAACTTTTAACGTAGAAAATTGTCTGCGCTACTTTAATTTTGTCTTCCTATTTTTTAATCGCACTTACGGGGAAACCTCCGTAACTTGGTATGAGGTGATTCGAATCTTTTACTAATTACCTTTTCTTACAGGAAATTGTTTATACTCCAATATTTGGCTCATTGCTGTTTTCTCCTAAAACGCTCACTTTTCTAAATATTAAGTTATGAGCAATTTTATGTATTTTTGGCGCGGAAGGAAGAAGCAGAACGCAGCGATTTTTTAACATGTTATTCTCCTGATTGTTTAGTATAAATCTGTCAGTGCATATTTACTTTTTTATTGCACATTTTAGGGCATATTCTTGCGACTTTTAGTGCATAGTTACGTGCATATCTATCCCAACTTCAGTGATTACACAGAACTTGAAATTATGGTAAGTTATTTTACCTTTGCATAAATTCCAACGTTGCAGCCGCTTCAACTGGATATTCTATGTTAAACACATAGAAAGAAGCAAACAGGACTGCTAATGCAGATAAAGAATCACAGACTCTATCTAGGCAAATTATCATGTCTATAGACAACATGAACCTGGTGCAGCTCATGAGTGAGGATCCTGAAAAGAGAATGAAATGAAGGAGTTTAGATAAGAGCATTGACAACAACAAGAAAGAAAAAAAAAACAGATGTTTTGAAACTTAAAATACAGGACAAATATACACTAATATGTAACGAATCCGTAGTTTGACAACCTAACTGCTGCTTCATAGAGAAAAAGAAAACATTTAATTACATTCTTTACTAACGACTTCCGTAAAATTTAACTAAGAATGAACTTCATTTCAAACACGTTTATGTAAAAACCCAAAAAGGAAAGCAGCAAAAGCAACGAGAAAATACCAATATATTTCACAAGCTAAGCTCACAACCCTCCAGTTTATAGGAAATCATTTCGTTCTTAAATATTATATTTCTGTTGTTGTGTGAAGTAATAGTTCTTTATCATACGGAAACCGATGTTTTTCTTGAAATAAAGTACTGTACATGAATATTACTAAATCTCGCTGTTTAAACTGTCCTAGATCCTACAGTTTTCTACATTCTATATATCACTTTTAGTGGTAACTATCAGGTGGACCTGCGTAGTGTAAGTTCTACTTCACTTGCTTTTGATGCGAAGGATACCGGGTTTGATTGACGATGGCTATACTCTCTCCAAAAGTTCAATTACAAGAAATTATGAGTAAATTTCCCCTTTTTTATTGACACTATGCAAATACCGAAATGGTTCCAAGCCGCTTCACTTCCTTTCCCTTTTCTGGTCTGTGATGAACGAGGGAATTGTACCTCCGATATGAGACACGTTTAACCAAAACATATTACAAGAGGAAAGTGAGAGGTAGACAGCTTCACAGACTGTTTACTGGAGTTAACTTAGATATTTCCAGGATTTCCAGTGTCCTGCTAGGAAATAATTCCAGCATAAACCTACCATCAGGCCGGTAGCCAGCCCAAAAATGTAGGGGGGGCGGTAGAAGTTAGGGGGGCCGACCCGACCATATTATAGTTTATCACCATATTACAGTTCATTTGCAAGCCTACCTTGGTGAACTAAAAAAGTGAATGCCACACGAAAATATGCTGTCTTATTTCATAATCTGTAAACTGCCTTTTGATAGCAGTATTCTTTAATGTTATAATAAAAGAATGCACAAAAACTGGAGGATTAGAACAAAAATAAATAAAAATAAAGGAAGAAAAGAAAGAAAGAAACTGAAGCCGAAATCCAGGCCTTATGAACACTATTCACTTTCTTTCTCGAACTAACTAGCTTGGCCGTGGTTGGTCAGGATATATATACCTACACCCAGATGATGGAGCTCCTTCGTTGAAGGATTTTTTTTACATTTCTCCAATATTACGCAATAACTTCCAATATATTTTAGTACTTTCAGTACCGATACCCAGTCAATTTCCAGTATTTTAAGTATCAGTAGACACCCTGCTGAGTTCACTCTTGTTAAAAGATAATTTGATGATATAGAAAACATTATTGAAATAAAAACAGTAACTAAAACGTGTCTCTTTAAAGCAGACTTTCACAAGCAACTTCCTTTTCTTATAACATCAACTAGCTATTGTTTCTTATATCTAATATCGTTTAGGCACTTTGTAGCACACAGCTATCGGTATCACAGACATCTATTTTTCAAATTTGGAGAAGAATTAAGCTATATTAGAGTAGTCTAACTACTTTCACGTGCATAAAAAGAGCTAAAATAATTTATAACTAAGACTGAAAATGTATATGGAAGAAACCTGTATCTCAATCTCGTGATTAAAATTTGAAAATTTGACTTCTTTTTTTTTTTTCAATTATTTCTATAAGAAAATATTATTACTGTGGTCACTGAAAACCCCGACTCATTGTAAATTATCTAAATTGTATTAGATACTGTATGTGCACGTATAATTTGACGAAGCGTTATCCAACCGTTCTCCTACGTTGAGGGAGCAGATCTGCCCCAAATATTAGAATAGCCAGTTCTGTTTGTATAGGACGCTAATTGTAGAATGTTTTTACTTAACCATACTTTTCTATATACTAGTAAATCAAAATTCGGGAAAGTTCTAGGTCGATGGCCCGCATTAAAGTACAAGGGTTATAGGTCCCGTGATGTAACTACGTTAAAGATTACTTATTTTACTTTAGTTAATTTGAGAATGAAGATAACACTTATAGATACTATACATGATTTACTCTTGTACTCCTATTGAGAGCCAGCGATCTACTCTCTTCCATCAAATTTGTACTTTCGAAAAGAATACATACCACATACAACAAGGCAGGGTGTTCGGGTTAAAATTCTGGTGGGCACTTCCTCCGGTAACGTTGTCTCCTGAAAAAAAAATAATAATAATAATAATAATAACTTGAAAATAATGGCACTAAACTCAACTGATGAGCAAGTATATCTTATATGATATTATATGCGGAAGTAACTGAAATATTATTACGAACAAATTATGTTGATTGGCAAATCGCAGAATGATTAGAAAAAAGAAGCTGGACCAGTTCTTTCTGAAGATATAAGGCATCAATTGAAACAAACTCAACCGTTGAATATGAAAAAAAAAATACTATGTGGCGTTTGTAATGCTTGTAGTTTTGCAACGGCATTTGGTTTTACATGTAATTTAGCCATCAAATAACGAGTTTGAATTACAAATGTAGTACAATTGATTGTTTCAGTAGTTATATCAAGCGAACCTATTCAACTAGATCAAAAATTAAATTAATATAAATGACAAAAATAACAATGTAATAAAGTCTGAAACGTACTGAATTATATAATCAAACGTACTCATGTAAATGTTTTGCAAAAGGGGGATACGTTAAATCTACTACTAATGCTGGGTTCCTTCTAGTTTGGTGAAATATATTCCCTGACATTTTCAGATTTTCTAGATTACTTTACGCAAACTTCCAATTTTTAAATACACACAAACACACACTACCTCCCCTCCCCCGCGCCGCCGCCAACTTTTTCAACGGATCTTAAAATCTTGTCCAAATATGGGTACAAATTCTCATCGACAGAGTGTATTTAAATGAAGAATTTCTTTTCGACATATTCATAATTATCTCTCTCAAATCATCGAAGTCAGAGTTGAGAGCGACGCAATCAATTTTTCTGTCAATTTGCCTTAAATATGTTTATATTCACAAGTGATTAATTGACTCTTAATTTGAATCGTGGTTAATAATTGAGTCCTCATTTAATAGCTGACTAATATGAACATTGTATCTAAACTCAGTGTTGCAATAATAAGAGTGGAAACAAGTGCTCTAGTTTCCGAACAAGGCTTACAATATTTATGTGAAAGGCATGACATTTTTGTAAGTATCCGAACACAATATAACAACTGTTGTTCTGGTAGTAAAAAGTTACAGATTCATAAGAGTTCTGAAACTTTAGTCGTAACTCGTCGTAATGATATCCTCAGACTTCTCAAACTCTGCTATTGTCTTAATGCAGGCAAGAGCATTCTAATGACCCGAATACCGAAATCAATTGCATGAATTCTGTCATTGAAAACCCTGTTCTGAAAGGCGTTTTAAAAACCGAAAAGTGAAGATGATCGACAAGTCGCTATACTTCTTTAAGATGGCGTTATTACATGATACGCATTTACTGTGTCAAAATAAAGGTTTAAAATGCATGATAAAAACAAAAAGTGTAAAATAAAAATTCCCTGACAATTTCAAGTTTTTGAAGTTTTCTGTGAAATTTAAAGTTTTTTTTCTTCTTTTTAGTGCTAAAGTTTCTGACTTCTTCAGGCCAGTGCAAAAACTGTACTAGATAATGAACAATAAATAATGATTACATATCACTATATAGCCTAACACACACACGTTGTCATTTATGTTCCTCTTCACACACACAAAAAAAATCTTAAAACGAATATATAGGTGTATATGAAAGATGCTTACCTCAACGAATTTAAAAAGAATTCCGCTTTCACCAAAATAGGTTTCCAGCAGACGAACTATTGCTCCTGGATCTCTCTTTACATCCAGACCTTGTGCATGGTCGTCAGCAATACTTTCAGCGTAATTGTATATTTCACTTATTGCTTTCCGAACCCGTTCAACATTTGATCTCTCAAAAAATGTAAAGATCCGTGGACCCTTGTTGCAAAAAGCATTCTCTAATGCATCCCTTATGTTGAAGGAAGTCAGTTTCTCTACATGAGTTAACAGTTCATTAACTTGCAGAAGGGATGGAAATTTCGACATAATGTCTGGTATAGATGCTCCCGAATTTATCAATACTCTTTGATGATAATATTCGTTAGCTTCATTATCATTATCATCTGGTTTTTCGGGCTGCCAGTTGACACACCCGTAAGAATCTCTTGAAACCTGCCGTGCTGCTTTATTCCGCACCTCTGTATCTGCAGTTGTTCTCACAGGATCAATGGCCCTGTTCAAATTTTCTGACCGTGCGGTTAGTTGCCGCTGAAGAGAACTCCATCCGCTTCCAACAATTATACCTTGAATTTTATCTTCGAATGACTCAGGATATTTTTGTACAATTTTTCGGGCTATGACGTTGGTATGCCGTTTCTGAGGTCTTTTACATATTCTGTGAATATGGTTCACAACTACTCTAACCATTTCTCTTCTAAATTTTGGGTTAGGTCTCTCACCTCGTTTCAAACTATTTAATAATCCAGGTGGCATTGCTTGCCACGGAATTTTAAATTTATTTGCCCAGTCAGAATCTACGTTTGAAACTGATATTGGTTTAACCTGTTCATTAAGTATGGGCCCATTGTTCTCTTCCCGGGTTGTAGGCGAAACTTCTTGTGTTTTCGCTTGTCCTGAAAATACCCATAACAAAAATCATGTCAGCAACATGACAACAATAATCATTCCAATGCACGAGAATAACTCAAATGATACTTTTATGCATGTATGTAAACTAGACAGCGGGTTTTATACACTTAACATTACTGCACTAAAAATATACCAGGAAATGCGCAGTCGCATGAGGGAGTGACTAGTTTCCGGAATTGCTGACATCTCGTGGGTGAAGATGAGGAAGGAAAGGGGTGACGCGAAAAAAGAGATTGATGCAAAATCAATCCCCATCCCGGATTGCTTTGGTCCTGTGCTCCAGTGATTAGGTACAATATAAGTTACATATTCCCAGAATATCAATCCCATCCCCAATATATATCGATGGGAGAGGAGCGTGTGTTCAAAGAACAAAATTCGAAACCTTTTTTTTTCTTTCTTTTAGTCATAACGTGTTAATAAATGAAGATATCAAGACAGGGTCCACCTAGTTGGGTGTGAAGCAGGGTTGGCAAAAGCCAGGGTTTTTATTGAAAAAAAAAACGTTTTTTGTTTAAACCTGTTTTTTTTGTTTGTTTGTTTAAACCATGTTTTTTTGTTTAAATAATTTGTTCTATGTATTTATATTACATATGGACAGAAATAAGTTTCTTTCGCCTTGCTGTTATTATGCAACGACAGGGTTATGCTGGAAGGGGTCTTTATAAGCTTAAAGCGGGATCCAAATAACTTCCCTGCTTACATCCGAGAGAAATTGTCCTCCATTTGGACTCCAAACCGGGACTAATTGGCCACAAATACAATGAGTCTGTCGACTCACTCACGAAGGACTCCTGATAAAAATACGTTGTACTGATCTTTACATACTTGTTAATATAATTGTCAAGAATCATTTCAGGAAAAAAAGATAAATAGTTGCACAAGTGAACCCATTATACAGAATTACATATAATTCGGGAAACTCCCACGGAAGCCATTGGGAAAATCCTGTTATTACTTTAAATGCAAAGCAAATCCTGTTATTGCTTTGCATGTAAAATCTAAGGTCAACGTATCATAATCAGTACGCTAAAACTGAGGTATTAAATTCCAAATTTAGTATGTAGATATCATTCAATAAAATTAAAACGAAGTCCAATCCAAGCTAATGTTGGAAGCTACGTAGGCAGTCGATAAATTTTGCCAATGTCTATCAATATATTTAGGCACCTTTGCTTCTTTATAAAGCAACAAACATTCAGGCAAGCACAAACATACAATTTGGCTTCGTTTCGTATGTTTAGGTTTAACATCTTTATGTAATATCGAGGTTATAAAGACGACTTTCGCTTTAAAAGTGGCATCCAAACCGCTACTTGGTTTACACATGAAAGAAGAGTTATGGTTCGATTCGATCGAGAATTGAACGTGAGACACCTTGATTAAAAGGTGAAAAGGAGATAAAACTAATGCAGGTGGTTTGATATGTGGAAACGTCATCATGAAGTTCACACGATTTAAAGCATTTTTCTTTTTGGTTTAAACCAGTTGTTTTTTTTTAAAAAAAAACAGCTGGTTTAAACCACCTTGGTTTAAACCAGCCAACCCTGGTGTGAAGTCAAATTTTCTTTCGAAAGAACCTCAGTGTGGATACCTACCTGTTCGCAAATTAGATATATATTGAAACAATTACTTTCGGCAAGACTTACAGGCGCAAGTAGGTTTCGAAATGGATATTTCTGTAAATTCAAAATTTATTCAACCGATAGTCCAAATTTTGTGGGTAGGCTTCTAATGATACTTAGTTTAGTCCCGCCTGTTTTTAAACTGTAGAGAAAAAATATACATGGGGTTTCAAATATTTTTGTATTTTTTCAAAGTCAATTTTTGTGTTACCCGGCCTATATCTCCGCCCGTACTCAACCGATTTGGACAAAATTCATAGGGTAATCTTTTTGGAAGTATTCTGTCGTGCCCACCGAAATTTGGGTACAAATCGAAAAAATATACAGGGTTTTCAAAATTCTTTTTTTATTTTTAAAAGGCAATTCTTCAGGGTATCAACAGATATTGAGTTTATGAATTGTAGTCATATATTTCCAGTATAGCTTGTGACAATTACGCTCACACACTCAATTAATTGTTCATATATTCAAATTAAAACATATTTATATGTAAATTCAATTTATTTTAAAAAGTCAAGGAAAATTTTATTTTGTTTCATTTAGCAGCCAAGCGAACCTCTTTCATTTGTCCCAGGTAAAGAAGTTTCTCTGCTTTTCAAAAAAAAAAAAAAAAAAAAACATAAAACGTCGACCGCACTATATGACCACCCACTTTTCTACCTCGCCAGTAAACGGTAATGGAATTTTGCTATTGTTACTCCAGCCATACTGTCGCACTACCTAAGTACCTCGATATCGCAAATATCACGTCACAGACACACAGGAACCAAATTTTTTTATCTACAATCTTCGCAAGTGCTTATGAAACTCTTTAACATCACGTACTAGCCCAGAAGAGACGCTAGAAACCCAAGCCAAATTATCAACCGATTTTTGGGAAATGGTGTCACGAACTTAAAGCGGCGAATCAGAATCCGAAATTCAAAATTCACAAAGAGAAGAATAAAGCGTCTATTTTTTTTTTTTTTAAATAAAGAAAGCTGGGAGAACGCCTACACGGAAGAGAGGTTACTCTAAGTCGACACTTCATCGTGAAAACATCACCAACACGCGATTCATAAGCATACGTCAACTCCTATATATATATATATATATATATATATATATATATATATATTTAAGTGTTTAAATTTCAGAAAAATGGCTAGCTAAAGACCCGTTAGCAGCCAGCTACTTAAACCACGCGTTATCCACAGCAACTTCGTCGTTACAAGATTATTTATACAAATATTTAAAACGTCGACACCTAGACATAATTTTTATCATCTTATGGTGACGCTACGTAATTTGTGATTTTGAACTGAGTCTGTGATTGATCTATATACGTGGACTTCCTGTATTCAGAGAGGAAAAGTAGTGCGATGGATGGCGGATATATATAAACTGTGCGAGTGAAATTTAAGTGCAGATGGATGTGATAAGTGACGCATCGTTGCATTTCAACAACATGGAGATGAAGGACGGAGACACGGGTTCGATCCCCGATAATTGGAACAGATGCCTTGCCACACGAAGACCCAGACGCTTCAGACAAACGTGGACCTCTTCTCCGGGAGTTGAATCCAGAGGACAGCGGGGTCTGAGAAGGGACATTAGGAAGCATTGTGACGGTCAGTTAAGTACAGTGCAGTTTTCTTCTGAAGTGTGGAAATATAAGCGGAAGGACTTATTAAGGTAGGACAAAGTATTCTGTTATTTTCGTTATTGAAGAAGGACTATGGCCAATATTTCCGTGATTCGTGATCTCCATACTCACCTTTTCCTAGAAACTTCGGGACATTGTTTATTCATACGGAACTGTCCGTAAACATTTAGAGCATTTTTTATTCTTTTTAAAAGAAGTAAACAAATAGCCTAATGCCTTGGTTGCATTTCCAAAATTAATTCACGGATATAGGAACTATTAATTTCATTCTTGAATAAGTACCATAAAATTTTTGATTATTTTACTAGTGAAATTTGTATACATTGATTTGATCTTCAATCATGCATTTATTTGTAATCGTCATGTGTCAATATTTAGATCCTTGAAGTAGTCATTATAATCATTTATATGCAATCCAATATTTATTTATATCAAGTGTGGATTATTTCTCCTTCAAACATAAATCGCGTTTAAGATGTGTGCATGTAATATAATTTCTGTTTTGAGTAAACCATGATTTAGCGTCAAAGTCTAGTTTTTTCAAATTTTAACATTTGTATAGGTTGTTAGGGAAATATGTGTCAGAGCGGTAAACAGGCTTAATACCATTTTATTGTAACTTGTCAATTTTTATTATACTCATTCTTAAACAATCAATATGAAGCTTCCAAAGATGTGCTATGTTGAGTAAGTTTCAGACAAATAAGTGTAAATATTCTTATCCCGTAATATCGTTAGTCTCATAAATAAGGTAAACAACTTAAGATACTCGAGTAAATCCCTTCGGAGGTACCTATCTGAGCAACGGACGCAGATAGGGTCCATAGCTATGGAGAAACGTGTATTCGCAAAATAAGGAATCAGTGAGAAAATCAAAAAGTGTCGACAATATAATTATTTTGATCAATTGGCCAAACTATAATAATAGTAGTACTATATATATTTCTGTGTAGTGTATTTGAATATGAAATATTTGTGTAGTTAGTGTTGTGTAACGATTTTTATTTTGAATTGTATAATTTTCCAACTGATATAGTATGTGTACAAAGTTATGTCTTGTTTATGCAGATCTTTTAATATTAAAAATTCAGTAGAGTTCATTAGAAACAGTGCACTAAATTTTCTCAAAAAGCATACTATCGCTTCTAAACTATTTTTCCAGTAAGTCTTGCAAGCAACCTAAACCATAAATTCTTTCATTCCGCAATCCGATTCTTAAACTTATTTCCATTTCTTTTATTAATAAAAAGAGGTAGTAACTGTGGGCGAATTACTTAATAGTCGGTTATGTCTAGGGGGAAAACAATAAATCATTTGCTAATTAATATTCAGTTTAATAGAAATTTTTGTTTGTATAACTACGTCATGGTAATTATAAAGAATCGAATATTGTCAGTTTAGTTGAGTAGAAATAGATTGTTGCTAAATTTTACAGTCAAGATTAAATGATTTGAATATTACGTTGTACAGTGAAGAATGTGTTAAGAGAAATCATATTATTTGGTCAAAACAATCAAAAGTCTGATTCATTTTCAGTAAAGTCAATTAATTCATTTTTTTATAAATCCAAATTAACTTTCTTGTTGATTTTTGTAAATATAACCTTCTTTCTCGTTAAACTTATTAAAAGTCTATTTGACGTTAGAACCAAAGCATTTATGTGGTTATCATTTCAAAGATATACCTATTTCTTTAACTGATATTAGCATACCTAGAAGTTATTTCAAATTACCCTGAACAGAAAAAGTTGAAGCACGGTTACATTGACCATCAGAAAATTTTTATCTAAATTAACTCATTTTTTTTAAAACTTTAAATTAAACTTTCCTTGTTTGTTGCTTTCAAACTATTTTTGCTATCTCCACACCCGTCGGTGACAAGGTGATAGTCAGTGTAGCCAACTGAGCAAGCCATTAGCGAGAAATCTTTCTTTCAACTTTGCAGCTTGTGAGATTTTTGCTCCGCATGTTTAAATCACTTAACTACGCACCTGTTTTCCTAGCGCCTTGGAGACACCGTTACGGGGAAAACAGGATCGATTGGACATTAGGCCATCTTTCGTTGTACATATCATTTTTTTTAATTCCAAACCATCTTAGCAAAACTGTATTTTTTTTATCTTGGAGAACTGAAGTTCGAGCCCCGTGGAGTCAACTTCAATTCTCCAAACTCTCATTCATTTTTTTTTTCATTTGTGTAATAGGCAGATGAGTTGTCGCTCATCAGTACCATTCACTTTTCAAGTACAAGGTCAGGTATTCATTTTTCTGATGCATATTAGGCTCATCCGTGAGTACCTTAATTATTCATTCTAGTGCAGATTAAATATGCAAATTAGAGATAAGGAATCGAATTCCGGAAACAACACGTTTCATATTCCTCGTCGCCCGAATACGTAAGATCTGCTTATTCGTAATATCACGCAGTAATTCTATTTGGCAGCCCGAGCAGAAACTTTCCTTTCATTGTTAGTAATTTTCAATCGTTACAAAACTTGGCTTCCGATAGAGGAACCCCAGTGTTACAAGCTTTTACCAAAATCCCAGTATTACAAAAAAAAAAAAAAAAATCAGGGTGTCCAACAGCCTTGGAGAGCAAAATTTCCCGTACATTCAAAAGCATATCATGTAAAATTTAAGTACAGTAAAGTGTGAATTGATTAGTCGCTCTTTAAAAATCGTCCCCCTCCCCCTCAATGTAAATGGTGCATTACCCCAAAACACATTTATTTGTTGCACATATGGATATTTACTCAGAATTTCAATTTGGTAGTGTTCGAGCCGGGGGTCCTCCCACGGGAAAGTTTTGAAAATTAGCTTCTCAAAAGTGCGATTTGAGGCCACTCTGACATTAAAATCTTGAGCAAAATATTGTTCTTACTTTCTCAGAATCTACCTTTAAAAAAAATCGATTATCCGATCCACGGTTTGTGAACATTTCCTTAAATGAAGAAGAATCACATTTTTTTCTTTCTTTTTTTGTTTTAAAAGCTAACATGCGTTTTGATTCTGCGTTGAACAGGGCAAACCGCATCGTGGGGAAACGTTTCTGTCGCGAGTAGGAGGGGCGTAAATCCTCTGGCTAGGATGAGTACGATCATAGTCGCGGTGTTCAATTTTCACCCCGGAGCGTCGTGAGGGGTTGCATGGATCTTCATTACACTAAAACTCCCTACGTCGTCTCCCCTTATCCGAAACTGCCGACCATCAAGGAAATTGGAAATAAATTGTCGAAAAAACTTGTGAATACCTCGTGTCTTACATGACATTTCACAATCTGCAAGGCCGTAACGTAAATAAACAAATAAAGTTAAACTGATATCTAAAAGTAAAGAAAGACCCCTTTCCTCTGCTATCATTGCCAATGATTTACATGAAGAATAATGGTGATATTCATGTACCTTTGATCTCGTTATGACTTACATGATAAGAAAGGAAGACATTATACAACCAGTGGTACACATTATGGAAAATCGTCTTTCTTAGTTACTGTAAAATAATAAAACATACTAGATAGTTCCTTAACATATCAAAGTGCATAGAAAAGCAAACGACAACGGTAAATACTAGTTAAGAGAGATAGGTTGTAAAAACTTCACGACATTTCCAATTACAGGTACAAATTTTGGGTTTAGCAATGAAAATGCTATTTGATATGGCTTATTATTGCTATATTATGAGATTAGCCTTGAATGTGCAATCCACAGCAGTAACTTTGGAACAACAATGTCTGGATTACTTTTAGGGTTATTTGACATATTATATATACCAACGGATGGATCGTGAAGAGTAAAATCTATCGCGCTTACTGCCGAACATGTCCGGACTAAGTTTCAATCCGGAGAGGAGAGCAGTTTTTGGGTTTAGCTACAAAAATGTTATCAAAGATGAATTTTTATACATTATTGGATTGGCTTTCAAAAGTAGAATCCAAAGCAGTCACTTCGGTTATTTCTAGATTACCAAGTCCGGACAATAGTGTCCGAATTAGTTACGAGCCCCCTCACTTTCGGACTATTGTCTGGAATAAGCTTCTATCCGGACACAAGTGCAGCTTTTGTGAATAGCTATGAAAATGTTAACAAATATGAATGTTCATATATATTATTGGATTGGCTTGTAAAAGTGGCTTCCTTCCAGTCACTTCCGGAAATGTCTGGATTACAGACACCCTTGTCCGACATACATGATATACACCTCAACGGATTCGTCGTAAAAAGTGAAGTCTATCGCAGTATTTCACACCACACTGCAAATAACTAAACCCATCACTCTGTCAATGGAACCTGACTACAGCTTCTTACCAAATTATTACATTTTCACGTACCCTATTCTATTTAGCGTCCGAGGGAAGAACAGTATGTTAGAAAACGTAGTTTTTTAGAAAACCTCCCAAAAATTACAATATTTGAAAAACGTGATTATTGATTACGTAATATTAAGGGGAAGGGATTTAATGATTGAGTAGCTACCTTTAATTACAAATTGCTACTTTTAGGACAGGGTGTCTAAAATATCCAAAATTATGATTATCTACTATTTTTGAAGGTCCCTAATGTTATCATGATAAAGTGTTTAATCACTAACTTACCTTCTCCTTTCCAGCTCTCCAACAGTTTTCTTGCCTGTATTGGTTTTAAAACTGTGAGAAGATCACGCTCCTCCATATATTTCAAATCCTCCTCCTCTTCGACTCCACATTCTTGCAACTTCTCCAATAATGACGTTAATGAAACTGCATTTAATTTTGGCAGTACGTGCAGAATTCTCCGTTTAATTTCATCCATCACTCTCTCTCTTCTAAAAGTTATGGGATTAAAATACTGATATCAGTAACATATTGACACATTCATCAGAACACACAAATAGTTGTCGAATTACTCGTACCGAATCTACAACATTGTATCATACACACAGTAAAAGTTTTTCTCACTGTTTTTTATTGCATTGAGTGAAGTACAAGGTCGATTTTATTCTATATACACAAAGCGTGATGCAAGGAAATATATAATCTGGCGTCTGCGTTGTATCGGTAGGCTGTAAGTGGGTAATAATCAACTAGTTCAGACACTTTAACGCAAATTTTCTTCAGTTCCATTGATGCTTGCTTGTAAAGTCCTAACCAATGTGAATAAGAAAATTGATGAACACTAGCCACAAAATATACTTGAGTATTGTTGGTCAGTACAAGTAGGATTTTCCCAAATAAAGGGCCATCACATGTTTCACCTACTGCAACGTACTGTCCCTTGCTATACACGGCACCTTGAAACTCTACTTGTTCACTAGTTACCTTTCCACCAGGCAAATCCTCAAAGTCACTATTAGCAATAGCCTCCTGAACGTCTTCAGCACAAGCTTCCTTCTCATACGGCAATCCTTTTATAACTTGAATAGCTAAAGGAAACAATGACCCTTCATTATAAAACGCTTGTAGAAGCTGGTGACGCTTACTCGGGGTTTTACACACATGTTTGAAATTGTGCAGATTTCTGGCACACCGCTTAAAGTAAGAATGTTTGCTTTCAAACCTAAGAGTCCATAATCTAATTAATGGGCCAAAGTTCAAAATGAGCTGTGGATAGTGCGACAGAAAGTGATGTTTGGGTCTTAAGGGAGAGTTTGGAAATGCATATTTTCTGTCATATAAGTATTCTTCAATTCGTACTTTCAAATCTGCTACTTGCTCAACTGAAATGGTAGGAGAACAAACAAGCTCAACTATTTCTTTCAATTTTATGAGTAGAATCCACACGGCATTTGTTTCATCACGAACAAATTTTCCAACGAAAAATGGTAGCAGTCTTAAGAAAACCCAGTTTTGAACGGCTGAACCACTAAGTTTGCATGACGTTGTATTTACCTCAGAAGGTTTTCCATCAGAGTTTTTATATTTAAAAATATTGATATGCCTATTCAATTGTTTGTACGTGAACCACTTGAGGTCTTTAACAAAATATTCAATGTACAAAAATAAATCATACGCCACTATACCTTCAAATAGGTCGTGTCCAATGCAAGGAGGCAAACCAGGCTTACATACATGAAAGTGTGTTAGATTATTAAAGCATGAATTAAATTTTATGCCTTTTGAAGCTATAGTTTGTGGGCTTTCTTGGACTTTTTTAACTTCATTTTCGTAAGATTCAACAGTTCTTGTGTCAGATTCCTTGTAAGGATATACTTGGAATTCTTCATTGGTAACTAGACAATACCTACACCAATAATTAGAACTGAAGTTCTCAACGAAGCCTCCAATAAAATGTGAACCTAGATTGTCTCCTAGTATACATAAAATAGTTCCTTTTATTTTCAAGTCATCAGATACGCTAATCCCTTCTTCCTCCATCTGCTTAATATCCTCAACTAAGCAAGAAAACACTTTATCCTGGCCAAACCTTTTAACATCAGTCTCAGGGCAAAGCAATACAAGCTGCATATGATCAGTGGTAGAACGTTTGAAAGCATCAAAATTGGCCAGAGTAAAGTACACCGCTAAAATTTTGTTTTCTTCGGGCTGAACCCAATGGATTCACAACCTCGAAAGAATCTTGGTATAAAATTACCTGGAAAGATTTATCTTTGAAAAATTCATTTGACTGAAACACTAACCCATCATGGACATCCCTGTAAATGTTTTTGTGTCCTTGCTCTGTAAAATTAGCACTTGTACTGAAATTAAAGTGGGCGCCGTGATGTACATATAGAGACTTAATAGAATCCATTATTGGTACATATTGCTCGAAACGAGGCTTTTGGTTTTCATCATGACCCAAATATATTTGAACTGGTTTTACGAATCCAAACTCTTTGGAATAAAGCGTATCCCGTGTTGTGACGTTCCTGAGCTTGGTATTATGGCATTTATTAAAAAGATCAGATTCGGATATAGCACTCATTGCAGCATTAATTATATCATCCGAAACCTGTAAATCTTTTAATGTAGAACGTAAGACATTTCCACTGTACTGCTGAGCTGACATGTGAATTAGGTTTATTTCTTCTAATATATGTTGAATCGTTGAAGCCGGTAAAAGATGTTTTCCCTGCAGTTTTAAATAGAAAAGAGACAAGTTCTTCTCATATTGCTTTTTATATATTTCCAAGCCACGTAACTCATTGTCAGTCTTATCGTCTAATTCTCCCGATTGAAAATCCCATTCCACGCAATTCTGTAGTGGGCTTAGATTTTGTTCTGTGACGGTTTTCTCTTCGAAACAAATTGACCTTGCACTTGCTAAATTTGAAATACTTGACCTATGATATCTTGATACATGTGATGCAAAAGTACTCTTGTTTGCAAAGTTTTTTTCTACAGTTCAAATAAGGACATTGTATTACATCAGAAGCATCTATATGGACCTTCAAATTTGCTATTAATGTTCTGATATTTTCGAAACTTTTGCTACATGATGGTTCTTTGCACTTAATAATACCCTGTACTTTGGAAACACTTTCATATTTTCTCTGGAATACATGATCACGTAAAACATGAGATCTAAATCCCGAATATGTTTTAAATGTACGTGTGCAGAATTGTCTACCACAAGGAAAAGCATAATTAGGGACATTTGAATGCAATTGCATGTGTTTCACATAGGCAACTAAAGTTTTGTTTCTCACTGAACAAAATTCACATGTTAACATGATGCTTTTTCATACATTACCTTGCTTATATGTTCGATTTTCAAGTTATCTTCAACAGTTGTAGTATGTACATCACACAGGAAAACCACGCACTAATCAAAACCAACCAACCAATACACAAACAAAACAAAGCACAATACAACCGAATCTGCGCGCCGTGAATCGTCGCCTCGCACATGTGATTTTTTCTCCAATGCGCATGCCCGACACAAGTATCTGACAGAAAAACGGTCTCCTACCATTATTCTTGAAATACGGTAAACTGTATATGTTTCATGGTAGGAGGCACTTATTTTCACGGTTATTGGTTACAGTGTACTACTGAGCAACTGTGCTCCCAAATCATCTTCAATCACAATTTATTTTATAGGAATAGAAGTAGGAATGGGATTGTCGACAGTTACCTTCAAAACTATAAAATGCGCTCCTTTTTTAAGTTTCGTGTCAATTTAAGTATTGCAAAGAGTTTTGATTCTTTACAAAAATGCTCTTCATGCATGATCACAGGAAAAAATGGCTGATAGTAAGCCTTTTGGAATCATTTCTGGATATATATATATATATATATATATATATATATATATATATATATATATATATATATATATATATATATATATATATATATATATATATATGCAACATGTTAAGGACTGTAAGATTTTAAGGTATGCTCGAGCAACACACAATACGTCAATTTTTTAAAAGACGATATGAGAACTTGGATATCTAAGCATAACAGAAAAGCAGAAATTTCCCTCTGATCTTGTTTCAATACTTTTATGTATAAGAGATTTGAGCGCTTTTTTCTTCAATGACCAAAGAAAATGCGTAACATAAGCTCTCAAGAAGCCGTGGACTTCTTAGTTAAGCAACAAACACCATCTGCTTCTAACACGTTTTCTGAATCAAAATTTCTAGAATTTTATTTTCATTTCTCTTGGAAGCAAATGCAAAGGGATAGGAAAAGAGAAAAACTAAAATATTTTTCCACACGCTTACAAAATTGACCAAATGGAAGACCAAGTGTTAATGCTTCAGTGAAAGAGGTAAGGAATACGTATTATGGCAATCGAATATTCGAATAACGTTTCTTCCTTCGTCTTATCTTCTGCTATAGATATTCCAAAATTTAACGATATCTTTTTCTTTAAACTCGATATTAACAGGAGTTAGTTAATTAGCCATTCAGTCAAAAAGTAAGAAATACTAAGACAAGACAGTAATTATCATTTTCTTCGTGATACAACAAGTCTACATTATACTGTACACAGATTTCATGGAACCTTTGTACGTTTGATATTTTTGCCCTGTACAATAACACACGAACTGGCAAAGATGTCATTTTGTCCTTTCAACGTCATTCATCATTGTTTAATTTTAACATTTATTAAAATATGCTGAACAGGTCGCGCCACTTTTCTTCTCTCTAATCTGTGCTGTTATATTCTAAGTATCAAATTTGAATTGTTATTAGTTTAGTTTAAAATGGATGATTTACCTAGAGGGGGGTCATTTTGACACCTGTCAAATTGTTTTCCCGTGGAGCAATGGAGATGAATTACGTAAGTGTGAAGTGACTCTGGTCTGAAAACTTAGACCGCTGATGCTTTCGAAATGTCATGCACACAAAGAGGTTTAAAGAAATAATGAGATTAATAAAGTTTGATCTCAAGACTTCGAGAAGCGAAAAACGCAAAACTGACAGATTTTGCTTACTTTCTGATATTTGATATCAGTTCATTGAACATTTCCAAAGGTGCTACAATCTTGATACTTATCGCACTATTGATGAGCAGCTCTTTCAAATGAAATCCTGTTCATTTATTCAGTTCATGGCTAGCAAAGCAGACAAATATGGGGTCAAATTTTGGATGCTTGTTGAGGTGAAGAACAAATGTATTGTAAACAGTTTTCCATATCTAGGAAAATATGAAAAGAAGGCAAGAACAGCTCTCTTGCTAAACGGGTAGTTCTATAGTCTGTAAAACCCTTCTTACACAAGGGATTGAATGTAACTTATGAAAAGTTATTTACGTCTCTACATTTTGCAAGTGAACTAAAGAGTAGCGAAATAAGTTTGATTGATACTGTCCGAATAACAGGAGGGAAATTCTAGCTTCAGAACGTTCCCATAATAAAGATTTGTATACCACAGACGAACTCAAAACCATTGAGGATATCGCACTCACCACATAGCAATGCGAGAAGAACAAAAATTACTGATACTGAGCACCCTTCACACTGATGCACAAATAATGAGTGATGACGAAAAGAAAAAAAACTGAGACGATTTTGTTTTACAACCAATAGAAAGTTTGTGTAGACATTGTAGACCAGATGACTCGTAAATATTCTGACAAGGCTGCTAGCAGAAGATGCCGGTATAGATCTGTTATAACCTACTTGATTAGACCGACATAAACTCTCATGCCTTGTACAAATGTACTGCCAATAAGAATATTAGTAGACAGAATTTTCTTCTCAAGTTGACTAAGGAACTTCTTGAGAAATTGAAACAAAACCGTGATTCGATGTAAGATTTGCATCAACAACTTCTACCTGAAAAAAGAAGTGCCAGATCGGGAACTGTAGGGGAACCAAAACTCTCGATCAGTGTTTATAATAGAAGAAATTATTCTGTGGATCATGCACTAATGTGTTTTCAAAGTACATCGTGTGCAGCACATGCCCTGAATGAAGAAAAACACCACTTCGAGTAAAGCACTAAAGCTACAAGAATGTCTTCAATGATCTTGATTAAAAATCTTATTTTAGAGACAAAGTTGGATGTACGTGTTTAAATCTTGTATTGTTTGTAAACGCATTGAAATTTATGCGTATATACTTATAGATTTATATCTGTAGACCTCAAGATAATACTATGAAGAGAATCTTGATTTACTCTTGAAACTTGTATACGTTTATTTGCTCTTAGCTTGGATTTTTAAATAAATATGTAATCCATTGCTATAATAAATATCCCTGAACGTATCTTTATAAAGATTTCAACTGCACATTTATACTCACATAGTTGAACCGTCTTGGGTGTGGGAGGGTTTGATGTGGCTCGAGTATGGTCGGATCAACTGGAGTGGCGGACCAGCCGAGAACGGACGAGAGAGGTTCTATTGTATTTAGAAATAACATTTACTATTATTCTAGAATTTCCACTTTATGATAAGACTTGTAAATAATTACAAGACTTATTTGTTTGAAAAATAGGACCATGGCTGTAACAATGTCATTACGTTATTGGGTATTTTTTGGATCATGAAAACGTAGAAATAGGAGAATCAAAGACAATATGCCCTTATGACTGTCAGCCTTCGCTATGTTTCATATGCCTATAATTGAAGCATGGTAACATTGCATTCTTATGTATTACTGTAGAGCACTTACCCCAATTTGAGGATTCACTGTCAGTTGTCATTGTTGCCATAGTAAATAAATATCCGAAGTAAAATACACAAATAATCCACACAGGCCTCTGGCTCCAATCCATAACAGATGATTGTTTCACCTTTGAAAGAAAGAGAAAAATATTATTGTAATTATTGGAACATTGGTTTGTAACAGTAGCAATAGAAACCAGTGGGTCTTGGGGTCACGAAGGATCTAATTTCATTAATGAAGTTGGTCATCGAATAGCAATCAAACTGGTGACCCCCGAGCTACTGCATTCCTTTTCCAACGTATCAGCATCGCCACCCAGCGCGGGAATGTGTCATCAATCTTAGGCACATTACCTCCTGGTAAAGAACTGGACGAGATTTTTCTTCTATAACACACAATAAGACGGAAGTAGAGACATCCTAGGGGGCTGACAACCACTTTGACTATGTTCATGAAGAATGTTTTGAATCCAGTTTGGATAAATATAAATTCTTGGAAGCCATGGCTAATACCGGTAAATTTGGGAGTGGTAGCAACATTATCTACAGATTTTACTTTGTTGCTCAAAATCGTTAAAGACCCGAAAGATATTGTTGTCAAGCTGTCCGATGTTTATTTTGGAACAAATATGCTATAAGTAATGTTTAAGAAAATATGTCATACTAATCATTATGTATTAATGAATAAATTTCATTATAAATTATTGGAAAGCAGAAGAGACAATAATTCATCTTTTTATCTATTAAAGTAAATTTATAGCCTGTAAGATATATTCATCTAACTTTTTAAACATTTTTTTTCTTTTCAAATGATATGATATGAGGCAAAATAATTTTGGAGTCTGTGGTGCGAAAAGTGTTTTAGTTCAACATCCTGTATAACAGCGTACTGAATCCTGACTATGGTACCACTTCAACCGCATCTTGCACCTCCCAATCATCAGGGAATATCTTCCCTTCCAAGAAGTGATCAAGATACCGGAAAGGGGGATTAGTTAGTGGAGAAATATAGGGGCAATACGATGGTTGAGAAAGGGCTTTCATACTGCAACTCATTGAGAGCCTGTAGCCTAATTTGTGAGCGAGCATTGCCATGCAATATGAAGACGCTATTTGGACCATTGATGCATGCTCACTGACAAGTTTCATATGCATTCATGTAATTCACCACTATAAAGACCTGCAATGATGGTTGCATTTCGTGTGAGAAAGACATAATCGAGTATTCCCACTGTAGACCACTACAGCGCTAACAATAGTTTTTTTGGGTTTATAAAAACCGTCCTTGATCACGATCCAGTTATTGTCTTGACCGTCTATAATGGTCAAAGCAGATTCAGTTTTCGTCTGAAGTGATGATCTGATGCAGGGAATTTTCTCAGTTGTTCCTCAAACTCAGAGAATGCACATTCTCAGAAGGTGACTCTTGTTGGGCACTGTCAATTCATGTAGCACTTATGAATGCAGCATTTTCCCGTGCCGAATGCACGAAGCCCCAGGACGACAGTGGTAAGGTATATGCCGACATGATCTACAATGGGACGAATAGTTTTCGCAGGATTTATGCTACTGTATGCATGAGGAGCTCGTCCGACTACGATGTTGGTCAGTGTATACGTCGTTAATTTTGAAATGTCGTCCCACTGAAACGGCATTTGATCAGCATACGACCAATGGTGTGTTTATTCACCATTCCTCGACCAAAATCGCTGTTGATTTTTTTTTTGTTGCTTCTTGTGCTGAATATCTCAATTTGAAATCCTACAGGAGAATCATTAGCAACTGTGTGTTATCCGTAGTGCAGATTTCACACGACGGTGTTGAACAACGTACTTGTCTACTGCCAGTTTGTGACTACACCAGCCTGTTTGCTAGGTGTGTATAGTTATTTTCTCTCATTAGATGTGTGACTTCTGTGTTACGTTGCTGAGGCGAGTTTAAACCAGATCAAATGAGGCTATAACCAAATCACGTAAGTTTTCAACCAGACCAGGTGAGATTTTAAGCAGAATACGGAGGTTTCAATCAGATCAGGTGAGGTTTCAGCCAGACCAGGTGAGGTTTCAACAAACCAGGTGAGTTTTCAAATAAACCAGGCGACATTTACAGCATATACTGAGCACATTTTCAAAATTTATTATAAAACTACACTAAGAATCAAATCAGATGCACATCTCCCGTAGTCTCACTCACTCGAAAAGTCCACTGAATGTTCGAACGTTCAGGACTAAACGGTAGGCGGAGAAAAGCGTAAAGCTAGTTAAAGCTCAAAGGAAATTTGTGATTCTGTTCAAAAAGGAAAACATCCACACCATACGTTGCGAAACTGAGTCAACCTCATATTTTTGAGCACGAAATCGCAATAAAATACATCTTCTAGGATTCGGAAAAATACGATATTTCATGGAGCCATTATGAAAAACACATTAGCTGTAAACTTACTTTGAATTTTATCCTTTGTTGTCTAAACTCTTTCTGTTAGTAATTGTTATTGACTTTTACGTTCGTATGTGTCCCTTTCATCTCTAAATTGCTTCAGCGTTTTCATTCGTTTTTAGAGCGAAACTCTTGTGTTTGATATGTAATATTTTCATACATTATTATTATTATTATTATTATTATTATTATTATTATTATTATTATTATTATTATTATTATTATTATTATTATTATTATTATTTATCTCCAGACAAACAAGCGCTTTTTTGTTACACTTTCTCTTGTTTCAGTAAGGAGTTCATAAACCAGATGATCAGGAATTAACTATTTCAATATGTTTTATCTGAGCAAATATCACTGAAAAGTATTATAAGATTTTAGAACATTATTAGTTTCCGTATATGTTAAACAGGGTAGTTACTCTTACACAATAAATATTTTAGAATTAGAGTACTCTGACTTTATTTCTAAAAGGGTTTTGAAAATAAAAATTCTGATAAGAATTTGCAATTCGATAACTACGTAGATGAAACACTTTCCAAAAACTCAATATGACGTGTACATTACCGTTGCAAACATGATGTAATGAAAGTTTCTCTTTATTCTGCCTGTAATTGTACAAGAACATAAAATTGTTTGCTGCAGCAAGCACCTGTGGATACTTCCGATTTAATGTCCGCAAACGTAAAAAATATTTATATTATGAAAGTACCTTAAATACCTTTAGTATTTAACGTTATTGTATCTTAAAAATAAAATATTACAATTTCCAATCTAAAAGCGAAATCAACTTGCCAAGTGACAATAAATTTTGATTTTGAAATAAAATATCGCGAAAAGTATTATATATCTTTGTATCTCTCTTCTTGAATTAACATTTAAACTTTGCTCGAGGACATCTTGTGCTTTTCATGTAAATCAAAAATTAGGAAAAAGCTATAAAGCCAAGAAAAAATCTAGACAATGAATCTATCAAAACATAGGACTATTAAGGCAACAGCTGACAGAATTGTCTACATCCCACACATGTTTATGTTCTTTTTCAATAGCATATTGCACGTATATACCTTAAGAGTAACACTACGTCACGGTGCATTCACATATGAAGAAAGAGGCATGGCTTCAAGGTTGCCAGAACTATCGGGTTTACAATTTTCATATTATCATTGGTAAAAAAAGATGAATGGACCGTCGACAAATGCAAGGAAATTAAGGATTTGAGTGCTCGGCAGCTTTAAAGTAAGTTGATGGTGAAATGGATTTCTAAAACTAGATTTATAAACTATGCCAAATGTATAATGTGGAGAAACCAAACATCACTTATTAATTTTACTTTGTAGACGACATCGCTTCTTTTATTATTTATTACATTGTAAAATTTCATTGCTCCTTTATCTTCGCCAATATGAATAACTTAATGTACGCACTGTAGAGGAGAACCGAGAAGAATGTACTGGTAATAAATGTCGGATGTTCAGGATGTTCGCTAAGTCTGCAACTTGAAATTATTCCCTGAAAAAACATGATTCATGTCTAAATTCGTTGCATTGCCAAGAATGGTACGAGCTCCACCTACCTACTTTGCATCCCAAGAACAGTAAATATGACAACTCATTGCTGCCATAACCTGTGCCGAATGATAAAAAGAAAAACGTGCAGTGTATGTGCAACTTGTCTGTAGCAATTTCCTTTCTTGTTTCTGAGTTGTAGGATGGGGAGGTTGATGGTGATGACTTGATTCCATGAACTGTTTCCCATTAACATTTCATTATCCTTTATGAACGATTGCTGTTGTGCTTAATGAATATGCTTGTTGGTTTATTAACACAACTTTAAAGCACATAACAGAACACTAAACAAATAACTGGAGCGATGCACATTACCGGAAAATGAATGGGAGAAGCGTAACATGTTAACGATTCCACAACAACAATGATGATGGATACAGTGTTATAACAGCCGCTAAATTAATCGACAGACGATATTAGGAAGACCTTTAAAGAGCGAGATTCCATCATTACGGATTGACAAAATACTTCCGAACGTCTAATCAAAAAGACAAGTTTTTCACGCAATTGTCCCTATGTAAAAAGGGTCTTGATTTTTACACCATAGTAAAACGTTACTATTTAAGTCACGGCTTTTCCTGAAAGTCTGTTTTGTTTTGACATTTTAGTAAATCAAATATATATTTAAAAGTCCCGCACGAATATTTTGGAATTAAAAAGAGATGGTAAATTAAAAGAGAATAACGAAAGAAGAATTAGTAAAATAAAGGATAGTCCTATCTACAAGACAGGAAATTTCTTGTCTAGTATTTATTTGCGTCTCGCAATAAAGTCTAGTAGTCTCACTTTAAATTCGAGACGAGATTCGAAACGAGACGGGAAATTTCACGACTATCGTAAGCAATAGTAGCTGATTCAAGTCTTAGATCTCCAGCACTATTTTAGTATTACATGGCTCATAGTATAAAAAACTATAAATTGATAAAGTGATGGCACGAATGCAATGAAGAAAATTTATCAGCATTTAAATATACGTAATTCATTATACAATATACTTCGATTATAAATAAGGTTTAAATCACACTCTTTCCGTATCGTTTGTGACGCGGAAAGTTTTTGATAATTTTAAAATTCAGAATATAAATTTAGTACAAAGAACGTTCAAAACGTTTTGCACAACGGGCCATAATTCTTTAATAGTTGCACCAGGACCATGAAATCTTTTGTGCGTGTACTTGTTCTTTAGGTACTCCCATGCGCAAAAAAGCGCGTATACTGTAACTCACGATTTTTCGCAATGATTTCATTTTCCATATGTTTATGGGTAAAATTCAGCTATTAGTATGTGGATATGATAGAAAGCAATCCATCTAAGGATATATTTTAAAAATATATAATAAAATAATAAAAATATCAGCAAAAAACAAAATTATATCCGTTTTGTGTATACTGGCAATAATGTTTTCGAGGGAATTTTTGCAGTAGCACAGCACGATTGTAGAGGGAATAACAGGATTGGTAGGGGGAGAGTTGAATCAAGGAACTAGAAAGTGGAGTAAAATATTGCATTTACTGGCTTAAATCTAGGGTGCAAAATTGTCTCCCAAACATAAATTAGCTTCTGTAACCAAGATGTTGTACGGAAATATAGAAACAAAGAGAAAAACTATTGTCTTAAGTTTGTAAGTGACATGCTCTATAGCCATGAGCATTTATTTGTTAGGAAAAAGACAGGCAACAAAAGAGAGTCTGTGTGGGCAAGTGGGTAGAGTGGCGGATTAGTAATTCTTATACTGTTTTGACACCAGTTCGAATTCCATCCGATCCCGTTCATTTTTTTTTTACAAAACATTGTAGAGAGTGTATAATTTTTATGTTAATAAGAACCGAAACAATATAATAATGAAATAACTTTATGTTTTTTCTGATAAGCCATTTATTCACAAATAGCTTACTATTTAATACTAATAGCGATTGTTTTCAGTTTATGCTGTTGTATAGCTTCTTTTATCATCCTCTTTTCTTAAAAAAAATGTCTCCAATAAAGTATGAAAAATATATATATAGACAGAAACAGACATCTTAGTATCAAACGTGATTTATCGTGATGAAATAAATAAGTTTCCCATTTTTCAAAAAGAAAACTGTAGAAAATCATTGAATTTGGTCTTTAGGTTTTTAGCATGCTTTATATATTCTTTATAAGACTATACTTTATAAGGCAAGATGTGCGATCATACCCACAAATTTAGCTAGTGAGTGAAAGATGTTTTCGGCACAAATATTTTACAGGTTTAGGTGCATGAGACTCCAATACGCCGTGGTCTCGACCTTCGTTTATTTCACATTATTATCCGACATATCATAGCAGGTAAGAAAGCAGCATCAATCGGCAAGAAGAACTGCAAGTTGTGATCTTAGTCTGTTTTTGATGCTCCGGACTCGATCGCCTAGCACGCCCGTCTATACCTTGACTCATATGTCTATCATTCAGTGCAGGCACGTACCCGGCTTCTCTTTTCGGAGGAGGCCCAACACGAATCCTCGTAAGCACGTAATTCTAATGTTTCAAAAATATCAATATCAGTAATAATAATAATAATAATAATAATAATAATAATAATAATAATAATAATAATAATAATAATAATAATAGTAATAATAATAACAATGCAACAGTTCTGTATTTCTCTTAAAAGTTTCTTACTTTTCATTTATGAACCCGTCAAACTGCATTCTAACACAAACGAAATAAAACATATTTCTAGAGACATTATTATTATTATTATTATTATTATTATTATTATTATTATTATTATTATTAATATTAACAACGATTCTTCCATGGATCAGCTGCCTGTATACGGTTAAGCAACCACAAGTATCACATTGCGGGAATGAGTATAATTATTTACTTTAATAGTAATACAAAAGTCTATTTGCTTGTATATTCTACCGGGAATAACTGCATCCGTCTAGAAAGCTAGGACTAACAACAAGGGGATCCGATGTTGTGACCACACACCGCCCCAAATCGTGAGTGCCACAAGTTCTCTTCTACGCCTTAGCACAATAAGGGCTGTTGCATTCAGGGAGAGAGAAACAAGTTAATTCCATTGCAGTTATATGCTTATTAAATGTTAACTTATGCTTATAAATTATGTAAGTGATCATATCGTTTTCTGTTTATTATTATTATTATTATTATTAATAGTAATAATAATAATAATAGGCCTAATAATAATAATAATTCTTATTATTATACATTTCTTAATACGTTGATTGCCATGTGTATGGAATTCCGCTGTGCAGTAGAGCGTGATGATTTTCCAGACGCAAACAATGTAGATATTCCAAGTTTGTTGTGTTCGTTCTATAGTTGTGTATGCAATTAGATATATATATGGCGTAGAAATCAAAATTTAATATGCATGCCACGTATATGTAAAACCATACACAAAGAAATTTATGAACAAAGTCATTGAGTTTGAATTTAACGTCTCGTTCTGCAACGAAGCCTACTGATTAACGTGGACTCCGAACCACGTGAGCTCTCACCGGCAATCGAAGCTGGGTCTTCCACGCCAAACGCGCTTACGCTAATCGCTTAGCCCCTAAGGAGCTCATGAACAGAGACATTTATGGGCTAAAACAAAGGCGAAATCAAAGATGTGTGATGCAATTTTGGATTTATTGTCCCTTTCAGCAGCGATGCTATATGAGACGTGGATCTACTGATTAACGTGGAATCCGAACCACATGAGCTCCCGCCGGACGAAAACAAAAACCTTTGGAATTGACAATCATCGTTTGGACATTTCAGTCGCACCTACCTAATATTAACAACGTTTCTACGATAATTTCGTAACATTGCATTACTTCTTTTGTTTATTAGCTTGGTTAGACTTATTTAAACACTTTCTTCTTTGCACCGACGTGTCACATCTCTTGGATGAAAATACACTAGCTCTCACTGGAAACCAAACCCAGAACCAATGCACTTGAACCATTTGACCACATCAAGGCACATTTAAAAAGAAGTTTCGATTTTGTTCGGAAAATTGTGATTAGGTGTAACATTTAAAAATATATTTAAGAAAGGGCACGGAGCAAACGCACTGTATTTTCTCGCTCGAAATTTTTACACTGACTCATGTTAGGCTGCAACTATTATTGAAACATTTATTGGGGAAATTGTGAATAAAATAATGTTTTGGAAAACTTTGATAGAAGAAACTTCAGGCCCAAAAGTAAAGTACCCATTGGTCATACTTCCGTTAGAAATAACTTGTTCCATATATTAGAATTATTAAGGATATAATTGTATGTGAACTATAAGCAAAGGCGTCTGAGTAATTTCTGAGAAAATCATGAAAAAAGTCACCCCCAAGAATAAATTATCCCTTGTGGATCTTTTCAGGACAAACGAGCTGTGCTATATTGTTAGTGTTATCATAAAACATTTATTTATAAAATACGAACACAATCGCCTGAGTCGTTCTTGAGAAAATCGCAGGGTAAAACTTACTGTCATAAGTAATATACCATTTCTAGATTTTCCGGATGAGGGAATTATACCATATAGGTAGGTTATTTATGTAACATGTATTTATAAAATATGAACAACAAACATCTCCTGAGTTGTTTTTAGGAAGGTCATCGGGGAAAGCTTACTCACAAAGATAAATTTTTCTATCTGTAATTGTAACAGTATGTCGAGTAATTTTTAAGCAAATCGTCGGGAAAAAAATAACTGTCAAAGTAAACTATCTCTTTTGGATTTTTTCTTTTCGGAACAAGCGAGTTTTACCATATTATAAGATTATTACAGAAAATATTTTTACTGAAATTAGAACAAATTTGTCTCAGTTAACACTGAGAAAATTGTCCAAAGAAATTCAACCCTTGAGAAAACCATTTCTTCTGTATGTTATCGGAATAAACTATTTATGCTGTATGCTAGTTTATTAATGAAACATTTTTTACGAAATATAAACAAAATTGCCTGAGTCGTTAATTGGAAAACCATCGGGGGAAAGCTCACGCTAAGATTAAGCTGCTCCTTCGAAGGAGTTGTCATATTGTTAGGTTATTAATGATACGTTTATTTATGAAATGTGGTTGAGAAAATTGCGCAAAAAGAACGCATACCACACAGTAAATTAACCATATATATTTTTTCAGAAAAATTATTCATATGCGGTCTAGATTTGTTAACAAAATATATATTTATAAAAAGTAAATAAAATCGTCACAGCTTTTTCAACTTGAGAAAATTGAATTATTTTAAATTTTAATCCTTCAGTAAATTACACTTACTTTTAGGTGTCGAAGGACATACAATTCGAAAGATAGTATGTTATTAAAACGTTATGTCTAGAATTCAGTCCAGATACGTTGAACAATATGGCCTCAATTTGAGTGCGTGTAAAAGCGTGACGAACCGAGAGACGAATAGATGGACAGACATCCAAAAATCATTTTTTGATATGTAGGAGCCATGCAACTTTAATTCATTGAAATCTGGTATTCGGTTTTTATAACTATCACCACACTTTCTTCTTTCGTCGCTCGAATGTGGAAACGAATAGGCCCACACCGACACGTAATGTGATAATTTGTAATCCCAAAAATTTAATTTGTTATGTTTAATGTGTTGTCACTCTAGAGAAAAGAAAGCTTATGCATGTTACATCATTTTATTATCAGTTTTTCACGCTACTGTATAATTCGGTACGATTATAGTTAATATCCATGGCATCTTTTGGAAGCATTCGTGTTCCTCACAAAGAGAGCTGTAATTTAGTTTTGTTTAAAGAAAGCATTCTTGATTTCTTACACAGTCTTATATTTGTTGCACTTGTGGATATGAAAGAAAAAAAAGAGAGAGAGAGTCAATACTCTAAAAAGAAACACATATACAGAAACATTAGAACAGTAATTTAACATCAGCTTTTTTTCCCTTCATAAAAACGAGCTATCGCTGTGGCTGTGTTGGTCACGCTGTGTATAAAGCTGCAGGTCTCGCTTGTTTTGTTTTTTACTGTTCCTGACTCACAGACACACTCGCAGTCAATTGAATTTACTTATGCTGTGTAAAAACGGAGAGAAAATGATTAAGTCTACCACACCATAAACTGAAAACAATCGCTATTAGTATTAAATAGAAAGCTAATTGTGAATAAATAGCTTATCAGAAAAACATAAAGTTATTTCATTATTATAATGTTTCGGTTCTTATTAACATAAAAATTATACACTTTCTACAATGTTTTGTAAATAAAAAAAATTGAACGGGATCGCATGGGATTCGATCTGGTGGCAAAACAGTATAAGAATTAGTAGTACGCCACTCTACCCACTTGCCCACACAGATTATATTTGTTGCCTGTCTTTTTGTTAACAAATAAATGCTCATAGCTATAGAGCATGTCACTTACAAACTTAAGAAAACAATTTTTCTCTTTGTTTCTATATTTCCGTACAGCATCTTGGTTACAGAAGCTAATTTATATTTGGGAGACAATTTACACCCTAGATTTAAGCCAGTAAATGCAATATTTTACTCCACTTTCTAGTTCCTTGATTCAACTCTCACCCTACAAATTGTTATGCTCGCCCTTGCGCTTACAGGTTTCTTTTTTCTTAATTTTTTATTGCGCAACAAATTTATAATATATATATATATATATAACCAACGTATTTCTGGAAAACACGCGGGAACTAAACAAAATTTGCCCAGTAAAATTTACTAAAGTCGCCACCGCAGCAACTCGCTACAGAAGAGAAGAAAACGCAATTTCCAAGTTCGTGTGGGCACAGGAGTATACAGAGACGATATACAAATCACATTGAATGGATTGTTAGGGTTTCCGTAACGAACTTAGCAACAGCTAAGGGAAAATAGACTTATCTTAATACCAATTATAGAAATAACTTTGTAAACACTGAAATGTAATTTACGGAACACTATATTATAACATTAGATATACATGAGGAATTCAAACAAATTATTACGAATCATAATGAGTATAGTAGAATCGAACCAGTAACGTTGAACACGGAGTTAATTCTGCTTTATATTTGCCATATCATCATATACCTCATTCCACGTATTACAGTGTTTGAGAATATCTTTGAAGTAAGTAGTAGTATTTAAGAATATGTTTGCGGTTAGTAGGTAAGCATTTCTCTTTTCGTAGGCATAGTTAGCAGTAGCTAGTTTAGTAGTATCTACATATATTTTAGGTCAGGTTCTTAAGTGTTTGTTTATTGATATATCGTACTGTATTTTTTTTACAGATGTTTCGTCAAGGTGATGCGATTCCAAGCACCACTGATTCCTTCCCTTTATTACAGGTAAGTATATTTTATTTCAATTTCTTTACTTTTTCCTTATATCATCGTAGACTTTAATATATAATATTTCTTTATCATTCATTGTAATTCATATTTTCTGCATAACAAATTAAATCATATTTTATCTTTCATTTTAAAACGTGCGATATATGAATATATATTAACCATTTCCATAAAACCTTTATTTAATTCTTTATTTATTTAACATATATACTTTCCTTTTCAGAGGTTAACCTATGATGATGCTTGCCGTATTATTTCTACTCGTCGAAACAGGTGAGCGTGTATTAACTTTACCTATTAAGAACCACCATTTCATTGATAAGCATATATCGCTGACATATACGTGTTTTTTTTTTTAATTGAAATCACTAGCTATCAATAGTTGACCTTTCTCTTACTTCTTAAACCTCATAAACAACAAACTAATGATTATTGCGTGCTGACATTTTGTTTATGTTGTTCATATCAGATTTCTTCATTGATATATAAAAACCATGATGGTATTGTAAATAAATATATCAAATTTTGTTATGTATAAATATAAATTAACCCGTAAGTACTATGGACCGTCTGTCAGACCGCTGCGACTTTTCGTATCATTATATTTTACACATTCTCACTACTACAAGTGGATCTTTTCGTCTACCTTCCTGTCTAGCAAATGGGTACGTATTGTGAAGTTCGTCTTATAATTGATCCATTGTGCGCGGCGCTGGAGGGATCGAGCGGTCTCACAGACGTACTATAGTAGTTACGTGAGTATTTTTCTGTTAAGTTGTCATTCGTTATCTACTGATTACTAGCACTTTTGTGTCTTACCGTGTGGCACGTCTTGCACTAAACATCAAATAATGACAAAGCGACTAGAAGACCTGAATTAATCACATTTTATAACATGAGTAAAGGCGGAGTGGATACTCTAGACAAAAAATGTACAGATTACACATCAAGTCGTCAAACAAGACGATAACCATTGACAATTTTCTTTATGCTGGTGGATGTTGCGTGTGGTGTCAATGCGTATGTCTTGCATCAAGTCTACGCTAAGTCCGCAGTGATGACAAGACTTGATTTCATGAAAACGTTTTCAAAAGGACTTGTTAGGCCTCGCATAGAACGTAGATTGCTCATCGGACATCTGCCACGAGAGCTGAGATATTCAATCAAGAGCATACTACAGCTTGAAAGTGAGTTTCCCACCATCGCGCACAAGGAGTTGAAAACGAAAACTGTCCACTGAGTTGTAAGCGGAAACCAAAGATATTAATTCGTGTCAGCGGTGTGGAATACCGATTTCCTTGCAGTGCCAAAAAAAAGCCTTAGTGAAGAAAGTGCATGCTGTCAGCAAAGTTAGTGTGGTACTTTATTTACCGGAAAAACGTATTTTCTTTACTTTCTCCATCATATAAGAACTAAAAATAAGTTTTATGTATTACCTTTTCACTACAAAAAATGTAAGAGTACAACTATAACAGTACCTTCCTGTACGTTTCAAAAAGCTAAAATTCCATGTTTGTTTCACCGTTTTTACTGTATTTTTATTCTCAGTGCATCTATAAGAACAGTGCGTTTTAAATTAGTGTTATTTTGACTACATAGAAACGGAGAAAAAAAATGAATATTTCAACAATTACAATTTTAGAATAACAATGAAAGCATTGTGGCAAATTTTGACTATGTTCTTTTTTTCTCATTGTTTTAAAAATATAAGGATTTTTTTTACATCGTGAAATTACTATGTTTTATTTTTCTATAAGCCACTAAGATATGTAGGATATCATTTTAAAAATAGGCAATAAAATTACTTTTCAGAAAATGTGAAACAACAATGCGGTCTGACAGACCGTTCCATAGAAGTTACGTGATTATTTTCGTCCATAGTACTTAAGGGTTAATATAAATACTGAGAATTTTGAAGAGAATATGTTGATATATTAAATTATAAGCATTATCATTTGTAGTGGCTAAGTGGAGTTTTGGGATTTAGAAATCCCCAAATCACTAGCCTTCCTAGTGATACTTCATTTTAATGATTTCGCACTTCACAAAACCAAATATACAATATTTAATGAATAAGATTTAGGATTTTACCTTGTAAACAACTTGTTAAAAATAAATATCGATTTTACTTATCAGTTCTGTAGAAAATATCAAATATCTTATTTTGATGAAAATCCTTATTATTTTTTTAAAAAGCAAACTTTGTTGTGTATAATTAAATTTTCTTCTTTTCTTCTTCAGCAAGTATCATAATTTGAATATTTTCCGCCAACTTGAATATTGTAACGTAATCTGTCTACATGAAAATTTGGGTACAGATTGACAATAAGGTAGATATTAAATAAACTTGAAAGAATTAAAGTTAGGTCAATAATTAAAAAACAAGATATAAACTAAGCGTAACTTTTCATAAACGTTAAGAAATTAAAATTAAATCAATAATTACAACACATAATATAAACTGAATATGCGAACAAACAAGGCAACAAATAAAACATAAATTGAAATTAACAAACTGTAGTGTACAGCTGTCATAGCGGGGCACTACACAATCCTGTCATTTCCTCTACAATTGTGCTGAGGTACTGCAAAAATTTCCTTGAAAACATTATTGCCAGTATACACAAAACCGAACATAATTTTGTTTTTTGCTTATATTTTTATTATTTTATTAAATATTTTTAAAATATATCCTTAGATGGATTGCTTTCTATTATCTCCACATACTAATAACTGAATTTTATCCATAAACATAAGGAAAATGAAATAATTGCGAAAATTCTAGAGTTACAGTATACGCGCAATTTTTTTCTGCGCATGCGTGTACATGCGCATCTTACTCAATATATCCTTCATGTTCTCCATTTGTTGTGACACGTTTAGTCCACTATTCTTCCGATACCGTAAATGCACTTCTGTAAAACCCTGGGCACTATCTATTACACCATTATATCACCAAAAAAATATTGTAAATGGCAAACTTCCTACTACGAAGATGGGCCTTCAGACGACCGAATAGAAAGAAATTGGATGGTGTCAGTTCCGGACTATAAGGGGGTGTATGAACCATTTCCCATCCCATACTTCTGATTTTCTGTTGTGTGTGATTACCAGAGTGAATTTGTTTCCGATCGCTTGTGAGCAGGTGTGGCACAAATGGGTAAAAAGTTTTCTGTAACCTAAAGACTGTATTAATGTTAGAATACTAGCCACAGATAACCCAGTTTTTTCAACAAGTTGTCGTGTGGTTGGACATTTGCAAATATGATCTTTGTTAAAGTAGTTCACTGTAGTTGATGGTCTGCCGTACTTTTTTTGTCCACCAGACTGAAATCGCAACTATGGAACCTTTGTACGCATTACTAGATATTACTACGGTCCAATATTTCATCCCAATATATAAAAAAAGCAATCTGTGTCGAATTGATGTGGCTGAGTAATTGCTAGTCTTGTACAAGAATTGAATGGCCGACCGTTGGCGGGTGTATTTGTATACTTTCTTATCCATTTTCCACGTACCTGTAAATACAGGAAGAAAATTTGCCACACTTCAGCATAAATAACAGAAGTACACATACAAACAAAAATTTCATGGTTTTAGTGCAACTACTAAAAACATTATGGCTCATGGTGCAATTTTTTTTGAATCCCCTTTATAACAAAACAAGATGAGAAAAACTTTTTTCCAGAATCAAGACGAGACGAGAAATGATTTATCGAGAATGAAAACGATACGAGACTTCTACAAATTTAAGGGACGAAACGAGAAAATCTTATTCCTCGACTTGTTGGAGAACAATAACTCGGGGTGTTAGAGGAAATGAAACAACACAGAAAAAATCCATAATGTTCGAGGATTGAGCTCCAAATCCTTCGCACTTGAAGTGGCAATTATGATACTAAGTACAATGTTCAATTCCTTGTTCATATTGCAAATGGTTAATCCAAGATATACTTCAGTGCAGATGAGTGAATACTGAATTTTCCATTTAACAAGGAGAAGCAGACTTTGTCAAATGAACTTCAAGGCAATCTATCGCGAGGTAATAGTGCACATTTAAAGTGCTAATACTACAAACTGGGCGAGCAAAATAGCCTAAAGTAGCGGAGAAAAACCGTCTTAAAACTTTCCGAGTCACGACATATATGATACGACGCGTAAAGTTACGAAGTGATGGCGTGGCAGAATGTATCTACGCCTCACTTGCAGAGGGTCCCGGGTTCGATTCCCGCTCAGATCACTATTTTCTGTTATTTTCTTTAACCAATAAAGTAGCCATTTGTAACCACAAGTAAGATATTAATTCACCATATGTATATAGTGCATAAGATAACAGAAATGTTAAAATCAGTTGTAAAATCTTTCAATGTTTCATATTAACTAGCAACGGAATGCAACCTATACTGTAAATATATTGATATCACGTGTTATATTATTGTTACCACCAGTGGCGTATTTAAGGGGGGCTTCCGGGCTTAACCCTCCCCCCCGAAATCTTACTTACTATAGTAAAGTATATGAAATATCTTGCAGAATTTTCACATTTTCCGGCAAAGCCCCCCCGAAACAAATCGTAAATAGGCACTGGTTACCACAGTCGTGTAAAAATGTTCTTGACGCTTCGTGTCTATATCTGTACAGTGTGGGAATTACAAGAGTAATGAGGGGATATTCTCTTTGGTTATAGCATAAATCCAGTATTGACATGGAACGTTGAAATATTTTACAACTAATTTGAACATTTCTATTGTATTGTGTATTATAAACATATGGTGAATTAATATTTTACTTGTAGTTACAAGTGCCTACTTTATTGGTTAAAGCAAAAAAACAGAAGAAGAGACGGGAATCGAACTCGGGACCCTTTGGAAGTGAACCGTAGATACTCTTCACTCTGCCACACCGTCACTTCGCAACTTTACGCATCATAACAAATATATGGTGAGTCGGAAACTTTAATACGCTTTTTCTCCGGTATTTTTGGCCATTGCGCTCTCCAATTTGTAGTATTAACACTTTAAACGTAAACTACTAATTCGTGAAAGGCGGTCCCGAAGTTCATTTACCAAAGTCTGTTTTCTCCTTTTAAAAGCCAAATTCAGGGTAGAGTTACTGATATAGAATTTCAGTCTTCTTCTTCTTTGTCTTCGCCTTTTCCATGTTATATGGGGTCGTAGTTTTCGTATTCAATTATTTTCCTATACTTTTTTTTTTTCTATTCTGGAAATCCTCTATTTTACAATCTTTCGCCCTCAAATCGCCTCGTATTTTTATCTTTGCCCGTCTATCCAATCTTGACTCTTCTCCTCTTTTTTCACGTACTTGCAGCTTTTTAATTCTCTTTCTTACATAGTCATGGTTTCAGTCTGCATTCTTGAAGATGTGTGAACTCGTTTCACATCCTACATAGCCTCGTTCTTAGAAAGAAATATTTAATGATTTTTTGAATAAATGTATCGGTATCGAATTTAAATAAATGAGTTACTACATTTTTTATAGTATTGTAGTGTTCTTTTTCTTTATTTATTTCGACAATAGGGAAAATTTTGTGCCTGGGGAAAAGATCGAATTGGAGACTGCAATAACTTTACACATTTCTTGGGCAACATATTTACACCTTTCATGGCTCCGAAATGTCATTTTTGGTTGTAGATCTACTGAATGACTTCACAGATGATTGAATGACTTTCAACAGGCCATTTTTCTCTTTCTAAAAACCACGTTAATGAATATTAGTGTCGTTATTAAAACCTTGTCTCACATTTCACTCACTTGTATATGTAGGGTTTACGCAGTATCTCTGAATCATCACCTTCATTCACCCGTGCATTCATCTCATTCCCTGTTTCATACGATAATGTTTAGATTCGTACACAAAATGAATTATAGGCATGTAAAAGGGTGTATATAGAGCTGCCACCTAACCACCCAAGAAACAAATTATCCTTAGAGAGTAAAATTCGAAAAGATAATGTGACCAAAGATTAATGTGACGTTGTGAGTTTCATGTAACACGAAAGTGATCGCTCGTACTTCGCTGTTAAGACTCGAAACTCTGCTGCTTTTTAGCTTGCATTGTGAGCATCACCTACATTTTAAAATTCCATAAATAGGCTTCATCTGTGACGCTAATCACTAAGAACTGAAAAGTGTTTAGCGAACTAAAAAGTGAGCTCTCTCTACAGTTTGGCATTCATGTGTGTCTGTGATACGTGAATCGCGTAAATGTAGTAGGCTTACCGTTGAGTATTCTATTGCCATGTTCGTGGTACAGTATATTATATGCATAGGGATTCCTAACAACTTCCAGTCTTGATATCGCCGACTGTGTTGCGGCTTTTAAATGCATTGTTGTTATTGTCGTTACCATGGTAACGAGAGCTGGTCAGTTATCAACGATTCTGTAGGCTCACCTCTGATTAGCTTTCCTGAGATATGTGAATAATTATTTATAGGTATTTCTGCCCTTTTCTGCCGTCATTATACCATTATTTCTAACTTTGACTTTGCTATAGCTTTTAAAGGCATTATTGATGTTCGTAAGTTATCATCCCAATAAAGGTATTACTGTTATCGTTATTATGAGCTCTCTTGTGGATAAAATGTTAGCGTTTGCGTTTTTCTAGTGGAAGACCTGCCTCCGATTGACAGTGGGAGCTTATGATAATCCGATCCTACGTTAAGCTCTTGGTCTACGTCTCATATAGCCTCGCTACTGAAAGGAACGCTAAATTCAAAATCAAATCAAATTAGTTATCTTTACCATGGCAAAGAGAGTTGTTCAGGTATCCTTTATTCTTTGAATTATATACAATTCAGTATACAATTCGCTCTTTGAATTGTGGTACGAGTTGCTTTTTTTCTTTTAAATATATTGTGTACTTTAACAATCATTGAATGCCAGCACGAATCTTAATAAAAATACTTAATATTGTAAGCAACTCACCTTTAAGGCAAATAAATAAATTCGAAAAAGTGCTGCCTTATATCCCTGAATACTGTTACAAATAATTGTTGTATGAATATGCCTAGACTATGTCTGGACAACCTGATAAGAGTTCATGGTTTATTGTCATTTCAGAAATCACTAGTTTGTTTATATGTTTACTAGATCAGTAGAGAGAATTAAAACCACAAGAGCTGTCGATAGAGACAATATAACACAGACCACCTTGGGCTACCTCTCAGAAGTTATTGGTCCACTTAGTAGAACACGGTCGTTGACTACATCTAACCTACAGGATAATCTTCAACTTCTCGTTCCCGAAAAGTACACTCTCCAATCTTAGTTCATACGGAGATTTCAGCTGGCACTTCATAATTCATTTTGGTCGTCTCTTGCAAAGAGGCTGTACTTTATCCAAAATATTCTCCTTTTGTAATTTCTCTATAAATATAATTTTCATCTGTTCTTTTCTATTTTAAGAGTATTGTCCTCTAATGACTGATGTAATGGCATAGAATAATGTGTGTACAGAGTTACGTTTTACTGATTTGCGCTACCATGAAACCGGGACATACATTTACTATATTTAGAAAATAAAGCAGGAAATAACAAAACATGCTACAAGGTTTGCAAATTTTCTGTGTTACTTTTCAACAGTTTGTTCTCTGTATTATTCTTTCGCAAAAACAAAGCATTGCATTCATATTTTGAGCTAATTTTCTGAATTAATATCGAAAACATAAGTTTCGAGCCTGAGGTAATGAGGACATAATGCAATTGTGTGTTACTAATTTAAATAAATAAATGAAAGCTTTAAAGTTGTACCTCAGTTGCTAAGACGAATGGTGGAATAATTAATGCAATAAATGGAGGAAAATGGAAGCATTATTCTTGATCATTATTTTACCTACGACCGTGTTTATCTACCATAATTCTCACATGACGTATCGAACCAAAGACTTCTCACAAAACAGGCAAATATGTGGTCTATTTCTCTTCAACATCACCCCTCACAACTAAGAGATTATAAATGACAAGAACTGTGGATTTGGTGTTTTATTGTAACCAGATATTGATACAAAAATCAAAATCAACATACATAAGTTCTTAGTGAGGAGATGGGTGCATGTTTTGAATAATAAATCACATTTTCTTCCTCCATAATTTAATTGGGTGTAAGTTTCTAACTTGCTGAACGTTGAAAGCCATGGGGGAATAAAAAATGAAATCTTATATTCGTGAATATATGTTCCAAAGAAGCGAGATTTTGAGAAAGCTTTTGATGTTCTCTCACCAGAGTTTATTTTGTTAGTTAGTCCCCGTAGGCTAATCGTATGCATTTTCCAAGAAATGCATTTTATCTGCCAAGTCTTAATAACTCTCCACATACTTCTAAAGCGAAAAACGGAAAAGTTTTCGAGTTTTGTTACATTTAGAATGTCTTAATGCAGTTTTTTAATAAACAAATTACAGAAAGTGGTATATTTAATATAATCTACCTGTTCATACATATATTTATCTTTGGAGTTTATAATTCGCACCCAGGAAAATGAAAAGTTGTTCTAGAATTTCATCGCTTAGCAAGGGAGGATTGCTTATTCCGTGTATATTAGTCGAAAATTGAAACTGAACATCTGGAAGGAAGTGATACAGAAATATTGTATTTAGGCTGATAAGAGGCTGATGAATGGAATGGTCAACTTTGCCATGCCGTGAACAGAGAACAAAACAAACAATAGTCGTGGAAACAACTTATAAGTAGTGGTAAAATTAGAAATGTGCAAAACCAGTGTTTATAACAAAATGCTATTATTCCAATTTAGAAGAGCATCAGAGACATGTTAGAACCATGCAGGTGATCTCAGTCGCCAACTTAATGGAGTCTGAACAAGGTCTCATAATGTATTTGCGGACAATTCTCCACTGAAAAGCACAATAAATGTAAGGAAGGTGTAGGCGGTCTTGGCATAAATATTTCAATGTTCGTCTGAGTAGCATACACACATGTCAGGTCTATTCCGGAAGGCAGGGCCATTGAATGCATACCTAGAACATTGCATCTAGTATTGCTGGTCACTCAGCTACCACAGCGATTAGTACCAATGTCGTAACAAAAAATATTATCTTAAAAAAATGCATAACAGTTTGTTGAACGCAGAATCACGAGAAACTGTGTTGTTTGTGGGTCTTTCACTCGAACTTCTTCACCATATTGTTAGCCTATATGATATCCTGTAAGAAGTAGTTATTTGATTTATGATCGATGGAAGATTATGTTTAGGGATGAGAACCAGGGTAGCCTTGGAGTAAGTTGCAATTGATGATCGTTTGCGGGTACTACATCGAGGGAGTGAGTGTACAATTCACAGTGTATACGGTAAAACATACAAAACCAACTACAATCATTATTGTATGGGAAGCCAGCGACGTTCACATGAGAATTATTGACCAATTCAACGCATATACATAATATCACCCATCCAATTCTGTTGCCACCTGCAACACTAACATTCCAATCACGTTATTAAATGAGCTCTCACAGCCATGCATGAGCTTTTCTGGTTTGAATGATTACTACCTAGAATGATCTATCCTCCTTTGAGTATGTTTGGAGCTATGGAGTCAAAACAGCGTCTGGTCTGATTGCAACTGGGATAACAAACCTTCAACTGCGTGACTAGATCTAAAGAGTATAGCACAACATTCCTGATAATGGCGCCTTTGACATATGCAGTTGCAGTACAGTACCGAACCAAGCATTGCAGCTAGAGGACTACCACAATGTACTGATATGATTCATTAATTGATTTATTTCAGTAACGTTCCTTTTTAGTATTGAAGTTATGTGACATATTATCTCAAATGGTATCTGAACCACTATCTGGATTTGTATCCAAGATACATTTACTAACAGGGAATCGAATTTAGGCGACGAGAAAAGAAGGCACTGCGTCTTCACTTGCCCATGAAGGGCAATATTAGTAAGGTCTTTTGACATATCCTGGATATTTTTCTTGACAGTTGTACAAAAATTGGTATGAAAATTTTCAATGTATGTACAACAGACAGAGAATTAATAAAACTGCATTCCCTTAGGACAGGCTTTTTGAATGTTCATTTCCTGTTTTCTATCATTGTACGTTAAAGTCAAGTACTATGGAGTACAAAGCTAATAAACTTCTGTTTCTAAAAGACTGGAAACTTTCTGCCACTGTTATGGCTCATTTGGCTTTGATTGGTTGAGAGACGTTACGTAATTCGATCAAGTGGTATGGCACCATAAAAGTCAAGGCCCTCTTGACGTTTGGTAGGAGTACCTTGGCCACCCTTAAAGTTTGGGAGACGTACATAGAACCACTCGCCTTAAATTTTGGAAATTGACAAATTTAAGAACTTGGTATGGCAATATAGAACCAGGATATGCATGTCTATAAGTCTGGTTAGTCCGTCTTCTTTTATGTGTAAACAAAATAGCCCATTTGATCAGAATAATCTATTTGATGAAGATTAATTTCCTTGTATAGTTATATGTTGAGTATAGGGATCAATATCTTCTCATATAATATAGGTACATTGATGGTCCTGTCTTAAAATTTTGAAAGGGGTACTTTCGCCTATCCTTAAATTTAGAAATTGTTAAACAAAATTTTGTAAATATTCCCTAGAGCTTGGGTATATATATATGGTTGTGTCTATTTGATTGGTCCTGCTTGTTCCCTTTTATGGATAAAAAAATGAAATGATACATATATAGTCATGTGCTCACCACGTGGTCAGTTATTGGCGTAATTTAACTTTTTTGGCGATCCTTTATCACGTTATATATTTGAGTACAGGAATTCATTCTGTTTCAAAATGCATGGGTATATTGAGTCTCTCTTTTTAAAATTTTGTAGGGATACACAGAACCACCCTTTAAATTTGAGAATTCTTTAAAAAAATGGTGAATATTCTATAGAACTCAGATATATATTTCTGTAAATTTGATTGGTTCTGCTTGTCTCTCCGTATGCGTAAATGACCATATTAAGGTTCAAAAATTTTCAAAGGTTCAAAGATTTTACTCAAAAATTTCGACAAATGTTAAACAAAGATTTAAACGTAATCAGCCAATCAGATTGCATCAAAAATGATTTTCCAGCAGTGATCTTGGACTAATGAGTTGTTACCAAAGTTCAGTGTTGGATACCAATCGGATTTAATAATTATCTACCAGGTTCCAAGTCTTAAATCCTTACACATGGTGATTAACTTTCTTAAAATGTGGTACCTAAGAAGGACAAGAGTGTTGTTCTAGCAAGCATCATGCACCATGATGCTCAAATCGATTTTTCTAATTACAAGCGAAGATCAGAAATTATTCTCTGTCATAACGAGACAAAATCTGGTGTGAACAATGTAGGCAAAACAACAAAATTTACACTGTGAAACGACAGACTCGTCAATGGCCTATTGTTATATGATACAACCTGTTAGGTGTTGCAGCTCTCAATGTAAATATTTTATTTAGTGCTCTCAACAAAAACTAGTACGAGAACGTATTACATCAGAGAAGGCTATTTGTCACTGACACTATATTATTTGTATTTTTTCTCTGTAAATTTACACAAAATGTGTAATTACCTAGGCTAAATATACTAGTGTTATTTATAGTAATACGTGTTATTTGTTTTAATAAATGGCGTAAATAAAATATAAAAATATATTATCAAACTAAAACTCAAATTACAAATTCAATAAATGAGAAAATATAAATCAAGAAATATTTTTTTTCTTCAAATTACAGCTCCTAGTACACTTATAACTAGTGCTCTTAACAAGTCGGGTCGGGTCGGGTTGAAGACCGACCCGACCCGACCCTTGACCCGAATTGACTGACCCGAGCCGACAGGAGTGACCCGACCCGTGATCTGATCCGATTGACCTGACCCGACAACCCGACCCGAGCTGACCCGATTGACCCGACCCGACAACCCGACTCGAATAACCTGACCCGATAACCCGATCCGAGCTGACCCTATTGACGCAACCCGACCCGAGAAGCCTGACCCGACAACCCGACCCGTTTGAGAGCACTATGGTTACGACACTGGGTAAACGCCAAAATGCACTCCCATTGGGAATTAAACCCGGACCAAGTGTACCGAAGTCTTACACGTTAACCACTAGCTAGATCAAGCGGGAGATTTGTATATGCATCTTAATGAAATTTGGCACTTTTGGGGTTTGGTTATTTCTTTTTATAACTGATACCACTGTCCGACGTGGGAGAAATTTATTTTTTTTCTTGCTTTAGTTCTATGTGACGAAATCTTTATTCAAGGTCAGTGTTCTCACCTACTCGGACGGCAGGGGGTCTTCTCGGAAGGCAGTAGCAAGAGTCTCTTGGCGGAGACAAAAAGAAATCGTTTAACTACAATGATAAGGGTTGAGGAAACGGGAGGACACCTGTGATTTTTCCAACCCTTCAACTTTCATTCCAAAATAGGTTCTTATGATTCCGGGACCTGCACCACTTTGATTGTTCTTTCTCGGTAATTAAAATGTATTTTACAGTATATATAGTTGCAAGTAAGAAGATACATAAAATGAATTTTGTAATTTAAAATTTAAAAATACAGTATGATAATTAATTATAAAGTACTAATTTTATTTCATCACTTTCAGCCGAACAAATGATATTCAAACAATTCGCACCCTGGGTCTTGGTCATCAATACTGCGTCTTATTCTTTGTCTTGCACAGTCAAGTCTTGGTCCTGCATTTCGTAGTCTTAGTGGTCTTTCATGTTATACAAGAGCCAAGAATGCTCGCCTAATCGGTACAAATGAAGACCAAGTGTGATTTTGATTATGGTCCTTCATACTACACGGAAAGCAAGAAAATATGCTAATCGCTACTTCGTGATCACCAAAACAAGGCCAATAGCAAGATTACTATGCACTTCGTCTTGCATATCCAATCTTTATCTTATTCTTGTATCGATGTTCTTGGGCTTGGTGAAATAAAATGAAATATTCAGTTTAAGGTCCCTCGATTCTGCACCGAGGCTAAAGGAGATGGTGACCATGAGAAATGAATGCAATGGTGGAATGAAGAAAGTGGGAGGAAACAGGAGAACCTCGAGAAAACCCACTACACGGCGTTTCTCCACCACAAAGCCCACTTAGCACAAGCTGGGATCGAACCATGGACACCATGCACCAGAGATGAATTATCTACCACTGAGCTACCGCGGCCCTGCTTGGGCTTGGTCGTCCATATCCAATCTTTCTTTTGGCCTTGCTTGAACAACTTCTAGTTTTGTGCTAAATCCGGACTCCATATTGGCGTAGATATTAATATTACAGTCGATTGGTATAATCATATTAATATTGCAGTCGATTGGTAAAATCAATCTTCCACATTTAAAAATTAAAGTACACACAAGTACAAAAATAAACATTTATCATAAAAACACTAGCTGCAAGTGTTCAAAATAGATTTATGGCTTGTATAAAATCAATTGAAAATTGCTATTTTTAATTAGGAAGCTAGTGAAAAACAGCAGCTTTCGATTCTAGCCGAGTTTAAGCTCAACCTAAACTCAGTTGACCAAAGTGAACTGACCCGACTGACCCGACCCGAGCTGACCCGATTGACCCGACCCGACAACCTGATCCGAATAGCCCAACCCGACGCGAGCTGACCCGACTGACCCGACCCGTAACCCGATTCGAGCTGACCCAACCCAACCCGTTTGAGAGCACTACTTATAACATTCAAAGTTAGTATGAGTAAAAATGATACCATGTAGTGGAAGGTAAAAGGAAGTTTATATTGTGCTATCTGTGATTGAAGCCCTACAAGACGTGAACGGTCTACGTCTATCTTATTTGTGGGAAAAATCATTAAACGATTATTACTTGGCAGACAGACATCAGGCTCTGTGTATCGCAAAATTAAGTGAGCACAAAAGAAAGAGCTAACTTTGAAGCCAGTCATCGTTCTCCCTGTATATCCGCCACTGGTCTTTGGTTCGGTGTCAGGAACGTAACAATATTACAAATACATAAATCATTTTGTTATAGAACTGTCAGTCGTAGAAGGTAATAGTGCATTGATCAGACAGACATGATCTTTTCTCTGTGTTATAAATTTATAATAATAATAATAATAATAATAATAATAATAATAATAATAATAATAATAATAATAATAATAATAATGAAATCTTTATTCAGCTCTTCCATTACGATACAGAAATTTCTCACTACCCGGGGAGTAGTATTAAAATATATGAATAGCTATAAGAGCAAAAGTCTGGAAGCGTAAAAGAGGTCGTAACTAAAACGTGATCAACCAGAGAAAATGTACATTAGTTGCTATCGAAACGAAGGAGAAGGAAGGGGAATACTGTTTTATGGTGTTATTTTTTTCCTCAATCTGAGTCAGCATTCCCTCCTCTACCCTTCTGTTGTTTAATGTCTCCTCCATCATATCATAAAATAACTTTCCTAAACTTTGGTGCTTTCAATCTCAGATCAGAAGAGAGGCAATTTCAAACAGTCACAGTAGCTGTAAGAAAGTGTTAAAGAATAGTCTTCTTGCATAACTGATTCTGTAGTCTTCTGTAACTCATTCTGTTACTCTTCTTGCATCATTTGGTGGCAAATCTGTATATATAATGTTTTTGCGATGAAGTTTCCAGAAGAAACCGTCGGGAAACATTTTAACGTACAGCTGATACACCTATACCTATTTTTTTGACTGTTGGAATAAGGGAAGCAACATAACCACCTTGTTACGGGAAAGGCTTTTAATATGTGTGCATTATTAGAATATCACAAACAAAAAGGGAGTCATAAACACTAAATATGCAAGAAAAGTAAATTAAACACGTTGGGCCCATCAGTGAAATTTCCTACTGCGCCGCGTTGGTCCGACGGGACCAACATTGTAATATTGAGTTTATGACTCTATTTCCAGCTGTTGGCTCACAACTAAACCTAATTATTCGTGCTTTGGCACCAACACGGCGCACTAAAGTATACTGGAACTAATGGCCTGTGAAAAAAAAATTTTGCTTACTAACTTTATGGGAGGAGGATTATGACAAGGAATGAATATTTAAGTAAGAGTTGCATAATACTGCATCAATGGCGCCTGGAGCCCAACTAGCTAATTTTGGCCGGCAGCTAACGTGTAAAACTACAAAAATAAATATCCGGCAGTTAAACTAGATATAAAATATGACATTTTAAGTCCCTACAATACTAGTATTCTTGGATTTTCATGGGATGTCCTTGTTACTACTTATCATAAGAGATAGTATAACATCTAAGCAGAATGAGAGAAACTAAGAGAAAAGATGTCTCAGAGGTCAGAAAACGAATTCAAAATGAGAGATTTCTTTCTCAAAATTTTACTCAAAGTTTGGGTCATTTTAGTAACATTAACCATGAACTCCAGAAACCAACTCACGTCCCAACTACAATTAAAAATTAAGAAAACTTGTTTAGATTAACATAACATACGTGGAAGAAGAAAACGAGAGGCATACTGAAGTCACCATACTGTAATAAAAAAAGTTAGAGAAAAGAGAGAATTTTTCTGGGCACATATTAAGCGACTCTTACGAAGATAATTAACCTTAACGCAAAGGAAGTATTTCAAGAAAGAGCAACGCTGTTGGTGATGCTTCCTAGATTTTAAAAATATGCGCTGTTTGTTATCTCTCTCTCTCTCTCTCTCTCTGTTTTGTTACAAATGTACAGCGCTGAAACTTAATTACTCCTGAGAATGCAAGAAGTCTTTAAGTATCAGAAGAACCGTTGGGTAATACAAACAGGATAAGTTCTGCCAATCTTCCACTCTGTACGCTTCATCAAAGTCTTAGATGATTTCCAACATCTCTTTTTTTTTTTTTTTTTTTTGTTTCTTATTTCTGTTTACGACTCAAGGTTTACGGCGCGATGCAATTTCAAGTTTGCACATCATTAAGCCATGTTTTGCTAACACTGCATTTGACTGACATTCAAGAGGACGCATGCTCAATTAGAAAGTTAGTGACGCAAGTAATGACACAAGCACTCGCAGAAGAGTAAACTTGTTCCTCGTTAAAGGACAATAAAAAGAAGATGCTCTCTCCTGCTTATTCTGTCAGATGCCATATTCTCCTGCTTAAAGTATGATTATATCGTCTCCCACTTTCCCGAAAAAGAAGAGAAAGAAAAATATTTAAAACACACAAATCTCTGATAATATTTCAAACACATACAGTTTAGGGGTTCGATTATGTGAGTTCGGAGTTATTGAACATCCAGAACTTCCTGCTCCAAAATCATCTTTAATTGAACTTTTTGAATGTTATGAGCTCGTTCCATCGCTACCTTTCACTCACTTTCACAACTATTAACATATATTTGTTTAATGAAATTACGTCTCGCAAAGCCACCCCTAAATGACTTTTCTTGAAGTTAAACCAAGGTATATGGTTTTCTCTTTACCCAACACAGAATCTTTCTCAGAATCTTTCATTTTCCGTATAATATTTGTGAAAAACTAACTATTGTGAAACTCTGTAGACACACTAACCAAGTAATTATTAAAAATAAAATTTGACCAAAGCAAATCACTTTTAATAAATAATAGATAATTTGTCTGACGAGGGTAATGATACAACTATAACAGTACTATTTATTAAAAGTGATATGATTTGCGCATTGGTCAGATGTTACTTTTACTTAAAGCCCAGTGGAATTCTTACAGGACCTTTTTTGGCAAATTGTGCAATCATGAAGAACTTACGGATAATATTAATTTTCATACTAAGCATGATAGGTCTTAGGATATGGTATCAAAATGTGTGTGGACTTCAAACTAAGTGTGATGATTTTTTTCCCATTCTGTTGCTGATTGTAACTATGATGTAATAGCAATTACTGAAAGTTGACTGCCTGATGTTGACAATGATTGTAATAACTTCCCTCATACTTATGAATGTTTTAGGGCAGATAGACAATATTGCAATGAAGTGTGTAGCAGGGCGCGGATTTAAGTATGGATTCATCATTCCCTAGTTTGGACTTGGCAATAACAAGTGTGAATATTTTGCCTAATAAAAACTGTGGTATTCCCGATATATTTATCATTATCCTATTGAAACTGGACTTTGTCTTTGGGAAGATTATGAACTAAACGAAGTTCCTGAACATTTCAAATATACTAAAGGGGTTATTATTCTAAGTTTCTTAAAATCAATTGGTGTAATGTTATTGATATACATTTATAATTAACTAAAATACTTTATTTTAAGTGAATAGTTGTTAATTTTTCAAAAGCAATCTATACAGTAAGATAACGTAATTTCCTCTTTAATTTTTTTATGGAATTCGAGAATGCGTCTCTTGAAGACCTCAAAAAGGAAACGTTTTTTGATAGTCGTGTGCTGTATATCTTAGTATTAACAATGAAATGTGTTTGAAGAATCTGAGAATCTCTTGGAAAAGACAGTTTTTGGTGGGTTAAGGAGTAGTGTTGACCACGAGATAAGAAATTTTTCGTCTCGTCTCGCTTCTTGTCTCGTAAAACACATTTTCAAATTCGAAACGAGACGATATTTTGTTTTCGAATCTCGTGGATAACATTAGTTTAGCTAAATCTTATATCTAAATCTCTGTTTTAGTGCTGTAGTATATACGTATATAACTTTATGTCCTCTGGAACCCGGAGGTTCAATGCCGCATTCACATCACTTGTGTTCTTAGCCAACTGGATCCAGTGTCTAATTTCTATTCCTATTTCTACGAGATCCATCTTATTACTATTCTCCTATCTGCATCTAGGTCTTCCAAATGAAGATTTTTTGATTGGATTCCTAACCAAACGTTGAAAGGGTACGTACTTTCTTTCATTCTGGCTACATGACCAGCTCACCTGAGCCTCCGAGACTTGATGGCCTAACAATGTTTGGTAAGTGATATAATTTATGAAGTTCCTGGTTATGAAGTTTCCGCCATTCTCCATTCCTGTTCCTCTTAGGTCCGAATATATACTAGAAATTGATAAAGTGAGAGTACAAACACAATCAATGTGAAAATATATGCAAGTCATTTCACAATATATTCCAATAATAAATACGATTTAAATGTTGTCATATTACGCCCTTCATGGACATCTCGTGACGCGGAATTATTCTAAAAACTTGTAGATGAAATTAAGAAAAAAAATTAGGGTATAATTGTTTTTGCATGAATTTACAAAATGAGAGAAGAAACGTTTCAACATTAGACAAAAAAAATGAGGGAAATCCGCCACTGCAAATAGAAAAGAATGCTCCGCCGCCGAAGAGATTAAACACGCTCTCAATTTAACCACTTAATAATGTTGATTAAATCTATTAACGTAAGATATGATTAGCTCCAAGTTCTTAAATTTATTATATTACAATGCTGTTATCAATGAACATGTTCTTGTGAAATACGAAGAAATATATAAGGTGTTTACTGAAAATTTCACCCGAAGTAGACTCATATCCGAAAGTAAACAACTTTAAAGATTCGCTCAAGATAAAACGACTTAAGCTATATATTAGGGTTAATGAAAAAAATATTTGTTTATAAAATAGCAATAAAGTTGCAAAGTCGCGTTTAAGACCACCCCTCTCAAAAAAAAAAAAAAAAAGAGAGAAAGGAAAAACGAAAGAAAAGAATGTTACAGCCCAGACTGAACTACTCGTTCTGAATATTTTCCTGGAAGTAATTTATACAACCTTATAACATTAGCAATGAGAAACCACATGTTGTTTCAAAGAACATCAACACCGTTTGGGAGATGATTCCTGATACCAAGATAAGACAAAAATATAGACCAACCTGGGTGCACAAATGCTTCCTTTCGAAGTAGTCAAGAACGTGAAACATGAATTTTAAAGGTCTATAGCTCAAAACCTATGGGAGCTACCTTAGTTGGGTCAAGATTTCACTTAGGATCTAATATGTGCGCTATCCAAGAATAAACGTTTCAGAATCCTAAGGTACTCAAGCAACAATGTTTATAAAGGGAGTTTCGCTACGGGCATATAATTTGAAGTACTCAGCAACTACCTCTATAAAAATACTTTCGAAAGTACCACAGGGTTGTGAATATAGAATTGTAATGAAATTTTAACATACAAAATTCGAAAGAAAATCGTTTTAAGCCTTAACTAAACTACCCTTATTTTTGGAATAGTAATAAAATTCAAACACCATCCCTAGAGAGTTTTACGAAAAACTTTCATTTAAAACTTGGTATGTATGCGTTAAACAGTATGACATCTGAGTGAGTGTCCACACATCTGAACAAACGGACGGATATACAATATTCGGTATGTAGGGACCATTAAGAATGTAAATTTAATGCAATCTCGAGTTCGATTTTTTTTTCACCACCATGTTTTCTTCTCTTGTATCGTTGCTTGAACGTAATAATGATTGTAAGGAAATAGATTGTTTCCATGTTCACGCATTAAGAGGCTAAATGCAAATTTTGAGTCTCTGAGATCTCTCACAATGCTTTCTCAAATGTACAGGGTATGTCAAAATAGTGGACCCGATTTCACAAATTTATTTAAGATTTTCAGAGACCTATTTCTCAGAATAAATTTCTGCAATCGGGCCCATCATTTTGGCTCACCCTGTATTTCTTTATAATTTTCAGTATTCAGCAAGATAAAGTATACTTTCTTGATTGTCTTAATACACTATTCTTCTGCAGTGTATAGACATAATCCACGAAGTATAAAAATATTATTCGTTACTTTTGATATAATTACCAAGTAAACAGTTGGAAGTAAAAGATGAACGTTGAGGTGTCTTAAAGAAACCTGTTTTAAATGTTTGAGATTAGCTCATGCAAGATTCCGTTACGGTCCATGGGATAGAAAAGCAAAGCAACATCTTCATTAAAAAAAAAATCTTTGTTTGAGTACTTGCTCCCTTCAGTAACAAAGCTTTGTTTTCCTGGATTACAAATAGACTCATAAAGATCGTAGGTATCTTTGTTAATGCGGTATTATATTACATATTTTATATAAAAATATAACAAATATACAGCACGGTATATGACTTCATTAACCAAGTTTCATTGTTTATAGCTATCGCAATAGGATTAATACGGTCAATTGCATCAATAACACCCTGTTTATTACATGATTATAAAAGCACCAAGACTTCTTATAGTTGTAAGGTGCATCCTTATATTTTAGCTTCACCATGACATGAAGATGAAATGAATTAATACAAGATAAACATCTTCGCATTATGAATAAATAATAGATGTCCACATTTTGAAATAAAAATGTTTTATTATGTATATTAAATGTATGTAGACATTCAAATTCGTAAGTACATAATCTATGAAATGTTCTTAACATCAGCGTCGGCTGATTATATAAATAGACCTATTTGTTCTTATAATGATGAAAAGCGACCCTGCCATAGAAATATCTTCTGTTGGCGATGGCGATGTCTACAAGGCAGGGAGGGACCAATGTTAAAAGACAGCTGGGAGTAATAAGGTATGAAATATGAAATGAAGGGGAAACTTGGAACAAGTTAACCGTCATCATTTAAATCCTGATTTAGTAGCTCTTGTCACATTCTTCTTCTTCTTTGTTCCCTTTCTCATCCAATTGCCTTTTATTTACATTCTTCTTCTGTAATGTCAATTAAGATTTTAAGCTTCTGTTCATCTCCGCCAGTACCAGAGTTTGCTTTCATTACAAAGCGAATGTTAGATCTCTAAAGAGGGCTTAACTGAAGAAACATCCTTTTTTTTAATGAATATAATCTTTTTGTATTGGCTATATTCTTGGTTGGATTCAACCTACGAGTTGTTCTTATTTCCATTTATTTTCTTATCTCAGTACGATAATGAGATAAATAAAAAGTATGGGTCACCGCAATAAACTTTCTTGCTCCACTTCCGTAAACTAAATCATGCTAAGCTGCAACTATTACTGAAACCTTTTATTTGTGAATTTCGAACAAAATTGCAAGGCATTTCCGGCAAACTTCGGAAGAAGAAAACTCACTTCCAAAATAAACTACCTCTTGCGGATAAATTCATGAGAAATAATGTTTGCCATATATTACTGATATTAATATAATGTTAATGTATGAAAAATCAACAAAATAACATGAACCGCATTTAAAGAAATAGTCAAAACAAAATAAAAAAAATCATTCCAAAAAGTAAACTACACATTGTGGATACTTTCTTAAGATGTGATTTATGCAATAGTATAGGGATAATAATAAAATATAAACAAAATCACCTGAGTCGCTTTTGAGAAAATCGTCCGAAAAGAACTAAACCGTAAGAATAAAATACCTTTTCTCGATTTTTTTTCGATTGAAATGACTTATAGCACAGAATAGGGTTGTTAACGAAATATTGATGAATGAAATGTAAACAAAATCACTAGAGCTGTTTTTGAATGAATGCAATATGAACAAAATCGTTACAGCTATTTTTGAAGGAATGAAATGTAAACAAAATCACTGCAGCTGTTTTTGAATGAATAAAATATAAACAAAATCGTTACAGCTACTTTTGAATGAATGAAATGTAAACAAAATCATTACGGCTGTTTTTCAATGAATGAAACGTAAACAAAATCGTTACAGCTGTTTTTCAATGGATAAAGTGTAAACAAAATCATTACAGCTCTTTTTCAGAAGATTTCAAGTTTTGATTTTCAGTATTCAGTAAACTACCCTTATTTTTTTATTAGGGTACGGCGAAATTTCGAAACAGAAAGCCTGGAGAATTATATAAAAAAACTTAAGTTTCAAATTTAATGTGGTTAGATAGAACAGTACGGCCTCCAGGAGAGTGTGCATACATCAGGACAAAAAGGCATTCAAAAAACTTCTCTCATATATAGGGGACATGGAAGGTGTAAATCTGTTTAAATCTCGTATTCGATTACTTTCTTTTTCACGATTACCATACTTTCTCCTCCCCCACCATCGCTAGACATTTAAAAAAAATCTTGCCTGTAGTAAATGAAATAAAATAAAATTTCCAAGTTTTACGTCTCATATTTATAAACAATAAGCTAAAGGAGACGGTTGATTAATGATAGTGGTTGGTTATCGAATAATCTGTGGAATGAGAATGTGGGACGAAGCGGGAGAACTCCGAGAAAATTCATGAACATAATGTTATCCACTTTAAACTCACATGGCTGGTATCGAACCAGAGACTCCTTGTGCCAGACACTCCTTGCTTTACTTTTTTCTGAGTGTAAAAGATTCTCAATCTACATTCAACGTATTCATTTGCGTTCTTATTTTTCTACTTATTACTGTTTCTTGTTGGTTTGTCATTTAGCACTCCTGCCAGCACCGAGGCTATATGACGCGTGGGCCTACAGCCTAAAATGGAATCCGAACTATATGAGTTCTCACGTGGAATTGAACCCAGGTCTTCTGCGAAGAAGGCGAGCATGGTGACAATGCAGCCAGGAAAGAACTTTGCGTACTGCTTTTATATTACTGGGTTCCGTTATCTTTAAATTCTTATTTTCTCTGCTCTCGCAATGTCTTGAGATGTCACCCTTGGTCTCTACATAATGTCTACCAGTCTTCCTTTCAACTAGACCGATCTTTATAAATGGAAGCAGAATTAGAGGGGTTGCTAAGGGAACGGCCGTAGGGAGCTGCCGTTAACAATACTGTGGAACCATTCTAGCCGCACCTTTGCTTGCTATAAAGGTAATTGTTCACGAACATACTCATAAAAATGGGAGCAGTTGTGTTGTTATTTATAGAGAGCATGGATGGAAGAGAAGGGGAGTTTCTCACTCAATAGTGATATCGATCGGTTATGAGTCACGGAAGAGAGCGGGGCAACACTTTCTTTACTTAAAATGGTTGAGGTATCCCTCTCTGGAAGAAACCAAAGCGGTATTTCTCAAACGTTAATTTACCCTTCACTGTCTGTTTGACACACACATAAAGTAACGCAGAAAAAATTAACGCAATAAAAATGAAAATAGTAAAAATCATTTCTGAAGTGGAGATTATGTTAACCGTGAAACTTCTTCAAATATGAAAAGTTAGTTTGCCCTCTCCCTATACTACAAAATGTTTGTAAGTTTATAATAAACTCATGATACACCTATCATAATCTGGGTTCTGGCTGTGCCCCTAGTGTTTACCGTCTAGAGGGCTGCCCACTTCGCCAAATTTTGAATACAAATATATTTTTAACAAAATCTAATCGTGTAAGAAGATCTAATGAACAAATAACTAGATTTAATAATTATTTTCTTTCAATTTTGGGCTCGAGGGAGGATTGGTACAAGGCTCAAAATTTATGCATGTTTCTGGGAGTTTGTAAAACTCCTCATTTGTATGCAACCATCATCACATATTTGTTACAATGGCTTACATAACAGGACAGGATAAAGAACTTATCTTCTCGTTACTTATTTAATTCGTTCATTTTTTTAGTATAAAAAATTGTTCATTAATCTTATCCACCCGGTACGGACAAAAAAAATGACATTTCATCTAGTTTTAAAATAAATAGTACTCAGTTCTTCATATCACACCCATAGCTAAGGGGTAGCCGAGAGAAATCAGTCACCTTTGCCTCCATTGAATCTCCAGTTGTTCGTAGAGATGAAAATATGCTTTTTTTTTTAAGTGTAATCAGTCGAGAATGTGAGGTGAGCTAAAATCAGTACCTACAAATTATCTCGCTCCCTTCCCTCGTCATGGACCTGCGTCATATCTGGAACACGAAATCCAAACTGGTGTTTTCAATGTTATTCAACAATGGGACTATATGACGATAAAACATACGTGCAACTCATTCAGGGCAGAATGAATTGGATATTTAGAGCGATATTTCTGAGAAGAGGATCAAGTGATCTTTTTACCCTTGCATGTATATAACACACAAACTAATTTCAGTTACTTCATTTTGGAAAGAACTTTCTGTTTCTTCCTTTTGTACAACCCTACGAAGGGCTCTGACAACATAATGGAGAGGATCGCTTGAAAAGTGGGCTTACTAAGCAGAAAATGATATTCTTTAAGGAACGCAAAATGAGTTGACCAGGTGTGTTTGCATAGCTCATTATTGCAACTAAGTGATCAAATATAATCGTTCCTGATTGATTGAATAGTGAAGGAATCACCAAACCTTCTTTAATACGTAGATTATGCAAGATTATGCGTTTTTCGCTTCACATGTGTCATATACTCTAGTTTAGCTTTCCTTTAGTTGCCACAGCACTTCCCGCTTTGTCTAGTGGCTACTGCGTAAACGTTTCTTCCACGTGGTCCCGGATTCGACTGCCGGTGGGAGAATATAAAAACATAATTTTACAATCACTTACTTTATTTCACAATCCGTCTTATTTAACCTAAACGGTATAACTAAAGGACGTTGAACGAGAAAGAAAGTGATAATAAATGAAGATTACCGTACGGCTTAATTTAGCAATAATAATGTGTATTACCTTACTAATAATAATAATGTTTTTAAATTACTTACCTACAGAAGAGGAACGTTTCCTTATCAGAATTCCACTCACATCAAATGAAAGGGAGAAAACACTAATATTGTAAGAAACACTGTCAATACTTGAAAACACTAATAGGTGATTTAAAACTTTCTTCTTAAGATTGACAGCTAAATTAAATATTAATAGACGTATGTCGTACGAGATAACACACGAGATGCCACGTCAAAGCACACAAAACACGAGTTTTCAGAGAGTTCAAAGTAAACGAAGACAGCTGTCACGTGTGTTTGTCTTCACGATATCATGCCGCGGTGGTGTTTTTAAAATGTTGCTCTCCGGGTAATGCATCCCTTCTCTCATACAGATTTCGCACGGTAAAATAATAATTATCAGAATTGCACATCACTTCACTTCAATATTGGAAGACACTTCGTTGCTTTCACACATTTTGGCTTTTTTCCCTCTCGAATTTTAGAGCAAACTTGAATAAATGGAAAATGTTGCAAATGTTCTTAATAACGTCGACACATGAGCACAAAACAACAATACGACCTTTCTGGTTTCGTTCCGGTAGCGGTGATGCCAGCGCCACTACAACCTCTTGCGGCCGAAGCCCGCTACCGACTGATCGTCTGCTGGTTGTTGAATCGTCTTTAAAAAGAACGGGAAGCTCTTCGGTAAACGCGCATAGAGCCACCGACCAGTCGAAGAGACTAATCAAGGCGCATTGGCATTTCACGGAGAGGGAAAGAGTAGATAAAAGAAAATGAGATTGACGCGATTGCCCCCCCCCAGAAGAGGAAACTTTCTTATTTTAAATATTAAAGAAAACATCCCAGAGTTTGGAGCTCTTAAACGTAGCTCTAAGTAGCAGTATTACAAGCCACCGCCCCCCCCCCCAGAAGTCCGTCCTGGATCCGCTCCTGTTATGTATATCATTTGTGTCGTGAATACGTTCCTATACAGATCTGACAAAATGTTCGCCTTTTTTAATTTTCGTCGTACGAAAATGTTAATCGCATTATAATGACTTCAATTTATCATTCTCTTCAATATGTTCCCTGTCACTTATAATAAATTGTATCCCATTTCTTTCATATGGTTACATCATTGAAATTATCTTAATTTTGCCGTACGTTCTGGTACTGTATACACTTTAATGGAGGTGGCAAAAAAGGTTAACTTCATGTTTTTAATCGAAAATTCCGAATTCGAATCCTGTAGACAAAACTCATGAGAACAACACCATGGTCTAAAGGGCATAAAGATTGAACATTGTTAAAACCAAATCCTTCTATTCGATTTTATCCCCTGTTAATCGAATCCAATTAGGATTCTTATTATCAACCTCTCTTAGTATTATTATTCATTGTACTTATCTATTTATTTCTTCAGGAAGTTCTAGGTACTGCTGTAACTCTACAGTGGAAATAATAAGCAGTGAAATTTGAGAAGGAAAAGGAGAAATTCTTTAAGAAACTCATTTATAGGCACTATCCCAACTTTCATCTGATGGGGCTGAAAAATGAACCTGCCAAGATTTCAATTTAGATGTACGGTCGCAGGATTTGAACCCGGGCCACCTCTTTTGAGAAGCTAGAACTCTAATCTTTCACCTACGTTCCCTCGTTACAACATACACCAGGTGGCTTAATTGGCTGAATTTCAGTTTAGCTTTCCTTTCCAGCAGTGAGGCTATATGAAAAGTGAGCCTACAGCTTAAAGTGGAATTCGAACCACATGAGTACCCGCTGGACATCGAACCCTTGTTTCTCGGGCCAAAGGCCAAGTGGGAGCTTAAGGGGACATGCTAGTAAAACTGATAGAAAAGCTAACCATTTTTCTTTTGCCCGTTTTTCATAAATGATAAGATATAATGAAACGTAACTTACCACAATAATAGATAATGCTATTCTACATCCGAAAATAGAAATCGAAAAAAAAAAATCAGTTTCCATCCATAGAAGTTACCGTGAGACGAGAGGATGAATTATTCCGCTTCGTCATGCGTTCTGTAAATGCTCTTATATCTATCAAAGTGTAAAACTTAGAAGGTTATTTATTATTTTAATTTAATTTACTTTTTTTTATTTTGCTAAATGTAGTATTACATTTAAGCTGCTCAATTCCATATTATTTTGAAGGTTTGGAGCTTAGCTTTACCTTTCCTTTTTTAACTAGCTTATACGTCTTTATAAAAGTCAGGTAAATATTTTAAATGAGATCCCTTTTGACCACCTTGACAATCAAATTCTTCCTATTTTGATTTTTACAGTAATTGACTTCTAAGCTACAAAGTAGCATTTTTGCTTTCAAAAGTAGTGCACTACAAACCAAGGAGCTTCTTTCCATTTCACTGGAGGATACACACAATATGTGGCATGTGCAGGGCTTAAAGGAATCAAGTTAATTTTGGTAGTTTTGTGCCACCTCCAAAGCAGTCTTGGGAAGTAACGTAACGCAAGTAACACGTTACTTGTAACGCGTTACTTTTAAGTAACGTTTCCTAGTAATTCGTTACATTTTCTCCAAAGTAACTATAACGGTAACGCGTTACAAATTTTTAAGCAACGTACCTAGTTTGCGTTACTTTTTTCGCGTTACATTTCGGATGAGTAACTATGTATATTTTTTATGTATATGTATATTTTTTTCGGAAACAAATGTTTATTTCTTTTAAGCGAATTTCTCAGAATGAAACAATCGAGCATGAACTACGTATGTCAGTGACCGACAGTCACAGGCACAGAGAAACAGATAAGTTCGTAGTGGCAGTTGCTGTTTTTGGAAGATGAGAGCCTCAGGGAAATCACGTGTACTGATTGCAAGCACCTGGAAGATTTTGTCGTAGATTTTGACAGCTCCAAATCAATACATTCAGTGAGTGAACTAGGAGTGGAATGATACGAGTTGTTTATTTTACTTTGATTGGTGTTGTTTTTATAAAGATGGAGAACGAAAATATTGTACCGTTCGAACATTTGAAAGAATACTTTTTTCTTAAGAACTGAGGATGATGGACAGAATTTAAAAGTAAAGCGTCTGAAGTGCCCCGGCGGAAAATATTTATAAACAACTAGGGTACCATAATTAACGATTTACAGTAAGGCCTCTTTCACATTATCCGACGATTTGCCGGGTCCGTTTTCGGTCCCTTTCATATTATCCGGCGTTTTGCCGTGGATGAAACATATGCGAGCAGGGTTGATGTGCAACTGAAGAAACAAAACTCTGTGACTCTTGTCGTGTTGTGGTGGTTGTAATGGACAGACGCAAAATGTGTTTTCTACTCGCCTTGTTAAGACACAGGCAGAAAGAAAAAAAACGTCAGAGATGCATATGGGTTCACCTTTCTTTTTTTTTTTTTTTTTTTTTTTTTTTAGAGAAGCGGAATCTTGAAGTATATTTTTTCTATACTGTTTCCACAATTAAGGGAAGACGAAGGAAAATTCTTTAATTACTTTTGTATGTCTATCGCATCTTTTGATGAGTTGTTGGATCGCGTACGGACCCAGCTGCAGAGGCAGAATTCAAAATTTAGGAACTGTATTCAACCCCCAGAAATGTTGGCTGTAACTTTATGGTAAGATAATTGGTATTTTTTATACACATAGATAACGTTAAATTTAATGTAATTGAATAGATGGTTGAAGAAAGGATCTGAGCCAATTTCGTGTAGTCATAAGATATTGAAGAAAAAACATGTTAAAACATTTCACTACAATATACGAGACGAAACACTCAACACAAGAAGTTACCTGTAATTCCATAATCAATAGTACCTTACATATATTCGCAGGTGAATTTCCAAGTTGATGGATCCAGGTCCCTTCTGCAATCAATAGAATAATGTAGCCAGTGGTGGATCTAGCCTGGGGCCAGGGAGGGGGCTAGGCCCCCCAGTTTTTGAGTGACAAAAATAATTTAACATACTATTTATATATTTTTGTAAGTTTATAGTAAATTCATGATATATCTATGATAGCCTGGGTTATGGCAGCCCCACATGTTTTCCCTTCTAAATCCGCCACTGAATTTAGCCTAAATTAGTAATAAAAATAATAATATATGGCTAGGCAGAGTATAAGATTTCTATAACATTTTTCTCGGGGCCCCTGTTACCTTGTGATAATTTCGAATTCTAAGGGGGGAGGGGAATAATTTCACGCCAAAAAGTTTTTTTTTCCAAAGACCATTGAAAAGGGGACTTTTTTTCTTGTCTTACAGTCGTAAATTGACATTGAATATACTAATTCAAAACTTCGGGACCAATTCATCCAATTTGTTTCAATTCTAAATTTTTGATTTTGTTATTTTATTATTACTTTTTTTTTTAGATTGGTCAATATAATTTTCTCCTCAATTCGTATTTTTGAGTTAGAAATGTTAGGCTCGGCCATTTTGGATGACACCTGAGATCAAAATAAGTTTCCAATCGAAAAAAAAAGTCCAAACTTGTTGAAAGTAAGCAAATACTACACGATCCTCAATTTCGACCGTAAATTGACCTGCAAAAGGCCGATTGGAAAGACGGGTAGCAACCTTATTTATTTATTTATTTATTTTTTTTTAATATTTTCTTAGAAAGACATTTCAACACATTTTAGGTCATATTGTTTCCCCTACAATTCGTATTTTTGAGTCAGAACTGATTATCACGACTAAGTTACGATGAAGGGAGTTATAAATCAAAGTTTTACAATCCAAATCAAATATTTTGTCTTAAATACTGTCTCTCTTTCAATTCAGTACGCGAATAACTTTCGACGAGCATTTGTTGTGTTAAAAGGATCGTGAAGAAATAAGTTAATGTTAAATTGTTTCACTTCAATAAAACAAGGGGGCCGTGGTGGGTAAGTGGCAGAGGATTCACCTCTGGTGCAGGGGTGCTTGGTTCGATCCCAGCTCACGCCAAGTGAACTTTGTGTTGGACAAGTAACGTTTGTGTGGGTTTTCTCGGGGTTCTCCCGTTTTCTCCCAGTTTCTTCATTCCATCATTTCATTCATTTCTCATCATCACCGTCTCTTTTAGCCTAGCCAGCAGAACCATGGGACGTAATACAAAATTTAGAACCTTATTACTAGAAAACTTAATCCAGTAGTTATATGTTGTTTTTTTTATGTATTTGAAACTATATCTTGATTGTGTGTTGTCATTTCATTCAAAGCTAATGCAAAATTAGTTCTTCAGTTCTAGTACTTCCTTCTAGTATACTTCATCACCATATTATAGTTCATTTGCAAGCCTAGGGGACCAGCCAAAGTTTAGTGGGCCCGGCTTTCCTAGCCCCCCGTGGATACTGGCCTGTTTGTTACCGAAATGAGAGAAAATGCCACAGACAGAAACGATGTTCACTTTTTATTAGAGAAGCGGTATTTTGGAAGAGATTTTTCTATACTCTTTCCACAATTGATAAACTTGGGCAAAATAGCGGCCCGGTTCTGGATATTTAAAATACCGTTCCGGTATTCAACTGTTGAGACTGAGAAAACCAGGCTAAAGTCCTCTCGGGATAGTCAACCGTTGAGGTCTATCCGAGAATCTCAAGCCAACATTCAGCCACTGACCCCAATGCTGGTCTTTAGGCATTATTATTATTATTATTATTATTATTATTATTATTATTATTATTATTATTATTATTATCAGCTGCTATGCCCGATCTTCGCACGGGTCAGATAAAATATCAGTGTAAACAAACTGAACAATGAGAGAAGAATTAAGAAACATTTCTAAAATCAGATACATTTTGTATGAATCCAACAAAGTACGTGTTTTCATTGGGGAAGACCGATGGGGGCTGAATTTGAACGTAAATATTATCGGGAGTATCAATATACATCTGAGCGACCTCAATAAATATGAATTCGACACAAATATTGGTCATTTTCTACTACTTTTGCATGTCCCGGTAAACGCCCCGAGACCCCTCCCTGGTTCGAATTGTGAAAAAATCGCCTCTGGCCTTCAGCCGATACCATAAAAACTATGAGTGTGACACTAACATCTGTCATTTTCTACTACTTTTACATAGAAAGTAAACTCCTCTGTGATCCTCTGGTTCCAATTTTGAAAAAAAAAAACGCCTCTGGCTCCCAGTCGACGGGGCTGTATTTGGATGTCAACGCCTTGGGAGTATCACCATTCATCTCAGCGACAGCGAAAACTATTGATTTGACACTAATATCGGTCATTTTCGATTATTTTTACATGTCTCGCAATTCTCCACCCCGGTGACTTCCGGCCCGTATACAATGGTGGGTGAATTTGAAAATCATCGCTAATGAAATTATCACCATTTATCTCAGAGATTGCGAAAACTGTGAATTTCACACTAATATCGGACATTGTGGATTATTTTTGCATGTCTCGGTGATCTCCTGGCAAAAGTTCCTTAGCTGATGGGGACTAAATGTGAAAGTAAACGCTATCTTGAGTTTCACCATTGAGCTCAGTGACCCCGAAAGCTATGGATTTGACATTAATATCAATCATTTTCTACTACTTTTACATGTCCTGGTAAACGCCTCCCTGAGACTCCTGGTTCGAATTTAAAAAAAAAAAAACGCATCGGCTTGATCTGGAGCCTGGACCAAGGTACCCGTGACCAAATTTTGGTAACTTTCGGTCCACTCGTATGGTCCCCAGGCCGCACGAAACAGACAGACAGACACATAAACTCTTTATTGTATTTGTATTAGATTATTATTATTATTATTATTATTATTATTATTATTATTATTATTATTATTATTATTATTATTATTATACTATTTCGGGTTTATTCTTTTGTTTTAAGCGTTCCGACTATTGACTCAAGTCTCTTTAAAGCACTGAATTTAGAGGACTATTCAAGAAATTAGAGTCAGATAATTATAAAATACATAAAGTACGGCATATTTATCAAATATCACATCATGAATTCTCTCTTCCTTTGCGTAGAAAAATAGTACATAAATATATAGCAAAAGACTGTATTGCCGAAATATTTGATAGTGTATATTTCAATTTTTGGTCACCACAAATTTATAGAAGCTCATTTGTCCAGTGTTACCCGGACATCTCCCAATCTTCTATTACATAGAAAAATAATAATTTATATTGATCTCGACACTTCGGTAGTATTGGTCGTTTTCAATTAATTTTACATGTCATCTTTCCCCATATATTGTATGTACATGTTTGGTTAATTACTCAAGATGTACTGGGCTAGAACATAACCACATACACAAACACAAAACCACACGCTCCCATATTATCGCAGCCACTTTCTGCTCTTTCCTGGCAACACTTGCTTCCTCCCCCAACACCCATCCGGTAGTTTGCCGCGTATATGTGAAGAGCTTCATTGCTTGTAATGTCCCGCTTGGCTATACAGGTCGATTTGACGCGCCGGATTCTAGCAGGGAGATCCGGCTGGTTTTGCTCGCCGGATAAATGTCCGGCGACCGCCGCACATATGTGAAGAGCTTCATTGCTTGCAATGTCTTTCTACCTCGTCCGGCAATTCGCCGGAACGGATCCGGCAAATCGCCGGATAATGTGAAAGGGACATAAAGGGTTAATATGAATAAACTGTGTTCTGATGAGCAGGCCTACTTTATTACTAGAAAATAGTTTGCTGATGGTATGCAATATTGGAGTTATTTCAGATCAGTTTTCTTATCCTAGAGTCGCGTTGATTATAGAGTTTGAAACTAGCTTTAAAATGCATGTATCGATTTTAGAGTTACTGGCAAGTTTTGATTCATTCCCAGTTCATGTTATCATTTTATTAGTTATAGTGTAATATTTCTCTATATTCTGTATTTCTAATTTTACATAACAACATTGTTATTATTATATAGTATAATTAGTTTAGCAAAATAATAATAAGCAACTCCTTTTCTAACGTATAGGGATAAGCACGAGTCAAGCTAAAACTCGATTTGACTCGAATTCAAGTCCAGTTTCGAGTCAAGTCAAAGATGATATCCTCGAGTCGAGTTCCGAACCAATTCAGTTTTTCGCGTCGAATTTCGAGTCCAGTCGAGTTTGGTAAATGGCTCGTTCGTTTTAACTCGTCTTGAAATCATGGTCTGATTACACTGAAAAACGAAAGCCATGAGAAATGTAAGCTAAATAGTAATATGGAATACTTTTAGTGTTGCTCACGAGAGGGGACATTGCTCGCATCTCGTCTCGTCTCGATAGCGAGACCACAAGAGATTTTTATAACAAGCTTAGTTCGGCTCGGCTCAACTGAGAAGATGGCTCGAGCTGGCTCACTTGGGGTGAATCATCGGCTCGAGCTGGCTTGGAGGGATGAGCCATCTGCTCGGTTCGGTTCAACTGAGCCGAGGGCTCTAGCCGAGTATGTTGGGTGAGCTGTTGGCTCGGCTCACTTCTCGGTTCGGGTCGATAGTGAATGAGCTGTGAGCCGAGCTGTTCGAGTCGTTGACAATTCTAAACCTGGGCCGAGCAGTTTTGAAGATATTTGGTCAGTGCCCTATAACTTTTAATAGTGTTTGGCTCGAGCCCGAATACTCAAAAAAGACCCTCAACCCAAATTCAGAAGCTAGTGAACAATGTTCTTGACTCCTAGATTTTACGACTACCGAGGTTAGCAATCAACTAGTTTTTTTAGTATTCAAATACAAACAGCCTATCTTTCATGTTTATATAGTGTTGTTATAATAATAATAATAATAATAATAATAATAATAATAATAATAATAATAATAATAATAATAATATAAGTTGCAGCAGTAGTAGTGTCATTGATAATAATTATACTGTTTATGTAATATACTTGAAGAATTTACTCGAAACTACACACCGGATTTGGCTCGACTCGACTCGAAACGCGACCCCAATTCGAGTCGAGTTGGAGGAAATTTTTCGAGACTAGTTCTCGGTTTGAGCTCAAAGATGTATGTTTCTAGTCGAATCTAGTTTCAAAGAAAACTCGCTCGAACTCGCTCGTGTCCATCAGTACGAGTAACGCAGTATGGCATTTCATCAATGTTACATTATGTAAAAGTGTTCATATATCAAGTAAAAATTTGTCCTTGCATTTACATAAAGCGATTCAGAACGTGCAATAATAATAACAATAATAACAATAATGATAATAATAATAATAATAATAATAATAATAATAATAATAATAATAATAATAACGATAGTAATAGTAGTACCGAAAATTGAAGTCGTATTTTTTTCACATTTTTAAAGTTTCGGACCTAAAAGTAACGCGTTACTTTCGAAGTAAAGTAACAGTTACTTTTTTGTTGCAAGTAACGTGTTACTAATGCGTTACATTTCAAGAGAAAGTAAAGTAATAGGCATGGGCGCAAGACCAAACGAGACGAGAACTGAAACAAGTCTCGTCTCGTCTCGCAAAATCAAAAGCTGTTCTCGTCTCGCGTCTCGTCTCGTCTCGCAGACCTAAGTTCTCGTCTCGCAAAATTTTGGAAGTCTCGTCTCGCGGTCTCGCGCGAGACTTCTCGCGTTGGTCTCGCGGTCTCGCAAATCAATACTGGAATAATGTAGTCTTCATTCGACCCTTTTAAAATAATGTATACTCAAAGTTTACATAGTTTTGTTTCATAGTTGCATTGTTACACAATGCTTATCCACTCATTCCGACTCACAATGCTTGATTTTACACCCCACATTCTCGGTATTAAAAAATGCTAGTTTTCTGTAGTCTCTGTCTATGTGAAGTATGAATGAAATCGGCATGTTACATTTGAGTAATCTTACTTGCAAGATAAAAGCTTTCAAATAACTTGGTAAGAACGGTAACTCAAATAGCCGTATTTATAGTAAACATGCAGCGTTAGTAATATATATATATATTTCACAACTTAAATGCACTTTTATCTAAACGTTTTCTTAACAATTGAGAGTTAAGAGATTAATCTTTAATAACTACAAGAAAGACTACAATGAGCTTAAACAAAAATTTATTATTATTATTATTATTATTATTATTATTATTATTATTATTATTATTATTATTATTATTATTATTATTATTATTATTATTATTATTTAGTCTAACCGAATTACATACAAGATTTCCAATACTTGGAATTATTGTCACATGGAATTAAACAATTACAATTTTCGGAGTTTTGACAAGATGTAGATGGCTCTAAATGATCGTTTTCACCACCTAAAGATGAGCCATCGATAGAGTCAATTTCAACTTCAGGTTCATAATTTGGATCCGCCACAATATCATCACTGTCCAGATTCAGATCATGTGTATGTTTCTTAGACAAATACCCTTCCATCACAAAAACAGAATTTCATTACCACCACTTATACTCAATACAAACCGTCTTTCGCAAACTGAGGAATGGAATGAAATTCACGCAACGAACCAAGCTCATCTGAAATAATATTTCAATCTGTTTGCAATCTGAAACACTAGTTTTTTTCCTCAAAATCAAAACAAAACCATAAAAAAGTAATGGAGTACCGACAGCATTTTTCTCCCCCTCCTTTTCTGACGAATAAAAGCTAAGCAGACATCAGTTCTGGTTTTGGTGAGAGCATCCGTCTTGCAGCCATAAATCCATTTATCCTAAATTTATGTTTACGGAAAGAAACAACTGCTTTATTTTGACTAAAAAAATTTCCTTCTTAAACAAGCCAATAGGCTCTTTTTCTGCCTTCATAAAACAAGTTAAGTTCTTACCGTAAGAAAACAATTTGGTGGGCAGGGGAACAAATTTGTTCTAAACCCAGAGGCTTTACATCACATTGGAACTAAACACGTGTCTTTTTCCCTCAAATATATATAATGCATTGAAAATAGGAATAAGAAAGTCAGAGTGTCAGAGACAGACAGAAACAGAGAGAGAGAGAGAGAGATGATATGGTATCCTCTGATCGACGCCTTGAATTTTTACACTGAAGGAAAAATCAAAGCGAGCCGTATATTTTTGAACTAGGATATTTTTACCGAGGGTGCAATAACAGAAGACCGGAAACTGCAGCCGCGAATATGCAATGTTACCTAAGTTCATTGTTTCCGTCTACAAAATTTTCCGAAAAGACAGCTACCAAATATGTCTTCAATAAAGAAATAAAAAAAAAATGTATTGTACTGGTGTTTGCTATCTTGCTTTTATGATTTGTCAAGATGTTGTCTCATCATCAGGAGGAGGGTGGATACACAAGACAAAACGTGCCGTTTTTTCCCTATTTGCCTCCCCCTCCTCAAGAACTTTATGACCAAAGATCGTGGCTCACGACCCCAAAGAGAAAATAAAGAAAACGGTGTAGATAATGGAAGAATATATTTTATTGCATTTTGGGAAAGTAGTGACAAAGATAAACTAACACAATCTTTATTTCTTGAATCTTTTGTCATGAGGAAATCTCCTAAAATAACTAGATTTTGATTAACCTTGTTAACTTAAACCTGTCATGAAATCAGTAATTGTGACACCCTGACCAAACCATTTCAAGAAACAAGAACAGCTAACGGGGCGTTTACACTTGGTCGATTTAGTCGCACGGCTAAATCGACTCGCTACATTTGCGATTAAATCGAAGCGACTAGGCCGAATCATGGGGCGTTTACACTTGGTCGATTTAGTCGCACGGCTAAATCGACTCGCTGCATTTGCGATTAAATCGAAGCGACTAGGCCGAATCAGATCGGTAGGGAAATTGAATACTGCTTGTCGACTCGCTCTCCTCTGGTCGATTCGAAATCGACTGGAAATTCTAAAGATGTCCAAGCAAAAAGTAATTGGTATAATTTGCAGAATTAATAAAGGACGAAATTAAATAGCAGTAACAAGAAAAAAAGAAAAGAAAATGGTGTTGAATAAGGGAATTTATATTAAGAAAGCATTATTTAGAAGCATAGTATACGTGTACTTTGATGAAATAATTTTCAGTAGAGAATCTTTGTGTACGTTTAAGCACTTGTCATGGTTCCACAGTAATAACTCTAAACTTGTAAACATAAAATATACTTTACTATATTATAGAGAAAGACTCTACTGGTGAAATTAATATATTACAAAGTCGTCTTTCATATGGAGTCACTCATCATAACCGCAGTATACCACTTGTTAACATAAAATACTGCTTACTTTCATTTTGCAAAATGTTCCACCAGTGGAAATCAATATCGTATTAATCTACTTTCATATATAGCCAAGTCTTTTTTACCATAAAATTGCCATTTTTATGACGGTCTATTATAAACATGCACTATACAATGTATTAAAAAATCATCAAATAATGAAAAAATTATATGATTTTTTAATTAACATTATCTCGTAACATTGAGAAGTTCTTTAGTAGGATAGTCATTAGTAAGTGGAAACCGTGCAGTCCTAGTTTAGGTACACATACGTAGAATCATAATGTAACCATTATCTATATTATCTTTGTATCCATTATAATGAGGAAGGCTATGTTACATAGCCGAAACTAGAACACAAACACATAATTTTAAAATATATATACTGATTTGGTCTGTTGGAGTTTTATTGGTAATGTATCCATGTCTCTCAACGGCAGTTTTAGTCTTGCAGAAGGGCAGACTTGCATTACTGGATGCAGATTTGCTTTAAAAAGGCTTACCTGTTATCGGTACAAGTACAGCGTAGTGCCATAAAAGCTAACAGTAAATAGCTACAAAAAGCACTAACCAACTTGTGTTAGGTAGCTACTAAAAGCGAAAATTTAGATTTAGGATTTAATTTCTGGGCTTTCGGCATCAAAGGGCATGTTAGCCCGTCACGTTTTTGAGGGATGACGTCCCTCGGCGAGCACACTGAAAGGGTAGAAACAAAAAATTGAGGAAGGAAGGAATAATCCTAGGATCTATATTAGGCACCACCCCGGCGTTCACCTAGTGTGAAAAGGAAACCTCATTCAGGATGGTTCGCATGAAAAAGTTTTTCGATGGAGTGCTCCCACCGGGAATCGAACCCGGGACCGCTTACACTGAAGGTAAAGTAAGAATGGTATTTAAAGCGCACTTACTAGGAGCATCAAAATTTTTGCTTAGCATAAAATAATATATTATTTTTCACAGGTCAAATTATAACACATACCACGTTACTAACGGGTGCAGGTTTTGTTTTGGTGCATTCTATTTTGGAAAATTTACATACAAGATTCAATACTTTGCATGAAAAAAACATGTTTATAAGGAGCAAATTTCTGTAGGTATCAGAATTAAATACAAAGTAATACACCAATATTTTAGGTTTACAAGTGTAAGGTTACTAGTGTAAAATAATTACAAGTGCTTTACGATGGTTAAATAAGTGAGTGCGTATGAAAGATGACTCTATTAGATGCTATTTTCCACCTGTGGCATATTTCTGCACAGTGTACAGGACCTCTATTTTATGTTTAAGGTGCAGCGTTACTAGTATGAAACCATAACAAGTGCTATTGAAACTCATATCATTGCCAAAATCAACTTTTTGCCCCTACCTTCGGTTGCGCGCACACCTACCATCGCTGGCGCTCCTGGTCTCTTCGGACTTCCCCTTCCCGCGCCAACACATGGACCCACCAGCTTCGTCCTGTCTGACTCCGTTAAATAGCATTTTTCTTTCATTGGCCATCTAGCAAAGATTGGTTTGCGTTTCTTAACTGTAAGTTTTATTCTATGCACCCGGAGGCCGTATTTATACGCAAATCATAAAAGAATTGTAATTTTTCAGCAATTACTTCTTGTGGTTCCTTTGGATTTTATCTATGCCAAGTAAGGTATTTTCATGGTGCTCACTGGAAACTTTTTATGTTATAATAAGCAGGATATTAGTGAAAGATTTATAATTTTTCAACAATTCTTTCTAGTGGTGCGGCAGAAGTAGACCTGTACGTTCTAATGGAGCTTATATAATCTAGCGTAAAAACGATCAGCTTCATGAACCAAGCTATCTTTTGTTGGTGTATATCTTCCACACCTGCACCTGACCTTTTGAATCATGTTAATACGAATTTTTAATTTTATTACGTAAATCAGCAGTTGTGATTTTTTAAAAATTCATTTAATGAATAAATCTAGTGTTGTTCCTCTAGTAGCAATATTTCTGTAAAGAGTATTTTTTGTATTCCATAAACATTCATTTTTCTCATATAATTATAAAAGTAATTTAATGTAAAATAAGCATAACCGCATGCCGGTCACTTTTCCTATCCCTTGAAAATGTTTTGGAATCAGTTGTTTACACTAGGCAATCTAGTCGCATTCGCTAGGCAATCTGATCGAATCGACCACAGAAAATAGAACGTCTTTCAATTCAGTTGCCAGTCGATTAGTCGCTTTCGATCAACAAGCGATTAAGTTGAATTCCCGTTTACACGGTCGATTAAGTTGAAAGTGACGTCAATTCAACTGAATCAAATGCAAATCGACTAAGTGATCTAACTAAGCAACTACTGTATCAGTGATGCCGAAAAGGCACAACACTTACCCCGTTAACTAGATACTTTGAAACTACCAAAACAACAGTAAAACAAAAACAAAAAAAATCAATACAAATTTCATAATACAAAGGAAAATTGTATTTTTTTTTATTTCCACTAGTCAACATAATTTATAGTAAATGTGCAAATAAATGCTAGCCCAAAAGTTTAGAAATAAACTATTAGTTACTGACTTGCCTTCGTCTGCGATTGTCTCTACGATTTCAGGTGATGATGATGTGTGGAAGGGATGTTTCGATGAGAACCATGCACTTCTAAGGTATAAATTTTGTAGAACATTAACATCTTTGGGGAGTTCATAATTATGACAGTATTGTTCCTTACTGCAAAGTACAGCACGAACGCACAATATTGATTTACCTTTTCTGGACCCATTCTGTTCGAGAGTTGGGGACGAGCAAGTTCAAACAAGTTTTCTTTAAATTTGGCTTCACTCGAAATAAAAATATTTTATATCCACTCGAGAACTCGGTTCAAAAACTCTCCAATTCAACTCGATATTTGCTCAAGTTTCGAGTAGTGTCGGATCCAAACGAGTTTAATTTTATAGTATTAGTAGTTTTTTATATTAACTAGTGATGCTCACGAGATGCGACAAGAGGAAAAATTAGTCTATCTTGAGATGTCGTTAATGTATTATCTCGAAACAAATGTGAACTGTATCTTGAATATCACCAGTCCTGGTCACGAGGCGAGACAGATTTGATTTTGTCTCGCCCAGTCTCGCCTCAAAAACAAGATTAAACAAAACAAAATACGGAAATTTAGCTGTTTGTTTAAGCAAATAGTAAACATTTTCACTTTTGGTATGACCAGGCCTGAATTCAATTCATTTTTGGTGTTTATTTAGCGTGGTAATGGTACAGGAGGAGTTATATAAAGAATAAACACGCGAAATCAGTGGACAATTTACTGAAGATATTTCAGCGAAACTATTGTTGTTGTTCTCCTTTTGCGAAAGCTTCATCCTCAACCATATAAGTGTCTACACGTTCAGCCGGATCTTTATAGAATTCATCGTCTGAACCGTCCGAATTCTTGTCAGCTTGTCAGAATTTCTCTCGAAACTGTTTTCGCATTGAAAACATGGATGATAACTTCCGAAGGCTTTTATCAACAACAGATCCTTTCATTTCTTCTTTGGGCAAATCATTTCATAAGAAAATGAAGAATTTGTCATCTGAAGCTGTAAACCTTTTAATTATTTCCAACACGGAAGCTGACAAAAATTTAGACGACTCAAACGAAGGTGATGAAGGGAATAACTTTCATGGAGATTCGGCTGAACATGTAGACAATACCTATAGAGTTATTCCATGTGGAAACGACAAATTAGGCCAAAATCTTCGTGCGGTCGCATTCGAGATTTGAGTGTTTGTCTGAAAATTTATCAATATGTGATATGAAGGAAAATGGAATGGTTTGTAATGCACGCCATTCATGTTGAAGATACGGCCATAGTTGAATCTTAAGCTATGTTCATTTTCTTGGAGCTCTATCGAAAATGAATAAATAAATAAATAAATAAATAAATTCAAAATTGCACTATAGATATGTGGACAGTCCTTTTCTTTTTATTACCACGTAGTAATGACGCAAATACACATTTTGGGTTACGAAATATTTGGATCTTTTTAGTCCAAGTCGATGAATTAAACCAAAATTATATTTTCGGAAGAAATATTGAAAAATTTGTTGTGTCAAAGGGAACGTAATTTTGAGAGAATAATAAGCATCATCTGTACTTTCTATAGACAAAAAATCATCTTTTGTGTTTCTAATTCCTATTAGTGCTATTGGTATAAAGTATATAGTGCATAGAGAACGGATGCTGAGCTATGCCCCCTCTAACTTCTGATCGGAAATGACTAAAACGCTCAAATTTGTGTTTCTGAGCCTCACTAAAGTATCTGTTTTCATATTGTCACTTTATATTGTTGTTATTGCTCCAAAATTCAAAAAAAGAAGAAGAAGAAGAAAGAAAGAGAGAAAGAAAGAAAGAAAACAAAGCAACACATATCAATCTCCAAAACAGATGTGACCATTACAGCCTTTTGAAGCTCCAACGCTACATCAAGATTGTTGTGTTGTCTGCATTCCAGGGTTTGAAACCACTACAAACAAAATCAAATTTTGCAAGCAATTACAAACAATCGTGAACTGAGTCTACTAAAAGGAGTGAAAAAAGAAAAACACGACTATCGTTTGGAAATGCATTCCTTTTTACACCCGGACTTTGTTTACAAGAATGTTTTTGTGGAATTTTACAGCTGCTACGGAACGTGAAGCAGCTAGGAACGTGCAGGAACGTAAACACGTGCCGGGACAGAAGTAAGTCGAAATACAAATTGAAATTTTCACCACTTGTGGAGGAAGCATATTTCTTGCTGGAATCAAAATATTGTTAGTATTTCACTGGGCCTTTTTGTTCCACACGGTTTAGAACTTTATATATATTTCTGGTTATTATCATTCACATAATCGACCGTCTTTCTCGATTTTTCGCTTTCAGGTGGAATGACTCTATATGGTTGAAAACTAAGCTTTGAAGAACAATTGTTTAACTGAAAAATTAAAATGACTTCATTAAGTTATATTTTAATTAATAAATGACTGGTAGGTTGACTCTGTCCTAGCTATTGAAGTAGACAAAGTATCTTTCCCTCTCGAATCTCAAACTTTTTCAGACGCAGTCCGCTATATGGATCCGCCATTTTGAATTTTTAAATTTTAATGTCAAATTGGTAAGTTTGTAATCAACAAAGTCAAATGCACCAATGTACCAAGTCCAGTTCGCCAATTTTACTTTTCCCAAATTTGGTCCTCCATTTTTTTATTTGATGTCAAATTGACAATTACCAAGATCAAAAGCCTCATTATAGCAATTTTTTGTCCATTATTACTGATTCTGTATTATGACCACGTTTCCAGCATTTGATCCATAGTTTATCGATCTCTGTGCGTTGCCCTTTTGGACCGTCGCTCTCCTGGCTGTCACTTTCTTTGTGCGTCGCCTTTTGACCCGTCGATCTCTTGGCTAACGCTCTCCTGGTCGTCGCTCTTTTGCTATCACTCTCTTTGCTGGCGCTCTACTGTCGGTACACCCATGTTTATTACAAAACTCGATCCTGACATTATTAACTATCTTCTCTTCAATATGTATGATGGTACTTGCAAAAGAATACCATATGAATATCACAAATGTAAACTATGCGAGACCGCGAGAAGTCTCGCGAGACTTCTCGCGCGAGACTTGCTGAAGTCTCGTCTCGCGTTCTCGTCTCGCAAAATATATCAGGTCTCGTCTCGCAAAATATTATAAGACTCGTCTCGCGTTCTCATTTCGTTTGCGAGACGAGACGAGACGAGACTTCTCGCGTCTCGCGCCCATGCCTATAAAGTAACTTGTAACGCGTTACATTTTTACAAGTAACTTACCCAACACTGCTCCAAAGTTCGTCCCCCAATCACTAACCACCATTCCTCGTTTAAAAGAAACGCCCCAAGAACCGAACTTTTGTCCACAGATCAGAAGCGGCTTATTTAACATCTTTGAGCACCCAGGAAGAATAGCATAGTTGAAGAAAACAGATAAAATAAATAAAACGAGCCCCCAAGGAATCTCTCTCTCTAAGCAATGTACTGAGTTCGGTTTAGATGTATCGGATTTAAACAAAACTTCAACACACACACACACACAAAAAACAATAAATAGGTACTTCCAAAATCCTTAATGGGAAGTAAATATAAGAGGACACATAGACGATCCACGGTTTGTGCAAACATCATGTTTGTGCAAACACCGTGTTTGCGCAAACACTCGGGCATACACGATTCAACTGTTTGCACAAACTTCAGTTCAATTTTGAGTTTAATCGCGTAAGCTTGTCCGCTGAAGCAGCTTGTTTAACGTTAATGTATAGTATATAAATAACACCTACCCTCAGTGGCGGAACTTCAAAATCAGCCCCCCCCCTACACACAGAGAGAAATACAGAAAAATCTTGCCAGGACTTATTAGGACTTATAAAACAATTTAAGCATTCCATATTTCTTTCCAACACAGACATTCAAAGTCAGGCAATGAATGACACCATGTAAACACGAGTAACTACATGTAATAATCGGAATATTACCGCTACTTTGAATTAGGACTATATACTAATTGTTTAAAACTGAATATAACATATGCGAATGGAGTTTTCATGATTGTTACACTGGTATAATTCAACGAGGATATGTATGTGTACAGTGACAGTTCTGGAAAAATATTATGTTACTTATTTTCCTCATGATCTTTTGATTACGAGTCACATACGCATATACTGTTGCGAAATCTAATTTGTATTCAAATACATTTTGTAATATATTAAATTTACCTCAGACTCGTAGCCAAACGGACTGTAACTGTTCCGAAAGTAGTTCTAAACTTACTCAGAAAAAATAAAGATATATCTTTTTCCCCAATTTTGATCACATCAGGAATGACAAAATCAGGTGTTATACCCGCTCAAAACCAATAATCTTAGGGTAAAACAGTGCGTATAATTTTCTATTGGAGTAACAAAAATTATTTTTCTTGGTTGCGATTCCATGTCTGACTAAAATAAAACACACTTAATCAGGGCCTCCTTACGTCTTGGGTCTCCCTGCCGTTGCAGAGGCAGTAGTTCCGCCACTGCCTACCCTATAAAGTTTTTTTTTCTGTTCGTAGGATTGCTCTAATTTAGACTTTAGTCTAGCAATGTCAGCTTACGACCTTTGTGTGATCAAGTTTTTCATCCTGGCAGATGTTTTTGGGTGTGACAGTTGCATCATCACCATTTTTATTTATTTTTTAAATAAATATTTTTAATTCAATTTTGCATATAATTATGAACAACGTTAGTGGATATCATTTTCATTTTCATTTTTGTGTGTTTAAAGAAGCAAAGGAGTAGGGTACATATGTATGTTTTGCCCCACTTTCCCCCTCCACCCCCTAACTACCCCCAAAAAATTATGAAGCCACCCCTGACTATTGTACTTTAACACAGAAGGATACCCCAAAGTGAGATTGAATATGCTTTTATGACATTTAAAACCAAACAAAAATGATCTAACTATTTTGGATATTTTATATTTAATAAATCATGAAAAAGTGTGTAATTTGTGGAGAATTAAAACAATTCCAAGAGTTCGCTAGAAATGGAAACAAGAGGTCTGATAATTGTAAAAGGTGTTATAGAGCAGAGAATCTCAATAAAGAAGGTGAACAGAATTTAAAATATTCTGGACCGCTGCTAGATTATTCACTTTCATCAAAAGAACGAGTGGTTGAAATACATAATAAAATGTTAGAGCATGACTTTATAAAAATAATGTATCAATTCTTTAAGGATGCACATACACCATTTATGATTCTAAGACCTGCTGCATTATCAGAATGTAAGTTTGTAGATCCAACATATAACCCCGTAGGTATTACATTACCAGCACCACAAGTTATTTTATTTAAAGATATAATACGTATTGGTTTCCCACCACATTTTTCTAGAAGGAGCGAAACTACATCTTGTTATGACTTAACTAATGAAGGAAATATTAATAGTAAGTATGTTGTATGTGGAATTCCTGCATATTATAATGAGAACTTTTGTTCCATATCCCATAAAAATCTTCATGATTGGATAGAAAAAAGATTGCCAGAATTTAAAGAAAAGGGCTATAATATCACTAACTATAAATCACTACTAGATGACTAACGTAATTACTAAGCAATTTCTTTGATTTTTTTTTGTTCTAACATTAGTTGAATAGCACATAAGAGTCCATAACTACAATGTTAAAGTGAGATTGCATAGGCTTTTATGACATTTAAAATCATAAAAACTTACATCTAAAATATTACAATGGAATCCTACACAAAATATATTTATTGCATCTTAATCTCCGGTTTATAAGCTTTCATTTGACACTTGAATCATGAAAATCCGTTAATAATTAGCTTTAAAAACTCAATGAGAAGGAATACATACAACTCCGGAACAGATGATCTGTCACTGATTCATTTGAACGATTCCAGTACCAGCACAGGACCGTCCAATCCGATCCTCTTTCCTTCTCCTGATGCCAACATACATACATACACATAGAGTCTTATAGCAGCTGCAACATGTTATCTTTCTTTTTTAGCAACCAAATATAGCTCACACTTTCTTCCTGCTCACTTTGAGGAAGATTTAACTCAGACTTAACTCAGACTTAACCCCGACAGTTCTTCTGCCGGAGTGTCTGTCTTCGATTTCTTGATTCACAATCGTCGCTCATGAAAATTTTTGAACGGACAATTTCAACTATGCAAATTAAAAAAAAAAACTTTCCGTGTTACTTAGCTAGCATGAACGAGAAACTGTTTAAATAAACCCGCCAACGAAACTAATGTTTTACCATGCAGAGTCTCCAACTCCATATATTTTTTCGGAACGTTCCAGGATTTTAATTTTTCAAGATATCGCTTTAAAACATATAGGGATGAATTCACCCCACTACTAATAAATATGATAATTGTTAAAAGTGAGTTGGCAACACTTGCAGTCCCACCCCCAAATAACGTTATTATTTAATACCTCGGTCCCTAATTAACCGATTTTCAAAATTCAAACGGCAAATGAATACTAATAATATAACCATTTTTTTAAAATGCATAGATGGTTGCATAACCCAAAGGATGCTTTTCCCTTTTTCAATATCTCTACAAAATTTCAAAAAAATCGGAAAAATAAAGACACTACCATAAGTCAAATAAAATTTTAAGACTTTTTTTAAAGAATAGCATTTTCCTGAAAACTCAAAAATAAACCCGTAAAAAATTCCCGAAAATTTGAACTTGCTGTAACATCGTCAAATATTAACCGATTTTCAAAATTCAAACGACATTCAATAGACAAATAAATTTCCTATCTACTGAATGTCTTAAAAATTGCATAACTCTAAGGATATAATTACAAAAAACTCAAATAAATCCCTTATTTATACATGTATCTTTAAAATTTAAATGACATTATGTTCTGTATATCCAAAGGTCTTAGTTTTTTTTAGTCTGATACTATAAAAAACACTTATACACTTAAAATTACAAGTTCGGATATTGATAATGAAATCATAAAAACACTTATACACTTAAAATTACAAGTTTTATTTTTTGGATTCATTTCTAAAGTAAAACTGATGTATTTTATAACCATTATCTAAATCTTTCAAACCTTCATACTTAACAAACAGCTTATACTTTTTCAAATCTTTCAATACTTGCTCAGTTTCATCATTATATCTTTGTGGTAATAACGTCTTATATTTCTCATCTAAATATACTAAAACTCTTTGACCATAACGCTGTGTTTGAATCAATTTCCATAATGTTATCTCGTACGCTTTACCTTTTTCTAACTCATCTATGCGAAGGAATCTCAATGCTTTAACATCATTTTTTTTATTCAAATAATTAGCCATAGTTTATTTATTATAAGGAAAATGCTCGTTTTATGAGAAATTCATAAAACCAATCCTCATTTACATACAGAAAATTTACATACAGAACTCAACAGTTGGATAATTATCTTTTAAACCAGTGTATTTGATTTTTATTCCATCTTTAACGATCTCATCAATCATTTTATCTGTTAAGTGTTTTGTAAATCTAGGTGGAAAAAATATCTTAAACTCCTCACACTCAGCTAAAATGCTCTTCCCAAACTTAGTTTTAATCTTTTCCATTTTCACAATCTTATATTCTGTGTTTAATTCTAATTCTCTTAATCCAATAACTTGTTTTTTTTCAAGACTTCCAAGTTTATTTAAAAGCTCAATATGACTTGACATCGTATTTATTATATAGAAAATCAATGAACACTCTTCAATTTTTATCTTCACCAAAAAAATATTTAATCATTTTTTATCAATTTTGTTTATGGAAAAACTTTAATACATTTAATTATCTAAAACTCTTCTACTACTTTCTCATTCTTAGGGTCATATGTAAAGTTCTTTTGTCCAATTAAAATCGCATAACATATAGTATTAGCAGCCACAGCTTCAGCAAAATCTACTACAATCTTTATGTTTGTTCTCTCATTTACCGATACATTTTTCCTCTTACTACAATTAATCACATACATTGGTCTGTTATCTATAAACTCTTTAGGATCATAGTACATTTCGATATTGCCACATGTTATTCTTTTAAATGCAGTATAATCTTCGTACATCTTAAAATAACCCTTGTTAGCAATATCTAAGTTTCTTGATTCTTTTGGAAATACCTCATTCCTTCCATTCTTAAGATAGATATTCTTTACCTTACAATGATCAAACTTACTTGCATGTACTGTTTGTTTGCCACTTCTATCAGTTTGGAACATTACAACTACAAAATCAGGCATATCAAATTGTCTAGAATTAAATTGAGTAGTAACATCAAACTCCAAGAAAGAACCTACAACAGTCTTTTGAACACATTGATAAGTATGAAATGAAAACATGATTTTAGGTTCTTTAAGAATATTCAACTTTAACTTGTTTTCATAATTAGATTCGTATTCAACAATAGGCATTCTTATCTCCATACTTTTTATTGTTATTTTTCCATCATGAGGAGCTGCTCCACCTGCTCCTGATCCAGTCCATTTATACAAGACATCGTTATTGTTGTTAGCTTTTGTAAATGTTATTCTCAATCCACCTTTCCACATAACCTCTTTATAATCACTTAAAAAGTCAGGAATTAATCTTAATGGGTATAAAACACTAAAGTCCTTTCTTAGACCAAGTTTATCATCTGTTTCAAATCCTGCTTGTTTTAGATATTCAACTTCTGGTTTGGAAATCTTTAATGTTCCGATAGCTGTTGATGTTATTCCTGGTAGCTCAATCTTATCTATAACAACACCATGCTTTCTAACCTCAATTTGAGAAAAGAAGAATGGTAAGAAGTCATCTACAAGTTTTATAGTATCATTTGCACCAAATGTTCCTCCAACTGATGCACCAACTTCAAAAGTCATATGACAATCTGCTTTGTGTGGATGTACGAACCCATCGCCCACATCGAAATCAAACTCAATATCTTTGTTAGCTTCATTCAAATTATTAAATGTTCTTGTGTTAGCTTTAAAGCTTTGTAACTCGTAACTCTCAACACTATCAATTTATTATAAAGAAAGTCTTGAAACAGCGCTTTTATGGGATATACCCATAAAAGATTCATACATAATAACATTTAAAAACTTATAATCCCCATCCTAACTTAACCTTAGCATTCATAGCAGTACCAACCCCAAAAGCAGCTAATCGTTCACCAATTGACGCATCACTACTAAATGCTGTTTTCCATGCTTTACTTTCTAGTTCCTTATCTGCAATATGTCTTGACTCTGTATCTTTATTATCTCTGTAATATATGTCGTGTTCTTTACAAGCCTCATCTAATGGGTTAATACCTTCATCACCTCTCTCTAACCTTTCTTGAAGCTTAGTCCCAGGCCCGCAAAATCTGAAACCTGGAATATGTAATTCAAGTGGGAGCTTATTAATCAAATCATTTACTAATCCTTTTCCAAGCTTCTCATGATTCCAGAATCGTGGTGGTAATGTATTTAAGATCTTAATCAAATAACCTATACCTTTTGGATCATTAGGAATAAATTGTGAAAGCTTATTGTTAATCATACTCACTATACCTACTTTCTCATTATAAAAGTTATTATTACCAGCCTTTTCTTCTCCATCTATAACTATTAACCGATCAATTAACTTTCTCGCATCATCCATCCATATATATTCCTTAGGTATCTCTGTATATTGTTTAATTCCTTCACCAGTCCTTTTAGGAGTTGGAGGTAAAGATGGTTTAATATAATTATCCCAAATAGGCTTGATAATATTAATGTACTTAGAACCTCTACTAGATCCTACTTTTTTATCTCTACTATATTTTTGGAAGGCAGCATCTGATTCTATTATTATTTCCTTGTACTGTTCAAAATCATCATCACAATAATCTTCAATGGTTTTATTAGTATTCATCGTTAACAATTCCCATAGACCTTCTGTTCCTTTATAAGTTTTACCATTAATTATCAAATCATCACCATTCACTTTAACTTCAGAATTTCCTATTTTATTTATTATTTTTCCATCTTCTTCTACAGTTCTTATTCCAAACACACTATCATTTCTTTTACTATAATATTTCGTTGCAATCTTACCAAATGATTGTGCTGTTGTTAAAGGCTCTACTCCTTCAACTTTGTCTTTAATTTGTTTTCTCATTTGTTTTATTTCTCCTGTTATAGGCGTATCACTACTACTTGGGGAACTATCATAAGTTATCTTTTTAGTTGTTTCTAGTAGACTAGGCTCTATTGAAACCGTCTTATGTACAACTGGAACAAGTTCAGTTATTAGATTTTTATTTTGTTCTGCTACTTCTTTGATCTCACTTCCTAAGTTTTGAATAGCATCAATTACAGGTTGTTCTTGTGTCTTAAATTTATCATATATACCTGCTCTTTCTTTCTTCCAAGATTTGAAGCCCTTTATCAAGAACTCATTTAACTTGATATTCTTATTAATATCTTTCTCATCCATTTATTATATAGAAAACGAACAAACGTCAATAAACGTCAAAGAACATAAATAAACGTGAAAAAGTCAAACGTTTAAGAAGTGTTTTATCTTGTTCCTATACTTACCATTGTTTACCTTCCTTGTCATATCAATTACTATAAAACCATAATCTTCTTGCCAACATTTTGAAAATATCTCTTTAAATTTATCATAAGACATATCTCCTCCAACAAACTCATTATACACATGTTTAAGATTAGTATCATCTTGTCTGAATATGCATAGGAAGTTAACGTTATCTCTTATAAGCTGTTTAGGTACTTTTGAATATGTTTGTGCAAGATAGAAACAGTCTAAATGTCTATGCCTACCTCTTGTAAAGTAATTTCTAACAGTATCTTGATTCTCCAAAATGTAATCGTCAAACACAACAACAGAGTATTTTTCACATTCATCAATAGGTACAATAGAATCATTACCGCTTAAGAACGTTGATATTTGCTTCTTAAACTTTAGTTCTGCTTTTTGAAATCGATCTTTTAACTGCTCATATTTTGGCTGATTCATGCTTTTAGAATATATATAGAAGTAATTATTGTTTAACCAACCTGGCTGTAATAAAAAATTAAATAACAAAAACGTCTTACTACACCCAGATGGACCCACGATAGGGCATCGAATATCATCAGGTATAAGCTCTCCATTTCTTTTCTTAACTGTTGTTTCTTTTATCATCTCTTTTACATCCCAATTAATAGTTTTCTTACTCATTTATTATAGAGAAAATCGACTTTTTTATGATCTTATATCTTTAAGTTGTTCTCTGATCTTAAGCAACGTATCGTTTATATATTCGTTATCCATTTCACCATTTAGTGTTATTATCATCTCTAACTGTTCTTTAAATGAGTTAATACAAGTAACAATGGTTTTATATTCGTCTTTTCTTTTGCTTATGTTTAACTTAGAAGACAAACCTGTTATTATAGCACTTCCAGTTGCAAGAGACGTTGTTAATATCGAGTAAATTGTTACAGGTATAAAAATATTAATAAACCCAGTTGTTGCAGAAAGTATAACTGACAAGGTGATCAAAGTGTAGTATGCATATTTAACAATTCGTAGTTTTCTCTTTTTCTTCTTTAAACTGTATTCTAACTTTTGAATGACATCTTCAATTAACTTGATTACTTTTTCTCTTGGAATATCTCTAGGTAAATCAAACTCATTCATTTATTATATAATAAATGGCTAAGGTATTTAAGCTAACGAGTGATACTTCTGTTTTAAAGAAGAAACTCCATTATGAATTAGACAACAGGAACAACTATTTAAGTATAGGACTAGTTGGGTTTTACAGTACATATCTAACCCCAAACATAACAACAGAAAAAAACAGTTTCTCATACGGTGATAGACAAGTTTTTATACCAGAAGGGCAATACAGCTTAAACAGTCTTAATGAATATTTAAAATCTCAATCCATCAACATAACATTATCAGAAGATCATTTAAGAAATAGAGTTAAAATTGAAACTGATAGTAATGATGTTACAATTGGAAGTATAGGTATTGTCCGCGGGTTTAATGTTTTTGAAGTTTTAGAAAAGAACAAAACACATATTGGAAGTAAGTTGCCAAAGTTTCATCCGTTTGATACTATAAATGTTCACTGTAATATAACAGATGGCATGTTTGTTAAAGATACAGAATATACACATAGGGAAACAGGAATTTTAGCATCATTCAAAACAGATGCTGAGTTCAAACATAGTATTATTTACGAGCATACTTATCCATTATTTTCCCCTATATCCAAAGACAAGGTTGACAATTTTGAGATAAGGATAACAGATGAGAATGATTCCTTAATTGATTTTGGTGGAGCAAGAACAACTGTTTTTTTACAAACTAAGGTTTTCTCTTAAATAAATAGGAAGATGTGTTCTATTATAGGTTGTATGTTTGGTGTTCCTTATAACGAACTAAAGGATTTAAATATTGATCATGTATTAACAAAGAAACAACTTAACGATAAAGCCAAGAAAATTAAAGAAAGTAGAGGAATGGATTTAACTTTAACTACTGCACAAATGAAAAAGATTAAGAAAGAGCATATGGTTGGTTTTATCTTTACAATTCCAGCCATATTAGCAGCTTTAGGAGCAGTTGGCTCATTAGCAGGTGGTGCAGCAGCGATTACTAAAACTGTACTGGATGCTAAGAAGAATAAACAAGAACTTGAAGAACAAAAAAGACACAATATGGCTATAGAAGAAAAGCAGGGGGCAGGTAAACCAAAGAAGTCAAAAAACTAAAACCATTGACCAACTTCGATATAGAGAGGTTGGTTAAAGAATTAAAGATAAAACAATTTAGAGGCGTATTTATGAGTGATGAACTTCCACAAAAACCCTATATAAATGAATGCGGTGTAGTTAACTTTGATAAATCAGAAAACATTGGTACTCATTGGATATGCTATTGGAAAGATAACAACATAAAGTACGTGTTCGATTCTTATGGCGGTGTTCCTCCTAAACAACTAGTACAATATCTTGGTACCGAAAACTTATTCTGCAATGACGAACGAATACAAGACTTTAATTCAGTTATATGTGGTCATCTTTGTGTTAAGGTTTTAAATCTTCCAAATCAAGGGTATTCTTTTAGTGATGTTATGTATATGATTAAAAATGATTAAATATTATTAAGTTTAAGTACTTTTATGGCTTATATCCATAAAAGTTTTGTTTAAGATAAATATGGAAGCTATACACAATAGATTTTTAGATTATTTTGAGAAGCATGAGGATGAACTAGATGCACTAGATAGATATAATTTTTATCAATATTTTGAGTATGTTAGTGAGATAGACTTAAAAGATGAAAACAATGTATATGATGTTATTGATTTTTGGAGAATGTTAATACCAAAATTTTTGTACACGGAAGAAGAGTTGGAAAAGTTACGTCCAATAATTACCTTAAAGAAGTTGTTGTCAAATTATAGCTCTAGACCATTAAAATGCAGTAATTGTGGTTGCAAGTCATTAACAAAAGGTAGGAGTAGATACATTTGCGATAATTGTTCTGTAGCGAATGGTTTTGTTTACAGTACTTGTGAAGGAATGAGAGCTTGCGTAAGAAAACCATGGTATGATACTATAAAAAGATTTAAGTTACAGTTATCTCGTTTACAAGCTTTACAGTATAGAATTATTCCTGAAGAGGTGTTCAAGGTGTTAAATGATGAATTTAGAGACATATCAAAAGATTTAATATCAACAAAAGATGTTCTAGAAGTATTAAAGAAAAACAAATACACAAAATATTATGATGATGTTTATTTAATACACTATCACCTTACCGATCAAAAACCATTAAACTTACAACATATGGAAGAAACACTTATAAACGACTTCGAAAACTTATACAAAACCTTTAAAGAACAGTATCCGAAAAGAGTATTGTTTATTAACTTAAAATGTGTATTATATTATGTGTTGAAAAAGCACGATGTTCATGTTGATATTGATTTTAAACATTCATCTAAACAAATAGAGATGTTAAAGAAATGTTTTGAAAAATTAGGATGGTCATTTTCTGTATAATAAATGAGTATGGATATATTTGGTAATGTTAAAGATAGAAAAGATAATGTGGATATTAGTGAAGAAAAATTAAAATTGTTGGAGTATTTAAATGATGTTGTTAGCGTAAGTCAACTTAGATCAATAGAAACCCAATTAGAGAACAATAGAAAACGATTTGAAGATGCATTAGAAACGTTACAAGACACATACATCACGAAAGAAGATTTTTAAAAGGTTAGGATGGATGCTACTAAATTGATTATGCAGAAAGAAACTGTACCTCTACTATATCGATTAAGAGCTAAAAACGTTAAGGAGCCAATCTTTAGAATATTTAATCTCTCTAACGGTTACAAATTTTTTCTATAATGGGAAAATAATGCACATGGAATTAAGTTTGGATAAATACTTTTTAGACATATATTTAGGTGATACTTTGATTGAAAATATACCTTTAGGTTTTAAGAAGAATGATATAATAACGATTAAACCAACTAAAAATTCGGCTATGGAAGAAGGTCAATTATTGTTTGTTGTGATGTACATAGAAAGAGAGCTTTCCTAAAGACGTTTGCTATATAATAAATATGGATATTTTTGGTAAGGTATCTAATGCTATTGATAAACAAGATGTTGTAACATTAGAACAGCTTGAATCAGTGAAAAAAAGGTTAATTTACTTACAAGAAAAGAAATTGTTGAAGTTCCATGTCGATTGGCAGAAGATGATCTTGGGAAACCAGTCTTTTTTGTACATAATTTAGCTGCTGCCTACAAATTTCTTTATAGAGGTAGGTTAATGCATATAGAATCGAGTTTTAATAAACATCTTATAGACTTATTTTTAAATGACGTTTTAGTTGAAAGTTTTCCACTACACTTTAATATAAATGATCAGTTAGCAATTAGACCATCTAAAGATTCTGAATTGAAAGAAGGTAAGTTATTATTGATTATTATGTATGTAGAAATAGAAGATGAAAACGAATCAAGTGATGATGATGATAATGTTAAAAATATAGTATTAGGTAATGATAAATTTTAATTTTTTTTTTGATTTTCTATACAATAAATAATGATGATGTATTGTGTTAAGTGTAAGAAGTTAACAGATACGGAGAAAGATACTATTAGAATTGAACAAACAAAGAATGGAAGATATCTAAAGAAAGGTATTTGTTCTGTATGTGGTGTTACTAAAACTCAATTCGTTAAAAAACCCGATTGACTAGAAGAAGGTAAAGGTGTTAGAGAAGACTTTATAGAAGAAATTCACAAACCATCTAGAAAAAACTTTGACAGATTAAGTGTAGTTATAAAAGGTATCGATGATTTTTGGCAAGCTGATCTTGTTGAAATGGATAGTGGAGTATTAAAAGGTGTTTCCAAATTAAATAAAGGTTATAAGTATCTGCTAACGATTATAGATGTGTTCTCTAAACATGCGTTTGCTGTTCCTGTTAAAGATAAAAGTGGTAAGAATGTTACAGAAGCATTCGAATCCATATTAAAAACGAGAAAACCTAGTAACTTACAAACAGATCAAGGTAAAGAGTTTTATAATAAAGAGTTTAAGAAGTTAATGGATGAAAATAAGATTAATCACTACTCAACCTATAGTAGTAAGAAAGCTTCTGTTGTTGAGAGATTTAATAGAACACTTAAACAAAACATGTGGAAAAGGTTCACAACACAAGGAAATTATAAATGGGTAGAGATATTACCAACACTGGTTAGTGAGTATAATAATAGAGTACATAGAACAATTGGTTTAAAACCTATAGAAGTTAACAAGAAAAATGAGCGAACAATATTAAAGAAAGTGTATCAAAAAGAATATAAGCGTGTTAAGCCCAAATACAAATTAGGTGATCATGTTCGTATAAGTAAGTCGAAAGGGTTATTTGAGAAAGGATATACACCTAATTGGTCAACAGAAGTATGTGTTATTAGTGAAGTTATTCCATCTAATCCATCTACCTATAGAATTAAAGATTTAGAAAAAGAGGATGTGCAAGGTAGATTTTACGAACCAGAACTATTAAAGACGAAACACAAAGATGAATACTTGGTAGAAAAGGTGTTGAGAAAGAAAGGTGATAAAGTATACGTTAAATGGTTAGGATTTGATGATTCACATAATAGTTGGGTAGATAAGAGTAATGTTGTAGTGTAAATATAAATGTTTGTCTTTTATGGTTAATATTCCATAAAAGATGAATACAGGTTAATTCAATGCTACTAAGCTATGTCAAGATCGTGATGCTCCGGCAAAAAAAATAAAATAAAATAAAAAATAAAGGTTTTCTATATAATAAATATAACTACTATGGATAGTTCTCTTAGTTTAAACGATATTTGCTATGAACATATTAAAGATGATTACTGGTATGGTCTGTTTGGTGATTTCAAGTTGATTATAGACAAATCAACTGGATATTTCAACGCTACTAAGTTGTGTCAAGACGGAGGAAAGAAATTTTATAAATGGTTAGAAAATAAACAATCTAAAGAGTTAATTTCTTATATAAAGTGATCGCAACGAATTCGTAGGGATGATTTTAAGATTGTTAAAGGTGAACAATTAGGTATTATACGAGGAAGATATGTTCCGAAAGAGTTAATACTTGATATAGCAAGATGGGTTTCACCAGATTTTTATATTAAATGTAATGAAATTATTATTAATTACTTCACTCAGGAATTTAGACAGTATCAGCAAGACAATGAAGAGTTGCAAAAAAGAGTAGAAGAAATAGATCAAACAATGGAGAGATTAAGAATTCAAAACGAGAGCTTAAAAGAAATTGCAGCACCATATACAGATGATGTTTCAAAAGATAATTGTCTAATCATATATAAGAAGAACAAACCTAATGATCCTTTCCCTTATTATGCTATTCGTTGTCAGAAGAGAAGCCTATATAAACCTCTTAATGAAGCAGAAGAAAAATATCCGAATCATGTAATAATATATGAAAAGTTTAGAGATCCTAACAGTATTAAGCTATTCAACCTAATGCAACAAGAACTAGATATTCGTAAAGGTAAAGGTAATGAGTCTTGGACATCACTATCAGAAGAAGAATTGATTAAAGAAATTGATTGTTTATATGATAGGTTATTATCTGATAATTAAGGTTAATATTAAATAATTAAAGTTACAACTTTTATGATATAATAATCATAAAAGATAATTAAGGTTAATATCTAATAATTAAGGTTACGACTTTTATGATATAATAGTCATAAAATGTAATTAGTTAAACATTAAACAAACCACCTGCTGCAACATCGAATGCTAAATTCAATATACCACTTAAATCAGGATTATTACGGTATTTTCTTATTATAACTCTCCAATCTACATAATGTCTAAATAAATATATAAACTCTACAGAGAGATGTTGAAAAATTGAAATGTTATGCCAATGAACTCTGTCTTTGAACTCTGCAATAAATCCTTCTGTTAAATTTTGAAATATTGAAATTATTTCCCAATCTACTTTGTCAGCGTAATCTCTTATAAGGTTTTCTGATAAATGTTGAGTTCCAGATAAGCGTCCCCAAGAAACTTTATCTGCATGTTCTCGTATAAAGGCTTCAGAGAGTTTGCTTCCATAAGATATAGCATCAAAATCAACTTTATCTATAAACTCATTAATAAATTCTTCAGATAGCTTTTGGTTATACGATACTTCTTTCCAATCAACTCTATCTGCAAATTATCTTATAAAGTCTTCTGATAAGTCTTGGCTTCCAGAAATAATCTCCCAATCAACTTTATCAGCTAATTCTCTTATAAACTCTTCCGATAACTTTTTCCATAAACATATTTCGCTCAAATTAACTTTCTCCTGATATTTGCGTATGAAGTCTTCTGTAATGTGATCATAGTTATATTCCCCCTCATAATCATCATAACCTATAGATAACCATAGTTCATTAGTCAGTGAATCTAATATCTCATCAGACAAATTCATAACATTTGCATAGAGAATGTTTTGTATAAGAAATGAGTTATTTTCTTTAGTAGCTTTCTTGAATAAATGATCTAACATACCTATGGACACGCTAAAATTTATTTTGTCTTCATCATTATAACCACCAATATCTAAATATTTACATACACAATCAAATATAGGTTTGTAAGATAATATTTCCTTAGCACTAGTCATGTTTGTTTTTTATTCTTAGATTTTAAATTTATTTCATTTTTGTTGGTTTTCTATATAACAAATATGGATAAAGAATTTGATTTATTACATGATGGACTTAAACTTATTCATCATGATCTTAAACTCTTAGCAGCACTAGTAGAGAAGCAAATACTGTTAAAGGAAAAAGAATTATTAATAATGCAACAAAAAACATCTGATTTGAGTAGTGATGATGAATATAAATATGGTAGTGATGATTATGATAATGATGATGAGTAAGTTTACAAAATGATTCAGTTTTAAATGTGTATAAGTAACTTTGATGGGTCTTCCCATGAAAGTTCTAGACTAACACGCAGTTTATACATATGTAGGCACATGCAGATGTTTGAATGATGTGTTAAAAAAATGGACGAAAATGAAGTAAAAAATTTGGTGTAGGTAAAAATTGAAGAGTATAAAGATTTTCTATATATTAAATAAGATGAGTAATTATAATAGATTTACTGTTGTAGAGTTAAGGCGACAATGTAAAGAAAAGGGAATCAAAAGATATTCCCGATTAAGAAAAGCAGAACTGATAGACCTTCTTAAACAACATGACGATGAACAAAGCAGAAGACAAATTAGAGATATATTCCCATTTAAACAAGAAGTAATTGAAGAACCGAAGCCAGCACGTATACCCATCAAAGTAGAATTAGAAGAAACAGCACTCAAGAAGCGTTTACAAACCATTAAAGTCGAAAACACAGGAGGATATAAAGACCCAATAAAATTTTTAGATACAAGTGGAAGAGTTGCTATTAACAAAATCAAAGAGGAATTAAAATTTCACCCTGTTAAAGTGAATCTTGTTTTCATTTGTGACTATATTAAAGATAAAGAAATACAAGAGCACAATTTCAAAACATCAAACGAGAGAATATTAGAATCAACTGACTTAAGTGAATATATATCTTATGCCTAACAAAAACTTCGTAGAGAAATGGAAGAATTTCAAGGCCGAGGATCAGGATGGACGTTACATCAAATTAAACACCTAGAAATCAGATTAAATAAGTATGTACCATTAAGAGCTTCTTCCTATATTGAACTTCCAAAGCAGATTAAAGATAAGAAAGCAGTAATGAATATTCAAAATAAAGATAATAAATGTTTCTTATATTCTATTGCAAGTTATTTAAAGCCTATTGATAGAACCGTTTCAAAAAATCCTCAAAGACCCTCTCATTATAAACAACTTGTTAATGAATTACAAAAGAAATATTGTAATGGTATTGAGTTTCCTGTACAGTTAAAAGATCTTCCAAAATTTGAAAGAAGAAGTAATATCTCCATCAATGTTTACGGCTATGACAAGAACTATAATGTATATCCACTTCAAATCACAAAAAAATAAGCAGGAAACTCATATCAATTTATTATATGTAAAAGATAAAAAAAAACAGTCATTTTTGTTGGATAAAAGACTTATCACGATTAATAAGAAGTCAAGTGACAAAACATACTGAAAAGTTATACTTTTGTGATAGATGTTTAACAAGACACTTTCGAAATGAGAAGCAGTTGCAAAACCATGAATTAGATTGTAAAGAGCATGAGGCTGTTAGAATAGAACTTCCAAAACCATACGACAATCAAATAAAGTTTCAAAACTATAATCGATCATTAAGAGTTCCATTTACGATAATTGCTGACTTTGAATGTATCTTATGTAAGTTAAAAATAGAGCATAATTGTAGTAAAACAGTAAAATATCAAAAGCATAAACCAATGAGTTTTTGTTACTATGTCAAATATTCAAATGGGGACTACAAAGCCCCTGTTAGTTATATAGGTCCAGATGCTGCGAAAGTATTTATTGAAATGTTACAAAAAGAAGCAATAGAAATTATGAAAATATATAACAGAGTAGTTAATATGATTCCGCTTAGTGAGGAGGAAATAGAAGCTTATAACATTTCGGATACTTGTCATATATGTGAGAAAAACTTGAATGACTTACCACCAGCTGTTGAGAAGAAAATAAATATACTGAAGAAGAAAATACAGTTCTACAAGGATAAAGATGATATGAGTGAAAAAATAGAAGAATGGAAGCATGACTTAAAAAAGTGTTTGTATAAGATAAATAAAAATAAAGCAAAAGTAAGAGATCATGATCATTTAACTGGAAAGTTTAGAGGTGCAGCTCACAGTTATTGCAATTTAAACTATAAAAATCCTAACTTTATTCCTGTATTTCTTCACAACTTAACTGGCTATGAAACGCATTTGTTTATTAAGGAGTTAGCTTATGATACACAGAAAATTAAACTGATTGCAAACAATGAAGAAAGGTACATAACATATGAAAAATATGTAAAAGCAGAATCAGAAAAAGATTTAATAAATTTAAGATTTGTTGATTCATTTAGATTTATGCCAAAGAGTTTAGCAGAGTTAACAAAGAATTTAAAGCCAGAACAATTTCGAGAAACATTAAAGTTTTTTCCGATTGATAAACTTGACCTAGTTAATACTAAAGGTGATTATCCATTTGATTATGTTGATTCATTTGAAAAATTGAAAGAACCTGTTCCATTATCTCCAGACAAGTTTTCAAACAGATTAACAGGAGAAAAAATGAGTCCTGAACGTCATAAGCTTCATGTGCGAGTTTGTAAAGAATTCAATCTAGAGTTATTGGAGGACTTAACTGAACATTATAACAAAACAGATGTCCTTCAATTAACAGATATATTTGAAAACTTTAGAGATGTGTGTTTAAAGGCATATGGATTAGATCCTGCTTGGTATTATACAGCACCAGGTCTATCGTGGGATGCAATGTTAAAGATGACTAAAATTAACTTAGAAATGTTGACTGATTATGATAAAATACTAATGTTAGAAAAGGGTATACGAGGGGGAATCTCACAATGCAGTAAAAGATATGTAAAAGCTAACAACAAATATATGCAAGATTATAATAAAGATGAGTGTTCAACATACCTAGCATATCTAGACGCAAACAACTTATATGGATGGGCTATGAGTCAATACATGCCTTATAAAGATTTTAAGTGGGTTAAACCTTACATAGATATAATGAACATTCCGGATGACTCAGAAACTGGTTACATATTAGAAATAGATTTAGAATATTCAAAGCATTTACATAACAAGCATTCTGATTTACCATTAGCTCCAGAGAACATGTGTCCACTCGGCTCAAAACAATCGAAATTATTAACAACGATTTACAATAAGGAAAGATATGTAATTCACTATAGAAACTTAAAACTTTATATGTCACTTGGAATGAGATTGAAGAAAGTGCATAGGGTATTAGAGTTTAAACAATCAAACTGGCTAAAGAAATGCATTGATTTAAATACAGAGATGAGGACGCAAGCTAAAAACAAGTTTGAAGAAGATTTTTATAAGCTCATGAATAACTCGGTAATTGGAAAGACTATGGAAAATATTCGAAAAAGACAGCCCATACAATTAGAATGTGATCCTAAGAAGGTAAAAGCATTAATTGCTAAACCTAACTTTGATTACAGAACAATATTTAGTGAGAACTTGTGTGCTATACATATGAAAAAAGAGCGATTAACATTTAATAAGCCAATATATGTTGGTATGAGTGTGTTAGAACTATCGAAGCTATTAATGTATGATTTTCACTATAACACGATGAAGCCGAAATATGGAAACAATATAGATTTATGTTATATGGATACTGATAGCTTTATATATGAGATTGAGACTGAAGACTTTTACAAAGATATAGCAGAAATAGTTCACCAGTTTGACACGAGTGAATACAAGGAAAATAACATATATGGACTACCACTAATAAACAAAAAAGTAATAGGTAAGATGAAAGATGAAAATAAAGGTAAGATAATGACAGAGTTTATTGGATTGAGATCAAAGATGTATGCTTATAGAGTAGAAAATAAAGAAAAGAAAAAAAGCTAAAGGAGTAACTAAATGCGTAGTTGCCAAGGAGTTGCAGTTTGATGATTATAAAGAAAGCTTATTTTAAAATGTTAAAACGTATAAAGACATAAGCCTCATTAGAAGTTATAAGCACGATATATATAGCATAACCGTTCATAAGCTAGCACTAGATTCCTCAGACGATAAAAGATATATACTACGAGATGGTGTAAATACGCTAGCTTGGGGACATTATAGGATAGAAGAGGAGTAGATGTAATTATATGTAGTGTAGTTTTAGCTATAAGTTTCAGATGTAAGTTTTTATGATTTTAAGTGTCATAAAAGCATATTCAATCTCACTTTGGGATATCCTTCTGTGTTAAAGTACAATAGTCAGGGGTGGCTTCATAATTTTTTTGGGGTAGTTAGGGGGTGGAGGGGGAAAGTGGGGCAAAACATATATATGTACCCTACTCAAAGGACATTCTTTATTTTCCTTCACTATCCGAGAGTAAGATGTTTCTTTTTTTATTTGTATACCTGTCGTTGCGGCGAGGACATTTGAAAGACCCTTCTATTGTCTCTTAATACTCACGCTGTCCAAGCCACATGCGTAGAAGAAAAACCACACATACAGAGGACCCTCCGTGATCTCAAAGGAAGGAAAACAAAACAGCTCTTAGCATCTTTTTGTGAAATTGGAAAAAAATAATAAAGTCTGCACATATTGAATAGAAATCCAAGTGGAAAATAATCCCTGTGAATTTGTCAAGCTCACGTACTCGTCACTAGGTCTCCACGTAGAACCCAGATAAAATTTTGTCACAGGTCTGTAACTTGGTTCAAAAGCACGAACGAGACTACGAGGCGCCGAATCAACCCCTATAAACATTTTCTATATAACATGTGAAATTTGAAGAGATCACGTACGTTGGAAAGACGACTCAAACACCGTAATTAGGCGGAGACTAAGAAAATAAAAATTGAGGACACCAAAATAATCTGACCAATGAAATAAACTTAGGGGAGCAAAAACGAAGTTAGAGGCGTGTCTTAAACAATCGAGAAGTTGAGAATTCAAAATTCCAGGTCAGTCAGTCAGTCAGTGCTATGTAGATAACAAACCGGGTACTAGTGCGTTCAAAAACTTTTACCCGGAACACACACACACACACACACACACACTCTATTAAGTCAAACGTCAATTAAGAAACAGTATGCGAGGCTAGGTTAACAAGTAGCCCGGTTGACGATCATTCAACAACACTAAAGTATAGGCATTTATACCTAGATTTTCTGCAACAAACTAATACTTTAAACATTCCGCAACTAAGTAAACGTTTACAGACATTTTGTGTGAGTGTGTGTCATACATTTTTACTCATACATTTGTGAAAAATCTTGCACACCAAGCGTTAATAAACTGATTTCGCTAAGACGCTACGATTTCTAACTAGACGTGAAAACAAACATGAACGTTGCCTACACACTTTCAAACAGCAGTTAGACTAGCCCTAACAATACGAAATTAGTTTGAATTGTCATGAACACTTCATGAAAACATTTAATATAATTAGTCCGTGCGACACAACACTCACGACACAAAGAATGATGGTGCAGTGTAATAATTGAAATTTTTAGTGCAGAAAAGTGCATTGTTGGAGAGATGAATCAGCGGAACAGTGCTTGTTTCGATGGACATGGACAGACCATAGAGCGTCGACCTTGGCAGTTTAGGATGAAGGCCCAGGAGAAGTCTGAGGACAGAACTCAGGACCCAAGGCATTCGTCGGACAGGCATGGAAAGAGGAGAAGTAAGGACCTCTGTGATGTGTGGTCAGCGCCGTGGAAACAACGAAAATGGTCAAGGCAGTGGTGACAACGAAAGGTAGGATCCATCTAAATTATTTATTGGTAAAAAAAAGAAAAATTCTCAGCATTAAGTAAGAATGCAAGACGTTCTCTGTACCAAAATTAAAGTCCGGAAATAGTTTAGACTTCCAAGCATAATTCCAGCACAGTGAGAATAGACATTATAACTCGACTTTTAGCTATCAACGATTAGAATTTTTTTAACCTTAAAGTCAGCCTACATTGAACTGTAGAGACACTTTGCCAATTTTACTTATGTAGTATGTGATATTAGTGACCGCATCATTCTCATTCAAGATATATTCATTCCTATATTTTTTTTTTGTTTTTGTCACTTATGAAGCATAATTGCGGATAAAAAGAGATAAACTCAATATAAACAAAATATATGTAGACTTTTTAGTGGCTTGAATGGTGCAATTCTTGATAAAATATAACTATTAAGTATTCAAATTAGAAAGTTTAAATTTGTATGCAGTGAAAATGCGTCTAAGCCATTAACAGGCATTCTTTTAATGTAAGATAATTAAAAACCAAGCTCGATATTTTTTTAAGTGTAATCAGTGTATTGTTTAAATTGTATGGAATCACTATGTCTGTAAAGTCATTTACAAAGGAGTTGGTAACTGAGTAAATTAGTAAATTCATTTCAATCAATATGGTCATAGGAGCTTTATAAAAATCTGTATCATGTCTCAATGAAGTATTCGACGTAGAGAGCTTAAATGTTAATTAGTAATCAGAAAAACGCGAATAATCTTACGATTAGTCATTTTTGTTAGAGATCCGGAATCCGTTATTAAGAACGGAACAGCTGTTAGATTCTATCATGAAAAGTATGTATTGGCAATTAACACAAAGTAGGCTAAGCAAAGCCACATTTGAATAAGTAATTCTGATCCTCAAACCAATAGAGCGATCAGAAGTCTATGCGGATAGGCCTCACTAATTACGACAACCTACGGATACATGTGTATGTTACTGTTGCAACATAAGAGAAACTATGAAAAATATATACATTTGTCTAAAAATTTATTTCAAAAGACGTCTTTGCACTTATTATGAATATTCTAGTATAAATTGTATTCTGTGTATCTTTGCATGCTTATATCTATGATTTATCTGTGTATATTTGTGTCTTTATATTTTGCTATATTCGCTAATATATATATATATATATATATATATATATATATATATATATATATATATATGTGTGTGTGTGTGTGTGTGTGTGTTATGCATGGTTAAATCACTATATTAATCACATTGATATTATGTAGGAGGTATTCTTGTTGTTTATGATGATATCAAATTTAATATCAGGTGTAATTATCTCCAATTCTCAGTGATAACTACGAACAATTAGAGGTTAGGCTTAGGCTTACTCATTTTCTTTAGCTCATTCTGCTTTTCTCTCAAATTTCTCACTAAATTCTAAATCAAAATCATGACTTAATCCCACTTATTTCGACCTATTTCAACTTAAGGGGCCGCGGTGGCTCAGTGGTAGAGCGTTTACCTCTGGTGCATGGGGTCCCGGGTTCAAACCCTGCTCCCGCCAAGTGAACTTTGTGGTGGACAAACACCGTGTGCGTGGGTTTTCTCGGGGTTCTCCCACTTTCTTCATTCCACCATTTCATTCATTTCTCATAATCACCGTCTCCTTTAGCCTAACTGGCATAACCGTGGGACGTAAAATTTAAAGATTTCATTTCATTTTTTTATTTAAACTTATTTCGATTTATTGCTATTTCAATGAATTCCGACTTATTCGTGAATATATATATTAATTTTACTTAAATTAAATCGTAGGTGATTAGATTCAGGTTCCATGGCACTATAAAAATCTTAACTTCATAATTTTAGGAATATAATTAGTCATAAAGTATCAGCTGATCAACGCTAATCTTTTATTATCCAATGTTACGTAAATAGGTATTTTCAAATGTAAGGTTGTAAATTAACCAGCTTGTATTGTACTCATTATGAAAGGATAATCAATCGTAAATTTCAGATATGACTGTTTATGTATATCGATCTCACTAGTTTGTTTATGTATGTCAACTTACTGGTAATAAGACATTCAAGCTGGGGGTCAAGAAAGAAAAGAGATGTAAATTCACTTAAATTAATTTTGGTGCTAAGGCCTTCTGCCTTATTTTTCACACTTGTTATCACAATATTCCAGATGCAGCGTTAATTTTCATCATACTCGATTTTTTTTATCTAAACATTTTTGTTTGTTTTTATTCATTAAAGCTTTTATTGTTTTGTTAACCTAAAATTCGTGAACTTTTTCTTTCATAAACAAATTGTATCCCTAACCTCAACGGTAACACTTTTTTTTTTTGAGTCTTTTAGGCCAAACTATTAAGGCAATATAGGCAATTTTCTAATTCTATCTGCCATGGACTAAATTGAACTGATTTTCATGATCTTTCAATCAAAATTTTAAATTCAAGATGTTTGTTTATTTCTTGTGTTATTATTATTATTATTATTATTATTATTATTATTATTATTATTATTATTATTATTATTATTATTATTATTATTCAATTTTCATGGGAAGTGAAAATCAGTCTAGTTCGTCCCTACAAACTAGAAATTAGAGCAAGATTCTTTTTCAGCTTTGTAGCATGTGGATACATGGATACATGTGCGAATAAAATTAATTTTCGTTTGCTCTCGGTTTAGGGGATCTAATTTCCCTAAAGCCCTGGGATACCGCGGGGTGATAGGATTTTCCAAACCGTGAAATCAGTCCTTACCGAGTCATAAACCAGTTAATTCAGAGAAGGGAGACTTTAACGGTGGTGCACATAATAGCAATGGTAACACCCGGAAAACGAACCCAAAACCCCCTCTCAGATAATTTTTTTTTTTTTTTTTAATTTCATTTCTATTTTTACATGGGTACTAGAGTAGACGAAATTTGTCGCTTGGTGTTGGTGAGCTCATTGCTTGATGAAATGACAAAGCGACTGTTTGTAACAAGCTGCTTGCAAAATTGATCTGCAGTCATTCAGTCAAGGATTTTTTTTATCTTATCAACTAAAACACAAAACCTTTTGTACGAATGCACCAAATACTCCGCGTGCTGCTATACTCAGTAGAGGGATGATCGGTGGCGTTGGGCGTTCGAAAATGCGCTCTTACGTAAAATACTTCATGCAGATGACGTCACTAGCATATAACCCTGTATGTGGAATTATCAATCATGTGAATCATGTCATGTATTGCTGGAACTCCCGCGCTTCGGTGTTGATCCCACCCCCTTCGGCCGCACCGACGGTCGCAAATGCGCGAACTCCAGAAACTATTGGAAATGAAATTTTTGAGTTTTACGTCCCACAGTTATGCCGGTTAGGCTAAAGGAGACGGTGATGATGAGTAATGAATGAAATGGTGGAATGAAGAAAGTGGGAGGATCCAGAAACTATTGAAGTTAGCAGCACAACGACAGTTGTTACCAATAGGTACTTGTTGAGTTGAGTTGATTTTAGTTTAGCGTCCCTTTCAGCAGCGAGGCTATATGAGACGTGGACCTACTGATTAACGTGGAATCCGAACCACATGAGCTCCCGCCGGGAATCGAACCCGGGTCTCCCACGCCAAAGGCGCGTACGCTAACCGCTTAGCCACGAGGGGGCTCTACCAATAGGTACGTTTGAAGTGGTGCGGTGTGAAGAATGAAGCCTATGTTCATTTTTTTTTTTTTTGTGAACAAGGTCACAAATGAAAATATCTATTATAACATATAGCACAAATTTACCACTACTTATATAAAATGAAAACATGTGTGGTCAAAAATATAAAACTATATTTATTAGTGTTTCTTCCACATCAATTATTTCATCCAAGGTCGAAATGCCGGGTAATTGCATTTCCTGGTCCCTCAGAAAGTCCATATAGGAAAAATACCACAACGAGGGTACATACGCGTCATCTGTTCCACTTCCAGATAGTACTTGCTCTTCTTTAGTTCTCTTCGGTATGCAGAACGAAGTGAATTGATTTTATTCCTCACTGACGAGCCCGTCGTTTGATCTATTTCCTTCATTTTACTCACTAACTTCTCAAATGCCGCATTTTTCAAATTCCTGTTTTTATAATCTTCACTCTTTACCTTCCACAGTTCAGGTAAATTTCGATAAAGGTCAATAAATTCTCGCCAGAATTCTTGATTCCTATTAATTGACGCCATAGCGCAAGAAATAAGGTGTCTGTACACTAGGCTTCCTATTCGGAAATAAAGCTCGTGTTTGCACAAACATGCCCATACACGGTCGACGTGTTTGCGCAAACATCATGTTCGTGTAAACAATTTTCGAACGAGTTCGATGTGGAAAATGTTTGCGCAAACAGTTCATACAACGCCACACACAGTCAAACTGTTTGCACAAACAGCCTTGTTTGCACAAACCGTGGACCGTGTATGGGCCCTATAAGAAAGGAAAGCGCCCAAAGATTAGCCTATAGTAAATCTTTATTCATACTAATAGAAAACAAATCTCGAATCGCTTATCTGGAAGTAAAGAAGCAATCCCTTTATAGGAGAGAACCATTTATCGCGCATATTCCCCAAAATCGGCAGAAGAATACAAAACGAATCGCTGTCTTAACGAAAAAAAAATCAGATAAGACTAATTTCGCCACCTAAGTGAGGTGTTAATCTGGTCTTGAACCCCTAGCCTCTCCTCCCTCTAAAGGAGTGGCGTGGCCCCAAAGCCAGTTATAAAGAAAAAGGTTCAGCGACTTAACTCGCATCTTCCTTTACACAACCTTCTTGCTGTGTGGTACTGCTTACAGACCAACAATCTCCGTAGCTCCCAGACTCCTTTCCTATTAAGAAAGTCGTGGTCTGAAAATATGTCAAACTATATTTTTTTGCATCACGGCGATACAGCTCTCTTGCTGTACCATGTCAATCTCCAACCGCCTCTTCGACCGAGAATCTGAGAATTCCAGTAAAGAGATCCCGTCCCCTCTTTGGACAGAAACCTAACCATTTACCTCCTTTGACGGTCTAGCTGGAATCCTCCTCCACCTATGATTCCGCTGCTCTTATATAGGAGATACAACCAACGGTCACCAGCCAGACGCTTGGTTTAAATATTTTAAAAATTAACGAAAAATATATAGATTAAGATTAGCATTATTAGCATTCGTTTCTGGCTTTCCACTAAGTGAGCTGTAAATAAAAATAAAAAAATAAAAATACCTTGTTTGGGAAAGAAGGAAACTGCTGTTAGTTAACAAGCTACAGAAAACAAAATTATACAAAGACAAGAATAAAAATATAGACTATATGAACTGTAATAATAATTTACCCGGCCGGGATTTCTCTCTAAATCTATATTAACTAAGAATACATAAGATATACACGAAAAATAAAAACAATAATAATTTCAAATATTAAAAGCAGCTCCCTAAGAAGGGACTGCATTTGAAAAATTATATATCAGACTTCTATCTGTAATCCTTTCAAATCTTAAAAGATCCATCTCTAGATATTGTAAACAACTATTTACTACTCCGTACAAACTTTATATATATCACAACATTGGTAATTGGATTTGATTCCCTTGTATTCTGAATGCTTCATATTTGAACGCACTTTGACAGTTTCATATTTATATTTGCTTAGCAAAAGAAGTTTAATCATGAAAGTTCAACTAATACTTCATGGACATTGGAAACCTAACGTAATTGCATTTTGTTCCCTTCCTTTAGACACAACCTCGGGATTCATTGTGCTTCTTTGGTTAGTCTTAAATTAACTCAGAAATTAAAAGTATACACGTTAAGTGTAATTGATTACTTGAGTTTTAGTGTAGCCTTCAATTTCTTTCCATTAGACACAGTTAGGATATTTATGTTCTATTCCTTTTATTGACGAGCGATGAGAAACTAATATTACTTCAATTGTATATATATAACATAAATTTTATTGCTCAGAAGTATAAAGAAGTGTGCGTTCATTGACATCTGAGAAAGAGTAAAAGCTATATGAGAATGATGCATTCATAATTATTTAATCCGTGATTTCTAAAAGTACTTCTCCCCTTGAGATATGCATTACCATCTTGCATTTTTATTTTGCTTTCAATGTCATGCTAGAAACTCGTTTCAGAGAGCAATTTATGTAGAATTTGTAAAATCACTCAGATCAAGTAACAGCGAAGTTGCTATAAAACTATTAAAAAATTAATTAACTCCAGCGAAAGCTACAAAAAGTGGAAAATCATAAAAGCGCTAAACAAAGCAGAAAATAAGAAAGCACTTAAAAGAAAAAAAAACAATTCATTGCTATTATCTATATTTAAAAAATGAAGTCTGTGTGAAGCCAATTAAATTAATGTCAAATATAAAATTAATTTGAAAGGTAATTTTACGAGATATTATTTTGTTTGGTTTTACACAAACTTCAAAATATGTTATAGATAATGGTAATGAATTTTTTTCAGCTTTGGAGACCTTATTATTATCGGTACAACTTTTTTCTGCTTTCCAGCACTTTTATTATTTTCTACTTTTAAGCGCTTTTATTATTTTCATTTTTAACACATATTATTTACTACTTTTAACACTTTTATTATTTTTTACTTTTTAATTACTTTATTTTCCACTTTTTAGCACTTTATTATTTTCTACTTTCTAGCACTTTTATAATTTTCTACTTTTTAGCGCTTCTGTTGAAGTCACTTAATATTGTTCTTTTTTAACTTTTATTTTCCGTTTTTCAGTGCGTTCCTGAAGTTGGTACTTCCAGTTTTTCCTTACCTCTAGTAGTCAGATATCTATAGTAAATGAGACACTAACTTCCTATAAACAAATGAATCCGCCTACAAAACATGCGTATAGTCTTGGGACCATACATAGAACCTGTTGGAAAAGTTGCGTATACGGCATTTCACTTTTGGAATAGTTTGTATGGTAGTAGTGGACTATTTATGGGTTGGTCACGTGATCGGGATAGTGCGCAATTTCTCCCAATATGGCCGCCAATATTGCCGACCAGCCAAAGTGCAATGTTTGTGAAAAAAGCATATATCTCCTAACCTAATAGTTCAATCTTCATGATTTAAAAACTAAATGACTTAGAAGGTAACAGAATATAATAAATTAGCTAAAGTGTTTGACTAATCATTGAAATAAACACCTATAAAAATAATTGTATATTAAAATTTGCATTTTTTATGATGGGTATAACTCATATTTTTAAACATGACAAGTAAACAACTGAAATAATCGATGAATACATTTTTTAACTTAAAAGGGTATTAAAATATCTTTCTTTTGACACATAAATCATTAAGATCGGTTAAGAAACAAAGAAGATACAACGAATTACTTGGGAGCATACATAGGATCTGTTGGAGAAAGTTGCGTATATGGCATTTCTCTTTTCGGATAATTTATGTGGTGTTGGACTAATTATGGGTTGGTCACGTGATCGAGATGATATGCGTTCTATTTTAGTTTTGTTTCAAATTTTAAACCTTTGCAGACAGTAGTATATATAGATTTTATTTAGAGTTACGTCACTTGCTTGCATATGTATTATTGAATTACAGTGAATTGGTTGCTTATAATACCTTCTTATGTTTTGTATCGTTTCTGATAATGTTTTTCTACTTCATTTGAAATGGAATGAACAATTTTAGTGCGATCTCCGATCAAAAAGAAATCGAAAACACAAAACAATGTGAATCCAGTATATATTTTGTGCAAGATCCAGACTCGAGGGAAAAAAGTTTATGGGACCGACAGTGGTAGAGAAAACATTTCATATTCTTCGCAGAAGCTTCAGGATGGCCTGTTAGATAAAGTGGAGTTCAGTGAAATTTACTATCACATTGAGTGTTATAGACTCTACGTGTTAAAAGCGAACCGGATAGAAGAACGAATAGGGTCTGTAGAAAATGTTTGTGTTGGTGGTGACAGTGGTAACTACGATAAAGATCGAGTTTTGCGCAATCGGAAGAATACTTCCATAAGGGAACGGTGCGTTGTGTGAGATCAGATATCAAACAAAACTGACAAAAAATTGTACAGGATTTGTGAAAGAGACAGAGCTGCTCAATTTCTCGCAGCATCTCGATACTTTCAAGATGATGTGTTCTCAAGGACAAGCAGTTTAACAGACGAAGATAGTGTTTTTTGCGAGTGATATCGTGCACCATCGCCAATGCATGAGCACGTATTTGTTAAAATACACTATTGCTACCAACAACCAGGAAAAAGAAGTGAGTCCTGTTGTTTCAGAAGCATTTAAGAAACTTCTTGAGATGATTTCGTTTCCCTCCAAAGGATATGAACTTTCTCAGCTGTGCTCCTCCATGAATGAAAAATGCACATCTACCGAATATGTGACAAACAAGATGCTTAAGAAGCTATTGATAAATCATTTTCGTGAAAAAATAATGTTTGCTTATCCTAAAGAAAAGAACAAATCGCAGTTTACTCATCACAAGTCGTATTCCAGACGTTGTTGATAAAGTGAGGAATGTAGAAACTTCTGTACATAGTTTTACAGTAGAAAAGTTGAAAAGAGTATTCAAAGATTATGATTTTCAACTTGAAAATTCCTTTTGCGATCAAGAGGATCTTACAATTGCTCTAAATGACTTCGAAGAAAATCGTCCTGTAGTGTGGGAGAACTTTATTAGTTTTATTTTTCCTTCCTACAAACATTCTCCTGACGTTCAAAGGAAGGCGGACGTTATTTTTCAGATAATGTACTATATATTTCATGATGGTGGTAAACGAACGCCTTTCCACGTAAACACTGCTCAGACTATCCAGGAAACATGTAATTCGAAAACGTTCGTCACAGCTTTCAACCATCTTGGGTTATGTATAAGTTATGAAACTATGCAATGGATGGATCACTTACTAGCATCTAGAATAGTTGCACTTAGTGAAAGCCATAGAGTACCTCTTCCACCAATTATTTCAACTAATAAACCAATCAAAGCATCCATGGACAACTTTGATCACGAAGAGCATACTTGCGTCTGGAATGGGAGGGACACACGATACAGTATTGGTTTTATTTCAAGATGGTGAAACAACTTCTGAAAAACGCAGTGTTCTTAGTACATTGCGAGTAGTAGTAGTTGTTGCGAGTTCAAATTCAGAAAGAGGGAAAAGAAATTTAGTGACGTTTTGGAATGTCAAAAGCTAATTAATTTCGAAAGGCCAAAAGTACATGGAAATGTTGCGGCAGACTTTTCTCCTGCTGAACCAATGACCAACCATGAAGTAAGGAAGATATCACTAACCACCGCTCGTATATGGTTTCAGAGTCGTTTTCTACTGCCAACTAGTAGTCCTGTGTGTCAGATTTCAGAGGAAGTGTGTATTCCTTCTTGGAGTGCTTTCAATTCGCTGCTCAGCGTTAAAGTGCTTCCTATGACTAAGGCAGCCCCGGTGCCCCTATTACCTTATCCATCGACAGATGTATCAGCTGTGTATACTACCATGGTTAATTTTCAGGATGTTCTTTCTCAAGTTGGTCAAACTTCAGGCTCACTTTGGTGTGATGAGGGAGTATATCGATTGGCAAAGGAAATTTAATTGTGGTTTCCAGAACGGTTTTCAAACATATTTCTAGGTCTAGGATCTTTTCATATTTCCAAAGTCATTATGTCATGTTTTGAAAACTATTTGCGTGAAAGTGGGATCAAGGAGACTCTCATTGAGGTTGATATATTTGGTCCAAATGTTGCAGAAAGTGATCTTAATGGTTCTCATTATGCTCGGTGAGTACATGCATACTTTCTAGTATCAGAGGCCATGGAACGTTTACAGTGGCAGACACTTTTCAAAACCTGGGACTCAAAGAATTACGCAGACTTGATTGATCGTTTTCACGTATTGCAGAAAGTATTGAAAGAAGGTAAGGTTGATTCAATTCAGTTTGAAGTTGGGCAACTTCGCCTTCTCATTCAACAACTTAATACAGACTTTAATTTATTTGTCAACGAAGGATGTGGGAGATCAGAAATGCTCAGGTATTGGAACGAATTCGTTCAAAACTTGTTTCCTATTTTACGAGACTTGATTCGTAGCGACAGGGAAGGTAATTGGGAACTGCATGTGTCCGCTTTTCGCAGAGCGCTGTCATTATTTTTTTGCTTTGGAAAGATGAATTACATGAGTTGGGGAAGTACTCACTTTGAAGACTGTCTTAAACTAGCTGAAGAGCATCCAAATTTGTATGAATACTTTTTACGAGGGCATTTCGTTGTGCAGCAAACTAAAAGACATTTCAGTAGTGTCGCTATGGATCAGGCACTAGAGCAGGTGTACAACAAGCCTGCAGAAGTCCCCAGTGAAATCATTGCAATAACCCGCAGAAAAGAATATGTAGCGCTAAGAAATCTCATTCAACATGAAAAGACTGCAATGAAACATCTTTTTCTTACTTTATGTCGGATGCAATTCTATGATGAATGCGTGACGCACCATGAGTTTTCAAAAACACAAACAGCTCATGATGAAAAACTAATGACAAGACTTGTGAATTTCATCGTTGAAAGGGGCAACCCATTTGCCTTATCGAATGACGGAATTCAGAACATCATCACAGGTCGTCGTTTCACTGAAGAAGAAAAGAAATTTAATCTAAAATGTGTTGATATAGGAGAGAAGCAAAACCAGGAATTTAGGAAAGATGTTTTTGTTGAGAAAACAAAGAAACTGCTTTCACCCTTACACCGGATGAAGAACAATGTGTTTCATTCAGATCCAAAGAAGTCAGTTGATGTTTAGAAGAGAACCATTGACGTCTTGCGGCTTGTAGATATAGTACGTGAAACAGGCTATTCAATCGATCGTCTGCTATGTTGGGAACTCACATCTAGTTCTTTTTACTTGATGAGAGATGGATTCCTCCGTAAATCTCAAAAGTCAGAAATGATTTGTGAGCTTGAGAAAGATTTACCTGATGGAATGGTACTGAAGCAACTTCCCTAGTCCACTCTTCCAACCGCAACCATGATTGACTTCATGCTTCATGCTAGGACGGTAGCAGCAGCCGGTGGAAAGTCATTGCAGACCTTTGGAGATCTAGTAAAGAGCGCGTTTCAAAGAATACTTCATTTATCAAAAGGATCTGTGAGGGTAGCATTGTTATGGATGTTTACTTGGAAGGAAGCATTAAGTCGTCAGAGAGAAGAAGAAGAATGGCTTGTGATCCTATTGAAATTACTATATCTAACATGGAAATACATCTACCAAAGGACATGAATTCGTTTTGGGCGTCTGCACACAACAAGTACAATTTACAACAGTCCTTTGCTCAATACATTATGGAACATGGTTCCCACCACAATATTTCCATCTACACAGGCGGTCTTGGAATCAACGGGGAAAAGAGTGTACGCATTTCGAATGGCGAGTCTACTGAAATAGAGGATTTAACATCACATCTTGAAGAAGCAGATGAAAGACTTGTTTCACATGTGAATCACGCCATCAGGACATCAGAAATGACACGCGTTGTTCTTGCTTCATCCGATGCTGATTCATTTGTATGTGCGACGTACTTTTTTGCCTTGGAATTTAAGAAGAGAGGACTTCTTGAAATGTGGATTCTGTGTGGCACAGGGTCATAGCCAGATATTTACCAGTTCACACACTTATTGACTACATTCCAGAACGTTTTGTCAACGTTTGCCAGCTGTCTATGCGTTGTCTGGATGCAATACCACAAGAAAATTTTCGGCAAAACACGCTGCTGTTAAACGTGCGAAGGAGTCACCCCAACTTTTGGAACATTTTGGGAAGAATGAGTTAAACAATGTAATGGTTCAACAAGCTGAGTCATATCTTGCAAGTACCATAAAAGCAAACTATACCACACTGGATGAACTTAGAGTTACGGAATATCACAGAATAAAATGTATTGATTTCACAAAGTTCCCACCAACATAATCATCAACACACTTACGCATAAAAAGAGCGTACGTTCAAAGTCATCGTTGGTACAATATACTTCAGAATTACACACCACTTAATCCAGCGGACTATGGTTTCGTAGAAGAAGACGGTGATTTGTTACCATCTGAAGTAGAAGAAAGACTTCCACCGGATTTGCCTGTATTCTGCAAATGCAAGAAATGTGCCAAAAGCACTGTGTGCAAGTGTCGTTTAGCAGTGATTTCGTGTTCGAAATTCTGTGAATGCGGTCTGAATGGTTGTAATAATCCATACAACTAACATGCAAGCTGTAGTACCAACTAACAAAGTTCATATAAAAACATTGTATTGTGTCATTCTTTTGTAACATCCAAAATAATGTTTATTTTTTATTGTTTTTGTTGACTATGTTACTATGATATCATCATTTGTACTATGTACACTACATATTATTTCTGAGACTATAACAATTGTTACTACATGCTTAATTAAAAATATAAGTATTGAGAGAAAAGATTGTCATTAAAAGCTTGAACATATCAAAGAAACCCTATTAAAGATTGAACTTAACAAATTCTTCTAACTCCTAAGATTGTAACTTTTAGTTTTAAATATTTTTCAACATCTTGGAAAAATCGGTTCATATCAAATCTTTTGATAAAACTGGAAATAATCCCATGCAGCAGTAACGAGAATGGTGCTCAGTAGAATAGTTTACATCTGTACCCCACTTTCAATTACTGTGTCGCCTTTTTCAATTAGTTTCTGTACTTACACTTTCGGTACTCTATGTACATATTGTCGTTGAAGTAATGAATATTGTAATTACTCTAAGTACTCTCATTGAAGTAATAAATTGAAGTACAAAGGTTCAATTGTAATTGAATCATTACGGCTTTTTTTTACCGGTGCTTTAAGTACAATTACTGACATGTCTGCGTACGTAATAACGACTTACATATTTTTTGTCCACTTTTCTTTTATATGCGTTCCTTTGTAGAGTATGATAAAGTGACAAGATTAATTTTTGAATATGAAATTAAAGGAAACGGTAAGCTGTGCTTGTACTTCATGTGGATTAATTATTTCTTGTGTAATTTCTAACATTTTGAATGTCTAAACAGAGCTCGCCCATGTATAATGATCCTTGCATTCGGTCTTTATAAAGTGGTAAGTTGAATGAATTTGTAATGAGGGTGTGAGATAGAATGAATCGGCAGACTTTGTAGTGCTTTGAATTATAGCGACAAATTTAAATAAAACAACGTTAGTTACTGAAAATAAATTGTTTTGGGTTTAAATGAGGAAATAATGCTAATTTAGTTCTGGGTATAGTGGACATTTTTATATAAAGGAAGTAATTGATAATGTAAAGAATTCACGGATGGTTCTTGAAGTGTATAATTAATGTCAACCGTTTGATTTTAAAAGACTTTTTGAAACGGAAACAGAATCCTTTAAAGATTAATTGTTTGGGGAAACAACAGGTAAACACTGCAACGTGACAGGAAAATTAATTCAGAACGAAACATGGAACGCGACAAAGGTTCTTTAAGAAAAGAGACCACCATCTGTTTTAACAAAAGTGCCCGCAGGGAAGGTTGGGCGACACGGAGGATGTAATATATGAGTCACGGAGAGTGAGAGTAATAAAATCGTTCTAGAATTTCGTTGAATCTTCTGGATTTATTTTCGTTGGTATATAAACTTTGATGCAAATCCAGTGGTTTCATTTGAAGAAATAAAAGCACGATGCGTTTGAGTTGGTGGATTGTATTCTATAGAAGTTAACAGAGAAGAAGAATTTATCTGTAAGTACTGGCTTTGTTTTTTTTCTTGTTTTTGTTTCATATGAGAAGGGACATTGGAAATGAAATACACGTAAAACACTTGTAATTGTTGGAAGTATAAGGGGACGGAAGTGTTTGTTTTTAACGGAAATTGATTGCGGATTTTCCGGCATTAAAAACCATATGACTTGGTGTACTTTTATGGAATTATAAATTAACTAATGTATAGTGTAATGTAATATGGAGGCTACAGGGAGTCAATATTGGTCATTGCACTTGGATTCGAACCAGAGCTCTCCCACGTGGAAAACCGTACGCTAAATTTTTTTTGCTCGATGGAGTTTTTACTTATATGGCACTAAAATTGAACACAACCTGTGACGTTGCCGGGAATCGAATCATGATCTTCCGCGACGAAAGCCAAATACAATAAAAACAATAGCAATGAGTTTTGGATTGTTTGGACTTCTCCGTCAGGACTAGACGCAGTTATTATTTTACATATTAAGAGAATAGTTGCATAGATACACAGACAGATAAATTTCATAATAAATATGCGATTATTTTCTTGCTCATAGAATCCTAGCATCTCTTCAGAATATAAGAAGTTAGTGTTACATGAAAAGACCATTAAATGATGGGTGAAACTGATTATTTATGTAATATAGTATTAATTGTTTATTATTTTTGTGTGTGGTATTAACATTTACAGTAGGGGAAAGGAACTGGGTAACCTACACCTGCTTTGAATTTTGCTTGTTTTTATCTTTAGTACTATTGAACTGAACATAAGTTTGAATTTCAGTGACGAATAATATTTTTATAATTGTTAGCATATATCAGTGGTTCCCAACCTTTTTCATTTTTAGGCGCATCTAGAAGAATGCTCAGTTTGTGAAATGCAGGAGCTGAATAAAAGCTTGGTATGTGATACTTTTGTAATCATTGTAATAAAAATCTTTGTCATGACAGATTTTTCATTTGTTTTGAAATTACGGAAAAATAGGAATATAATTAAGTTTGCAACTACGTTCGGAATATTACTTCAATTGAAATGATGTAATAGTTATTTCGGAAAGAAATTAACCAATAAAGATTAGGAATTAAATAAAGACATTTAGTTAAATGTTAAGATTTAAGTTTATAGTGTTGCTACAGACGCTAAGAAAAACTAGTAACTTGGAAGCAAAATATAATTTTTTATCATTTATCTATGGATTTGCACTTTTGACACAATTTTCCGTTCATAAATTTCATTTGTAAATTGTGCAAAATAAAAGTGTCAGTACTGTTACTTACCAATCAATTTAGTCGAATCGTGGTTGCAGGGAAACTTGATTAGAATGCAGCAATCGAATATCTGTTGTGTAACACTGTAATAGATTCAAAGATTATATTATGACTTCATGTTCTATTTAAATTACAATCATCTATATTTGTCTCCACCTAATTTTTAATTATCATCAAAAATAAATTTCTAAGTTCTCTTCCACAGTCTATTCCCCCTTCTTTTTCTTCTCAGTTAAGATTCGGGTGTTCATATTTAACTGTTTAGTAACCCAATGAACGAAAGTGAAAGATTCACTTATAGCTAAAGTGAGCCAAACTGTCAATACAGCTGAAATTAAGTCACTACTTCGTGTGGTTCTCAGTGTAATCATCAAGGTATATTTTAGTTTTACTCAAAAATTTGAAAAGGTCTAGCAACTATGTATAATATAGGGTGCTGAAGAAATGAATTCTAAAGCCAAAGATATTACCGCTAATTTCTGATACATAGTTTGTGCAACTACATGGCTGTGTTTCGGAAGTTCCATGTAATTATCTAACAGATTTTTCCTTAGATCATAATGATGTTCTCTTTTTTTCCCTATGAGAAATCGTTAATTTTCTCTTAGTCATTAGATTTTCTTACTATCATGCAAGTTAAAGATATATATAAGTACAACATTATCTTAATTTCTGAGCTTTATTTTATCGAAATATTGTTTACGCTTAAATAATATTTAAGTCATTTTCTTGGTCTTTGTAGTGTGTAGTAGACTAACAAACAAGTTTAACGCCTTATTTAGTTCATTGTTTAAATTATGACTTATTTCAGCATGTTATATAAATTACTCCAAACATAATTATCTTTGTAGTAATTACTCAATCACATGTTTCGGTAAAACACTTTTCATAATTCAGATAATAGTAGTAATAGTAGCAATAATAATGTTAGATGTAGTAATAAATACAATTTTGAGCTATAACAGTAAAACATTTTAAGCATACAGATACATTTCTATGAATAAATGTATCTTCTAAGAATATATTAATGTAATATTTTTTCTAACAATTATTGCACAAGAATATACTATTCTTATTTTCAATACATGTATTTTATAAGATTACCATAAAAATAGTGTTGAAAGAAAAGCATAGCAGTCAAATTTATACAAGATATAATAAAAAGTTATAAAGATCAACCATAGAAATGTAATCATGAAGAGAATATATATAGTACCAATAATATTCCTAATAAAGGTATACAAGACAATTAAAATGCTATTCATATGCTCCTGATATGCTAAAGAGCAAGGAAAAATAAAGTGAGGTAATCAATCATTGTAATAGAATTATCTAATAAGAAACGAAACTGTTCTACAACAAGCATTTAATTAGAAAACAAACGAATATGTAAGCATAAGAATTAAAGAGTATGTGAAGTAAGAGGTACAATGCATAGAACTGAAGGAATTAGCTTCCAAAGGAATTCCAGGACAGGACATTTGCAAGATACGCAATCAAACATCGAATATCAACGTAACTGGGAAAGACGGAGACAGAGAAGTGAACGTAATCTTCAATATCAGATTCACACAGTGACACATAATTAGTAAAGATTATAGAAGACGTAAGAATAAAGAATGAGAAAGTAGAACGATCTTATATGTATAATATCATGTCCATTTACATGAAGTTGGTAAGAAGTAAGAAAGAATGTCGACAATAGCGAAACGTTCACCAATGCTTTCCATTTCTCTATGCAAATATATTATAAACCAATTGATAACATTGTGCGTCAATGGTCTGGTCATCTTTCGATAATATATAAATTATCCCACACTATAAAAGTTTTCATCTCACTACGTTCATCTTAAGATTTTCTTTCCCGTAACTTATCATATTGTTCTCGTCAACTTTCGCAACGATATACCGTACGACATTGTTTTCCCTGGCATTATAGTTCTTATTATAGTTTCTTTCAAACAGTTCCTAGTCTGAAACTGCCTGGTTCGCGACCTAATTCTCTTCATTCTTCTCCACACCCATAGTTTCAACCTTGTACTCTCTTTCACGTATTTGTTTTCATACCACACGAATCATTTCTCTTTATTCATGGACGCACAGAATAAACTTTTCTTCCTCCTAAAGGGTTCTTTTGCCATTTCTATCCTTGCTATTATTAGACGTTTGCAATGTTATTATTACCTATGTATGAAAATCTAGTCATTTGTAATTGCAGTGGACAACGCTCATACAGGAATTATAGTAAAAAAGTGTGAAATATACAATTGAAATAATAGAAAATATAGTGAATTAAGTCGAATATCTTAAGCTTTTTAGTATAATCATGTATTATATATGTGTTCAAAAATTATATCAAGCAATACTTCCTATCGATATTTTTAATTTAGTGCCCTCCAAAATAGTGCAGAATTATTACTATGCCTCTTTCAAAAAAAAAGATAACGGAAAGAGGGAATCGATTTTTTTTTCAATCAATTGAAGAGGCTGTGTTACCTTAAGAGTAGAGCACTCAACCCTAGTACGTGGGACCCCCTGCTTCCATACTAGTATACTTCAAATGGTTTTTGTGATAACATGTGCTCCTCAACTGTTTGTTTTAATTCTCAGGTGTCCTACAGATCATAAACGTAAGAATAAAATTTGAAGATTTTATTGTACAGTCGCGCTTTAGAAAATGTATCCACAGAGGATAGATAGACACATATATGTATAAAACATCAATCTAAGCTAAATTCTGTATGCCACAGTTGTTGCGAACTTCAAGTGTGTTCTAATATTCAAGGATTTTAAGGTGCAACTCTCCACTTCCCTTACTGTTACATGTTATTTATATTATCTCCTCTCATAACACCTTTGTAACTGCAACTATGATTTCAAAACAATTTGTGTCTTATCACATACTTAAGTAATGTATATATTTATTTTTCACAATTAATTTCAATCATCATCTTATTAAACGCTTGCAGGGACATGGGTTTAGAAGTAAATGCAGAGAAAACTAAATACATGGAAGTGTGTCGGGACCGGAATACAGCAAATTATGGATGCGTTAAAATATTAAATAATACTTTTGATAAAGTGGATAGTTTCAAATATCTAGGATCAATATTAACAGAGGAAAATCATATTCACGAAGAAATTAAATGTCGACTAAAAGCAGGGAATTCGTGTTACTATTTGGTTGAAAATCTCTTGTCGCGAATTCTGTCGAGGAATTTGAAACTTAAAATATACAAAACGATAATCATGCCTGTTGTTCTGTATGGCTACGAAACATGGTCACTTAGTCTGAGGGAAGAATATAAACTGAAAGTATTTGAGAACAAGATCCTGAGACGAATATTCGGACCCAAGAGGAACGGGAATGGGGAATGGTGGAAACTTCATAATGAGGAACTACATAATTTATATGGTCTACCCAACATTGTTAGGGTAATCAAGTCTAGGAGGCTTAGGTGGGCAGGTCATGTAGCTAGAATGGAAGAAATTAGAAACGCTTTCAAAGTCTTGACTGGAAGACCAATCGGAAAACAACCATTAGGAAGACCTAGGTGCAGATGGGAGGACAATATTAAGATGGATTTCGCAGAAATTGCAATACCAAGTAAAAACTGGATGCAGTTAGCTAAGAATAGAAGTCAATGGAGAGCGTTTGTGAAAGCGGCATTGAACCTCCGGGCTTCATAGGCCATAGAGTTAGTTAGTTAGTTAGTTATTTCAATCATCAAAATAACCTTCTGATTCAAAAGAAAAGATAAAACTTTATGCTAAGTTGGAAACTCTGTTACCCTGATGATAATGCAAAATATGTCAAGTATGTTGGACAAATTCCAAACAGTTTTTCTAATTACCGCGGTGCACCATGTTGTTATCCTAATAATGAACAGCATGTCTCAGTCTGTATATCACATTAATAGACTTCACTCTATGGCATGCCTGCATAACTGGCAGCTTTTATACAGTCGATATTGTTACCGAATTAAAACTACTATCCTTATTGTAACAGCAAGGCGTCTCAGTAACTCAGTCACTGTAATTTCTAATAGGAAGTTTAAGCCAATAGTTGTTATTATCTGCGCTGCCTCGTGTCTGACGGCAAACATGACGCTAGTGTACAGGAAATTTGCAGATGTCCTACATAATTTCAAAGCTAGTAAATCTTGCCATAAACTTAAATACTATAATCAGTATATAAGGCTAATTCTAATAATAACTACATTAATCACACTATTAAATGCCGTTACCTGCGCTGCCGAATAAAAATTTATCTCTTATATTCCGTAACAAAAAGGTGTCGCTACCTACCTTGTTTAGATAACTCCAAGTTGTCCCTGACGTACACTACGTGTTATTACATATATATCTCCTCTTACTAGTCACTTCTCACACCAAGTCGCTCGGCGAGAAACAAATATGTTTTCTATATTTAAAAAGTGCCTTCAAACCATGCAATCAACGTAATTAATATTAGACAACTTATTATTCTCAGTTCATTTTAGCACACTGCAGTACGCAGTATTAGTACTGTGTACTAATTTCATACACAAAATTTCAATGAAGAGCATTCTTCGTTAACTAATACCGTATCATGTTCGAATTACTTTTACATTATCCCCATCTAAAATTCTTGATCTAAAAATGTATGACCTAATGCCTCAATAAAATAGTATGGTTATGTCTCATACGAAATGTCTCCTTTCATCCGAAGAAACATTATGTCTGTTTCCCTCTACCACTATTATTTCTTCCCTTCATAAATTACTTATAAGTATTCGCTTTCATCCGTCTACTTTACCCTAAACCCTAGATATATAATACTAGCGAAACAAAGTCATCTCACTGATAATGTTAGTATAAAAACGTCCCAGCCTGTATGTCACACACGCACGTAAAATTACATTCTTGGTACTAATTCTTGTTCTCCATACCGTTTAATATATTCCGATAATTTAAAGATTAGCATGGGCGCTTTTCGTACATGTAGGTCCAAGTTTGATTCACAGTGCTTCCTTTCATATAAACCATAGTAATCGTTTTACTTTTTTAAACTAGTTTCGCATCTTTCATAGCCAGAAAGTATAAGCCTAAGACGTTAAAGTAAAAAAACATATGCTCTATACCTACAAAAGGCGCTTGTCCGGCATTCAATTAATGAAACTGATACACGACTTTGAGCAAAATAACATTTTCAAATTCTCTCCTTCCATTTACAACACAAAACTCCTATCTATTAGTTTAGGACCGCTATAAATCACGAGGTGAATATACCGTGTTTTAGTTCACGTAACGGTATTAAACACGAATAAATCTTCTTTGTGGCTACGTGGTTAGCGTACGCGCCTTTGGCGTGGGGATTGAATTCCCTGCTGGAGCTCAAAGATTCTAATTCCACGTTAATCACTAGGTCCATGTCTCACATAACTATGGTGCTAAAAAAGGGACGCTAAACTTCAAATCAAATACGATTATTTGTACCATCAAGGAACGATAAGAAAAAATCTAAATTTTCTCATAAAATGATTACAAAAGTATCACATACCAAGCTTTTATTCAGCTCCTGCATTTCACAAACTGAGCATTCTTCTAGATGCGCCTCAAAATCAAAAAGGTTGGGAACCACTGATATATGCTAACAATTATAAAAATATTATTCGTCACTGAAATTCAAACTTATGTTCAGTTCAATAGTACTAAAGATAAAAACAAGCAAAATTCAAAGCAGGTGTAGGTTACCCAGTTCCTTTCCCCTACTGTAAATGTTAATACCACACACAAAAATAATAAACAATTAATACTATATTACATAAATAATCAGTTTCACCCATCATTTAATGGTCTTTTCATGTAACACTAACTTCTTATATTCTGAAGAGATGCTAGGATTCTATGAGCAAGAAAATAATCGCATATTTATTATGAAATTTATCTGTCTGTGTATCTATGCAACTATTCTTTTAATATGTAAAATAATAACTGCGTCTAGTCCTGACGGAGAAGTCCAAACAATCCAAAATTCATTGCTATTTTTTATTGTATTTGGCTTTCGGCGCGGAAGATCATGATTCGATTCCCGGCAACGTCACAGGTTGTGTTCAATTTTAGTGCCATATAAGTAAAAACTCCATCGAGCAAAAAAAATTTAGCGTACGGTTTTCCACGTGGGAGAGCTCTGGTTCGAATCCATGTGCAATGACCAATATTGACTCCCTGTAGCCTCCATATTACATTACACTATACATTAGTTAATTTATAATTCCATAAAAGTACACCAAGTCATATGGTTTTTAATGCCGGAAAATCCGCAATCAATTTCCGTTAAAAACAAACACTTCCGTCCCCTTATACTTCCAACAATTACAAGTGTTTTACGTGTATTTCATTTCCAATGTCCCTTCTCATATGAAACAAAAACAAGAAAAAAAAACAAAGCCAGTACTTACAGATAAATTCTTCTTCTCTGTTAACTTCTATAGAATACAATCCACCAACTCAAACGCATCGTGCTTTTATTTCTTCAAATGAAACCACTGGATTTGCATCAAAGTTTATATACCAACGAAAATAAATCCAGAAGATTCAACGAAATTCTAGAACGATTTTATTACTCTCACTCTCCGTGACTCATATATTACATCCTCCGTGTCGCCCAACCTTCCCTGCGGGCACTTTTGTTAAAACAGATGGTGGTCTCTTTTCTTAAAGAACCTTTGTCGCGTTCCATGTTTCGTTCTGAATTAATTTTCCTGTCACGTTGCAGTGTTTACCTGTTGTTTCCCCAAACAATTAATCTTTAAAGGATTCCGTTTCCGTTTCAAGAAAGTCTTTAAAATCAAACGGTTGACATTAATTATACACTTCAAGAACCATGCGTGAATTCTTTACATTATCAATTACTTCCTTTATATAAAAATGTCCACTATACCCAGAACTAAATTAACATTATTTTCTCATTTAAACCCAAAACAATTTATTTTCAGTAACTAACGTTGTTTTATTTAAATTTGTCGCTATAATTCAAAGCACTACAAAGTCTGCCGATTCATTCTATCTCACACCCTCATTACAAATTCATTCAACTTACCACTTTATAAAGACCGAATGCAAGGATCATTATACATGGGCGAGCTCTGTTTAGACATTCAAAATGTTAGAAATTACACAAGAAATAATTAATCCACATGAAGTACAAGCACAGCTTACCGTTTCCTTTAATTTCATATTCAAAAATTAATCTTGTCACTTTATCATAATCTACAAAGGAACGCATATAAAAGAAAAGTGGACAAAAAATATGTAAGTCGTTATTACGTACGCGGACAGGCGCCACTGAATTAATGAGACTACAGTCCGGTACAGCATGCGTAATTACATGTCAGTAATTGTACCTAAAGCACCGGTAAAAAAAAGCCGTAATGATTCAATTACAATTGAACCATTGTACTTCAATTTATTACTTCAATGAGAGTACTTAGAGTAATTACAATATTCACTACTTCAACGACATTATGTACATAGAGTACCGAAAGTGTAAGTACAGAAACTAATTGAAAAAGGCGACACAGTAATTGTAAGTGGGGTACAGATGTAAACTATTCTACTGTGCTCTATAAGTGTGTATTCCAATATACGTAATGACGTCATCAACCCTTCCTTTGTGGTGCAAAACCTAAGGAGCCTATTTATTCTTTAATACAGACGTGCACTATCCCGACCATGTGGTCAACCCATAATTAGTCCATCAACACCGCATAAATTATCCGAAAAGTAAAATGCCATATACGCAACTTTCTCCAACAGATCCTATGTATGCTCCCAAGTAATTCATTGTATCTTCTTTGCTTCTTAACCGATCTTAATGATTTATGTGTCAAATGAAATATATTTTAATACCCTTTTAAGTTAAAAAATGTGTTCCTCGATCATTCCAGTTGTTTACTTTTCATGTTTAAAAATATGAGTTATACCCATCATAAAAAATGCAAATTTTAATATACAATTATTTTTATAGATGTTTATTTCAATGATTAGTCAAACACTTTAGGTAATTTATTATATTCTGTTACCTTCTACGTCATTTAGTTTTTAAATAATGAAGATTGGACTATTAGTTTAGGAGATATGTGCTTTTTTCACAAACGTTGCACTTTGGCTGGTCGGCCATATTGGCGGCCATATTGGGAGAAATTGCGCATTATCCCGATCACGTGACCAACCCATAAATAGTCCACTACTACCATACAAACTATTCCAAAAGAGAAATGCCGTATACGCAACTTTTCCAACAGACGTGGTCTGGCCCCAAGACTAGTACCCAAATGTATACAGGGGTCGGTGGCTCAGTGGTAGAGCGTTGTCATCCCGTGCTTGGGGTCCCTGGTTCGATCCCAGCTCGCGCCGTGTGGACTTTGTGGTTGACAAACACCGTTATCGTGGGTTTTCTCGGGGATCTCCCGTTTCCTCCCACTTTCTTCATTCCATCATTTCATTTATTACTCATCATCGCCGTCTCCTTTAGCCTAACCGGCATAACCGTTGGACGTAAAACTTCCTTTCAGTTTTTCAAATGTATACATAAATCAGTCAACGCGTTACATGATTATACGTGAACATATGCATGGTATTAACACTATCATCTATTGAAGATTTTCATGGTCTAACTACCAAAACTGAGAAAACCTTCGAGAAAAGATATTTTATGAAACTGAAAAAGAATAATCAGAATAGGTATAGGTATGTTCATGTTATGCGTGAACAAGTACACAATAAAATCAGTTAATTACGATATTAACACTGTCAGCTGTTGAAGAATTACATAATCTAGTTTCGAAGAATATAATTAGATTCTAATAAAATTTATATGAAATCACCGGGAAATCATATTATTTTAAACAAACAAGCAAAAGGATTATGAAGATTGGTTTATCAACGTCAAGGTATGTATGATCATAGACAGAAACACAGCATGAATACTGTGAGCCACGGAAAAGTTTTATAGTCTAGCTCCGGTGACTAGTGTTATAACTAATAAAACTCCGAATGACCAAAGCAGTATATATATATATATATATATATATATATATATATATATATATATATATATATGTGTGTGTGTGTGTGTGTGTGTGTGTGTGTGTGTGTGTGTGTGTGTATTATGAAAGAGAGCAAAGTTCTTCTTCATATTTTAGTAGTTAGAGTGTTTGCCTTTGACGCACGAGCTAGTGTATTCAATTCCCAATAGAGAAACCTCGAAATTTCTACATCGGTCAAAATCGAATTTATATTGTAAAATTTATTCTATATAGATTTGTTGATGACAAAGGTTGCAAATATAAAACAATTAGTCAATCATAGTTGTTTGTATAACTGTTATAATATAATATTGTAGGGTGCCTACTTGGAAATAATCTGTTATTTGTCCGATGAGACTGAGAAAAAGAAATGGAAAACAAATTCACAATTCTGGCCTATGACTTACATAGATAGAACTGATTGCTAGAAATGATTGCTAACCTTTCATCAATACTTATCTTTGCATCTGAACATTACCAACCTAATCGCATCTATAACATTAACGAAACTAGCTACACAATGTCAGACCTGTCCATTCAACCAACATCTCCAAATCCAATAAAATGTCAAACGCAATAACTTCATCAACGTATCCTAGATCAAAAACTGTAAGGCAATATCTACACCTCTATGTATTGGTGATAAATGTATTTTAGTTTCTAATATAGTTTCTAATATAGTTCTGAGATCTGTAATCCAATTAATCCTGATTTTCAACTCCATAAGTTTCTCTATCAACCATAGGTGACTGACCTTGAACCTTCCTTAACTTCAAACCAGTGCATCTATGTGATCCTTGCGTGACTTGGCCCTAAAAGAATCGTCATATTGATCCTGAAATATTGGTTTAGCATCCCTCGCCCTCAATCGACGTACGGAAACGACGACTGTGAGAGAAAACAATTTTATGAGGGTAATAGAGTTTTATCATCTTTGTTATTGTTCAAGCTCGTAGACGTAACTAATTTATCAGAAGACATTCTTTGAGTTTGTATACTTAGTATTTCTGCTTAATGTTTCTATGATTTTGACAATTATATCATGCTAATGCGATTTCTTTAATGTGAATATTTATTTCTTTACTACATTTTATTTCCATTTTTCATTTGTTCTCGGAACAAATGTACTCAGACGTTGTGTGTACTGAGATAATAACAAAGTAATATAAGCTCCGCAGTTACCCAAATCATTTATCAGATACCGTATTACCAGCTATGTAATTGTCGTCCCAGAGACGAGAGGACCTTAAGTAAGTTAGTATTTTTTTTTAATTGAGTTTGTTTGAATTTTATTATTCACAACCGAATAGGGTTGCATATTATAATTTGCTTTAATTTGATGATATCATATCATAGAATTCAGAAACGAAACTACAAAGGAAATACTTTTAAATATTATGTTGGAAATTGGTTTTGGGATCATAATTACTGGGGAACAAGTAAAATGTATACTGTACATCTGTTAACACATTACATGCGGACGTATATGCAAGTGTGAATATCAACTCAGATCTCTACATATAAGTCATAGTTACATTAAGCTAAATATTTCATTTACGTATATTGTGGGCATTCTGGCTCAGTGGTAGAGCTCTTACCTAAGGTGCGTGCAGTCCTTGGTTCGATCCACGGCTAAATGAGTTCGTGTAGACAACATTTCCGTGAGTTGTCCGTGTCCATGACCGTGAGTTCTCTCGTGGTATTCCCGTTTCCTCCCACTTTTCAGTCCACCAATTATTCAATCATTCACTTGCTTTAATCATCGTCCCCTTAGCCTAAAGGGTATTATCATGGGACGTTAAACTGAAAAGTTTCATCTCTGTATATCCATATTATAGAACACAAAATATAACTAAGTGGTGTTCTGTTCTGTATATCTGCTACAAAAAGTTGAAACTCGACTTTTTAAAGATCAAGTATTGTTAAATGTTCTCAAGTTCCATAGTTTCTTATTACGCGGAACTTTATCAATAAGTTGTAGCTCGTGGGATTTAACTATGTACCACAGACATCTAGCATAAGTGCAAAGTTGAATCGGTTGCGTCATTTTGAGCAATGTAATCCGACCCAGTGGCTATTTTGTAATTACGGCTTACTCGGACTATCACAGATCAGATTTGTTATCCTTAGAAGAGGTTATGCTCATTAATCTTAATGACACTTATGCTTCCTTAGGATCACATTCACTCGAGGAATACTGCACTAGTTTGAGCTCGCATTTATTTATATTGCTAGGCTTGCATTGGTCGCTAACACTCTCGTCTTTTGTGCGAGTGGTTCTGGGTTCGATTCGAGGTAGGGGCACTCGGTCGAAACAGTGTAAAAGCTTTTGCAGGCCAGTCATCCTCAGTGAGATTTTGCAGAGTTTTTCTCATTCACACTAGACAAATGCCAGCTTGCTACCTAACATGTAGGTCCCAAACCACTTCCTTCCTTCCCCAATCATTTCTTCGTTCCCTTTCCTTGAATAGTGTAATCGCCAAGGAACGTCATTCCTCATGAGTGACGGGCTAACATGGCCACAGACGCCGAAAACTCAGAAATCTAATTCCTTCCTAGACTTGCACTCATTATCCCTAATAGCGCTCTACTCACTAGCGTTGTAAAAAAACGTTTTTTTTTGTGAAGTTTTTTTTTCAAAAAAAAACATCGTTCTTTTTCATGTTTCTTTTAATGTCTGTTTTTCTTCTGACAGCTATTATTTATTGATTTATGTTACAGATTACTGAAATAATCAGCAGAACGTGAGTCGAAGCCCTCGTAACTTACAAATCGTTTGTTTCTTTGTACCTATACGAACAAAATTATGTGATTATTCCTTTCGGACTCAGGTCATTTTTGGCGTTTTCCTACATTTTCAGTTAGTGACGTATTGCTCAAAAACCATTCATTCGATTAATATGGTTAAGGCCTTGTGTTTTTTTTAGAAAATGGATGTGGCTATGCTTTGGTGTAAGTTGCATTGCAGTGTTGCCAATGGGTGGGAAATTATTGAGGGAAATGTATGGATGAAAATTTACAAAAAAAAAATCCCTAACCGAATTTCAATTTTTTTTGTATATAGCACCACTGCTGCTATATGGGTTCAAGTCACCTAAAAAATTCTTTGGTGTGTTGACAAGGTACAGTGAAATCCTGAAGTCGCTGGCTTCCATTCAAAGTGGGAAAGAAAAAATTCTCTGTCTTCATACACATGAAATTTTGACACGTTTTACGCCTCAGAAGCAAAAATGAACATATATACCGGGGCTGCAGCTTCTCTAATTATCCTATTGAAACTTTTTATGGTGCGTTCTTTAGGACAAGGGGGAATATTTCAGGTAGTGGTACGTTTGTTTTAATGTAGCTATCAAGAGGGTAATAATAGAGGGGGAAATGGAAATTTTCCTAATTTTTCACCTAAAATCAAAAATTAATTATTTTGGCTGGAAACACTGCCATCAGACAGACAAAAATAATATAAAAATAAACCATAGTGCTCTAAGAATATATCCTACAAGTATCATGGCGATATATAACAAAGTAAGCATGAAATTAAAAAAAAAATCTCATTTTACCTCAGAAATTCACCATTTTCTTACCATTTTCACAACAATTTATTATAAACCTCAACTGTACTCTCCCTACATATTCTAGTGAAACTTGTTATAGTGCGCTGTATAGGCTAATGATAAGGCTTTTAGACACTGGTATGTTTGTTCGAATGTAGCCAACAAGAGGGAAATAATAGAAACCAAAAGGATTTTTTTTTTCAAAATTTGCCTCTATAATATGGAATTAAAATTTACTGTAGGTGGCAACACTGCTATCAAACACACATAAACTATCTTAAAATAAGCTTTGGTATTCCTCTAATATATCCTACAACTATTTTGACAATATCTAATAAAGTAAACATGTCAATAAAAAAATATATCATTCTACCTTTAAAAATCACTAGCTATATTTCCAATTAGAGAACAAGGTCTACTGTAAACCTCAACTGTACTTCCCATAATTATCCTATTGAAACTTTCTATAGTGCATTGTATAGGGCAAAATGAAAACATTCAGACACTGGTACGTTTGTTCCGATGTAGCCAACAAGAGTGAAATTATAGAGACAAAACAGATTATTTTCCCAAAATTTCCCCTAAAATCTGGAATTAAAATTTTCTGTAGCTGCTAAAACTGCTACCAGACAAACGCAAACTATCTTAAATTATCCACTGGTACAACACTAATATATCCTACAAGTATTATGGCGACATTTAAGAAACTAAGCTTATATAGTTTCTTAAATATCGCTAATATAGTTTCTTATATAGCTTTTTCGACTGGCGTAAGTTGACTTGCACTCGGACGTATAGGTACGGATTTATAAACAAAACTTTAGAATTTTTCCCCAACTTTAGCAAAATTTTAATTTCCCTAATTGGCAACACTGCGCGCAGGCTCATCCAATTGGTGTCAACAATTAGGTATTCATCCGAGGTATCTACCTGGCAAGCCTTAAGGAGGTCTTTCTACAACGAAGGAAGCTACAGGGAAAAAAAGTAAAGGAAATTCGAAATTAGAAAATTCTCGAATTTTTGACTAGGTTAAAATTTGAGAAGGAAATTCGACATCAGAAGAGAAAGAAATTGATATGATAAACTATGGTCCAACGATATTTGGCAAGAATAATATCCCGATATCTTCATTAGTGTCCACGCAGGAGCGGATTAAAAAGTGACACACCCGTGTTTGCAACTTTGGCCACCTGGGTCCGAAAGGATTACGAGTGTACATTTGATTATTATTATTATTTTTTTTTGACTACTAACCCGTGGTGTTGTTGTAGTTACAGTCTCAACTAATAATAATATCGTTGTTGTAAACAATAACTTTATAAGGAAAATGTTCTCTCCTTTTTTACATCTTACAAGGGACATCACCCAATTGTCCGGCTCCGATTTCAATGAAATTTTTGTTGCTGATAGAGGACATGTATTCATTACTTGTGATGACAGAAATTTTTGCCATGGTGCATGTTTTCTATTTTTTAATAATTTTTAAAGGTTGTGATGTGGTTAATAGAGATTACTGCAGAAGTCCCTTACTACCCTTTGTAAACGGAGTGTTAATGAAAGAACAACCATGTAGATACGTATAGGGCCCAGGGGGAAGTCGTATGGTACGTATGACCTTGACGGCAGCCATCTTGAAATCCGCCATTTTGAATTAAGATCAAGTTTTTAAAGTGGGAATAGGGTAATATAATACATAATTTCGGGCTAGAATTTAATCTGGAGGACAATGGTGAAGTTAGTTTTAAGATGCGACTATTTGGTGAAAAGTTACAGGCATATTAATGGTTTATACTTACTATGTGCGTAAGTCCCTAACCTCCGCTTCTAACCCGCGTATTAATGATAATAAGTGGATAAAGGTTTCGGTAATACATATTATGCCTAGAGGGAAGTGATACGATAAGGGTATCATTGACGGCAGCCATCTTGAAATCCGCCATTTTGAATTAAAGTGAAGTTTTGAAAACTGAAAACTATAGCATGTGGCACCAAATTTTAATAGTAAATTTTCCCCAAAAACCAATGGTATGCTTATTTTTGTTCTATAGTTAACCAGTATGAATTTATGACTCTTCTAATTTTCACGAAACGTCCATTATTCGATCTTTCAAACTGCCAACACTCCTAATTTTCACCGCATGTTTTAAGATTCAGAAAGATTACTGGATGCTTATCCCAACACTATTCATGAACTGACAAATCGCAACTCTTAAAAAAATGTAATAAATTTAGAGAACATGAGCCATGGAAACAATTGCAAAGTGCCAGTTGGAATCTTAAATTTACTATTAAAATTTGGCGCCACATGCTATAGTTTTCAGTTTTCAAAACTTCACTTTAATTCAAAATGGCGGATTTCAAGATGGCTGCCGTCAATGATACCCTTATCGTATCACTTCCCTCTAGGCATAATATGTATTACCGAAACCTTTATCCACTTATCATTAATACGCGAGTTAGAAGCGGAGGTAAGGGACTTACGCACATAGTAAGTATAAACCATTAAAATTCCTGTAACTTTTCACCAAATAGTCGCATCTTAAAACTAACTTCACCATTGTCTTCCTGATTAAATTCTAGCCCAAAATTATGTATCATATTATCCTATTCCTATTTCAAAAACTTGATCTTAATTCAAAATGGCGGATTTCAAGATGGCTGCCGTCAAGGTCATACGTACCGTACGACTTCCCCCTGGGCCCTATACGTATCTACATGGTTGTTCTTTCATTAACACTCCGTTTACAAAGGGTAGTAAGGGACTTCTGCAGTAATCTCTATTAACCACATCACAACCTTTAAAAATTATTAAAAAATAGAAAACATGCACCATGGCAAAAATTTCTGTCATCACAAGTAATGAATACATGTCCTCTATCAGCAACAAAAATTTCATTGAAATCGGAGCCGGACAATTGGGTGATGTCCCTTGTTAGTTCCAACACTGTTTGTGAGAAACGCAGGGTGTTTCAAAATGAATATCGGTGTTTTAAGACTTCGTAGTACTTATTACATTTTACATACAATTATAAACAATCCATCAAGTAAAGGAGCACCTCAAACAGTCTTTGCTACAAGTGTTCGATGTGAGATTCATTCGTCACACGGCACACATCTAGTCGATAGGCGAGAAAGGGCCATAAACATTCCGCCATATGGCACAAAACACATTCAATTTAGGGGAGTCTCGTTTCAATTGTACCATCTCCTAAGGATTTGCTGACGGCCAGATGCAAGCATTATGAGTGTCCACATTAGCCCTTAGGTGAAATGTCCATTTATCACTGAAGACGACACGATTTAGAAAATCTTCATTGTTATGCAGCAATATTTCACTTGCGAAATTGGCACGTAAACCGTAGTCTGTAGGCTTTAGACCTGTAGCAACTGCAAACAATAAGGATGTAGTTGCAAGCGTCTCCTTAATATTCTTCACACAGACGGTTGCACTATACAGATTCAGTCTTTATTAAAACACAAAACGCTTTCTGCTCTCTAGTATCCATCTTTGCTACTTGCTCTTTCTAACGACAGACAAAAGAAACCAATCATGTGCATGCGTGTGTACAAAACTGTTTGAGTTGCTTTTTTCATTTGATATAATATTTATAATTGTAAGTTAATTGTAATATATACTACAAAGTTTCAAAACCTTTATATTACTTTTGAAACACCCTGCATTACTTCAGGTTGTGTCATCCTAGATTGAAATCTTGTATATACATATCATCGAAGCCGGCCCTAGGCAATTTTTCGCCCCGTGCAATGGCATAATTTGCCGCCTCCCCCTTTCTCCAGAAGAACAAATCTTAAAAGTCATTATTTTAAGTATGCTACTCCAGCATGAATAACGAAGGGGAGGGTAAGAGCAGTTGCACTCAGAAAGGCTTAAATACTTACTAAAAACGCAATCCCGTCGTGTCTTTTTTCTTTAAATATTAATATATTATGTTAGTGAAAGGTAAAGTAAACACACTTGCAGAGGAAAGATGGTAATCCTTTTTATAGAATTCAATATCGAGTTTCAATCTCAATGTATCAGTTTACGATTCCAGTGCAACTAGCTCTTTCATCTTTATTTCTTGATTTTTCTTCTACATCTGTTAATATTTAAAAAAAAAACTTGTTTTATCTTCAATGATAAGGAACTTGTTTCTGACAAAAACATGACTAGTTGTAATATCAAAACTGTGATAACTTACTAAATGGAACAGATATTCGCTACTATTCGAGAATTGAATTCCTGCATTTGAAAACAATCAAGCAATTTGTGCTCGGATTGATTCGACCATTTGCTTTAGCATTGTCCATGTAACGTTAAACTAATGCAACCTAAACATAATTTATGAATGTAGTATTCAAATAGGTCAGCTTAGTACATGTAACTACCATCATCATGAAGTCTGTTTCCAACAAGAAATATTTAATTTAAATAATGACAGATGTTGCCGTACCCTCCAAACTTGCCGCTCCATGCAAATGCACGTGTTGCATATATGGTACAGCCGGCTCTGCATATCATATATATATCTAGTTGACAAATTATTTATATATTATATTTAGAAAAATACTATTAGGCAAATTAGTATTAGTTTTTACCTTTAGATAAGTTATTTGAATTTTATACTGTTTGTGACATTATTTTCGTACTTATTAGAGGCCTGTTTTCAAGAAAAAAAAAACATTTCTACTTTTACTTGTTAGTTGATACTGATGAAAACTGCTGAAACCCGAATTGTTAATAGGTATGGTATTCATGTAAATTGTAAAATATTTGTAGCGTATCAGTATCTAGCGTTTAATTTATGTTCCATTTTACGGTGATTACACCTGCATAAAAATATTTCATACTTAAATAGACGTAAGATGCATTACAAATGACTATTTGAAAAAAAAAACGAAATTTAGAAAAAAACTAGAGGCAATGTTTTTTTTTCTAAAAAAAACGTACATTTCTAAAAAGAATGCGAACGTTTTTTTTCTATTTACAACACTACTACTTACTACCCTCATTGGTGTACAAACTCAGAAACTAGGCTCCCTAGTCGCTATCCGTTTCATAATATATATGTTCATACATGTGCTGGCACTTATTTATTCAGTTCGAAGGTGATTGAACAATAGAATCGGACTCACGAGCTTAGATACAGATGATGATAGAAGGACGGACTTGCACTTTAGATTGCAAGTTACTTCATTTTCTATGATCACCTTCCTAATTTAGTAGTAAAGTTAAAAGAGTTGAGTGACAACCAATATTTTAAAAAAAAAAGTAAAAGGAACAAAAAGAAACAAAAAAGTTCTTTCTATATAAAGGACTGGCTGTGATCTTTTGTAATTTTTGTTCACCAACTATTTTTTAAAAGAGTTTGCACAATGTATCCCAACTGGTCTGTCTTAATAAACGCATTAAGCGAAAACCCTATAATTACCATTATTAATGGCTGTGGGTTGGGTCTTGGCGGCAGTTGTTTTGTAGGTTGTTTATCGTTTTTACCTGTCTGCAGCAGACTTTCCATTTAAAGGATTTAAACAACCACTTTAGTATTACACTTGCACCCTCCCATTCAGTTCACAGGATAATTATTATCAAGTGGTTTGAACATTATACTAACTTTTGGTAGAAGTGTAAATTACACTGATTTTGTTAGTTTCTTCCATCCATTTTTTATTCTAAATTCAGTTCATTACGACAATATAAGACTAAGAAACTTAAACGATGTAGTACTCATTAAAGGATTAAATCTTTATTCTAAACATAGGGAGACACATTCATTAATGGTTCTGTTTTATTTCTTCCTCATAACTTACGGAAAAGCTGACATATAGATAATAAAGTGTAGCGGTCTTATTTTGGATTATGAATTCACTAATAATTGGATGAGCTTTTCAAAATGTTTACTATTATCATACACACTAATCTAAAAGCTTTAAGGTAAGTGGCTCAGTGGTAGAACGCTCATATGTTGTGCGAGAGTTGCCTGAGGATCTATCTCTATCCATGTGAATATGTAGCGGACAATGTAAGTCCATGGACTCCCTCATTTCCGTCTCAAGGGTTCATTTACGCACGCTTTCGGAGATGCTAACAAAACTTCTATCAACCTTTTTGTTACTAGTATTATCTAAAATATTATGGATTCTATCATGGGTAATTAAATCTTCACGAAATTATCTATACACAACCGGTATACAGAGTGACACATTATTTCGTTAAACCAATTATCTTAAATACTTATGCCCGAAAATTATAAGACCTGTGTCCGCAAATTTGAGCGAAACAAGAATCATTTTTTCTCTAAACTTAATTTTACTTAATATGATGAACAAAGAAACAATTGCGGAAATGACACTGACGAGTATTTACAGAAGCAGTTAGGTAGTACAGTAGTAGTAGATAGTTACAAACATTCTATACTTATTGAGGAATTGTTGTTGACCCAGCAGTATTGGATTGTGTAGAAAGTTTAAGATTTATCAGATGAACTAGAAGAAGTTTATAATGCTATTAAGATTTTTTTCTTTCTTTTTATCATTTTTGTAATGAAGCTTACCTTTGTTTATCATGACATCAGAGGAGATAGTGTCTGATGAAGCCAAAGTGATAGTTGGCGAAACTGTAACACGTATGTAGTTTTTTTTGTGTGAATATATTGTTTTGCTCAGCAAATAGTTTGTTTGTGTTTGATTTATTATCTTGGGAACAGAATAGTTGTTTCATCTTCTCTGTTGGTCTTCTTCTATTTTATTTTTAAATTTACAACTACTATACACACTTAACGTGGTGCAAGGATTTTAGAATTAAATGTTTACATTATTCCCATTAATAGGCAAAAAAAAAAAAAAACAGCTTTTCAAGCTGACAAAGCTAGGTAGACCAACTTAATTGAAAGCACGACAAAATTATACGTGAAAGTCATTTGGAAAATTAGAGACAACTTATTTTTCCTAATAGACTCTCTATCGTTTATTAAAATTATTACAAAAGATTAGTTTCATTTTACGCATATGTATAATGCTTACGAACTAAAATAATAATAATGATACTAATAATAATAATTTAATCCTATATTGCAACTTCTAGCAGCAACCCCTAGATTCTGGCACCCTCAAGAAAAAAGCAATTAAAGTGTAGAGGTATTTTCGTTAATTTTGACAAAGAACTTGAATCTACATTCAGTCGGCATTTTATCCAGATATGTTTGTAAAGAATCTCCCGCCCCCTGGAAATTGTAGAATTCCCTTAAAGGTAATAATGAATTTATTTCATAACTGTAACAAAAGACAAAAGTGATGGATATAGTCTCCACCTAGAGCTTTAGATTCCCGAAATCGAGGGGACTGGATAAGACACTGCTCTTAATTTTTTTGTCAATTTCTGGAAAGAATGCCAAGACAAAGACAAGTATATCTGGAAGTTGGATAACTTACGTAAATCTAAAACTAGTAAAGTCTTGTAAGCAAGGATAAACACTGTAGCCTTATTCGATTTTCATCGTAATAAATATAAATTTGTACTTCAGGCACGCACCCAGAAATTTTTGTTGGTGGTGTACAAAGATTAGGGGCGTCCAACACTATATCTATTTAGTATTGAACTAGTGTTGTTCTGTATCCGAAAAATCAATGTGTAATTTTTCCAAGTACTTCCTCCAGCAATGCCCATCCCCTCTCAAATTCATAGTCGCAATTCACCAAATTTACAATCTTCTTTCCCTCCGAAAAACAGTAAAGCAAACCGAAGTTGGTTATGACAAAACCAAGATAACTTGCTTTCTAGGCTAAATTTTATTCAATTAAAAAAACATCTTTGCAGTATAATTAAAGTTCGATCCTAACAGTTCAATGAAACATTATGCCCCTCCCCCCAACAAAATCTCATCCGTGCAACCTAAAATCCGCCTATGGATACCCTTGAGAGGAAAATAATGAAATTAATTATTTTTTTTATAAGAGAAGAAAAACTAGCGATGTAGTATTATATCAGATCTTTAGGCCAAATCAATCATTTCTCTGTTAAAAAAAAAAATGTAATTTTATTAAGAAAGTGTACAAATGTTTGTCGAGTTACTGAGATGGGACGGAGTCTGAACGGGATTGGTACTCCGTGATTCCGGCCCTGGAGTAGACATAACATAATTATTAAAAAGAGTTGCGATGCTTTGGGGAGGGAGTCCGTATCAGTGGACCCCCTATTTGGGTGCTCTCCTGTTGTACTTATAGCTTTCATTTACAGTTGTTGACTTTCTTAATCCAGAAAGGTAGTATTAAGGCCAAATACTCTGATCTGGAACACTGGAAGAAGTTTGAATACATGGGTGGATTCTCAGTACATCCTTCATTATTCTGTGTAAGGAACTGAAATGTAAATTATCCTCTCTTGATCAAACTTCTACCAAATGAGAGTTTCATTATGGTGGCAGTTTAGATAATGCTTTAGTGAAGTATTTTATATCACACAACGCAATAGAAGAAATTCAACATTTGTTCAAATTTCTAAAGAAGTGTGGAAACTATTGGCCAGACTGATAATAAGCATTTAATTATGGAACAAATGCACATACAAAATCTATGATTTGAGCGCATTTGAATTCTTAATGTTATATATATATAACATATATATTACCAACATATATATTATATTTCCAACTTTTGTGCTTTACAAAAAGATAATAAACAAATAAGATATAATGGAAGGACTCATATTCTTTTGTCTACAGTATTCAGAATTATTTGGAGATACAAGAACACTACTGGAAGATTGAATGAAATTTGTACATTTTGCAGTCAATATCAAAAATAAGTATTGTTAACCTATCCTCGATATTATTGCAGACATAGAGGAAAAAAGCGCAAAACTTATAACTGAGTTGAACATAAAGGCTCAAGAAAGTTTCGTGCTATCTTCATTTCCCATACAGCTATCTAGAATTCTTCAATTCGTAATATAACCAATCAGTTGTTACCTGCTGTGATTTCATTACAGATTTTTGTTTCCTGTCATTACGTGGAGAAAGGACAGGGAAGTGAGGCGTCGTTTTCCCTTGGGTTATCATCTGGATGAAGATAATCACTGTAATTTGATTGGGGGAGGAAATAACTATTTCATGGACCACAACAATACGTGCAACTATCACGGTTTCAGTTTAAGAAAAGGGTTTGTAGTTGCAATTTAATTGCTAGATAGAAATTAGACTTCGAAACACTCAAGTATCAGAAGAAACCAGAGTAAGAATTCTATTATTTTCCTCCAAACAAATCTTACACTGAGAAAAAAAAATGTAGGTGGCATACTTAAAAACGTAGGTTACATTCGTAATTCCTGTAGTTTCTGGACTTAACGTAGAACCGTATATAACATCCTGCAGCAAACGTATAGCTGAAAAAGTATGTATTATACGTACTGTCTGCATAAGTGCAATGACGTCATTCGTGTGACGTCATCTGCAGTAACAAGTATATACGGAGGTAATATCTAGCTTTGTGACGTCAGGGTCGTATGTAGCATGTGGGTTAATAATGACTACATACACTGACTATCAGGACGGAGCATAATTTCAAGAAGTGTGCAATATATGTTCTGTACGTATGTTTCTTGCGTTCAACCCCGAGACAGCATCTATATTGTACTTGTGCCCCATACGTACGACTAGATACAGTATACGTATTGTACGTATGTATTATACAGATTTTCCTTATGTCGCACACAGCTTGTCCAGATACAGCATACAGAATATACGTATGCACCATACAGAGTGCATATATGTAGCTTACAGACTGTCTGCATGCAGCATATAGATTATACGTATGTCGCGTACAGGTTGGCCATATGTAATGTATAGATTGGATGTATATAGCTAATAGGTTGTCCATATGAATATACGGATTTTACCTGTATCGAATACGTATTGCCTTCTTGTAATGTATGGATCGGACATATGCAGGATCTAGATTGTACGTATAGTGCACCATTATTAAAGTGCTGCAACATACTGCAAAATACATGATACATTCTTACTGTAATGTTGTCAAATATTGTTTTACTCTGTATGAAAACAAAAATAGCTTAAAATATGGTTGATCTCCTTTGTGCCAATAATAATAAAATTAACAATACTACACTTTTCAAATCTTAGTTTGGAGCAGTGAAACTGTCCAAAGAAATGTATTTACCTGCAGGGTGTCCTATAAGTTTGGGCTTCCTGCTAATTCGTTGGAAAGCTACTGCAAAGCCAAGTGTTGAAAAGTGACAAGCGTTAATTTTAAAATTATGGGCACAAAGGAGGTTAACCATATGTTAAACTATTTTCGTTTCCATACAGAGTAAATCAATATGTGATATATTACTGTAAGAATTTATCATATGGTTTGCAGTTAGTTAGTTGCAGCACTTCAATAATAATACAAAATGCACAGCCTCATACAATCCTATATTCAAACTCAAACAAGATTTACGTACAATCATTTATTAAGCTGTTATCATCCATTGCTTGTACGATATAAAGATTAGTTTACCTCATTCTTTTCCTTAATAGTATCTTCTTCTAAAGTGCAGTTGTTACCACAAGAGGCCTGAATAGAATTTTCCAGAAATAACTTCTCTGTACATTTTAATTAACAGGTAAGTTATGTCTTTGTTTTTTTTTCTAATGTCGCAATAATTAAAAGTGTGGTGTCAGCCGAAAACGTATTCGCTCACAAGATGATTCCTACTCAGTACTCACCATTAAAAATTCAACACCAAGAAGGAGACTGGGTAGATGCGCCAAAGTTCTCAGGCCGATACCTAATAGTAAGTGCAGAATATTCTTAAACGTCCGCTGTATTCGCTGTGTGACAACGTGGTGACAGCGGAGGCGTTGTGCAGCCATCGACTAAACATATTTATTCTTTCCTGCTCTAGACATTCTGCAAATTTGGACTTTTCTGAATGCATCCTTCTTAGTGCAACATTTTAAGCAACGAGCAATTTAACAGTCTCATACATTGCTTAAAGAAAGAGCAATGATTCTCAGAATTACTCGGAAGATATATATATACAATAATTTAAAACGGTTATTTCAAACTTTGCAATTCAAAGCACGAAAAGAACTATAGATAAAGGAACACTGATTTTAGCCAAATAGTAATTAGTAAACTCAATCACACTCAGTACCATTAGTTGCTTGGTGTTATCCGTAAGTCAGAGATCACGGTATCGTGTTGATTTTTGCATTTGTATAACGCTAAAAATGTATTTTATCGCTAATTGAACCCAGTACCATATATATACCGACAGGACGTACCTTAGTCACAAGGTGACATGAGTGAAACACTAAACTATTCGATTGACACCTGCGGCCTTGTCAACACTAGAGAAAGTTACAAAGTGATTAAGTAAATACGGAACATAGTTCATACAAAGTATAGCGATGTATGAAGTCTGCGTTTCATACGACTTGGATAAAGGATAAATCTGAAATAGTAACAAAGAAATATATAATGATTTCTCTGGATAATTTGGATTAGTCCAGAATTCGAACACACACACGCTGGTAAGTCTAACATTTTTTTCTTTTACTGCTTTCTTCGGATTCCCAATAAAGTTGACTACTGAAAAGCTGAGTTATAGATTCTGTATTAAAACAACACCTTCGCTAGACATGTTCAGTATACACATTGTCTTACATACAGAACAATACATTAGTTACTAATGCATGTCTGAAATAATAGTGCTTCGTATAGAATTTTACTTCATCCAATCGCAATAGCACAAAGATAAAAAATATTGCGAGGGATAATGTTCTTATTACAGAGAAAAAGAGTTAAAATGACTAAACATTAACAATCATTTTCTTTAAACAGGGATAATATTTTATTATAATTTATGGAAGAAAGAAATAATTTGTAGTACAGTATCTTTATTAGGGTTATATATTCGTACAAAATAATGTAAGTACAACTGGGTCTGTCTTCAGAAAGGACGTACTTTTAGCCACAACCTACACTGCTTCTTTTGACTGTCTTTTAAGCAGAATCCTGGTTTGAAGCACGAAATACCTGCAACAAAAATCAGAAAATATTTAAAATGTTACATTCAGTGTGCTTAATTTGGTTGTACTTAACAATACAAAATATCTTAACCTTTTTGAGATTAAATGGAAAAAAAATCTGTTCGGTCAGGTATGGACTTTTGGGTTGCACGTAGAAAAACTATGAGGTGTTTATTGATGCTGAACAACAACTCAAAATGTATTACCATTCAAAAGTAAGTGGGTACCCCAATGGTGTTCGGGGTACCATGGGGTACCTAATGTCTGTATTTTATAGATATATGGAAATGTATGTCTCTAAAATGTAAGGAACTGAGATCTGTTTACCGTAAACCTCAACTCGGTAAGCCTTATGGATATCGAGATATGGGAAAATAAAGAACGACACCATAGAAATGTGGGGTTTGCGTACTAGATGGGCAGTTTTGGAAACGTAATTACAAGGGCTTACAACCACCTCAAAAGTAGTTTCAATTAAATACACTACACACACGCCCTGTTGTGGGTTTTCGGGTACCATGATATTCGCAGAACTCTCATTTCTCAACATTCTAAAATATGTCTTAATAACGTTTTAAAGAACCTTAGAGGTGTGTGTTTACCGAAACCGCAAGTCGGTACGCCTAACAGTTACCGAAATATGATGAAATAAAAAGTGACACCATAGGTACGTGGAGCTTGCATATTAGACAGTACAATTTAGAAAATTAATTAAAATATGACTATCAAGATATTGTCAAATAAAGGGAGGATCCATACAGTTATGGGGTTTTCGTGTTAGGTGGTAAAATTTCCGAAACCGGCCATGGAAAGTTAATAAGCATCAGTAACAATTTCATCTTAAAGTAATTAGGTATTTCCATGGAGTTTAAGAACATCATGGGATCTACCAAGAATACATTTAAAAGCTTTGGAAAATATTTTTTGACATTTATAAAGAGTATTAGAAATATGTATTTACCTAAAACTTCCAGCTAGTACATCTAGCAGCTAGAGAGACACCATACAATAAAAGCGTATTAGATCTTGAAATTTCAGAAAACAATTATTGATCCTAACAAAAGTTAAATAAGATGGTACTTCTATGGGTTAAGTGAGTACCTCAGACTCGTCAGTACAATTTCGATCGAAAGATTAATTCAGCTCTAAATTTTCTTTGAACAATTCCAAGCGTTCATCGGGCTCTGAAATAAAGTGAACATTTTTTGTCAATATCTAATATAACAAGCGATATATAAGGAATTATGTATTTTATGACGTCGTACCACATGGATTTGTACTTTTGAGTCTTTGCTGAAAGAAGAAGAAATTTCAGAAAACAACCGTATATACCTTAATAGACAATTAAACTGGCGGGGGCACAGTGGCTTAGTGGTAGAGTGCTTACCTCTGGTGTATTGGGTTCTTGATTCGATCCGCGGCCAAGTCAGTTTGTAGTGGACATCGTATTCGTGGGTTTTCTCGGGGTTCTCTCTTTCCTCCCACCTTTGCATTCCATCAATTCTGTCAACAACATTCACTTGCTTTAATCAAAATCTCCCTGAGACTGAAATGCATAATCGTGGGTCGCTGCACTGAAATATTTCCTTTTATTTAATTTAAAATTAAATAGGGAGTTAAGTATGATCGTATCTCTATGGGTTAAGTGAATACTCCAATAGTTTCTGCAAAGAAAGATTAGTTAAACACCCTACCACTAAGCTACTGTGTCCCCGCCCATTGAATTGTCTTTTAAGGTATATACAGTAGTTTTCTGAATTTTTTTCCAAAAGTACAAATATATAAAGATCTCTATTTTTACGTCATAAAATATATAATTCCTTATATCTTGGTTACTATCTTAGATATTGACAGCAAATTTTCATTCTTTTGTACAGCTCGATGAACCCTTGGAATTGCCTGAAGAAAACCTAGGACTGAACTAATCTTTCGATCGAAATTGTACTGAGGTACTCATTTAACCCATAGAAGTACCATCTTATTTAATTTTGTTGCGACCAATAATTGTTTCCGAAATTTCAAGATCTCATACACTTTTATTTCACAGTGTTTCTCCAGATGTTAGATGTACTAGCTGGAAGTTTTGGGTAAACACATATTTCAAATACTGTTTACAAATGTCTCATTATATTTTCAAAAGTTTTTAAAATTTAATTTTCGTAGACTCCATGATGTTCTAACACCCCATGAAGATATCTAATTACTTTAAGATGAAATTGCTACTGGTGTTTATTAACTTTCCATGACCGATTTCGGAAATTTTAGCGAAATCTAACACGAAAACCTTTTAACTATGTTGGCCCCCCTTTATTTGACATCTTGATAGCCGTTAGTCATATTTTAATTCATTTTCCGAATTGTAGCGTCAAGTATGCAAGACACACAAACCTATAGTATCTCTCTTTATTTTCCCATATCTCGGTATCCATAAGGCTTACCGAATTGCAGTTTTCAGTTTTTTTTAAAAAAATCATTTCTTTACATTTTAGAGACATGTATTTCCATATATCTAAAATGCAGAAATTAGGGACCGCATTGAAACCCCATTGGAGTACTCACTTACTTTTGCATAGCAGGGTAAAAACGCCAGTGGTTCTCACTTTAAGTTTGAAAACATACTATTTTTTCTCTTCTCTGAGCATTGTGAATCTATCGGAGCTGTACCATAGTTGGAAAGACTCACTGATCCTTCCTATGGTTACCATGTAGCCAGAATTCAAAAAGGAGTAGTCGTTGAAGGAAAAACAATATTTAAAAATCCTTGCACCAGTAGTCGTCACCTTAAAATCAAAATGTTCCAGTCAGGATTTTCTACCAGTGTTCGTCACTCAAACAACTTGACATAATTTATTCAAAAACGCACTGTGTATCAGTTTAGGGTTAAGAATACAATATAAAGTAGTAAGCTTAATAACTTTTCATCACTTTTAGCACTCAAGAAAGAAAATAAAAACGTTTTTACATACTTTTTAAAGCAATTTCAGAAAGAAAAATGTTAACTGAATTCTAAAGTTAACTGTATTTCACTTTCACGTTAAGAGTACAATATTAAATACTATGTTTAATAACTATACGTCACTTTAAACACTCAAGAATGAATATAAACGTTTGTACATACATTTTGAAAACAATCTGAGAAACAAAATAAGTAAACTGAATTCAAAATTTAATTATACATCACCTTAAGCTTAAGAATACACTATAAAATATTGAGATTAATAACAATGCATTACTGAAGAATGAAAATAAAAATGTTTTAGCTACCGATATTGTATTTAGATGTTATTTCTCATTAACATTTTTTTTTGATAACTCGTGATCAAGTCTAGGGATGCGCAAGAGAAAAGATTTGAGATTGTCTACTCTCGAAAAGGTGCCGCGAAAGTTATGTCTCGTCTCGAAAACTGGATCCGTTTATATTGGAAGAGCTCTATCTCGTCTCGAATTTCGTAACAAAAATTCTGTCCCGTCTTGTCTCGTGCGCATCTCTAATCAGGTCCATGACCAAAAACTTTATTTCCAAAGGGGTTCGATAGGGCTTTGCGATATCCGAATTTAGATATAGATAATCGATATCGACAAACTATCGAAACTTGTTTGAAATATCGAAAAATACAGCAATATCGAAATATAAGCAATATCAAAAATCGAAAATATAGAAATATGAGAGAGATAAAAAATATGGATATATCGATCAAAAATTTCGATATCGATGTTTTGATATTTGAAAATATCAATCGTTCGATCTAAATATCACACAGCCCTAGGCTCCAACTGTTGTCACCTTTAAAGTTAATGTGTAAATTGCTGACTAATCTTCTGTAAGTACCGTAAGACGGGATTATTTAGCACTTCCGTGTTAACTTTGCACAAAATACGGCAAAAGTTTCACAGTCCTCTGTCGGTAAAATGATGGACAAAAGAGAAAGTTTCAACTGCCACCGTAAGATAGAATATCTAACTGGATTTTGACTATAATGTTGGCGGTTAACATCAGTTCTAATTAAGTGAAGGGTTTGTTGTTGTAGAGGTATGGAAAGCAGTAACTGTAAAGGCCGACAAAATTTGAAAGATATCACCTACAAGAATTTTTGTCAAAGTCAAGTCAGTTTCGTAGAATACTCTGTGTATAATGGAACTTTGAGACAATAGTTGAAATTGAAGTGTGAAACGTTTGAAAGTCATAGAAAAAATAAAACTGGGAGAAGGCTGTTTTAGCCTCTAATCGGGGCTACTTTGCACCGATCAAACGTAACCCCTTAGATAGGAAATTATTATTACTGGTACCTCCTGCCGTCTAACTTTAGAAAAATTTCCTATTCAGGTAGATGTCGGAATGGATTTCTTGTTGGAAAATAAATTACGAACAGCGGCGGATTCAGAAAAATAGTTTGAGAGGGACTTCACACAGAAACATTTCCTTTATTTAGAAATGACTAAACTATTTGAAGGGCTTGAAGCGTAGACGCATAGGAATGACTAACATTAGATTTTTTAAAAAGAAATTCTGCAATTTGGGTGGGCTTCAGCCTGAAAGCTCCAAATCCCGTAAATCTTCCACTGATTACGGTTGGGATGATATTCGTGGATATAAAGAGCAACCAAGGCAAATCAGATCTCGGAGATTTTTGCTGTTCTTGAGTTGCCATTTTTGTGGGACATACTAAACTATCAGAATGTGGTTCCTATGTCGGTACCAGAAAATACATAATTTTCTTTACAAATATCGATAATTCGTACTAAGCACTGACACCGGTACCGTAAGTCCAACCTCAATATTTGTAGACTGCATGCAGTATTGTGTAGGAAGTGAAATGTATAAATAGAGGAGAGAAAACATTGCACAGAAACATTATGTTCGTATGTTGAAAATACTTTGCAACACATACAAAAAAAGTATCTTCAGCTATTAGGTTACTTTGCAACAAAGTTTATATGAAATGAAATCTTTGAGTTTTACGTCCCACGATTATGCCGGGTATGCTAAAGGAGAGGATGATGAGAATGAATGGAATAGTAGAATGAACAATGTGTGAGAAAACGGGAAAACCTCGAGAAAAGCCACACAGTGTTTCTCCAACACAAAGCCCATTTAGCACGTGCTGGGATCGATCCAGGAACTTCACGCAGGAGAGGTGAACATTCCACAACTGAGCTACCACGTCCCCCAAAACAGAACCTCAGAATATATTTCATATAGAGTAGAAATAACAATACGTTGTAAAAAAATGGCCGGTCTGAAAGGCATGTAAACTAAAAAAAAATACAATTGCTACTCGATTTGTTTACGAGCATTATTTAATTATCTATGGTACTGAACATCGCAACACCAATATCATTATGTTATGTCCATCCTTTCAAAACTATGCCAACTTCAAAGTACCTGCTTTGCTTCGTGATGTCCGAAGAGTAGACGACTGAAGGTGAAAGCAGGCAAGTAGCATACAAATTTATGATGCTGAAGGCGTTATTTTTCACAGCTATGGAGAAAAGAGATAGAAACAAAAAAAATAACAGGAAATCTTTGTTTTACGTCCTACGAATATGCTATGTAGGCTGACGGTTACAAATGAGTAATGAAAATTTATGATCTTGGAATACGATTTGGTGGAATAATGAGGGAGAAAAATAATCATTGATTAAATATTAAATTGAAAAGAAATAAAAGCCTGACGCGCAAATACTTATCTATCCGGCACCCATCTTGATCCCCATAAAATATCATGAATGCTTGATTGATTCTAAACCCAATAATAGTAATAGTAATTTAACAATAAACACAGAATATATAATTTACGCACCTTGAAATGTAGAAATTAATGATTGTAGTCCCCAGCTTTCCAATAGACCTTTGATTTCTCCAAATGAAGATTCGGATATCTTGTTTCTTCTCAAGCAATAATGGGTTACAATAATCAGTTGCAGTCCAAAGCCAAGTCACTAAGTTAAGCATGAAAATAAAAGAATTCATTAGTTAGATGCATACAAAATCCTACGCATGTAAATCCGAATCTACTTGTATTAAATTGTAAATTTAAACAAACTAAATTATACTACAGTTATACTGACATCAAACATACATTATATTATAAGATATACAGGGTGTCTCAAAAGTCTCCTGACATAGGGTAACTCTGTTATTATCAGAGTTACAACAAAATGTAGGAAGGGAAAGCATCTCCAAAAATGATGTTTTCAATCTAAAGTGAAGGAATTTTTAAAATCGGATGACCCGTTTGCGCTGTACACTCTTTATGCGCCCAATGCGAAATGAAAATGCAACGTTGCCATTTACCTGGACTCACAACATAAGTGAGTGAAGTTGCTGTCTTTTACGCTAACATGTCGATGGCCAGCCCCCGTTTCAAACAGTAACTTCATTCACATATATTGTGGGTCCAGGTAAATGACAACGTTGCATTTTCATTTAAAATTGGGTGCATAAAGAGTATACAGCACAAACATCTCGTCCGATTTTTTAAAAAGTGTTCACTTTAGATTGAAAACGTCATATTTCGAGATGTTTTTCCTCTTACATTTTGTTGTAACTCTGATAATAACAGAGTTACCCAATGTCAGGGAATTTTTGAGACATCCTGTATACATCATAAGAAGTTAATTTCTAAATTCTACACGGATGTGATTTCAATGAATGTGAGGTGGGTGATACACATGAGGCCTTTTGGGAGTACGTCACACGGACGACCGTAATTTTGTGTTCAAAATTTTTATTATGAACTGGTGGGATATGTGATACATATGGCCACGGGCTAGAATTTTCTCAGGATGTCAAATATGCAATCAGATTTCATGCAGCTTAATTTGGTGAAAAGCTATTGCCAATTGAACGTTACATTTACCTCTTTTTTGCAGATTTTGAACCATGCCGTTATCACGTGAGGAATGGATCGAAATAATGAAACTGTGGGGCGGGAGGAGTAGGCCTATATGTGCAGTGGTTGCCGATTGCAAAGTAATCGACAATGTGACTCTGTGTCACATGATTCCGTGTCACAGTAATTAACTAAATTTGAAAAGACGGGCACATTCGTGAACAAACATTGTAGCGGTTCAAACTCGCGGAAACTTTTTCCTTCCCCATTTTGAACCGGTACATGAAAATGCCACTTTCTCCATGTTTGCCTGCGCCGATTTTGAAAATTCCTTCACTAATCGATTTCTCTCGTCGAGTACTATAAGAATCAGTTAAAATCTCGCGGTCCTTTTTTCTTCCCCATTTTGAACCGGAACATGAAAATGAGATTTTCTCCATGTTTGCCTGCGCCGATTTTGAAAATTCCTTCACTAATCGATTTCTCTCGACGAGTACTACAAGAATCAGTTAAAATCTCGCGGTCCTTTTTCTCTTCCCCATTTTGAACCGGTACAAGAAAATGTGATTTTCTCCATGTTTGCCTGCACCGATTTTGAAAATTCTTTCAGTAATCTATTTCTGTCGTCGAATACTACAAGAATCATTTAAAATCTCGTGGTCCCTTTTTTCTTCCCCAACCCAATATTTTTGTATATTTTGAATGTATTCAAGTATGGAACAAAAGTATTTAATTAATTCCCTTAGTAGGCTTCACAACTTAATATTTTTCAACTTAAATTTTAATTATTTATTTTCTTGTGACTCAATATTTAATTGCATTGGGGAGAAGGGTGGCCATTCTCAAATATATAAATATAGTACTCTTAAAATTTGTGTGTTCTCGTATTATTAGTTTCTTCCACTAGACCTGGAAATTGCAAAATTAATACCTGGAAAACCTGGAAAACTCAGGGAATTTGAGTTCTATATTTATGTATGAACCCTGCTATTTACAATTTTTTTCGAATAGGGAGAACTGTACAAAAGGGTGTTTTGGGAATGGCATAACAGTAGGTTTCTGGGGGTGTTGATCGAAATGAAATGAAATCTTTAAGTTTTACGTCCCACTATTATGCTGGCTAGGCATAAGATGATGGGGTGTTGTTCGGTGGGGGTCAATGTTGCCAATTTTGGGAAAAGTCACTAAATCAGGGGAATTCGACCTCAACGATAGCGTAGGGTGACCAAAAAATTTTCAGTTAAAAACGGGACAGGTTCTGGCAACCCTAGACTTTTAGATCTTATCAGTGTTCTTATCAGTGCCTTGATATCAGTATTCCCCCTCTCTCTCTTTGTTACAGAGCGGGTACTTATGGAAAAGGAAAGACACGTTGAAGTTTGTTCAACATACAACCAACTGCTAAAGCCTCTGCTGCCTTTCGAGCAGTACTGCGAACTATAGAGTATGTTTAATATAGCGAACTTCAGTTCAATTTTTGCCTCTTTGTTACTATTAATACTTTTAAAAGGAGTAAAGGTACTTGGTTTGTTATTTATTTCTTTCATTTACATAAAACGGGACGAATGCTACTTTTTTCCATCTACTGACGGGACGGCCGGGACACGCCCCTAAAACGGGACAGTCCCGGTCAAAACGGGACGTATGGTCGCCCTACGATAGCGACAAAAATAATTTTTCCGGTTGGAGACTTTTTTGGGTGATTTTTAAATGACGATTTAGCTCCTTACAAATTTAGGGACTTTTTGCTGCAAACAAAATGTTCATCTGTAGAGAAGCATTATTAGTTCAAAATAGTTTTTACAGTCTTTTTTTCCGTCAGCGCAAGTGATGAAGAGTTTGGAAATGCAGCGTACTCACTGCCCCACAATCCTGCATTGTTATGTTACCCTTGCCCTCTAACGAAGAACAACTACAAAATTTATGTCCTTTAGTTCGCAGAGTTTTCGTTGAGAGACACACGTAATTCATCATTACCGATAGCAACAATATTAGCTATAGATGCGTGAATAAAGGCGAAGTGGGTGTTTGTTATATTTGTCCTTTGGTGTCTTTTAATTATTCTGCACTTTTTCTTTTACAAAAAAATTGCTAAACGTAAGTACTGTAGTGTTAGTTATTTCGGAACTATTTTGACTCCACAATATGAACAAAAGTACCCGAAACAATCTGAAATGATCCCTGAATTAAAGGATTGGTTGCGCTCTGTTTACAAAGATGTGAGTAGAATCAGCGGCGCAAGTTTGTCTTCAACATTGGGGGGACGGGTAAGACCGTTACCATACTTATTTATTTATTTATTTATTTATTTTGCGATGTCAAAAATACTTATGAAGTTGAAAAACAATGTTGTGGAGGATCAGAGTTGTCTTCAGCGTTGGGAGGCTGCAGATTTGAGGCTTGTTCTGGGGGACGTCTATTTTATCTCACGTTCCTTTGTAGCAATCGGACAAAAATCATCAAATTTATCCCAAAAAACACATTTCAAATCGGATTATTGGGGAGAAGTCCCATGTATGGCAAGATAGCCCCCCCACTTTAGAAAATTGAAACAATGACTAGGTCATTCGTTTGTACTACGTTTGTACCGTTTGTACCGAAAATATTTTCGTTTGTACCATTTTCCTTATAGGGTTACTTTAGAGGTCGACTGGGGGGATATCTTGGCGCCAAGATAGCCCCCCGTATCACAGCACAATAAATTGGAATACACCATTTGAAAGCAAATCGTTTGTACCGTTTGTACCGAAAAAAGTTTTGTTTGTACCCTGATAATTTTCGAGAAACAGGGGATGACATTTGGGGGGCTATCTTGGCGCCAAGATAGCCCCCCCCCGTGTGACAGCACAAAAATTTGAAATACACCATTCGAAAGCAAATCGTTTGTACCGTTTGTACCGAAAAAAAAATGTTTGTACCCTGATAGTTTTCGAGAAACAGGGGATGACATTTGGGGGGGCGCCAAGACAGCCCCCCCCGTATCACAGCACAAAAAATTGGAATACACCATTCGAAAGCAAATCGTTTGTACCGTTTGTACCGAAAAAAAGTTTTGTTTGTACCCTGATAGTTTTCGAGAAACAAAGGATGACATTTGGGGGGCCTATCTTGGCACCAAGATAGCCCCCCCGTAACACAGCACAAAAATTTGAAATACGCCATTCGAAAGCAAATCGTTTGTACAGTTTGTACCGAAAAATGTTTTGTTTGTACACTGATAGTTTTCGAGAAACAGGGGGTGATATTTTGGGCGGGGGATATAGTGACGCCTGTTTCTTTCTGAATTTATACACACTTCGTTAATCTTTTTACGGTATTTGTTTACGGAAAAGGGCACAAATAGATAAAATTTAGTTGAATCGGTGAGTATAAAACCGCTACTAGTCCACAAAACGCATTTTGAAATATTTGAAAAAATAACTTTCGTTTGTTAGTGCCAGAAATGTACAGTCGACATTATAGCATTCTGTTATAACGTGCAAGGTCTTGCAAATTGCACCGCTCTTCATTACAACTTGTAGTTCTACATCTTTAGTGTTATTTTTTCCTTTACTTCAAAATGTTTTTTTTTTTCTTTTGGACTCTCACTGTTTTCCCACTCGCCGATTCAATCCTAACGTTGAGTTATTACCGAAAAATTATTTTTTTTTTTAAATTTTGATATGCACAACCAGAATTCTAAATACACATCAATTCACATGGATAAACATATAATACTTATTAATGGACATGGAAAAAGTACACATTAGGGGGCCTATCTTGCGAACAAGATAGCCCCCAAATTCTATCCCCTGTTTCTCGAAAACTATCAAGGTAAAAAGAAAACTTTTTTCGGTACAAACGGTACAAACGATTACCTTTCGAATGGTGTATTTCAAATTTTTGTGCTGTGATACGGGGGGAGCTATCTTGGCGCCAAGATAGCCCCCGCCCAAAATATCATCCCCTGTTTCTCGAAAACTATCAGGGTACAAACAAAACTTTTTTCGGTACAAACGGTACAAACGATTTGCTTTCGAATGGTGTATTCCAATTTTTTGTGCTGTGATACGGGGGGGCTATCTTGGCGCCAAGATAGCCCACCGCCCCAAATATCATCCCCTGTTTCTCGAAAACTATCAGGGTACAAACAAAACTTTTTTCGGTACAAACGGTACAAACGATTTGCTTTCGAATGGTGTATTTCAAATTTTTGTGCTGTGATTCCGGGGGGCTATCTTGGCGCCAAGATAGCCCCCGCCCAAAATATCATCCCCTGTTTGTCGAAAACTATCAAGTTACAAACAAAACTTTTTTCGGTACAAACGGTACAAACGATTTGCTTTCGAATGGTGTATTCCAATTTTATGTGCTGTGATACGGGGGGGCTATCTTGGCGCCAAGATAGCCCCCCAAATGTCATCCCCTGTTTCTCGAAAACTATCAGAGTACAAACAAAACTTTTTTCGGTACAAACGATTTGCTTTCGAATGGTGTATTTCAAATTTTTTTTCTGTGATACGGGGGGGCTATCTTGGCGCCAAGATAGCCCCCGCCCCAAATATCATCCCCTGTTTGTCAAAAGCTATCAGGGTACAAACAAAACTTTTTTCGGTACAAACGGTACAAACGATTTGCTTTCGAATGGTGTATTCCATTTTTTTGTGCTGTGATACGGGGGGGGGCTATCTTGGCGCCAAGATAGCCCCCCCCCAGTCGACCTCTCAAGTAACCCTATAAGGAAAATGGTACAAACGAAAATATTTTCGGTACAAACGGTACAAACGTAGTACAAACGAATGACCTAGTCATTGTTTCAATTTTCTAAAGTGGGGGGGGGCTATCTTGCCATACGTAGAAGTCCCCCTCAGTTCCAAGATTGGAGGGGAAATGTATCCGTCATCCCCCCCGGGATTTGCGCCAGTGAGTAGAACATATTGTTTAGTTTACATCTACAACTTTAAAACAATGCTTATAGACAATGAATTTCTCGGTTATTTTTTATAGCGACTTTTCAAACAAAATTTGAGTTGTCACCTCTCGTTTCGCAAACTTATTGTCAACATTTTGGCAACACTGGCTGCGGGGAGATCTACAATGGATGAATCAAGTTATTGCGTCGCTTCCGCTGTGAACCTAAGTACAAGATTCCAAAAGTCACATTTTTTTTTGGTTCCAAACAATATGTCTGCTGGATGAAAGCATAGATTGGAATGTGTTTCACTTCATTAGCATGTAAATGTGTTGCCTTTCCTCCCTTATCTTTAATCCCATAGTAGCTTCTTTTCAAAAGTTAAAAAAATGCAATTCTTCCTTTCTTAATAGTATTTATAACTCAAAGTATTACGTAAGCATTGTATGTTACTTATGTAGCTCACAGAGCCGCAGCTATGGGCGAGCAAGCAAAGCACGTGTCCCGGGATCGTAGTTGGAGGGGCGCCTAAAAGAGAGGTTATATATTAGTACTTTTCCTGGCGGTATTTAATACTTTTCATCAGAGTGCGAAATCATGAAATCAAAGTGAGAGGAGACTGGAGGAGTGAAGAGAAAGAGAGAGAAAGAAAGAGAGAGAGAGAGAGAGAGAGAGAGAGAGAGAGAGAGAAGAAAACGCTCGCACTTTTACACTTCAAAGTAAATTAAGTCTTATTTATTTTTTCTGTCCCCCTCCTCCCCCTCCCCTAAGTTCTACTGTCAAAGTAAATAGCTAAAAACACTCCCAGGCCAGAACCGCATCTACGTTGGAAATTTGATCGAGATCGGTCGGGCGGTTCAAGTGATTAAGTAAAAATGAAACGAAACCTTTGAATTTTACTACGTCCCACGGTTATGCCGGTTAGGCTAAAGAGGATGGTGGTGATGAGCAATGAATGAAATGGTGGAATGAAGAAAGTGGGAGGAAACGAGAGAACTCCGAGGAAACCCACGCACACGGTGTTTGTCCACCACAAAGTTGACTTGGCGGGGGCTGGGATCGAACTCGGGACCCCAAGCAGCAGAGGTCAACGCTCTACCACTGAGCCACCGCGGCCCTTAAGAGATGAAGAGTCACAAACATAGTCACTTTCAATTTTGTAATATATATATATATATATATATATATATATATATATATATATATATATATATATTGCATCACTGACTGATAAATAAAATGCTTGGATTGTATATATATGAGAAATAGTAAACATGAAGTGTGCTTTTGCTTATTCATTACTTTGTTAGTACTTAATTCCTTCTAGAAATAGTGAAACAATACTATGAAGAAACACTAATTAAACTAATAACTATTATGTTGTATTTCTTACCACACCACGAAAGTAATATACCGTTTTTACCAGCCATAGAATTTGAACCTAGTACTATACTGCATTAGTCACGTCGTAACGAAAGCAGAAATTCAAACACCTGGCACTCGTAGCTGTTGAAGGTTTGTTGTTGGTACGGCCTGCGTTGGTACTTCTCAACATAAATACGTCACAGCCCAAAGCCAGGAAACATCACAGACAGAAGCTAGGGGCACAAGCAGTGCCTGACACTTCACGAACTCAAACCCGCCAAGACTCAACTGAACATGACCTTCAATTACGTTCTAGAAACCAAACCAATGCTAAGGCACAAACTCACCAACTTCCTATATGAAAACACAAGAAAAAAATTCTAACTTTTTGGTTCCAAAGTGATGACATAACAATAATACTAAAAATGTTTTAATTCTCAGTAACCCAAACATTAATTAACTAGGGAACATAACAAGCAAAAATAAATAAATAAATAAAAATAAAATTAAATTAAATTTTAAAAAAAATAAAAAGCTGACAAGTAAGCTCTCCATGACTACTTTTTTTTAAGTTCAATGAGGCTGTAAAATATGTCAATATCTTCGTAAAATATATATATTTCAATGTAAACAAGTTCTTTAAACAAAAGAAAGCTCTGTAGTAGAGCGCTTCCCTCTGACCCGTTAGGTCCCTGGTTCGATTCCTGCTTCCGACAAATAGGCTTTTGGTAAACACTGTAGGTGTGGTTATTCTTAATACTTTAAAGTTTTCTTACATTTTCTTGATTCCACCATTATCATGTATCTCATCGTCACCTTCTCACTTACATTGATGTACAATCATGGGGCGTTAAACTAAAAGCAAAAAAAAAATCTTGTAAATATCCTAGTAAAAATGAGTTTTCTAGACTACACAAGTGACCCCGCGTAGCGAAGTCGCTAATGCTCTCGCCTTCGGTGCGAACGGTCCCGGGTTCGATCCCGGTGGGGAACTCGGTCGAAAAAGTATCAAAAGATTTTAAGTCCAGCCATCCTGAATGAGGTTTTTTTGGGTTTTCCTCATTCACAGCAGGCAAATGCCGGAGTGGTACCTAACATATAGATCCCAGGCCGTTTTCTTCCTTCCCCAATCCTTTCTTCCCTTCCTTTCCCCGGATAGTGTGCTCACCGAGGGACGTCATCCCTCATATGTGACGGGATAACAAGGCCATTGATGCCGAAAGCCCAGAAATCTAAATCCTAAATCTTCACTACACAAGGAAATTTTCGCGCTAAAAACGGTTTCTTAGCAATTATGTTAAGCAGTCCTGTAGTAAATCTGCACCAAGTAATAAATCGTCACATATAAAATGGAATGAATAAACACATAACATTCATTTTGCTACCTTGAAACGTAAAATGTTTCAAAACATTAATATTCAACGTTTTCTCAAAATTCAGATTCATCCATTCCATTCTCCTCAATCATTTACGAGTTACAATAGTAAGAATTGTAGTCATAAACTACATTACTTACTTAGTACTATATTAAAGCAAGTTACACTAAAAGAATATATAATTAATGGAATATTTAACTAAAGTAATAGTTAACTATTGTACTTACCCAGGCTTTTGTTTCCTTCCTCTCTTCTTTTCCGTTTGTAAACAACCTCGTTTCGCAAGCAAAAGACGGTAGTTCAATGACGTCAGCCATTTCGAAAGAAAGAGTGTCTATAGGCGGTCTGGATCTTACACACAGATGGACGTATATAACGTATTGCTGAAGTATTTAACATACGTATACGTATGTAAAATAGAGAAGATTGTTAGATGTCAGACATCCTGCAGCGACATGATGTAATATCTAAGCGGGTAAAAGGCAATACCTGTGTAGCATATGGATAAAGTACGCTCCGTACAGATTTCCTTAGTAAACATAACGAATCCTTGTATTTGTACAATATACCGCTGTCCGGATAATGGCTTTTTCTCAGTGTACGTTTCGTTCTTTTAAAGTGTCTATGAGAAAAGCACAATTCTTAAGGGTATTGGACTTCATTCACGGTGTATTCGTATGAGGATAAAACACATGGTAACTTTTTTTTTAATGAGAAAATATTATGTTATTAAATAAATTCATATTAAGGGAATATTTTATCACACACCATATAGTGTTTAAACAACTAACGCTGCTCATATTGACTACTTGTTAGGAGTGTAAAGTCCATTTTCAGGCTACGTGAAATATGGACCCATAATGTTTATGTCAGATACAAAAAAAAAGTATGTTCACCAGGAATCGGATTCAGGTTCTTAACAACAAAGGTGCAACTGCTTCTCATTTGAGTTATAATATTGCTCAGCTAATAAATACTATCGTGTTAGTATTAAACTGAGAAAATCCAAATAAGTTGAATGAAATATTGGTGCAAATAAATTTATTTTAATTTAGACATACTTATTTTAATTTAATCTGTGATGTAAAAGAGTGGTATGTATATGATCAGTGTTAAAAACATGGACTTATGTTGTCTTCCTGCAAATGTTTTAACTAGTAATCACAGAACACATAGGATTGTCATCTTCACGTGTAACATATATTAGAGAACTATCCTACACATCAGCTGCACAAGTACTCCATGCAGACTCATCAAGAGGTTCTTAGTATATGACACAATGCGATGAAGGTTTAGGTTCCTTAAGGCACGAAGTTATAATATGTGCCTAGAGAGACGATAGGCTCTGAAGCAGAAGTAAGGTAGGAAAGTGTTCCTCCATATAAATACATTCATGTTGACCATAAATTTATTTGAAGAGTAGAATGTCGTATAATATAACCTGCTTCATGAAGACATAGAAATCGTGTGGGTTACAAAAGCTGCTAGTGTTCTATGAAAACATTAGCCGCTCACATAGAAATGAAAAACTACTACTATTCATTTTGGAAAACCTGATAGACCAGTGGCGTATTTAAGGGAGTTTCCAGGTTATATTAAAGTAAATGAAATATCTTGCAGAATTTTTACATTTCCAGGACTAAAGTTTGCAGAGCCCCTCCCGAAACAAAATCGTAAATACGCCACTGTGATAGACAATCGAAACCAACTCTCCTTCTCTTCACCTCTTTGCCATTGCAAAAGGAGAAAACGCGTCGCTAATCATCTTGACACAAAGAAAGACTATGGTTTCGTGAAAAAAATCTAAATTTTTACCCAAGTTTGCTTGTACCTGATGTCCAGAAGGTATTGCTATTCCTTTTCGACAGTATGAAAGCCTGCTAAGAAGAATTGCCATTTTTGATGTTTGTCTTTGTTAAAGGTATTGATTAATATTTACTTGCATTAGATTAGACAAAGTCGTATTTTAAAATCGAACTTCTGGAAATAAAAGCCATCCGTTATTAAACTAAATACAATATTATTTCATTTAAGAGTAAGAAGAAGTTGTGAATCAAACAATTCTGTTTACATTCAAAGGTTTCATTGTTTTCCATCTACAAGAGAGCCGGACGAGACACGTGTTGTATTTCTGATCATCTCAAGTTCCACCATTATCATGTTAGTGCTCTGATATTTAACCAATACACATGGTGTTTGATCCTGAACTGCATAACAATATTAACTTATTTTATGAATACAGTTAGTACCCATTCAATTCCGAATCCTGCCATCGCTTGCAATTCCAACACCAGTACACAACCAAAAGTACGAAGATAAAATCAACTGCTTATTTAAATTTACTATTGTGCGAAAAGATATGTTACTTATCTCATTAATGCAAATAAATTTAATAATATATTTTAAAATACATCGTATGTACAGCTATTATGAAAGCTACAATGAATTTTCTAGATATATTTACATGCATTCTATACTTCTGCGTGCTGGGATTAATAGTGGAAAGAAAAGCACTAAAGTCATGTTTAACAGACCAAAACTATATTTATGAAGAAACGTCAACTAAAAGCAATGAATTCGTATTATTATTCAGTCCAATGCTTTTGTCATCATGAATTCTGTCAAGGATTACCATGGCGAATTTGTGATTTAAAATATATAAAATGATGATCAGATCTCTTGTGATGTATGGTTGCGAAACATGGTAGCTTACTCTGAGGGAATAACGCTGACGGAAAGTGTTTGAGAATAAAGACCTGAGACAAATATTCGAACCCAACACGAACGGAATGGAGGATGGCCGAAACGTCATAACGAGGAATTGCATAATTTGTTCTGTTTACCAAATATTGTTAGGATCATAAAGTCTAGGAGGCTCAAGCAGTCAGGTTATATAGAAAGTAGGAAAGTAGGAATGAAAGAAAGTAGGAATGCTTTCATAAATTTAACGTGAAATCTAATCGGAAAACCAAAATTAAGAAGACCTAGGCGCAGATGGACGGACAATATTAAGGTGGATCTCACAGAAATAGGAATACAAAATAAAAACTGGATCCAGTTTTGTAGGGACAGAATTCAATGCATAGCTCTTGTGAAAGCAGCATTCAACCTTCGGGTTCCATAGACTATAGAGTTAATTTGTTAATCATATGTATCAGATCACGTGCACGAGCGTAGTGTTAAGAAACCTTGTTTTGATCTCTTATCAGGTTATCTGGAATGAAGCATAGATGGTTTGAAAATGTTGGCTCGAGAAAGACAGAGAAAATTAGAAGGGTCTAGCGGAAGATAAATATTGAAAGACTAGTAATGTAGAAGAGAAAACAAAGAACAAATGTTAGATGTAATTAAAAACGAGAAAAAGAAACTGATTTAGATATTGCTTGAAAATAAAATTTGCGTTTTAAGAGATGTCAAAGAAAAGGAATTGTCGAAGGAAAAATGGAGGGGAAAAGGTGTATTAAAACTTTAATTCCTACCACAAGTGAAAGAGATTAAATGATAACATTAGTGTCTGGGAAGTCCAAGCTCTCACAAATGATTTGCCAGTGACGATGATGATAGCGATATAAGGAATATTCTGGTTGTTTAAACGTTCATTTCCTATTACATCCTAACAAAATATTAATGTAGGTGTTTGACGTTTGCCTGCGATACACATATCAAAATACAATAACAACATCAAACAATAAGATTTAATTTTCTGTTGAAAGATTTGGTTCTCTGGCTTTAAATCTGTAGTGTCGTCCCACCTGCGACAGTCCTATTAGCGACAGGAACTGTTAACTGTCCTATGAGCGACCGATTCGTTCATACTAAAATAATGGAAGAAGATAAGATTCTCTCTTTAACTTGTTTCATGCTAATGTAATTTAGAACCTAACAAAATGTACTATGAACAATTTCGCTCTACCTGAATTTAATACGTGAGAATGCTCTCGTTACTTTAACAACCTTTTATACGTTTTGTTCTATTGTATTTTTGAATTAATTTCTATGAATATATTGACTATATCAAGGGGAAAACTAACTAAATATTTAGAGTAGTTCCGCCTTTGGCTATGATTTATAATATAATTTAAAAATTCATGTTAAAATGATACTGAGCGTAAGTTTAGATTGAATATGTATATGGCAAAGGAAGAAATCAAAAAGAGGTAGGGGCGCCCGAAGAAAATTTTCTAGGCAGGAGCATCTTCATGGTTGCTGTATCACGTCTGGTATATCTGGTATTTAATATGCGTGGCTTGCTATATTACATATACATTTTCGTTAGCCAGTGGGAGGGGGGTGATCCTTGCCCTCCCATCGGGGGCCATAGAAGGAGGGTGTTCACCACTTGATAATACCAAAGAAATCTAAAAGCACGGTGTATACAAAGAAATTATTACAAAAGTTACAAATCTCTCGCAGGACTTAACAGTACGTCTAGTTATAAGGGATTATTTCAGATATCTATACGGCAAGCTTGTATGTATAAGTCAAAACAAGGGAGGAAGGCAAATTAAGAAATTAGTTTACGTTTTAGTAGCTTACAATAGGGGAAAATAGTTTAAAAAGTTTGTTTACCTTTTGGATTGTCTAGAGTGAACTGCATTGTAATTGGTGGGATTGGTTGAGAATAGCCAATCAGATGTAAGGATATCAAAATCTGTCTTTTATCATTGACATTTTTTTCATTTTATTCACAGTGTTTTAGAAAGTCTAAAAAGTAGGTAGTTGGCAAATCTGTTACACGTTTGTTTTTCAAAATAAAATATATTAGTATGCTTAGTGAGTAATTAGATTTGAATCAAATTAAGTACAGAAAACAGAGCTTTTGAAGAAAAGGTTATATTACAACTGGATTTTCAATAATTACATAGGAATATACTTTTCATGGAAATATCCCTGTTGCCTCGTTAAGTTATTTGATATGTTTCATGTCAAATCTAACTCAAAATTAACGTAAGTTTTATTTGCACTCACAGTAAAGGAAAAACATATTTGACGATCAGTATCACTGGCACGTACACTCATGTACAAAGTTGTTGTCGCATGTCTATAAATATGTTGTTCTACGAATATAATTTCATAACGAATTCGCCCGGTATTTCTTATAATGTTAGTATGTTTATAATCAGCAAAGACATGTATGTGTCAAATTTCATGTCAAACGAACAATAAATAAGAACAATAAAACGAAAATAAAACTATATTGTCCATTTAGCAACATTTTGTTTCACTCATTCTAATTTTCGAGTTTATAATTCTTTTCATGTGAAATTTACCACAAATATACATTTCCCGAATATACACATAGTGTCAGTATTAAAAGTACCCTGCCAAATTATTATCAAATTATATTCTTATAAGAAGACAGATATAGATGTGCGACAATCATTTTGGACATGATAGTACATATTTCATACCAAGGTTGTTCGGGCGCTAATAACGCCAGAGGCAAACATATTTTAAAGAGGGAATCACATCATCTTCCATCATCTCAATGCAAATAAATCGGTCGCTCATAGGGCAGATAACAGTTCCTGTCGCTAATAGGACAGTCGCTGCTGGGACTCATTCAAATTTGTTATTTAATCCATAATATGAAAATTTATTCCATCATTCATTTTTATTTCAGCATTACTGTTTAGATTTCTTTTCATCTTAATATCCATTTTGAATGGATTTCACTTTACTTGTTTGTTAACATTTAAGTGTAATATATATATATATATATATATATATATATATATATATATATATATATATATATATATATATATATATATATATATATATATACCCATTTATTTGGATATTCTTCATTCATTAAAATAATCATAATCATAATAAATTCTGCAGAGTTAATATTAGTAAAGCAATGGTGAAAACGGCTGTGTTTTGAGTATTAACAAGTTTCCGGTAAGCATGTTTTAACTTTCAAAATTTTACTTTTTTTAAAAAACTTATTGAGTCAGAAGTTCAATAGAACCTTTTCCTGCCTGTTTTACTTCCCTTTTGCTTTACGACCACCTTATGAAAATTGAAAACAAAGTTTAGTGTGCTTTGTATTACTGGCAGTCAAGATGAAAGTTTTTTTTTTTCTTACTTTTCATTTCTTCCTCAAACGAAAACTCTAAATGGTAATCCTGTAAATAGCTATCAACACACCGTTTAAAAATAAAAGCCTTAACAAGGAAAATATATTTCACTCAATCCACGTTTCCTTAGCATTCTAAACTTGAATAATAAAATTCCAATTGTCTTAAAACATTCCGAGTCCCATTCCTTCAATTGAATTTTCAATACCGAAAGCTATAATTGAGTTATATATAACTTCCTAATTTGTTTGGTAAGTTTTCCCTTTTGTTATGCAACTCGCTTATGCTTTCTCTTTACGTTTCAATGTAGCATTTGTTAACAACTTTGGTAAAAATACAATTAAAAAAGTGGTTTTCCATTCACAATTGCGTTATTTCACTTTCCGATTCACATTTTCTTTGCTGCTTGCAGGTGGCGTATATTTTTTTGTAAGTATTGAAAACGTCTGGCTTTCTACTGTTCTTGGGTATACTGCATTGAGCCCATATATTTTTGAAACGTTACTACGTCCAAATCTTACTACGTAAATTAAATATAATATATGTAATAATAATAATAATAATAATCATAATTCTATGAGCGTACTGTAATACCAGGTTTCCATGTACTGTCAAAAGACTGTCTAAACTATTACATAAATCATATTGTGCAAGAGCAGTAATGGCATTCGCATAACTGATAAAAAACACTTGCATTGTGGAACATTTGGACTGAAAAAGGGAAGTGACATGACGTCCACATAGATGTCACTGGAACACAATGGGTTAATTATTATATTTTACTATATCTGCTATTCAACATCTAAACCACAATTCATCATCCCATCCTAATTTTGACAGATAAACTAATGGGATCATTAGAACCTCGAGCATGTATTACATGAAACGTTAATTTGTTTTCAATTACAACGAAATCGAAGCAACAAATACACAAACACTTAACTATAATTACAATGTTGTAGCGATAACAACTTTTGTTGTCTGTAGAAAACGAGAAAATGAAACGAGACAGTTGCTCTCCTGAGCTATACTACTTTCGTTAAAAGTTTAAGCATATTAAAAATTCTAGGTTTGACTTTCTCACTGCATTATTTTTTTCCCGTCGACTATTATTACATTTACAATTATATGACTGTGTGGATTGTAAATTACCAATAGCAACCACTTTTATGTTTCCTCTAAGCAAATGTTGTTAGTCTTGAAAAAGGTTACAGTTATAGTTAAAAATCAGTTTCTGTATGTTTTATAAGAACACTATTACTATTATTTTAAAGTTTTGCTACTTCATTAGTTTATTCAGGTATTATATCTTTCCGAACCGCCGATTTGAACAGAAAACACAACTCTCCCCAGCATTCGAACTGACAATATTTTGTACCCTTTCCTTCTCCTTCTCTTCCTCGGTATCCTCGTTATAACAAACAGGTACGTATTAGATATATATTTTTGTTCACCATTATGTTGTAATTTTATATACCTAATGACTAGATATACTAATATTTCAAAATAATAAAGCAAATATCAAGTTATCGACACTGTATTACTTACAGTATTGGTTACAATGTCTTTTAATACCCTTTATAGTGTGTATAATTTTACTAAAATTTCTTATAGATTACTTAAGTACGTTTGAATTTTTCTCAACTTATCTTATACTTTTATGATTGTGTGAGCTAACTTACCTTAAATTTTTATTGTGACATAACTTCATCATTTACGACCATTAGCAGCTTGAAACTTCGGAATAAATTACACTTTTGGAAGCACTACGTAAATCTATTTTCAGAATATGTAAATCCCATTTTACAGTTGGAAAGTGTTTGTGGCTAGTTGCTAAATTGAATTGTGTGACTTTCTGCACGCGTTTACAGACCGCAAATTACATGGTTTCTCGTATACAAAGAAACGTATGTTAAATCACGTATATTTCCACATTTTGGAAAGACTATTTAATTTAACGTGTAGAAATTTTATTAGAAAGTACATTAGAAGGTTTCGTTTTACATATTCCATAATATAGTTGGTCTTATAATTATAGAATGTCAATTTCATACTTTACTTGGTGGATTCAATTAAACTGCATTCTACAAAAATAAACAAGTTATTAAGGAGCAGGTGCGTTGGTAGCCAATACACGTAGAAGGAATTTCAAGTAGTGCTGACACAGCTAACAAGAGCCATTGCTCCATGAACTTCTTCAGTTGTTCACTGGAGCGCTTTGTCTGATTTCATTTGTTTGTGTTTTCTTTCTTTGCCGTCGCGTTGTTGTTGTAGGTCGTTGCAAGGATGATGTACACTACAATAAACGTATCTTTTTTGATTTCCTCTCGTTAGGGACGAGAAATACAGTACGCAGCCATTGTACTCAAATCGCCTGCATTGCTCTTCGCAGAGGAAACCTTCTGAAAGAAGTTACAAAAAAACAGCAGAGGTACTCATCTGCTAAGCGCCAACACAGAAAATTCTTAATAGAAAATCTATACCTACCTACAAACTCATAACATATTCACCTTGTGATACAGAATGTTCTAAATTTCCCTTCTATTTCCTCGCGACCATTACATGTTTGCAATCTTGCTCTTTGAGATTGAGATCGATTCGTGGGTGTATATAAGTGGGTTCATATTTCATTAGCCTTGAAAGTACAAACCAAGCATCCTTTTGCTCTATTTCATAGGAATAACCATCTACCATTCGACTCGATCACAATTTCTGTCATCTGTTTGTCTCAAATTCGGTCTATCCACGGCCGGCTCTACCATATGTGTAAAATCCATTTCAGCGGGCGGTACAATCTATTATAACTATATTATTTAAAATAAATATTCTTGTTGGAAACATTTCATGATGGACAAAGTTTAATTTAGAAAGCTGACCTTCTGTTTGAATACTACATTCATAAATAATGTTTAGGTCGCAACACTTTAAGGTCACATGGACGGTGCTAAAGCAAATGATCAAGCAAATCCCCAAATGAATTGCTTGATTGTTGTCAAATACAAGAACTCAATTCTCGAACAGTAGCGAACTAACAGTACTTCCTTTTAGTTAGTTATCATAGTTTTGATATGGAAAATATTAATGTCTTTGTCACAAAGAAGATGCTTATCATTGAAGGTGGAAGCAGATCTATGCTATTTCTTTCTTTTTTTTTCAATGCTTAACAAATGTAGAAGGAAAATCAACAAATAAAGATGAAATAGCTAGTTGCACTGGAATTACAAACTGTTATATTGAGATTAAAGCTAGATGTTGAATTCTATAAAAAGGATTATCATATTTTCTCTGCAGGTGTGTTTGCTTTTACTTTCACTGACATAATAGATTATTATTTAAAGAAGAAAAACAGACACAAAGAGATTGAATTTGTAGTGATTAGGCCTTTCTGAATGCGAGTGCTCTTTCCCTCCCCTTCATTGTTCATGATGGGATAGCATACTTCAAATTGTGGCTTTTAAGATTTTTTTCTGGAGAAAGAGGCGGAAAATGATGCCATTCCACGGGACAACAAATTGCCTAGGGACGGTCCTGGGTCTATCTTCCATTCGCATTCTAAATAAGCATCCAATGAAAACCTGTGAAGTAAAATGGAATTAAATCCACCTTAGCATATACTGCAAGTTTGTATATATACACGCAAAATAACTTTGCAATATAAACTGCGTAAAAATTACTAGGTTTTGACCAAACATAACACATAGTTTCCTAAGTATGTTCCGAGAATCTAGGCGGTATTGGGGTAAAACATGCTCAGAATGAAAAGGTTAATTTATCCCCATTCATAATTAGGAAAGTATATCCCACGATAACTTAATAAGGATGTCCATTTTGATGCAATGTAGCAATTTGATGTTTATTTTCTTTGCAATCACCATTTCTGTGTGGGATTAAATTCAGTGGAGAATACAGGAATAGATTAACTACGAATTATTTTCCCCCCTTCCTTAGTGAAAAATTATTCGATTTTGATTTGTGCGTTTTCTTTAACATTTCCCCTCAATGTGCATTGCTTACAATTAAATCCGGACAAGAATGAATGGTGGATTTATTCGCCCTATTGGAGCATATTACCAAACGATTAAGAAAAATCATTTAATATAAATTTCGTACTTAAGTGTTAAATTTTGATACAATTTGATGCATATTTTTTTGAGGTTTCAGAATCACTTCCACTACTTTGATAGACCAATTGATTGCAGAAGACAGTATTTCTCTAATTTCTTTAGTAGTGAATGTTGAAACAACTTATCAAAAGCCTTAAAAAATCAAGATAAATCTCATAAATTTTACCTCTATTATGAATTACAGAAAATATTTATTCATTAAACTTGATAAACTAGTTACTGTGAATTCACTGCTTCTGAATCTATGTTGAGCAGTAAATTACTAAAAAGCCTGAGCCTGACTTACTAAAAATAATACAAAATTTACAATTTTTATTTTGTTTGGTTTTCATAAGTGAAAGGATATAATGAAATGCAACTTAATACAATCATAGATAATGTTATTCTATAGCAGAAAATATGAAAAAAAATCACTGTTGCCATCTATAGAAGTTACAGTGTTGCCAAAATAACTCCCCAAAATCTAAGTTAAGGCAGCAACTAGAGGAACAAACTCAACTGCATTTGATTACATATCATGTTGTTTTGGTATCCTATGAACTACTTTTTATATAATAGTTGTGTTTATTTTGTAATAAACAAAATAGGTTTTAACGCACAGTTATTAAAATTAAATAATAACGTTATATTCCAAGACGTTATCTTTTAATGTCAGTCAGGGAAGAAACAAGAAACTTAACCGTCTTTGGAGATACTAACACGGAACGTAGACAAGAAAAAGGTTGAGCGACTGATTATGTGGGTGGACATCTCCTCACAGTCGACATGCTGTCAGGATTTCAGAAAGCCTTTGCTTCCTTTCTCTCTTGAGTTAATCTTCTAATGGAATGGCCGCTATTTTGCGGAGGAAATTTGAACTCTCTGGTGGAACAGAGCAATACATCTTCACTAAACGATATTATTTCAAGGAAGAAGATTGAAAAGAATAAGATTTTTATTTCGTTTTTGCTCATACTTCGACAATGACATCAGAAAGAGAAACTGATGTTATATTCTTTAAAAAAATAAAGTATGTGATACCAAAAAGAAAAATGAAACTACGTAAAGCATGAAAGTCTATTGTGTGCAGAAAAAGGCTTTACGTATTTAGTAGTATACCAGAAAAAAAGTCAAAATATTTTTACCATTGTGCAGCTTCTGCAACAACAACAAAACAAAAATGAAAGTTAAATGATGATGTTAGAAGTTACAAAGAAGCCGAGAGAACGGAAACTTAAATATAAACGTGTTCAACAAAGGATCAAGTCCTTACAGAGTAAATTCGAATCAGGTTATTTTGAATTTGATTTCGTATATAGACGCTACCGTGTACCACTTACATTTAGAACAATGAAGGGTGGGTGTGGGTAGATATATCAAAATATTCAACAATTTTAAATATACATAAGTACAATCTTTAAAGTTTCAAAGTTCCTTTATTCTTCAAATTGAATAGATATATGTGAATCTTTTAAGAAATAGAAACTACGGTTCCTGTTGCAATATTTTAATTTGTTATTGTAGTGCAAGCTTTGTTCTTATAAAGCTTTATTCTGTAGATATTTGAAACTATTTAATGGGAATAAATTATGTAATCATTTTACTGTACGTAAGTATAGTGTTTTCATTTTTACATTATACTAGACACTTCCACTGGATTTGTTATAGTAAAAATGAATTTAGGGCTGTCACATAAAACATTTTGTTCCGCTCATGAGCTCAATCTAACTAGCAAAACTAGATGTTCAATTTATGTTCCGCACTCGTGAGCCAAAGTTTCATTCAAAGGGTTCAGGAATGATATTTGAAAATCAAGGGGAAATAGATACTAATAAATTTTGCTTCAAATTTATGTATCCCTTTTGCGAGAATTAGGCAGCACAGGAATTCATGCAGGATGTAGTGATCCTCTAACACTTTCAGATACACAACGGATATCACACTGTGGTCGATGCACACCAACAATCTCAGACCATGCCAACAGAAACATTCCCAAATCATATGGCCACTCGAATCTGCCTATAAAGTATGCACCATGTGCGAGGGTTCCCTAGCTTTGCACTATTGGCGACACACACGCACGTGCCCATCCGAGTGGTGTAGCACAAACCGTGATTCATCGGACCAACACACCTTTTTCCAATTATCCACTGCCCAATTAGCACGCTCCTGTGCCCAATCGCGACGAAGTCGGTGGTGATGAGTTGTGAGGAGTGTGTGACGAGTGAGTCGTCTGCTGTGGAACTTTATGTGTGCAAGTGTACACCGCATAGTTGCGTGGGATATGGGTGTTGTGCATTCGCAATTATATTGGTCACATAATTTCCGGACACTGACGGTTCATTTGGGTTTTACAGGCAGTTTGCGGCTTGATGTTTCGTAAGCCTCTGCAGTTCCGTCTCTTCGGGGCCGCTAAGCCATTTCCTTGCCACTTCTTGTACATACTTCGCTTCACTGGAACGGGCACATCCGGCAAGTGTTGCTGTCTAAGTCATTGACGCACCTGTTACACAGGAACCCAAAATCATGTTCTTTTGGAATGCGAACATGACTATCGGCTAAATCCTGTCCATTTCTCATTGTAACAGTGTACTGTCTACCAAGATGTAGCCTTGAGTATATTCTTTCTCTGCTGCAATATTCCAGTCGGGGTGGTCATGTTATCAGCTCGGCTGCTGGTCACGGCTTCTTGTGTGAAGGAATAGTCATAATTCAGTGAGCGCTCAGTGTAGTTTGATCAGTGGATATAGGTCAACAGAAAGATTGATACGACTAGGGGCAAGTGGAGAAGAGTACCCATTTCGATCTCCGGATTTAATCTTCTAGAACTCTAAGAACAGAAAACTCTGAACAAGAAAAATAAAAAAAATATATGAAGAAGAAAGAGCAAATTGAGCAGGCCTGTTACACTATACCATTGGAAACAATATAATTCGTATGCCGCTCTCTTCTGCTTCTTTGGCGATAATGCTTTGTGGCGGAATGTGGCCGTTTTTAACGTTTACATTCGTAAGCTACATAACACCGGAAAATTGTATATATTTATCTTTTAATTAGGGAGATATTCTGTTTTAAATATTTATACACTAATTTAACACTATTTGTACGTAACCTCATTTAATATTCCTTAACTTTTTATGAAAAATTTGCCTCTCAGTGAGCTTAGAACTATTTACGAAACTTTTAACCTTACTTTATGAATCCATAAATAAGGACAATTATATAAAAGATTAAGTTTGCAAAATTGTCTCTTTCTTCCTTTCTTGATTTTCGTTAGATTTCTTGTACTGTAAATTGCAAAGTAATAGCTATTTATATACTGTACTCTACCACATAACAGTTAATTAATTTAAGAGGCTGTTATAATTGGAGAAGGATAACAAATGTACCCTTGGTGGCAGGTAAGGGAAAAAAAGAAAGTAAATTATAGACTAAAGCCACGAGGCAGCCGAAACAAATTAGAAACGTAATTGAAGCGTTCGTTTGTTCGAAAAGAGAGGCACGTGTTTCTATGGAAGGGGAGATGGAACCTGCGATGAATTCTAGTTAGCTCAATTACCCTAAACCGACAGCATTTACATTCATTGGGACTCTTGAAACAATGGTTTACTATAATTTGTTTACTTCTATTATAACTAAATATTCTCTATTCTGAGAGAGTTGAAATTGCAATGGATTAATTGCAAGCGCAATGTCAATAGTGTTTTTCAACAGATAATAAACCTTCTCTCTTCTCTCGTCTCGATTTTCATCTTGAATACAAGTCGAGAAGTGTATTTTCAAATCAAGACGAGACAAGAAGCATTTCAATTCTAGTCTCAGAAATAGGACGAAACGAGGAACATAGCAATTTTTGTGTCAGAAACGAGACGAGATGAGAAACATTTCAGTTCTTGTCTCAGAAACCATACGAGACCAGAAACATTTCAATTCTTGTCTCAGAAGCAAGATGAGACGAGAAACATTTCAACTCTGGTCTCACAATCGAGAGGAGACGAGAAACCTTACAATTCTTGTTTCAGAAAAGAGACAAGGCGGGAAACATTTCAATTTCCGTCTCAGAAACTTGAGGAGACTACAAAGCTTTCAATTCTAGTCTGGGAAACAAGACGAGACGAAAAACATTACAATTCTTGTTTGAGAAACAACACGAGACGAGAAACGTTTCAATTATCGTCTAAGACAGGAGACAAGATGATAAACATTTCCATTCTTGTCTCAGAAACAAGACAAGAGGGGAAACATTTCAATTTGGCCTCTGAAGCAACAGACGAGACGAGAAACTTCAATTCCTGTCTCAGAAACTGTACGAGACGAGAAAGTTTTCAATTCGCGTCTCAGAAACGAGATGAGATTGGGAACATCTCAATTCTTGTCTCAGAAACGAGACGAGACGAGAAACATCTCCATTCTTGTCTCTGAAACGAGATGTGATAAGAAACATTTAAATTTTATTCTCAGAAAGAAGACAAGACGAGAAACATTTGAATTCTCGTCTCAGAAACTAGATGTGACGAGAAATATTTAAATTTTATTCTCAGAAACGATACGAGACGACAAACTTTTCAATTTCCTCCAGTGTTGAGGACAATATTAGTTCACGCAAGTACTTTGAATGTTATATGATCCATAATAAAAACTCTAAAGTAATAAAGTGACTGTATGTACATAATGAATAGCATTATTAAGATCTTAAGATATGCAAACTTTTTATACAATATACTCCTATAATAAATATGATTAAATGTCCTTACATCGCCCTTTTGGTAGACCTCTCGTGACGCGAAAGGGTTCTGATAACTATTAAATGAAGCTAACAAGAATATTTGGGCACAACTTTAGAACGTACACTTACAAAAGAAGACCTGAACATGTTCGAGACGAGACGAGACGTGAAAATGTTTCCAAGAATCGTAGCAATAATGATTTTTTGCGAGAATCAAGAGCAGACGAACATTTTATAAAAGTTTACCAGATGAGACGACAAAAAGTTATTTATCGAATCCTCTCGTCTCATTGTGCAAATGTCAATTCATGACTGTTGAATTACACTAATGGATAACACAAGAAACTTGTTAGATATTAATAATTAAATACTAGTAAAGTGCTGTAATAATACTAATAACCTTATAACATGCTCTAATAATACTTTGACATGGATATATTTTTATGGCACATCAATTTGCTCTCATATCAATTGATCTCATACTATGGAATTATTTTCTGGATTATACTTCTCGAAAATAAGTGAATACATAATTTAGTTTTCCATGTAATATAATATTTCGACTTTTCTTTCTTGAAACCCAGTAAAAAAATTAAATTCTTTTAACAGATCCACAATAAAAAATGTGTTTAAAAATATTACTTATAATAATAATATAAGTTGTTTTTCATCGATTTTGTCAGAAGCTGCTTTGTTCGCATATTTTACCTAAAGCATGAATCCCTGGCTGTATTTTCCTTTTAAATAAGAGAAGTCTCTACGGCGTTTGAATTCATTTCTCACCATTACTACCCCAACTCATCATCTTCTCGAAAATTAGATTGTGAAATGTCTTAGAGTATTATTTCAAGGAAAAAAAAAACAAAGGAATATGTGCGTTTTTGATATTAATATTATATTTTATGTCTTATTAGTTTGCAATCATAATTTATTTATTTATTTATTTATTTATTTACCCCCAACAGAGTACAAGCTCCAGTTACAGGAGGCTTACACAAGGTACATTTGTATACATATTATGCAGAAACACAAAAATACAAAAAAAAACACACACACACAAATACAAAAAATGAAATGAAAAAGACATATAAATTTAAACAAACTAAAATATCCATGTTATTAGTAAGAATGTAACATCTAAAAAGCTTCACTTTTCACTTCTACAAAAACTAAGTAAAAATAAATTTTTAAAAAATCACTTGATGTTAAAAACATTATGTACTCATTTACAAATAAAACATTTTATCAAATCAGTCATAAAATATTTTACATTTTATAAAACTTACCTAATTTCTTCTTAAAATTCCTGATATTTTCGCTAAAATCCAAATCTATCTCTTTCTTTGTCGAAATTATTAAATTATACTTCGAACAGATTCTTATAAGTGGCGAATTTCTATACATTTCTGTTCTGGCTACCTCACAATAAAATAGATCTCTACTTCTTAAATGATTTTGTTTTACATTAAAACTAATTTTTTGTAAAAAGGAACTGTTTTGTATTACTCCATTTATGATTTTATAAAGAAATAATTGTTCAAAATATTCTCTCCTGTTAGTTAACGATATAAAGTCAAACTCTTTCAATAGTGCAACATACGGTATTATATTTTCATAGGCAGACATATTGTATTTTTTAAAATATAACCATCTTAAAAATTTCTTTTGAATTTGTTCGAGCTGTCCCTGGAGAAACTTCTGATATGGATTCCATATAAGAGAGCAATATTCTAATTTTGATCTAACCATAGCATTGTAAATTACAATAATGGTATACAAGTTATGAAAATATTTTGAATTTCTAATTACAAACCCTAATCGTTTATACGCATCTTTTATAATGTTTCGTATATGGTCATGAAATGACAAATTAAAATTCATTGTAACTCCCAGGTCTTTTATTGAATATACTCTTGATATAGCATTACCATTAATTGTATATGTACGTCTTTCATTGTCTGTTTTACTTACATACCTTAAGTAGTAACACTTTCTGAAATTCAATGGGAGGTCATTATCTACACTCCAATCGTATATAGTAGTTACATCATCTTGTAGTAGCAACGTATCTTCGTAACTATTAATTTCTTTATATACTTTGATATCATCAGCATATAGGAGACATTTTGAACTTTTAATTTTTTTCGGAAGGTCGTCTATAAACAACAAGAAAAATAATGGTCCCAAATTGGATCCTTGTGGAACTCCCGAGTTTACATTATATTTAAAAGATTCTACATACTTATATATTACATACTGTTTCCTATTACTAAGATACGAAGCCACAAGATTTAACATTTCACTAGACATACCAAAGTTAGAAAGTTTTCGTAATAATATATCATGGTTAATTTTATCAAAAGCTTTAGCAAAATCTATATATATAGTATCCACCTGTATTTTTCTATGAAATGCATCATAAACATCCTGGGTAAAATTTATTAAGTTAGTTAATGTTGATCTACCCGGATAGAAACCATGTTGGTTTTCAGAAACAAAACATTTGATATGATTAAAAATACGCATATATATTATTTGCTCTAATATTTTTGCAGGTGCACATATTATGCTTACAGGTCTATAATTTTCTACCTTATTTTCTTCTCCCGACTTATAAATTGGACAGACTCTTGTAACTTTCCAGAGACTGGGAAATGATTGTGTCTTCAGGATTAGATTGTAGATTGTACATAAAGGATACATCAATATTTCAGAGCAAGCCTTAAGTACATATGGTGGTATATTGTCAGGTCCGCTTGCCCTTTTGGGTTTTAATTTTTTTATTGCTGCTTTATATTCATCTATCTCTATGGCGTGTAACACTAACGAATTATTTACATTCATTTTGCTAGATTCACATATGCTGTAATATGCTTTGTTCTCAGAATACACTGACCTAAAATATGTTGCAAAACCATCAGCTATATTTTTATCATTATATAAATTCTTATTATTTAATGTCATTGGTTGATTTATAGAAGATGACCTTTCTTTTTTTATTTTTAATAAACTTCCAGAATGCATTTGCATCCCCTATAATATTATCTTCCATTTCCCTTACGTACTCTTTATATGCTTTATTCAGCATTATTTTCAATCGTTTCCGGTATTCTTTAAACAACATTGTGTTATACTCAGATTGTTTTTTTGTGTTTTCTATAATATTCCTTTAGCCTAATAGTATCCCGTATATCCTTATTGAACCAACAGGGAAATGTTTTACTTGAGTTCGTTTTCCTTTTGGGTACGGTTATGCTAAAATTTTCTTTTATTGCTTCATTAAACTGCTCTACAGCTATATCCACATTATCAATTCTCTCCAGAAATGACCAGTCCGTTTCCCGAAATATTTCATACATTTTTAAAAAATCCGCTTTTTGAAAGTTATACCTGTACGCTGAACTATTTCTCGTGTACCGGTAATCGTTATTTTTATGAAAGTTTACTTCGATTATTAATGGAGGATGATGTTCATCTGGTCGAACTATTGGTGAGTCGTCTTTAGTTACTAAAATATTTTGTCTTAAATTTGTTAAAACTAAATCCAAAGTTCTTCCATTTTTGTTCCTAACATTATTAATCGATCTTAAATTATAAAAATTCATAAAATTATCAAGTGCTCTATAACTTGGTCCTTGAAGCTGTAGATCGCATTCGACACCCGTAATTAAAGGAAGATTAAAATCACCTGTTATAATAAAACTACTATTATGAAATGGTGCATTATTTTCGAATGAATTGAAAAAACTAATATAATCCTCTACCTTAGATCCTGGAGTATGATTTTATAAAGAAATAATTGTTCAATGAAAATCTGTGTGCAATTGTTTGGCCATGCGCCAGGGAAGGAGAATCATTCAAAGCAAAAGAAGTGCAGTACAGTGTAAGGTTCCATACCCTCACGCACAGCAACTACATGTTCTTATTACGAATACATGCTCTTACTACGAACATGTGTCATTATGTTTAAACATAATCAACAGCCGACGATGGAAGGAGACCACCAGGAAGACACGAAGAGGATTCGGAATAAATACGAAGACGGTCGATCTCCCTTCATCGACCTTCCGTTTAAGAAGTTGTCTATAAAAGAGGGCCTCAAGAGGAAATAGTATCAGATTGCAGCTAACAATCACCTATCAACACCTTTCTCATGGGGCCGCTGTGAGCTATGGATAATACCTTTAAAACCTCTCTCTTGAGATTGTTATGAGTAAAAGAGATATTCTCTAAACACCATTCTCCCGAGGCTGCCATGAGCTACGGAGAAATCCTTTAATTGTCTCCCGAGACCTCTATGGGCAAAAGTGATATCCTTTAGTCAACTACTCCTGAGGCTGCACTGAGCAAAGAACTCATCCCCATCTACCTAAAGACTAATTGAATCTTTTCTGAGACCACTTCTGTGCGCCGAGGACTTATTTTGAAATCTGAAAATATTCTACAGATTTACAAAGACACTTTGTAAACTATTTATAAGACTTTAATAATGTAATAAAATGTAAAAGGTTTAATTCCGGACTTCGTAATTTAGATTCTACCAAACAAATAATTTCATGGTGGAGGCGCCGAATACCAACCCCGGTACCTCTCGATACAGTTATTGTATTGCTCGTGTAAGAAGACGCTTGTCCTTTATCAACACAAATTTAGAAAATTCGCTATAATTCGAAATTAATTTTAAAAAAATACCGAATAGAAAGTGATTAGTATTCGAAACAATAATAAGTATGAAAATTGATAGAATGTAAAATATAACGAAGAAAATGAACCTTCAAAATTATCAATGTTGAATTTAGAAATGAATTTTACGGACTTTAGAAAAAAAATAATACTTCGAATAATTCGATAAATTATTAAGATGTGACTGTAATAATGATGTGTATCCAATTTTCAACAAAATTAATTATAATAAAAATACTCGAAATAATAACTGAAAAAGTTAGAAAATTAGAAAATATTATGATATATTAAGGTACAGCTGAAGTAAACTAATCTAACATTCCACATCCTAAAATGTGAGAGGTTACAGCCGCTTCTCCTCGACGTTTATATCAGTAAATCAGTTTTAATGGGATGGGACTTAACTTATGCAATATCCGAAACGTGTTGAAATTTGTATACTGCATACTCTACGCTGTATTAAATTGGAATGTGTAACCTTTTATTTCATGCTCAATAAAATTCTTGCATGTTCTCATTGTTTTATGTCTTCTGAACTCAGTAGACACAATAGGTATCCCTGTAGATATAGTAAATAGGATCATTTCTGCTAGGTAATGGGGGAGTTTTCTTTGATTGCAAGTCAATCTGTTCTGACTAATTGTAAGACTTTGTGTGTTTTCTCTCAATCTCTTTCATATGAACATTCGTAAAATTGTTTGTTAAACGTTGGTCTACCCCTTGCAAACATACATAACCAATCCTGCAGAAATAAAAAAATACCAATAATTATCTAGCCGAAAGGACTTGACCAAACACAGTCTACAAAAGGATACTATTTCTTTTAATCAAATAATCGAAAGTGATAGAGGAGGTTGCTAAAAATATTTGTTTATTGCTTATTCAACTGTTTACGCTTAAATTTGTGCGATTAGGATTTTATATTCGTAAATGAGCCATATAGTACGTGAGTCTAATTTTTCTAAATAGCTTTAAGCACGCAAGACTATCGATAGCAGATTTTAATATTTTTCATCACAGGCGGAGGACACAATGTTTTAGTAATGATAGAGAGTTTTCCTCTCGCTAGTGTTTGGATTCCAACACATGTGAGTTTATGGCGTACAGGAATGTAGTTCATTTTAGAAATGTTCCTGTTCACTTAATTCATTCTACTATTTCTTCCACGTCTTCTTCGTCCCCGTCGAAAAAGAACGTCAAGTGAGGTTACTCAATGCCAAGAAAAGTGTCCACATTAAGCAGGATCCTTGGAAGGTGGATAATAAGAAAGACTCAGCATGAAATATAATCCAATGGATGTGTTTTATTTCTGCGACGATGAAGGTACAAGTTTGTTAAGCCACAAAGCTACGTAATTTCTAGGATCAGTTGGCTAAAGGTATGTAGGAGAACCTCTGACTTTGGCATCTCGCAGAATTGACATGCTAAATTATCTACTTTGTGTGTTTTCTCTCAATAAGTTAAGCATTAAAGCCTATGATCGAAAAGTTAAGGGAATTCACTTGATAAACAAGCAATCAGTCACGCTCTACGCAAACATGGGCCCGGATAGTGAAACGTTACTGACCAAAAATGTAGGGCAATCGCCCGACTTTATCCCTTGAGGTGAAGGAAGAAGGGACTTAATAGACGCTTCCATAAAAATGAGAAGATATTCATTGGTTTAAAATCCTCCAACTACAAATGACATTCTTTTGCCTCTCTATGTTTTTCTTTTAATACAGAAAGAATGAAATATTGCAATGGAGTGGAAATATGCAAGGAATAGGAACATAATCAAAGGAGAAAGTTCACCATTTTTTGACGTTTGTATATCCTTTCAAAAGGCTCTTTAAGGAAACTACTCGCTCCCTCTATGTCTCTCCTTCCAGTTGACTTAAAGTAATATTGTTTCCCCCTTATTGCACAGACCTATCCCCATCTGCTGAGACTAAAAGCAACTTCAGTCTGTTTTCTCTTCAGGCTCCTTCCTAAAGACTTGAGAGTATATCGTGCAATTCTCCAAAGAGTTCCTCCCGACATTCATGAACATAATAATAATGTTTTAGAGTCACTCGAGATTACTTTCTTCCAAACTTGCCAGCTTTCTAAATACATATAATCTCCTTCCACGTCAAAAAAATAGGTCTCCATATTTCACAAGCAGATGGCTGACTGCAGTTACAAAGTAAATATTTCTCATTTGTTATTAAAATGTTTCTTGCCATAAGTAATTTGTTTTCAGAAACTCTCAGGTATTGAGTTTTTATATGCTTATCTATAGTGACATCTTTTAAACAATTGTATTTTATGCAATAATCTTTATATATTTACGTATATTGCTCTAATTATTGTACACTAGAAAATGATAAAAGAAAATAGAGACTCTATTGAAACTCAGGAAATGAAGTACTCCAGTCACCCATTTACTTAGAACCTATATTACTAGTTGAAGGTATTTGCTAAAACTGACTAAGTCCACAGTCCAGAGAATACAACGCCAAACTCAGTCCAAATTATTCTTTTCTTTGTGATTGTTTGTCTGAACAAAAAACAACGAAAAAAGTATCATTGATCAATTTATTTAATGACGAACATGAAAAAAAAAAAAGACTATAGCAGAGAATAATTTGGGATACAGTATTGGCATGTTGAAATACAGGGTGTTCAGCATCAGTCTCTATGATGAAACTTTCTTTCTTCATATGATATAATTCGAACATGAGTGTTTAAATCAAGCAAGGAATAGATTCACCACGTAAAAAATAAGAAACGAAGCAAAAATAAATGAAAATCTGATGTGGGCCCATTTCAGAAAAATGAATATTATCAGGGTCCGCAAAAATAATATATATTTCTTGAGACTCAAAGATGTATCAAATATTGTTCCCTCAAGTTATTGATTTCTAAGTTGTGACAAATATTGTCCTTGAAGTTAACTCTTTAATGTGTTTCAAATATTGTGCGCTTAATTTATTAAGAATTTAAGTTGTTTCAAATATTGTTCCCTCAGTTTATTAGGACTTTAAGTTGTGTCAAATATTGACCCCCTCAATTCAATTAGTAAAGAATAGAATGGGCTCACCATAGTATTTCCAAAAGAATTAATTTAAGACGTACTGCGTCTCCATTATTTGAAAAGAATATTGATGGAAAAGAATTGGGCCATTCGCAAGATGAGGAGAATCGTAGGCAGCCATGCTATTTGTCACCGACACAACTGAACAAAATATATATTTCTCTGAGATGAAGTATAAATTTAATATGGTCTCTATTTCAGTAAAAGCTAGCTCTTGCCTTCAGAAGTAATAAATATTTTTTATTAACGTTTTAAATTCTGAGGGCGATGAATTTTTCTAGTGCGTCCTCAACTTCATATTTTCTGGGGAACATTTTTTTTTATATACGTCCTCCTAGGAAAAACGAAGTTACGTCGCTGCAAGGAACTAAGTTACTTAATCCCATTCTGAATGGATATGAGCACCATGATATCGCTTGAACACTGAATCTGTTTATACTTAATTTGAAAGAAAGTTGTCAAACAAAAATGATGAAACTTTGTTCCATAACGGCTTTGAAACACCCATTGCTGCCGACCAACGCAGAAGTGGCTTTACCCATCACCACTCATGTTGTTGAGCTGTACCTTTTCAACTTACTTTAAAGTGTACCAGTATTGTTCACACACACACACAAAAAAATGGCTATTGCTTCATTAATGCATTTTAAATTGTCTTCATAAAGTAACAAGCAAATTCATTGATCACAAGAAATCTCGTTCAACAAAGATAATTGCGTGCTCATGCGAAACAGTTCATGGGATGAAGCCATCATTATCAAACAAACAACTTTACACACAGGAAAAGAAAAGAAAAGAAAGTTGCTGTGCGCCGTACATTTTTACCTTTGAACAGCAGGTGAAGATACCAATGAGTTGGCATATTTTCTGTTCTTTGGATGTATAAAAAGGTGGGTGGAGCTATGAACATTGTTGGCAATGCAACAAATAAAATGAGAGCCACGTCTTGAATCAACAATTGTACGCGACAGGCTTGGTAGTGATCAATCATTCAGCAGTGAAAATTCTTTATGCACTTCTTTGTGTTCCTCTTTCAATACTGTAAAGTTATTTGGTTGCTGTCTCGTTCAGCAGGGAGTATATATGAGACGGACCTATAATTTGACATGGAATTTGAATCAAATGAACTTTCATCGGGAATCGAACCCGAGTCTCCCACGCTAAAGATGTGTTCACTAACCATATTAACACCAGAGGGTACTGGCAGAGTTTTGATTGCAATTGCACAGTCACCGACAGCCATGCTACAATCACACCACTGCTAAATTTGAATGAAGCGTAGTAAAAGAGTTGATCTAGTAGAAAGCCAAAGAAAGACAAGGTGGCTTAGTGGTATAGCGTTTACCATTTAGCGTGGGGTCCTTGGTTCGATCCCCGGCCAATGTCCCCATCAAGTTTGAAGTAGACAATATCGTGTCCTAGTTTTCTAGTGGTACTTCCGTTTCCTCCCACTTTTTCATTTCACCAATTCTTCCATCATAATTCAATTGCCTTAATCCTCGTCTCCTTTAGCCTAAATAATTGAGTTGAGTTGATTTTCAGTCCGTTCAGCAGCGAGGCTATATGAGACGTGGACCTACTGATTAACGTGTGATCCGAACCACATGAGCTCCCGCCTTGAATCGAACCCGGGCTGAAAGGCGCATACGCTAACCGCTTAGCCACGGATGAGCTCCAGCCTAAAGAGCATAACGTGGGTCGTTAAACCAAAGGATTTCATAGGATGTCTAAAACCTGGGGTTCTTAACATCTTGACCTGCTTCACAAATGTAAGCACCATAATATGTTCTACAAGGATCAGAGGATGAATCACGCAGCACAAAGAGAAAGAATATATTTTAAGGAGACATTTTACAGTATGAAACAACAGGGCTACTAGAAATATATTTAGAGACTGATCTAAATATCTGTTTTCTATCTCTGATGTTTTGAAAAATAGTGGCACTGGCAACATTGAAATAATACACGCTTCCTCTTGAGTCAATGCATCATAGAGTAGTGTTTCCATAAAGGGTGGATGCAAAGACTCGTTTACTTATAAAAAAGGAAATAAAGAAAGGTAAGGACAAAAAGGAAAAAGCATGTAAACATCCTGTATGCAATTCAGTCTTCTGTTGATTTAATATGCTTGAATATATTAATTGTTTAGCCTTCCTAATTTTGAAGCTTCGTTTACTTTCAAACGAAAAATCAAAATATCGTCCTATATACATATACGTAAGCTACACTCATTCGTAATGTTAAAAGAAAAGTTCCTAAATATACGGAATTAATTAAATACGGAAATAAGGAAAGTGAGAGGAGTTGAGGTTCACAACCAATGTATCGTGGAATCCCATAGGATTCGTCGTAAAATTTTACAATTTAAAAATCATAACTAACTAACTAACTCTATGGCCTATGGAACCCGGAGGTTCAATGCCGCGTTCACAGAAGCTCTCCACTGACTTCTAACCTTAGCTAACTGCATCCAGTTTCTCCTTTGCATTCCTATTTCTGTGAGATCCATCTTAATATTGTCCTCCAATCTGGGCCTAGGTCTTCCTAATGGTCGTTTTCCGATTGGTCTTCCAGTCAAGGCTTTGAAAGCGTTTCTACTTTTTTCCATCTTAGCTACATGACCTGCCCACCTAAGCCTCCTAGACATGATGACCCTAACAATGTTGGGTAAACCATATAAATTATGTAGTTCCTCGTTATGAAGCTTCCGCCATCCTCCATTCCCGTTCCTCTTGGGTCCGAATATTCGTCTCAGGATCTTGTTCTCAAATACTTTCAGTCTATGTTCTTCCCTCAGAGTAAGCGACCACGATTATCGTTTTATATATTTTAACCATACACAATAACAGGCATGATTATCGTTTTACATATTTTAAGCTTCAAATTCCTCTACAGAATTCGCGACGACAATTGATTTTGAACTGAATAATAACACGAATTCCCTGCTTTTAGTCGACATTTAATTTCTTCGTGAATATGATTTTCGCCCGTTAATATTGATCCTAGATATTTGAAAGTATCCACTTTATCAGAAGTATTATTTAATATTTTAATGCATCCATATTTTGCCGTATGACACACTTCCATGAATTTAGTTTTCTTTGTATTTACTTCTAAACCCATGTCCCATTTAAAAATTATAAATGATTCAATTATTAATTAAAATCAATTATGAGACAGATTATATCAGTTAACCTTCCGGTGGCTGCAACAATGCTTCTACTATACACAGTCACCACTTTATAGAAACTTTATAGCCTTACTTCATTTATATTACTATTAATTACAATCAAACTAGTTCTTCGCAATGACACTTAAGTAAAGTGTCAGTCAGAAAAAGGATGGGAACAACGCTTTATGCTATCATGCATTCTGATAAAAATATATCTCGTTTATTTATCAGTTCTCAAAGTAAGAGTAGAATAGCAGTTTCTTCCCCTTTTATTTAATAATAAAAAAAATCATAGAATACTCGTGTGGAGTATTATACTCTACGGGGCAGAAATATAGATATTACGCAAAAATGATAAAAAAAAACGAATTATAGCTTTCGAAATGTGGATATGGAGAAGAATAGAGAGAAATAGCTGAGTTAAGTGGAAAACGAATTAGAGGGTATTAGAATTGATGGGGAGAAAAGAACAATGTTAGATATGATTAAGAGGAAAAAAACTGGTTGGGACATTGGGTAAGAAGGAACTGTATCATGAGGGACGTGGTAGAGAGTATGGTGGCAGGAAAGAGAGGGAGGGCGAAGAAGACTACAATTGATGGACAATATTAAAACAGAAAAATCGTTCGTGAAGACGAAGGGGTTAGCGGAAGACCGTTGAGCGGTACGTGACCAGCCAATAATGGCAGAATACATTTGACAACGACGATAATGATGTATATATGAACTATACAATCAAACTTGAAGAGGTAATGCCTCACATCAGAATTATATATTTAAATAAAAAGTTGTTTATCTGGGCTTGTCGAGAAATGTGAATACTTTCGGAGCAAAGTCCCTGCGAAACGTGATAAAATAAAAAAAAAACGCGTTATTCCTAAAATGAGAAACTGTAGAGCTGAATTTCCCTTAACAGTTACGTCTTGTTACCGAATAATTCCATGTTTGCTGTATGGGCTACTTTGGGGCCTTTTTTAAGTCGGAGCAAATTACCTGTCTTTCTGAGGTAATTTGCCAGTTGTTGTCTGGGAGCAGGTCTGTGAATTACGCCCTCTGGGGAATTCCTTACGTACTCATTGTACCTCCCGTCTCCTTTAGCCTAACCCTGTGTCACAGGGAATTTTATCCCTGGAAACTTTTACACCCTGGAAATCCTTACCCCCCTTGTCGGATTCTGGTAATTTCAAAGGAAAAGTGAGAAGTCACATTAAAAATTAATATCATTGAATGTGATATCTCAGTGTATGCACTCACCTTGGGCAAGATGGCTTTAAATCAGAAGTTTCGGTAGAAGGGTAATAATTCCTAGGAAATTATTACCCACATGTCGGATATTGGTTACTTCAAAGACAAACTCAAATGTTACATTATAAATTGATACCACTCAGTATTATCTCTTAACAGACACAATCACTTTGGGCAAGACGGCTTTCAATCCGAAAATTTGGTAGGGGGGTAAAAATTTCCTAGGAAATTATTACCCCATTGTCGGTTATTGGTTACTTCAAAGGCAAACTCAAATGTTGCATTATAAATTGGTACCACTCAGTATTATCTCTTAACAGGTACAGTCACTTTGGTCAAGATGGCTTTATATCCGGAGATTTGGTAGGGGGGTAATAATTTCCTAGAAAATTATTACCTCCCTGTCGGTTATTTGTTACTTCAAAGACAAACTCAAATGTTACATTATAAATTGATACCACTCAGTATTATCTCTTAACAGACACAATCACTTTGGGCAAGATTCCTTTAAATCCGAAGATGTGGTAGGGGGGTAATAATTTCTTAGGAAATTATACTTCATGTCGACTTTTGGTTACTTCAAAGATATCAAATGTTACATTAAAAATTATTACAATTATGTATTGTTTGTTAGCGGAGGCACTCACTTTGGTCAATATGATTTTATGTCCGAAAATTTGATAGTGGGTAATTTTTTCCTAAGATATTTGTGCCTTCTGTCGGTTCTTGGTTACTTCAAAGACAATATCAAATGTTGCATTATAAATTGATGCTACTCCGTGTTATTTCTTAACAGACGCAATCACTCTGGCCAAGATTGCTTTATGTCCGAAAATTTGGCTTCATAACCCAAAACTTGATAGTTGGTAATGTTTTCCTAGGAAATAATTACTTTTCCAGTTTTGCACGTGATTTGCTGTCTGACGAGGGTGTCTTAAAAAAAAATAAATGGAATCTTTTAGTTTTACGTCCCACGGTTATGCTGGTTAGGCTAAATTAGACGGTTATTATGAGAAATGAATGAAATGGTGGAATGAAGAAAGTGGGAGGAAACGGGAGAACAAGAGTACACCCACGAGCACGGTGTTTGTCCCCCACAAACTCCCAGGGAGCGAGCTGGGATCAAACCAGTGACCCCAAGCACCGGAGGTGAACGCTCTACCACTGAGCCACCGTGCCCCCCAGGTGTCTTAAGATGTTAGCAGTGTTAAAGTGTTAATTTATATTAATTGTTTTCTTCTTCTATCAATGAAATTTGTATAAGCTGCTCTTCAAGAGGAACAATTCAAATCTTACATTTTAGCGGGCTAGTATAAAAGGAGGAAGAAAGTTTCCTCCGAAACACTGCACTGTTAAAAAAATATTTCATAGTTTTGTTCGTGAAAGCAGCTCTTGACTTATTCTACTAGTAGTCGAGATTTAAAGTTTCAGTTGCGTCAAAAGGAAAATATTAACTTTGAAACTTGATTTGACTCTTTTGACAGTGTGGAACACGTGGGAAGAAAAATATATTGAGAATAAACAATCTTTTGAAACAAAGGTAAGTAAATCTAACTTTGAGTTATCTTATTTGCAACTGAGAAAGCAGAATTTGATTCCAAAATATTACCTAGTTTGCAGTGTAAAATATTAGATATTAGTTGCCTTATAATCTTGATAACAGTTATTACAAAGTTTATAACATAAATGATTGAAAACATAAAACACATCTTTCAATGAGAAACAACGTTATTGCAATTTATTCCTCTCTCTCTCCTTATATAGAGATGGTAGACAAATTATCATGATCATCCGCTTTTAACGGGTTTAGATAGAAATTCACAACATTGTTGCCAAACAAATATAAGTTTATATTTTTTTTTCAAATAGCAGTACGTCAGTTTATTACATATTTCAAACCAACATGTCAAATGTAAACTTAAAATACCACTTTTATTAATCAGTGTTACAAGCTAAAGATATTATGGTATCACAAACATCCGAAGTTTGGAAGCCTCTAACGCAGACACAGCACAACAGAGATTCACAGGATAATGTACATCGCATGAACTTTAGCGCTGAATACCATGGTCATGGTATGACCTTTTTCGAATGAATAGAAACGAAGTTACAGGGGTTGAAAATTTTGAATTTTTTGAAAGTCTTTATTTTTTAAAAAAAAATCTTAGGTAAATATTATATCTAGTTACATGTATGGTTTGCAATGAACGTACAAATTATTTTACACTTTACAGCACTTCGATATCTCAAACCGTACCGGAGATACAATAAAGCATTGATAAAGTTGTCAACACTGTTCAAAATGGCGTAGCTAGCTAGCACGAGCTAGCCACTAGAACAGCGTAAAAGGCTTGTAAAAAGAAGATTCTCAAGTCGTATGTACAACCGCTGAAGTTATAAACTTAAAGCTTGGTCAGTACATAGGATCTGAGACGTAAGATACCACAAAGTAACGACTTTTGGAATTTCGAAATGGAAGCGAAGAATACGGGTGAAAATTATCTTATAAAAACGTGTACATTTTCGGACTCTATTAAACTCCAGTCACCAAATTTGGTATTTCAACATCTCATTTAAAATAAAAATAAGTTTTAGCTTTCTTCATATATTATCTCCCTACGAACTTTCCGAAAATAAAACCATCCTTCATCGTCCCCAAAGTCATTGCGTCTGTTAAGACATAAAATGGTATAACATCAATTTATAATGTAAAAAAAATGACCTTATCCTTAAAGTAACACAGAGCCAATAAAAGAGTATACATTCCCTAGGGAAAAAGCACCCATATAAAACTTCTGAAATAAAGACATCTTACCGACAGTCTGTTAAGATATAACAGGGTATAATATCAATTTATAAAGTAACATTAGATTTTTTCTTTGAAATAACCAAGAACGGACAAAGGGATATAAATTCCCTAAGAAAATATTAAGCCATCTCAAATTTTCGGATACAAAGCAATCTTGGACAAAGTGAGTGCGTCTGTTAAGAAATAACACGAAATAATATAAATGTATAATGTAACATTGCAATTGGTCTTGAAGTAACCAAAACCGACAGGGGTAAAAATTTCCTAGGGAAATATTACCTTCCTATCAAATCTTCGAATTGAAAGCCATCTTGCCCAAAGTGACTGTGTCTGTTAAGAGATGCTACGGAATGCTACCAATTTATAAAGTAACGTTTGAATTTTTCTTTGAAGTAACTAATAACCGACAGGGGGTAATAATTTCCTAGGAAATTATATACCCCCTACCAAATCTTCGGATTTAAAGCCATCTTGCCCAAAGTGACTGTGTCTGTTAACACTGCAGTGGTCGCGCGTTCTACTATTGTAGAACAGGTGTTTTATTTTTAGAATCTTGAGCAATTGGCAACACGCTCGACCTTAAGCGGTTATGTACCTTTCTCCGAATACCTTCTGTACATTCGAGTCAATTTTCAGCACTTGTTCTTGCACCTGCTCATATTTGTTCCATGATTTCATAAGTGTTCTACTATTGTAGATCGCGCGACTATTGGCGTACAAGTTTGTTTCATATTAGTGATTTATTTCGTTTTACATTTTCACGTTATTTTTGTGAAATACGTGTTTGTAATATATGAAATGTCAGTGCATGACAGAGAACAAGTGCGTCTTTAGTTAGTAGATGCAGAAAGTGACTATGAAAGTGCATTTGGGATTGAAGACATGTAGGAGCTCGAGGAAGATTTTGATGAAGAAAAAGTTGACTACAGTGATACCGAAGATGTACGAGGCAATATACCGGAAGAAGAAGAAGAAAACATACCAGTAAAAGCCAGTATTGAAGTCATGGATCTTGCTGCATCACCTTCTCTCGATACTCGTGCGTTTTATATCGGTAGAGAGAAGAACGTAGAACCTTCTCGCTGGTATGTAGATCACATAATGCCAAGAAACCCACGAACACTCAATTTCAATATAATACCAGCTTTTCATAGGCCTGGCCAACAAGGCATCTTTTTCAATGCCTAATTGATGATGAATTGAGGAAAAAACGTAGCTGGTGTTAATGCTCTTAATATATTTAGAGCATATAAGAATAATGAGAATGTCAGGCGAATGAATTTTCCCCCATGATCTAGGTTTTGATCTAGGTTTATAAAACCAGCAATAAGCCAACGTTTAGCCGTGGAATCCTTGCCAAACGAGCTTCGACGTAGAGGAAACTTCTGGTTGGCTTCAATGAAGGTGTTCCATTACCACAAGACGGAGATTCTGGGTTTGGAAAATGTGTCCTTTGTTGCCATTCTCGCAACAAGTCAAGTAAAAACTTTTGAAAAATGCCAGAGATTTGTGTGCCCAGACCAGCAGAAAGGCGTGTGTGACGATTGCTTGGAGTAGGCAGTCATTCAAAACGAGTACATCAAATCATTCTACCTGTACGATGTATAATAAAAAAGATTTATGCTGTTATATGAACACTTATACCGAAACATTTGCTCGATTTTCAGTTCAACATTGTCATATATTAAATATGATATAGGCCTACCAAATGTTTATTTCTGTCAATGTTCTTGTATTAATCAAACAAAATAATTTTAAAATATTTTTAAACGTGTATAATACTATAACTAACATACCCAAGACCGAATATCGCTAAAAATCATATCGCTATAGATAAATACTGATGTTCTACAATAGTAGAACGCGCGACCAATTACGTAAAGGTGGAGGGCGCGACCAACGCAGTGTTAAGAGGTACTACGGATTGGTATCATCAGCTGATTCCACCCACCAACAAGTTTATGAATCCATTTTCCGTTAGTACTGCCGACAAGAATGTTAACCAAATTATTATATTTCGATTGTTGGCTCTTTCATTAATTACCACAAAATCTCACCACAAATATTGGTATTCCATGGAGAAAAATCCATTGTTTCAGAGAATGTCAGAAGTATTTGCTCTTCACAGCAACACTAAGTTTGAAATTTTGCACACATTTCTTAAAGTAATTCTGATTTAAAAATGTTAATTCCATGCTTGTTATGAACTGATCGAAATGGTTAGATTTTGTATATTCACCTCTTTTAAGAATCGAACTAACATTGGATAAACTTTAAATAATTTATTTTAACTTAAAAAAAACAACCTACAAAAAATAAATGATCTCTGAAGATACCTAAATGAATTATAAACTAAGAGATTCCAGCCATAAACGAAAATAAACTGTTTCTCGTAGAACTATTACTTGTAGAATTAAATAATGAAGAACATACATTCCTCATCATAAGAAGAATTACTAGCTAAAGAATGCGCATAATAATCCTCTAAATACAGATAAATCATAATAAACCAGGCATTTTTGTTGTCAGACAAAGTTTAGTTGCAAACTTCCCATTTAACTACGACATGAAGAATTGAAAGTTAGCAATATACGTAACATGTTTACAAAGAACGCATTAAATTAGCTTCTGCATTGTTGACTATAACAATTTCATCCTCTTCTGGTTGTGTTGTGAGAGTTTGTAATATATTCTACCACACATTGTTTGTCATTCCTCAAGGATGTTTCTCATTAGTATTTTCCTGAGCACTCCTAATAAGTTATTTCATTGAGTAAATACAATTAATGAATTGCTGTTTAGACTGAAGTTTAATTTATGCTTATTTAATTATTTATTCCACTTGTAACATGCAACAAATACATCAAATTACTGACAATAACGTTTGTAACAATTCCTTCATTTATAGGTTTTCCCAGATAATTGGATTTTCAATTTTCTCTCTTTCTTCAACTCACTCTCTGCGTTGTATTGTATGGTGTTCCTCTCTGTCAACACAGTTCACATTATAGATTCTTTAGTAAACGTCTTCGTTTCTCTACATAGTAATTGAACATGGTGTACTTCAATATACAACTAAATAAGTCAACTCGTTAATCTGTCCTGTTATTAACATTTTTAATTTTCAAATTTGGGAGGACAGGAGGATGTATTAATTAACATTGTACACATTTTTGCTGGATATGGAAGCCAGCGACGCAACTAAGTTAGTTGTGGCCTGGGGCAAAAACTCGCTTTAGCGTCCCTCCCACTCTGACCAACCAAAATAAAACGCTCCCCGACTACACACAGTAATTATCTTATTCCATTTTTTTTAAGTGATAAAACTTGATTTCAAAATTGCAGTATATAATTTAATTTTTAGAACAAGATAAAACACCAAACTAATCAATATTTGATTACCATGTAATCTGAGAGTAGTATGCTAGACACATACTTATATTCTTATCATAATAACTGAAAATCACAATGTTTTTTGCAATTATGTCGGGATGTGAATATGCGTAGAGTGAATCAACAGTGTGTTGCTTTAGAATAGATTATTTAATTATGATAAACAGTTAAGTTGTCTCGAGTAATATTCTCGGACATTTTACAAATCGCTTAAATCGACGTAAGTTAAATGAAAACACATAAAGCTGGAACTAAAATTTAACTTTGCGAGTTCTTTTGGCTTCAAATGTTTTTACAATGTTATCAAAAGATTGCTTTGAACTTAACTTATACCCTATGCTCTATGAATATGGTCCTAAGGTTGGTAAATCGTTGCTATCCTGTTAAATTTCTGAGGTAATATTTTATGATCTTTAGTTTATTCATAGTGAGGTATGCTTTACTTGCCGCATAATGAAAATAAATATTTGCCCAGTTTGCACCCTCCCAATCAGGCGCCCAGGGCACAAGCCCTACTTGCTCCCACCTAGTTACGTCACTGATGGAAGTTTTTTTTCCTTTGTAACGTTTGCAGATCTAATAATTATTACTTTGGGAAGGCTTCAGACGTTTACATCTTCCCCTTAGCCAGTGAAGAGATTTTGTTGAATTTTTCGGTGGACACCCTAAATTTATATAAATTGGTGGCGAAGCATTTACAAAGATCTGCACTTAATAAAAAACACTATTCCTTTTTCCTATGACCGAAGAAAAATATCGAATATATATATATATATATATATATATATATATATATATATATATATATATATATTAAAACAATTTATCATATTTTCTCTGATTTTGTTTTCTTCCTTTAGCATCCATTTTCAAGCGTCATCTTCTATTTGAAAATGGGTTTTGTTCTTACGTCTTGTCTTCTATTGAATGAAGTAACACAAAAAAATTGTTTAATTACTGAACGTCTTATAAAAGTGATTAAAGAACAGTTTTTTTTTTTAAAAAAAACAGACATTTTTATCAAGGATTGAAAACAAAGAACTAGCCGCAGACATGGTGAAAATAATTAACTTTACTGCCCTTCTAATTTAACGTATAGCTTTTTATTTTTATTTATCTTCTTCTTATTAAAAAAATACAGTTTTAATCAATGGAACTTTTGTTCCTAACCGTCGTCCTTATAACTTGATTAAATTTTTCGTAAGTGTTATACGGCATATTTTAAACAAGTTCTTTGGACAATCAAATTTTCTTTCTCCTTCCTTTTTGTAAGTAAAGGAAAGTGTTTCACTAATAAAACATCTTTTGTTTCTTATTTTATGGTACATAAAAAAACCTTAAGACAGGGATTAAGTAATAAACGCAGTGTAATACTTTTTACCAAAAATAATGGACATAATTTCCGCCATTATATTCATTTAAAAATTAGTACATGGCTTGTAACTCTCAAGATCAAATTTGATACCATATATACAGCGTTTATGGAAAATATTGGGATGAGATTATTATCACTAACTAACTAACTCTATGGCCTATGGAACCCGGAGGTTCAATGCCTCGTTCACAAAAGCCCTCCACTGACTTCTATTCTTAGGTAATTGGATTCAGTTTCTACTTTGTAATCCTATGTCTGCGAGATCCATCTTAATATTGTCCTCCCATCTGCGCCTAGGTCTTCCTAATGGTCGTTTGAAGATTGGTCTTACCGCTAATACTTTGAAAGCATTTCTACTTTCTTCCATTCTAGCTACATGACCCGCCCACCTAAGCCTCCTAGACTTGACGACCCTAAAAACGTTGGGTAGACCATATAAATTATGTAGTTTCTCGTTATGAAGTTTCCGCCATTCCGCATTCCCGTTCCTCTTGGGTCCGAATATTCTTCTCAGGATCTTGTTCTCAAATACTTTCAGTCTATTTTCTTCCCTCAGAGTAAGCGACCATGTTTCGCAACCATACAGAACAACAGGCATGATTATCGTTTTATATATTTTAAACTTCAAATTCTTCTACAGAATTCGCGATGACAAGAGATTTTGAACCGAATATTAACACAAATTCCCTGCTTTTAGTAGACATTTAATTTCTTCGTGAATATGATTTTCATTTGCTAATATTGATCCTAAATATCTGAAAGTATCCACTTTATCAAAAGTATTATTTATTATTTTAACGCATCCACAATTTGCCGTATTACGGTCCCGACGCACTTCCATGTATTTAGTTTTCTCTGCATTTACTTCGAAACCCATGTCCCTGCAATAGATCTCTGCATTTTTTTTCTATTGTTCTCATATCATCCCCTATTTAATTTACATCATCAGCATATGCCATAACCTGGTGAATACCGTTCAACTCTAGGCCCTGGTTGCTATCTTTGATTTTCCTTATGGCGTATTCCAGCACAAAGTTAAATAATAATGGCGACAACGCATCTCCTTGTTTCAGGCCATTTTCGACGTGAAAGCTCGTGGACAAAAAGTTTCCTACCCGGACTTTACTTTAGAATTCTTTTAAACATATCTTAATTAATGTAATTAGCTTTCTCGGTATTCCAAGTTCTGTAAAAACTTTGTATAATGTTTCTCTCCTAACCGAGCCGTACGCCTTTCCAAAATCAATAAATAATTGATGTACCGGGGTATTGTATTCGCACTTGATCGATTTCGTCTAAATCCGCACTGATAATCTCCAATAATTTCATCTGCGTATGGAGTCAATCTTGCTAATATAATATTTGAAAGGATTTTATAGGATGTTGACAGAAGAGAAATGCTTCGATAATTATTACAGTCAGTTTTGTCGCCTTTCTTGTGAATTGGAACAATGATTAATTCTTTCCACTCTTGTGGCAATTCTTCCTTGTTCCACATAAGAAGAATGAGATTGTGTATGCAGCTAAAATTAACTCAGCCGTGTGGTGTCACAGTGGATATGATACAAGACAGAAAGAGATATAGGACAGCGATCTCGAAAGCCGACCCCAACTAACTAGGAGAGAAAATATTTAGAAGAAGAAGAACTGAACATAGTCAGATTGAATTCAGGCAAACCAAATGTGACAAGTATTTAATTACTAATTTCTCTTAAAACAACATATTAGTATCAAATTTAATGGAATAATTTTGGGGAGACATTCCTATCCGCGACGTTTCCGAGCGAGTTGAATTTACTTGAATAACTCAACACTCAAGAATCACTTTCTCCACAGCCCAGATCTTCATTACAATATAGTTAACATGTTATCCTTCAATATAAAATATATAATATGTTAATACATTTTCCGCATAGAACCTATTAGGAATATATGTGTAACGTCAAAATGCAAAATGAGTTCAAAACGTAATTACACATCTGTATCCAAAATATAATATCAACAGAATAATAAAGTGAATGAGAAAAAGAAATTCTCAGTACAGGTTAATATTTTCTAAATTTCAGAAATTTGTTACATTCATGACACAAAACTAAGGTTCAATAAGCGATCTGAATTTAAAGGTGAGGGAATTTAGGAAAAAAATGCTCACCTTTGAGAAGAATAGGTAGTGAAATGATATACTTTTTTTAAATAAGGACTGAGACTACATTTCCGCTGAGGACACTGGGAAAATAGCAGAATATTCTTCCCACTTTTATCTTTGTAAATGCCTCTTCTTATTACCGATCACATTAAACGGAGCCAAAATTACCATTATAAACCGGAAGTATAGGTGCTAATTTTGAGAAATTAAACTGAAAAGGTAATTTGTGAAATTACCACTTAAAGAAAAATATACAACTTGATTGGTTAATAACAAAACAAAAATGTCAAAAACCTCCCATAAAAGAAACAGAAACATACGAAAAGAAGTAGAGGTCTTTCATAAATTAAAAAAAAGAATAGTTGTTTAGGCTTTGTAAAATATATTTTAAAAAAAGTAAATTATATACACTCAAATTTCTCAATCAACTTTCAAGAGCAAGAAGTTTTGAAAGATAATCAACAAGGATAATTCAGAAATCATGTCTAAAGAATATTTGCTTGTTAGCTTAATGTAGAAAATTGAATATGTTGAGGAAAAACTATGTAATTATCACACTTTTGTTTGTAGCTGCAAAGAAGAAAATTCAATTTTATTTTGTTTGAAATATGCAGCTACTTTTAAAATATCATTTAATTCTAACAAGCTATTTCTTTTTCACCCAAATTAACAACTTACACACTAATACTAATTATTTATTGTGGAAAATCTTTAGTAGTTAAGGCGTCAGGATAATATAGCTTGGAAGGGAAATGTGACACGATTCGATTTCCTAACGTATCATGAAATAAATGAGCGGCTTGAAGAAACACAATGGTGAGCAACGCTTCTGTTAAAATGGAGTTATTAGATTAAATGGGTTGAGATCGAATCATATAACAGTGTGTACGGAAATGTGCGTGTACAGTTCAACCAGGAAACACAGGAATAGTACCTTTAAGTGTAGGTCTTCATTGACTATTTTCTTGATTGCAGTGTAGTGTCTATTCTGAGAAAACTTTCTCTTGGCTCAGTATCCGATAGTACTACAAACAATTCAGCTTCAGCCAGCTTATGATCAGTCTATAATTATATATATCTGCCATATCTGCTTACGTTATACTTAGTGATGAGCGCAAGAGTCTTGGTCTTGCAGTTTTTCCAAGAATCTTGCATGCCAGACCAAGACCAAGACCAAGACCAGAAATCCTGGTGCAAGACTAAGACCAAGACTAAGACCATGCCTGCAAGAGCAAGACCAAGACCAAGACTATTGCGCAAGAGTCTTACACAAGTAAGGGCTCGGTGGTAGAGCAGTCGCGTGTGGTTATACGGGTCCCTGGTTGAATCCTAGCTTGCGCCATGGGACATTTTGGTGGGCAAACAAGGTGTGCGTGGTTTTTCTCCTGGTTTTCCTGTTTCCTCCTACCTTCTTCATTCCATTATTTCATTCAGTTCTCATCATTATCGTCTCCCTTTGCCTCGATGCATAATCGTGGGACGTTAAACTAGATATTTCGTTTCGTTTCAAAACATATTAATTGTGTTTTTCTTCCAAAACTAAAGAGAAATGCAGTATTGAACATTGGTAATACCGTACACCATAGGTGTCGACCACGTGGGCTCCGAAGACTCAAGCATCCGTTGGAAATTTTTAATGTGTGCTCATAAAATTAATATCGAAATAACATTTTCATGACATTGACAAAAACTTAGTACATGTGACCGCAAGTTTGATTTCATGGGCGGATGCTTATACATTGAATAATTGTTTATCAGTACAAATGTTAGCCCCTTAGGTATACGACACATCGAGGATTAAGCAATATAAATTTAACATTATACTACAACAATAAATCTATATTATAAAATTGAAAGTGACTATTTTTGTGACTCCTAATCTCTTGAACCACCCGACCGATCTCGATCAAATTTTTAACATAGATGGAGTTTGGGACTGGGAGTGATTTCACCATTTCACTTTGATGGTAAAGCTTATGGGAGGGGAGAAAGGGGAGTTATAAAGTAATAAATAACTTAATAACTTGAACCAAACGAACAATCTCAATCAAATTTTTAACATGTATGAGGTTCTTTCCTGAAAAGATTTTTAGAGTTTGTTTCACTTTGATGGTAGAACCTAGGGGAGGAGGAGGGAAAGTGGATATATATATATGTATAACTTAATAACTTTTGAAACACCCGACCGATGTTGATCAAATTTTCAACGTAGATGAGGGTCGGATCTGAGATGGTTTCTGTCATATCACTTTGATGGTGCAGTTTAGGGGAGAGGAAAGATGTTTAAAATTGATCGAAAATGACCGATAGTAAAATAGAATATATAGTTTTGGGTGTCGCTGAGATAAACAATGATACTTCCAATGCTGTAAATTCAGCCTCGTAGCTCGCGGAGGGGAGGGTAGATATATAAAAGTGATCGAAAATGACGAATATTAATGTCGAATCCATAGTTTTCGAGGTCGCTGAGTTGAATACAGGGACTTTCTATGCCGTTTACGACCAAATTCAGCCTCGTAACTTGGGGGAGCGGGAGATACATAATAATGTTCAAGAATGACCAAATATTAGTGCCGAATCCTTCAGGGTCTCTGAGACGAACAGTGACACTTGTGATGCCGTTTAAATCCAAATTCAGCCCCGCAACTTGGGGAGGAGGAGGGGGGAGAAACACAAAAATAATCGAAAATGACCGATATTAGAGAGCGCTTTACTAATAGTAAAAAATGACTGGCTAACGAAATATATTATTATTATTATTATTATTATTATTATTATTATCATTATTATTATTATTATTATTATTATTATTATTATTATCATTATTATTATTATTTTAGTTTACCCAACGAAGTGGGTACTTGACGCTAGTAATCCATATTCACAAGTGAGACTTCAAATAACTTATTTCCGCCGTTATTTTTTATTTCTAATACAGGTCAACAGCATTTATATAAATTGAGTTTACACAAAAGACATAGACAGTTGAGTCGCTTTGAGTTTTCAGTCAAATTATTCTAAAATATTAAGATAATTTATTATAATAATTATTATTTTGATTTTCTCTCTCTCTTTTTTGGTCAATATTGCTAAACATATCATCATCATCATCATCATAGCTATTCTGCCATTATTGGCAGGTTATTTGCTTCAACAGACAAGGTTTGATGTTCGGTGGTCCTCAGCTAAACTCTTCGTCTTGACGTAGCAATTTTATATTTTAATACCTTCCTTCAACTAGTCTGCTTCGAATCCCTCCCTCTCTTTCCTTCCACAATACTCTCTAGCACGTTCCTCATAATCAGTTCCTCTCAGCCAATATCCTAACCAGTTCTTCTTCCTCCTCTTAGCAATAGTCTATTTAAAATTCTTCTTTTTTGCTCCTATTGCTAATATTTCTAACACCTTCTCATTCGTTTTCCGTTCAATATAGCTAATCCTCTCCTTTTCTCCCCATGCCCATGTTCGATCCCTTGTAACTGCAAAACGTTAGCTTGTATAATAAGAAATACGGGGAAAACTGTTTTGCTCTGTACATTGCGAAAAAGAATGATAAACATTGAAGATTTTGGACGTTATCACCTTTATATTCATCTCCGAGAAATGCTTTTCTTTTTATTTAATTTTTTTATTCCTTCCTTCACATTATATAGTCGTTTTAGTTTACTATGCGATGGCTTGGAACTCAAATAAAAGTTTTTTTTAAAACATTTAATAATAATCCTTGTTCATATTCATAATTCATTTTTTGTGAAGTCCTTTACTATTTTTCGTCTTTTGGTGGTAATTATTATTATTATTATTATTTCATTCTACGTAGAGCTCTTTCTTCTAGACCTCAATTTACTAAAGCGTACAGTCTCGAAAATGACAACTTTTAAAACGTAGCTATTCTTCTTTGCCTTTTCTTATTTCAAAGTAAAGCAAATTTCGCATTCCAAAGGCAAAATCGTAGCTTTTTTATGTGACTTATTTCTCTTCGGTGTCTATTCATATTTTTGAAAGAAAAAGATTACTAGGTGATCTTCTTTATTGAAATGGAACAATTTTCATATTTTGTCTATTGAATAATATCAAAATGGAAGTTTCTTTTTTTTTTCTATTTTATTCAACCTCTCTTCGTGAATGTCTGGTCAACTTTTCGTTCGTCTAAATATAGTTCAATTTGTGAAAAAAAAAAAAAGATAATCATTTCTTATTGGAGTTACTTTTATTGCAAGAGATCTAATACATTTATTACCCTAATTTTAAACTAACAGCATTTGTAAAGTACTTACTCTCTACAATCAACAATGTTACGTTTGCAAAGTAATTGAACTCTTCTCACTATTCTGGAATAACATTTTATATTACCAGCAATGACGGTCAGAAAAGGATTCATAAAACATTGTTTAGGTCTAATAACATACTTTCTCTTTTCATTTTCTAGAAAAGCTGTTTTATTTTTAGTGGAGAGTACGTGGCTCAGTGGTAAAGTGATTACTTCTGCTCTGTGGGTAAATGGTTCGATTCGTAGCCATGTAAGTTTGTGGTGGACAACATTTAATTTGTGGATTTTCTTGGGGTACTAGCGTTTCCTTCACCGATTCTTCCATCATCATTTACTTGCCTTAATCATCTCCCTTAGCCAAAAGTAGTGGCTCTTAACATGTAAGTCGCGACACATTGGTGCATTCACGACACGTTCTTGAGCAAGCATGTTTACTATAAGTGTGCTTTCTTACTTAATTCCCGAGGGAAGTGTTTTTCTCGGATAGAAATCCGAGTATTGCTTTGATCTCACTTTGAACAGAATGTTCAGTCTGATATCATCCTGATGCTTACAAATGTCGTCGAACTTCAATTAATCATTAACAGCTTATGTACTTCCTGTCAACGTGAGTCACGACCATGTTCTTTCCAAAAGTTTATGTTCAGGTTTCATTCTTGTTTACAGTATAAAATAGATATATAGTTGCATCTGGAAAAGTTTGACATTAATTTTAATTTAGGATATCAGTAATTTTAAAGTAAATTAGAACATTATTGTTGAAATAATACAAACACAACCATTTGTGAGACTATGCATGTGATAGGTACACTAGGTTAAAGCACTTTATGACAACAAACAGTGTACTGTTGAGCCGGAGTACACATGAAGAACTGACTAATACAGATCAATCAAAAATCAAACGGCAAAGCTCTCAAAGTTCTCAAAACTCAAAAAAAATGTTAAGTGAGTATTGGCTCATCTTCTCTCATTTCGTCTAAGCTCCAATTCTCCTTCACTTTTGCAGTTATGAATTATCCATACAGCGAGCATAAATACAATGTAACCCGTAGAATTATTTTACTGTACAGTCGTCAAAACATGTTGTAAGTAGTTTTAAAAATTGAAGTTTGAAATATATTATTGAATCAGGGAAATGCAAAACATATACATATTTCAGATAATGGAGGAAAAGAGGTAAAATGGTTTGCGGCACTTCCATATTTACATAAATGACGAGGAAGAGAGAGTTAGAGCCCAGAGGATTTCACACAGACACATTTTGAGTCCCAGAACAACAGTAAGAGGTTGCCTCGCTGCTCAGATCACCGAGTAAATACAAGCTATCAGAGAGAAGATACAAACCAAAAACAGAACAGTCGTTTTGAGGTAGTTCGGTTGGGCAACAAGAAGATAACGAAAGTACAACATAGTCTTTTAAGATAATTCTGTTGCTCTCTCGCCGCAATTTTAGGAGCAACCGAACACCTGCTATATACATGCACAAGTTGTATACCATACAAAATTGTGCTTGGTCCCATGCAGGCTGACGTCTGTAGATCTAAGTTCATAATGTGAGGGTACCTGACCTGTACATGTCTTGCCAACAGTCACTGGTAGTGATCTTCTCTTGGTTTGCCCTCGAGATACTCCATTTTCATTTGTTCATTTTAATGTAGGTAAATTCACTCTGAGAAACATGAGTTTGTGTCTGTCAGTTAGTGAGACAGAAATACATTCTCTAGAGATTTATCAGTAGAAAAGGAAACTAGTCCGGCGAACTTCACTGTCTGCTAATGTCTTCTCCGCACATCTACCTTCTGAATGCTCTGCTTTCCTTTCTCATCGTGCATTACTGCGACCCTGGAGGGCGTTTCATTTCGTTTCCATAATCGTGGATCAACTTCTGTAATAATACCCAAATTAACTAAAATCTAACTAACCCTATGATGTATGAAACCCAGAGGTTCAATGCCACGTTCACAGAAGCTTCTCATTGATTTCTGTCCTTAGTCAACTGGAACAAGTTTCTATTTCGTGTTTCTATTCCTGAGAGATCCATCTTAGTATTGTCCTCTCATCTGCATCTATCTCTTCCGAACAGTTGTTTTCAGATTGGATTTCCAGTTAAAGCTATTAAAGCATTTCTACTTTCGTGTATTCTACCTTCAATGTTTATTAAACTCTACAAACTACGCAGTTCCTTGTTATGAAGTTTCCGCCATTCCTTTTTCCCGATCCTCTCAGATCCGAATATTCGTTTCAGGATTTTTTTCTCCAATAGTTAAACATTTTTCCAAATCAAATGTGCTATGTATAGATTATTCCTAAAATTCAGACATTAGGACAATAGAGTTCTGATTGACATTGAACAGATATATGTAGCTCTAGCTAGACAAGCATGAATTTATAAAGTCCAATATAAATAAAAGGTTCAATCAGATTTACGTTATGCACTCTGGAATTCATATAGGTGAAACCGTAATTTTTCTCTTGCTGATTAAGAATCTGTATGTTTGTAAACAGGTATTTGATGTTTTATTTTTTTTTTCTACTCTTGCTTTCAGAGATTGTATTGGAGAAGGTACGGAACACCATGAAATGTATTTGTCACCACATATCATACTTATAATAAGAAGAGGATTATACTAAATGACGCTTATGCGCAAAAGCATGCGCAGAATAACTCTATAGTTGATAAGTTCAGTCAGATAGAGAGGATAAAATACAACATACGATTTTAATTAAGCGTGGCCTGGCACATAAAATAATCTACTTTCGTTTCCGTATCGATGGTCTTTCGTGCGTCATAAGTCATGAAGTTAGTAAGTTATTTAAAACTAATGCTGACAAATTTTAAAACCACCTCGGATCATAAATTTAAAGGAAGAAGTATACAATGAGTGGATAAGAAATTGGCAATAATGATAATAAACACAAACAAGTCTCAAAATATACCCCTCCAGGATAAAACAACAATACCACACTATTTAGTTTATGTCCAGATCTGTCGAATTACCGTATAGCTAGTTATAAACCATAATTAACAGACCTAAAGTGTGCTGCATAAATATAGTTTAGATTTCGCTATATTTCATTTTGTCATTACTATTTATGTATCCCCCAACATGTAGAATACTCCCCAAGCACGTGTTAGAAGTCAATAAATATATAATTATTTAGAACTACAAGCAAAATCTCTGCCAATTCTTTTTTATTTTCTCCTTTGACATAATGGTCATGGCTAACTAGTAATTCAAGCATTGACTAGAATAGAATTAAATACCTAAATAATAGCACTAACAATACTATTGCAAGATATTATTTCTGTTGCTGTGTCAATTACCTTGCGAATACCATACTCCCGTTATAATGGTGGTTAAATTTATTTATGAAGATGACTGCCTCTAGTAAAACATTTGACCATCACAGTTTAGTGTTGCCGCGATCCAAGTAACAACAATAAACATTGCCTTTTATCTAGCAACTGCAACAAATTGTTAAAATTTAACTGGAGAAGAAGAAGAAGTGATCCCCTTCCACTTTCCTTCAGTGTAAAAAGGGGTGGGAACTAGTGACGAATATATATTATATGAATCTTATCATATCTATATATAAAGTATTTCACTACACTTTATATAATTTCAAATAATGAGTTATAATAATACAATTTACATCTCTGAAGATTGTAGATATGTATGTTGAAAGAATGAACTTAAAGTAAGAATTTCCTGGTGACGTAATTCTGATAAGTTTTGTAGGGCTGTCAACCAGTTGAAAATATTCATTCCGACATTTCGAATCCCTAAAGATAAAAGCAATGTCTGCATTTGAAATGTTGGAAGTCGATATTCTTTCCTGGCCGATAGCTCGAGAAAACTTACTAGAACAAAATCTAAATTGTTTTCTGTTGTTGGAGAGGAAACATGAAATAAGTATAATTAAAACTACAAGCTAACCGTCTTGTTGAATTGAAAAGTGGCCAACGTAGAAAGAAAAACGCATTTCAAACAAGAAGTATTATCAGTTGTCACTAGTGCAATGAATGTAATCATTTTCCTTCTTTAGTAGTATAGTTGTAATGTAAACAATGTCTGTGATATACAAATATTACATACAATAATTATGTCAGTAACCCTTGGTGACCGAGTGTGCTCTATGTACACATGTTTCCTTTTCGGTTCCCAGCTGGGGTACGTATCTTTTAAAAAAATAAATATCTTAAGTAATTGATCCAATCTTACGTAGTTCCGTTTTGAAAAGAGATTTCAAACTGAATGTGACTTTAACGACCGTGTTCGAATCCGTTCTTCTGTTGATGCAAAAACTCTTTTAACTCTACGGATGGTAACTTTACGTTTTAGGAAGTAAGGATACATTTTATGTATTAGTTTAGGGAAATGAAGTAGTTATAATTGCTAATCCATTCATACAGATAATATTTACGAAGGTCGTAAACATTCAAGGTCAAATCGATTAAAATCGCAGAACCCAAGTTTTATATTTCAAACGTATTGAGACAAGATGACAGTAAAATAGATTTCTTTGAATAATGAGGTTTTACTACTGTTATACTAATATCATATACAAAATTGCTGTTAATAGCATTACTTTTGTCACCTGAGCTTCTACTATAGGTTCTAAAGCAATATTTCGGGGCCACGGTGGATCAGTGGTAGAGCGTTCACCTCTGGTGCATGCGGTCCCTGGTTCGATTACAGTTCACGCCAAGTGAACATTGTGGTAGATAAACACCGTGTGCATGGGTTTTCTCGAGGTTCACCCGTTCCCTTCCACTTCTTCATACCACTATTTCATTTATTTAAATCATCACCATCTCCATTACCCTAACCGACATAATCGTGGGACGTAAAACTTAAAAATTTCATTTTATGTTCAAAACAATATTTGCAGCTTGAAGTAATGATTCTCAAGAAGAACAAAATGGAAGCAAATTTTTATACCAAAACAACAGTAGTTTTGTATTTCTCTTGGTTTGTGATATTCTTTTCCTTGCCTGTCATTTTGAATTTAGGCAATCTGTAACATATGTGACGTCATGTATAACTTTCGGACATTTGATAAGGTGATTAGGCAACAAAATTTACATCTGTGATATGTTGAGTTGCATAACTTGCATTTGCTGGGAAGCGAAATAAGTGCAGATTAAAAGCCAATCAAAGTAGCCAATCTAGGACTGAAAATAAGACTCACAAACATTGAATTTTGTAAAGGCACTTATTTAATTGTAGAATCCACTACAGGAAAACAAAAATGATGCTTGAATTAGAAAATAATTAAAAGCCAAGAAAGCTTAAATTTCCGTTTTTCTCTCGCCCGGTACGCTGTTTTCATGGGGTGAAATTCCGTCTGGAAAAAGTCTCTTCTTTTATATTTCTAAAAAGCGTAAACTCATTATCTGTTTAATGTATGGATTACATCTTACAACTCTAGAAGTTGGCATACAAATGAATAAATAAATAAAATTCAGGAAAACTCAAGAAAATGCAGTTTGCACTGTTCCCTTTTGTTCTTAGGCAAGCTGTTTGCCAGATAATCCTTTTCCAACGTAGAACTATGAAAGCATATTCTCTTTACATTGTCAATAATGGTTGGTTCCTGGCAGGCCCGTGCTGGCCCACCGGGACACGTCCCGGTGCGCCCTTCGAAATATCACAGTATAAATAAAGGTACAAGTTTTTAGTAATAAATTCTTAGTTTTATTGGTAAATAACCCGTGAAAGGTGCACTGTGCCCTTTACATTAGTCGCTCTCGGAGACAACATCAAAGATGAACGATTTTATTTACTCTTCTGTATGGCACAGTTCTGTACAATAAATACATACAGTTACTGTTGGTAAAGAATCCATGAAAGGTACAGTGCGCCCTTTACATAAGGCGCCCTACGAAACATCACATTATAGATAAGTGGTTTTAGTTATCCTGTATACCAGCTTTGTATAATAAATTCAAATTCTGACTGGTAGTACAGAACCTGTGAAGAATACAAGGCGCCCTTGACATAATATGCCCTGCGAAATATCCTATTTTTTTATTTTATTCTTCTGTATTTCAATTTTGTATTATAAATTCATACAGATGCTATTGGCAGAGAACATGTAAAGAGTATAATCACTTACAAAAATATTATAAAGTTATATAGCTATAAAACGAAACAATGTGATGCATCAAAAATAGTTCGGATAGTCAAACGTACGATGCATTTATGTAGATAATACTACACTGACAATAGTCTCTAATTTACGATTTTTACGGCATCGAAGCTTTCAGTCTTAATATGCATCCATATATCCGAGCATATTGATTGTTCTTGTGTGTTTTAAAGCAGAGTTCGGATAACTAATACCTATTGTATTTCTGAAATATAGCTATATTAATTTCCGTAAAATGTGGTCTTCCTGTCGCCACGGCACGGCGCGTCCTCAGGTTGTGGATCGAGGAGAAAGCATCTGGGATATAGAGGGTAGCTGCGAATATACTGAATAAGCAATCGCGGACAGACAAGGGGCGATCCTCCAGCTTGGAGATTTGGTGTGGGGCTAACAACCTCATCATGTAAAGAAAAAAGGATTGTTCAGATAAGTTTGCAGAATCCTCGGATTAGAGCTCATAACTTGCCACGAACTCAGCAAAGTAAAATCGACATGAGATTTGGAACATGGAATATAAGAAGTCTCTATAGGGCAGGCGCGTTAAAATTTGTAAAAAAAAAAAAAAAAAAAAAAAAAAATAGGTATAGAGGATGGACCTAGTAGGATATCAAGAAGTTAGATGAGAAGGAAATGGAGGAGTCAAGTCGAGAAATGTTACGTTCCTTTACGGGGAACGAAGTAAAAATTAACAACTAGGAACAGGGCTTTTCGTTCACAAACGAATACGTAATATTAGCAATTACATGGGTTGAATTTGTTAATGATAGATTTTCTTTTACTTCTCTTAAGGGTCAGTAGTGTAATATTATTGTTTTAAATGTGCATTCCCAACAGAAAATAAGGATGGCGATTTAAAAAAAATACAGTTTTTACGAAAGAATAGAACGGGTATTTGATCATCTCCTGCAATACCATATGAAAATTCTGTTAGGCGGTTTCAATGTGAAGGTAGGACGAGAGGGTATTTTCAAACCGATTATAGGCAATAAATGTTTGCATAAGGCAGGTTGTGACAACGGCGTTAGACTGTGCAAAATCAAGAAACCTTATCGTAAAGATTACAAAATTCCCACATCGCGACATTCATAAATATACTTGTACTTCTTCATCAGATGGAAAAACACATAAACAAACTGATCACGTTTTAGTGGACAGAAGAAAACAGTCTAGCACAACTAATGTTCGGTCGTTCAGAGGAGCTGATTGTGGTACTAATTACCACCTTATAGCAGCGATAATAAGAAAGAGACTATCGTTGAATAAAGGAAATATTCCATATCTGAAAACGGAGCGGTTTAGTCTAAAGAAATTATAGGAGAATCAGGTGGGCGGGGAGCCAGATTAAAGTGTCAAATAGATTCTCGGTTTTAGAAGGTTCGGAGTGCACTAGTGTTCAAGATACTTGGTTGAAATTAGAGATAACATTAAAATTTCAACAAAAGAAATATTGGGGCACGCAGAAATACGTAGGAACAAACCATGGTTCAACCAGGAATGCACTAAAATAGCAGAGAAAAGAAAACAGAAGAAACAGCGTTAGCTACAAATCCGAACGAAATAACTACATAAAATGTCATTGTCATCTGGCAGAAAACTTCCACAACTTTTAGAACAAAGAAACGCGACTTTAGAAAGTTACAATTAATTAACTTGAAGATAATAGTAAAAACAAAAACATTCGGGACGTGTATAAATGCATCAACGAACTTAAGAAAGGCTATCAACTTCGTGCTTACCTACGTACATATTAAAGAAAGCTAACGGGACAGTTCTCACTGACCAGGATAGCATCTTAAATAGATGGAAAGATTTCTTTGACGATTTGTTTAACACATAGCCAAAAACTAATGCGAGAAAGTGAAATGCATACAGCATAACCGTATATTCCAGAACCTAACCAGACAGAAACAGAAATCGCTATTAAAAAATTAAAGAAACACACACATCTCCGGGTGTAGACGAAATTCTGGCTGGCTTAATTTTAGCTGGAGGAGAAAAATTGTAGAGCAAGATATACAAACTCATTCTCCTTATCTGGAACAAGGAGGAATTACCATTAGAGTGAAAATAATCAATAATTGTTCAAGTTCAGAAGAAAAACAACAAAAGAGATTTAATAATTATTGAAGCATTTCTCTTCTGTCAACATCCAGTAAATTCTCTTAACCCTTATCATACCAAGGCGGGGTCCCTGAGGGACCCCAGACTATGTTTTTTAAGTGGCAAATGAAAAGTATGGCACACACATCCCTCGCGATTTTTCTATGTGTTCATTTTTCAGAGTAAGATATATAAACATAAAAAGAAAGAAAATCGTTAAGCAGTAAGATTTTAAAAATACGAATAAGTGATCTGGGGTCGTCCGAGGATCCCTCATAGTATTTTATGTTTTTTTTTCAATATGCTGATAATTCAAATGTCTCCGCTAGATGACACCACGTTCTGTTTCTCTTATGTGATTTTGGACAATAGAATTTGTTTTATATACATACCTAACTAATTCTCAGATTTTTCTGTTAATTTATTAATTATTAGGGATGCAATTTTTGACACACACTGTATATATGTATATATACATTTTTTTTTTTTAGAATTATAAAACAAGATTCTACGAAGCCTAAGATTGAAAAATGCAAGAAAAAGCATCAAAATAACACAGATGAAACAAATGTAGAGTGAAAAAATCATGGGGTCCCTTAGGGACCCCCTTGGTTAAGAACGTTGATCAACTTACCTTGGTATGATAAGGGTTAAACATTCTATCAGCAAGATTTACTCCATTTTCAGATGAAATTATTGGAGATTATCAGAGCGGATGGAGGTAAAATCGATCAACTATCGACTAGATATTTACCATTTTGATTAATACTTCAAAAGAAATGAGAATACAATATCCTGGCACATCAATTATTGACTTTAGACTCGGGTAGGAGGGAAACATTGTACAGCATGCTTACAGAATTTGCAATACCGAGAAAGGTAGATTAATTAAGATATGTTTAAATGAATCCCAAAGTAAGGCTCAATTAGAGAAATTCTTGTTCACGAGCTTTCACGTTGAGAATGCCCTGAAACAAGGAGATGCGTTGTTGCCATTATTATTTAACTTTGTTCTGGAGAACACTATAAGGAAAATCAGGTCCTAGAGCTAAGACAGCAATCAGGTCCTAGAGCTGAATTGTATTTGCCAGGTTATGGCGTATGCTAATGATGTAATTTTAATAGGTAATGATAGAACAATAGAAGGGAATGCAGAACACAGAAAGGAATGCGTTAATCAGAAATCTTATTAACGCTTGCAGGGATATAGGCTTAAAAGTAAATGCAGAGAAAACTAAATAAATGGAAGTTTGTCGGGATCGTAATACTGCATTTTATGGATGCGTTAAAATACCAAATAATATTTTCTTTCGACAAAGTGGATACCTTCAAATATCTAGGATCATTATTAACATACCAAAACCATAATCACTAAAAAAATGATGTCAACTGAAAGCAGGGATTATTATTCAGTTAAAAATCTTTTGTTGTCGCAAATTCTGTTGAGGAATTTGTAGCTCAAAATATAAAACGATAATCATGCCTGTTGTGTTGTATGGTTGCGAAACATGGTCACTGACTCTGAGGGAAAATCGCAGACTGAAAGTATTTGAAAACATGATTCTTAAACGAATATTCCAACTCCAAGAGGAACGGGAATGGGCAAAGGCGGAAACTTCATAAGGAGGAACTGCATAATTTTATACCTTTTACCAAACATTGTTAGGGTCATCAAGTCTAGGAGGCTCAAATGGGCAGGTTATGTAGCCAGAATAGAAGAATTAGAAACACTTTCAAAGTTGTAACTGGAAATCCAAATAGGAAAATGACCGTTAGGAAGACCGAGGCGCAGATGGGAGAACAATATTAAAATGCTTCTCGCAGAGATTGTAGAAACTGGGTCCAGTTGGCTAAGGACATAAATCAATGGAGATCTTTTGTAAACGCGGTACTGAACCTCCTGCGTCCATAGACTATAGAGCTATATTAAGTTGTTGATACATTTAGCTTCTTTTAATTTGACAGAAATGTTATTACAGGAACTAAAAAGTTTTTCTCTAGTAAAGAGGATTTCGGTTCTAGGTTAGCTATTACGTTAATACTAAAACAAATTTGGTGGCGATTTTGATATAAAATTACTCTCTCTCTCTTGTTTGTATGGGCGCCCTTTTAGTAAACTTGTCCACCGCCCTCATTAGTATCCAAGCACGGCCCTGGTTCCTGGGGTCGCACTGGCTCAGAAGTATGCACTCACCTCTAGGGTATGGGGTCCATAGTTTGATGCCAACTCTTGACACGTTGTCTTCGTGATAGAGAAATACTACATGTGTGAATTTTCTCGGTTTTCTCCCTCTTCCTCTCACTTTCGTCATTCTACAATTATCAACTATCACATAATCACTGTTTCCCTTAGCCTTAGTACATAATCGTGCTAGGTTAAACTAAAAAAAAATAGTCCCTATGTTTCCCATTATATCACATTCAGGAATAGAGAGAAAGATTGCAGGTTCTGGAGAAACTACTTTCCTTCCTGGGGAAGATTCAACAACGCTTGATGTAATCAACGTCTGTTGCCTTCTGTCTTTTCTCATTTTTCATCTCTTTTCTCTTTGAAAACTCTTCTTTCAGCCTTTCACTTTTTCTAGGAAACGTAGATGATACACACGAGATACAACCATAATTTTATTTCTTTTCATCTTGAACCTTGGAAAGGAAACGAGGAATCACATTACACTGAAAAGGTTCTCTCAAGGGCTTCAGAGAAGGATATTGTCCGTGAAGTGGAAAACTCCAACTTGACACGAAGTGTTCTTTCTTCTAGATTCGATTAAACTAATTGCTTCTTTTTTTCACTTTGTCCATTACCACATTGACTGAAGTATTCCTTTTCAAATTGGATTTGCGTAGTTTTCTTTTTATCCTTCAAAAATAACCAAGAGAAAAAGAAACGATCAGAACTTAAGAACAATTTAAATACAAAAATTGAGTGTTTAGTCCGTAATTTTGTAGTACTTCCAAAGCGAAGAAATAAACTGCTATGCATACGAATTACACTACTATACATTCTCCCACTTTGATCTTTTGAAATTGACTTATGTATGTGTTTAAACGCCGAGAATGCTTTCTATGCAGGCAGATTAATATTGCTTCTGATTAAATGCGAATGATCTTCACTTATGTCACGTCATCACCGCTTGGATAAAAGTTTTCGACATGTTAAGTAAAGCTGTGAAATACCTTACGATCATCAAAAGAAACACATTTCCCAGCTGTCACGTCATCTAAGAACGTCTCACCAATAGAGTTTGAAGTATTTTCAAAGTTGTACGATGCAATGCTCTAAGTTTACGATGGTTATCATCATATGTAAAATGAAAACATTTTGTGTAATTCAAGAGTGCAGAGAACATATGGTCGTCGTCAATTTTCTGTTTGGGTAGAAGCTAAATAGAGTTGAATTTTACATTGTGAAATTAAAGTAGACTTCTAAACTAGGTGAACTCAATACTGAAACTGGATATAGTAAATTTACAATTTGTAGTTGCAACAGAGCGATAAGATGAAAGATAAGACCTGTTTCTTGGACATTGAATCCATATGAAAAACGGATATTTGCTTTTCCTTACAATCTATATATAAAAACTTCAAAATCATTATGTTTGTGGCTCAAAATATCTGTTGTGGTAAAAGCTAAATAGAGGGGAATTCTACATTGTAAACTAAAGTAGACTTCTAAACTAGGTTACTGAACTCAATACTGAATCTACATATATTAAATCTATACCTTCTGGTTGCAATAGAGTAATAAGACCAACGATAAAACCTGTTCCCTGGACATTGAATCCGTATCAAAAACGGGTATTTGCTTTTCCTCACAATTATTATTAAATAGGAATAAGTATAGACACATGAAAGTACCATTACGTTTTTCTACTTCTTTTTAAATAAAAGCTTAGATAAAATATATTCTTGGGGTCTTGAATCCATATAAGAAAAAAAAATTGCCTCCTATTAACGTTTTGTTGTATAGAAAGCAATATTAACGTTTTGTTGGAAAAGAAAAGTTGTAATAGAATTATATCTCTCCCTATTGCAAGAGAAGAATAAAGTCGCAGATGAGACCTATTCTTCATGTATTAATTAAATAAAACTGACTAAAATACTAAAGTATATTAGTAAAATGTGTGTAACAGTTTCAGCGGCGTAACATCAGCTTTATCAGAAACTTTATATACATCTGAAGTGTTATATTACCGAAACTGTTACGTAAGTTTTGATAATATATATACAAGGTGGGCCAAAAGTCTCCAAGGGGGGAAACTGTGTATTTATTATTAGTTTCCATTGTCATTTCACGGAATAAAATACCAAATATGGGAGATTGGTTACACTTAAATGTGTAATATAATCGCATGTAGATATCCGCCATTATAGACCTCACATATGCAGGTCTTGTGTAGCATATGATTCATGACAATGGTCAACACTTCTGGTCAGAGTGCTCGCATTTCTGCACAAATATTGTTATTGCGCTGTTGTATTGTTTGTGTTTTTTTTGTTTTTTTTTTTTTACATATGCTTTAGCTTTCAGAAGCACTAAAGAGAATAATCAACGAGGGGACCAGTTTATGTCAGTGTTTCTCAAGATTAAGTGGTGACCAAAAATGGCCTACTGAAAAAAAAGCCCAATTGAGACCCCTGTCGAGTGTGCTGTGGCTCAACCTTGTTGAAACCACATCTTCACTGCAGGACGCAGAATAGTCTCTATCATATTTCGATATCGATTACTAGTCACCCCCATTACTACATTGGCTTCATCATCTTCAAAGAATGAGTTTCTGAGGTCATGCCACACCACACACTGCACTTCACATAATGCAGTTCGCTCTTATAGAAGGCTTGTGGGTTTTCATTGAGAACAGAACTGTTGACCCCTGTCATGAATCATGTACTAGGCAAGGCCTGTATCTCTGAGACTCATAATGGCGGACACATACCTGGGATTGTATTCCACACATAAGTGTAAACAATCTCCCGTCCTTGGTCTTCAAGTCTGTAAATTGTCAATGGAAACTAATGATAAACAAAAAAAAAAAAAGAAGAAGAAGTTATTTACAATTTTAACCCATTCATGGTTTTTGATCCACCCTGCATTTAGAGGTTTGGTCATTTTTGTTTCGTTACTACAAAATGTTGAATATTTCCAAAGCTATAGTGAACAATACAGAAACCTATGCTGATTTATATTAAAATGAAGAATGGCTTCTGACTGTCTATTACAATTTTCCATTATGATAATCAATATTGAAAACATAAATCACAAATCAAATTATATCCCTCTCCGGTTTGGACAGAGATGCAACTTATTCTCGAGAAGCGTAATGCATATTTAGAAAACATTTTTTCGCTATCTTTTCCTGTGTTGGTTTCAGTGGAGGGAATATGTCTGAGTTTTCAGTGTAACGAAAATATGAAATAAAAGCAAGTGATTGGCAATGGAACAGTTTGTAAGGTATGAACATGGAAGGAAACGGGCCAATCTCGAGAAAACCCAAGAAACAATGTTTTTCTATGCTAACAATGCGAGCTTACATGACTCGAATCAAACCAGGGATCCGTCGCAACAGATTTAGGATTTAGAGTTTTGGGCTTTTGATATCTATGGGTCATTTCTTCCGTCACGTATGAGGAATGGCGTCCCTTGGCGAGCAAACAATACTGGGAAAGTGAAGGAAGAAAGCGGCCTGGAACCCATCAGCTAGGCACTACCCAGCATTTGCCTGGTGTGAATTAGGAAAACTCAATAAAACATCATTCGGGATGGCTAGCCTGAAAAAGCATTTTACACTTTTTAGACCAAGTGCCCCAACCGGGAATCGAACCCAGTACCTCTCGCACCGAAGGTGAGAGTGTTATCAACTATGCTATACTGGGCCGCCAGTCCCTAGCAACAGAGATGGAGCCCCTAGCACTGACTCATGCAGCTCCTTGTCACTTATATAAAACTTACTTTGAGTGTTAATCTAATTGAGAAAAATAATGTTGTGTCATGAGTTGCTGCTGAGCCTGAGAGCGGTTAAGTTTCCAATTAGAGAAGTTTTCTCTCAGATAAAGACTAATTATGTTCTCTTCTATCTTGTCACTTCTTCTACTCCACTCCAACCTCCGTTCTCTTATCGTCCGCTAAGTGTACAAATAAAACGTCTTGAGGTCTCTCTCTTGAAACTGTGTAGCCTCTCTAACCAAATATTCTTACGCTCTAACTAACAAAGCATCAACCTCTCACACAACCACAGCGTGTTGTTTGAAGAGACTTGCTTGTTCTCTCTGCTGGAAATTTTGGAGAGGTTTCAGGCACAACATTTAAAATGATTTTGAAACACTACAAAATGTTCTTATGTTGTTCAGTGCCAGCACGGCCAGAGAGTGGATAAAGAATTTTACGCTCAGAAGAGCTTTTAGGGCTTACGAGACCGATTCCTTCTGCAAAGAAACGTAGTATAAACTTTTTCTGACAGAAGAGTTTATCTAGTGCTCTCTAGAATGATTAAATGAACAGTTTTTCACTTGGCGTATTGTTATAAGATTCTGCAAAAGAGAATACTAATGTTAGACATTACCATGAACAAGGCAGAAGCTTTTGTTCCCGTGTGGATATGACGTAATCAGTGTATAACAGAATTAAGTCCATTTGGGGTAAGTCTGAACATATGTATTTCGTTCACCTTGAAGAAATGTATCTGAAGCTTCTTTCAGAGAATATCATGTTCAGATATTATATATAATTCTTATAATCTTAATAGTGTTAACTTTTCCTTGTACTTGAGAGTAGCATACAAACTCTCTTTCTTACCCAGTCCCCGCCAAGTGAACTTTGTGGAGGACAAACACCGTGTGCGTGGGTTTTCTCGGGATTCTCCCGTTTCCTCCCACTTTCTTCATTCCACCATTTCATTCATTACTCATCATCACCGTCTCCTTTAGCCTAACCGGCATAACCGTGGGACGTAAAACTCAAAGATTTCATTTCATTTTTTCTCTTTCTTACAACTTTGGTAATTGGATTTGATTTCCTTGTGCTCTCAACATCACTTGTTTTCAATTGTGATCGTCTTAGATTCGATTTCAGACTGTGTGACTAAATTATTTGGGGCTACTCCAGCATTCTGTAACAATTGCACAGTTACTTGAATTAAGAGTTTGCAAAGTGCAGTCTACAAAGCCATAAAAGATAATGAGCGTTTATGTAGTTACTACGGATTCATATATTTTTTAAAAGTATTAAATGGTTTACTTTTGCAAAATGTATATTGTTCTTTGTCACTGCGCTATTGAGGCGAATTCACCAAATGATAGGGAAGTGAATCGTAGTACCTAAATCTTGTAATTTCGTTGGTTAGGAAAAAAAGTACCAGTGTTACATGTACACCACGTGGTAGAATTTGGTTCGTATGTCGTGATACTCTCTTAATTAATGATTAAACCGGAAGTGGTTATAGAATTCTACAACTAATGGTGTTAACAGTGTGATTACAGTGGAGGTGAAATATATTCTTAAATCGCTTGATTGCAGAAAACCACGTGTCCCTATCTACTTCTTGTTTCCACTCTATGGCGATTAACATTAAAACCGGAAGTGGTTAATTTCTATTACTTCCCGTTTGAATAGAGGTTAAGTGAGGAGATAACACTTGTTCTTAGACCTCTAAATCCATTCAAGAAAAACAGTTCTAATTATCTATTATCGTTCTTTGTTCAATGTAGATCAATATGGAAACCGGAAGTTATCGTGGACAGTGGCATAACTAGTCATACTGCGCCCTGGATCGATCGATCATATATATATATATATATATATATATATATATACAGGGTGGTTCAGTAATGTTGGACAGCCCTGAATAAATCGGAAACCAAAAGAGATATTAGCAAGAGTGTGGTGGATCCAGATACTTGTGGAAGGGGGACGTCTTTTGAGGTACCACACAATGTTACCAGGTCAACAGTGTTGCCAGCTCAGTACAAAGTTGTATTTTTTAAATGGAACATATAGAAGTTTATGCCATCAAAAGAATTAGTACAAAATGTGAATACCAACAAGCGAAACCGCACCTGTCAGTGTTGCCAAATAAGGAAGTTATGAACCTTCAAATATCAAGAAATTAAAGTGTCCGTAGAGCAAAACTAGCAAAAAGGCAAGAAAAATAATACTACGGAATGAAAAGGAGTAACCGAAAGAGTAAACCAAAGAACGCACAGCATCCAGTAGGTAACAGGGTTGCCACAGCAAAGGGGGAAAAAATTGAAAATTTTGCAGTTGCTATAGGAGGAAAAGTGCCCATATGACATAATGCTGGAAACACCATAGAAAGTCTATGTAAGATTCAGGAATCCTAATAGCGTTTGTTCGAAAGCGGTATCTCTAACCGTTTTCGAGATACACCAAAGGTGTGCGGGGTTTGCAACACTGCATAATTGATTTGACGATTAGACCCGTGTAGTTCTTACATTTTGTTGGGCGTATCATTTTCATTACTCGTTCCTGTAGTTTGGAGGACGAGGGAATTATTATGCAGTGTCGCAAACTCCGCACACCTTTGGTGTATCTCGGAAACGGTTAGAGATATTGATTTCGAACAAACGCTGTTAGGATTCCTGAATTTTACATGAACTTTCTATGGTGTTTCCAGCATTATGTCATATGGGCACTTTTCCTCCTATAGCAACTGCAAAATTTTCAATTTTTTCCCCCTTTGCTGTGGCAACCCTGTTACTCACTGGATGCTGTGCGTTCTTTGGTTTACTCTTTCGGTTACTCCTTTTCATTCCGTAGTATTATTTTTCTTGCCTTTTTGCTAGTTTTGCTCTACGGACACTTTAATTTCTTGATCTTTGAAGGTTTATAACTTCCTTATTTGGCAACACTGACAGGTGCGGTTTCACTTGTTGGTATTCACATTCTGTACTAATTCTTTTGATGGCATAAACTTTTATATGTTCCATTTAAAAAAATACAACTTTGTACTGAGCTGGCAACACTGTTGACCTAGTAACATTGTGTGGTACCTCAAAAGACGTCCCCCTTCCACAAGTATCTGGATCCACCAAACTCTTGCTAATATCTCTTCTGCTTCCCGATTTATTCAGGGCTGTCCAACATTACTGAACCACCCTGTATATATACTAATGGTATACAAAGTTATTTTTATTAAGAAACGTAAAGCTTTTACTTATATTTTTCCTAAGTTATCACTGCATATTAATATGAATTATGTTAATAGGAATTAAATTATAAATGATTTACTGTACTTAATCCAATTTAATAAAAGATAACGATAATAATAAAATAAAATATTACATTAATAAAAAAGATGGTAATAAAATCTGACTGTGAGTTTTTCTTTTTTTTTAATGATAATCCTGGATTGAACAACATGGCTTTCATCAATGCCACTTCCAGAAGGGTGGAGATAAATACGTATTAAGAAGCACTGCAGTCCACATTATATTAAAATGTAATTTTCCAGACCTGCGTTCCCCTTTCAAAAACTCCTGGATCTGTCCGCGGTATCGGCTGTTGCCAATTAACAGCTAATAGTCATAGCGTACCTTTTGAAATGTTTTCAAGCGTTCTTTGCATAAGGAACAATTTATAGTATCTTTTCGTCCTTGTGCTCTTTCACTGTGCGCCCTGGAGCAACTGCTGCACTCGCTCCTTTGAAGTCACGTCACTAATCGTGGATTTCTGTTACGAACAGAGATATTCAGTTATAGATAGAGGTGAAATGCATTCTTTGGACGTCTGTTCCATCTATCTAGATTTATCCCAGAACACCAGTTCTCTCTATATATTACCATTTTTACTCTATAGTGGTAAAAACCGAAAAATAATTAAGTTCTACCACATTCGGTTTGAATATCATCTCGACCAGAGAACCTAATTCCTAACTTTTGACGCTGTATATTCTGGCAAAAATTGGTGAAGATCTGTGAAATGGTCGTTGAGATTTTTCTGTCTTCCGGACGTAGGGACGTACAGAGCAAATACACAAAGTACATTCAGTACGTTCCGAGACTACCTGAAAATAAAATAGTTAATGAAATCAGAAAAACAATATTACGAAATTAGTTTTCTGCCTATATCCCTTTCCTTGCCACGTACTACTGAGATGGGTCGTAGAGTCTTTTGGTCTCTTCGGAATTTATTTAGAATTTCTCGCAGTATTCAAAATGACTAAAATCAATACACGTAGTAATTTGCTCAATTACAACACTTCTTAAATTTCATGTAAAACGAACATTGTTGCAAACGATAAGAAAAAAGTACAAACAATTTTGAAAAATGATTATTTTGTTATATTTTTTAAAGATATGGAACCCTGCATAGCCCTCTCCCGAGTCTGTATGTAGAAAAAAGAACACTTTGCAATTTGCTGTTTTATTGTTATTTCAGTTTACATGATAGTGGAAGATAAAATGACATATTTATTTTAAAATGACTATTGAAACAAAGCCAAAATTCTTTATCAGATCCGGGTCGTCATAAATATTCACTCTTAAATTATATCCATTACTTCGTGCAAGAAATGCACTTTGATTTTTTGCAAGAGAAGCTACCACTTGTAACCAGTCCTGTGTCACTTGCCAAGTGTTTCAAGGATCGTATACGCAAATATTATATCAAAGTAATTACGCATTAAACAAATTACTAACTAACGGACTGTATGACCTAGGTAACCCGAAATTAAGTGCTAGGTTCACAAAAGTTCACAGTTGACTGCTGTTCTTTGCCAATTTAATCAAGTTTGTGAGTTATATTCCTATTTCCGTGGTATCAATTATAATATTGATCGTCCAGCTGCGCCTAGGTCTTCCTAATGGCCTCTTTCCTATTGGGCTTCAAGTTAATATTAAGAAAAGACACCAACTTTTTCAATTCTCCAAGTCAAATTTCACTTTGTGTTTCATTTCATCTTTATTAGTTTATACAATTTTTCGGTACACCAAATTTGTTAAGAATATTGTGAAATGGTTTCCTGCTACACGAATCTTAAGCCTTTAAAAAGTACATAAACAATTTAGGTGTTGTATTATTTTTGTTTTCTTCTCGAGTAGTTAACAATCGGTAAATAGGTGGTTGGTAGTTGACTGATTTCATCTAAATCTACGTATGAGATAAATCTTGTTAACAGCATGTTTGAAAGAATTTTTATAAAATGTTGAAAACAAAACACGAATGATTGAAGTGCTCAAAAATTCATTGACATCAGGCGGGAAACTTTCATTTTTTTTAGAACAAACAAACGTGATTTTAGACAGCTGAATTTATTTAACTTATATTTAGAGTAGAACCAATTCGCTAGTAAAAATAATTATTTGGGGTCTGTATAATGTATTGAACAAAAATGTAAGAAAGTCTATGAATTCTCCCTCTTGCATACTTATTTCGCGTTGGCGAGATGTGATCGTCACTGATAACCTTCTATATTGCTACTAGTGTTTTGGAAGTATGGTGATAACTCTTGTACGAGAAGTTCCCAAATGCTTGCAAATTCAATATACATTCACAACGAGCTTTGCTAAAGAAAACGAGTTCTAGACTTTTATTAATGGGAGGTGAAGTCAGCGCAAGTTGCATTAAGTTCTAATAGTGCGTATTCTACAGATTCAGAGCTAACATTGTTTCGTTGAATTCAGAAAACTTTACGTTCTGCGAGGGCAATACCTGTTGAATGAAGACATATGCAAATGAAGTTAATTAGTTTGATGCCTTTTTTGTTAGCACTGGTGCTACATAAAGGACAATGGTTGAGAGACTGTGTACGCCATCTTCATTTTATATGAGACATTATATCTCCATATCTTAATACATATCTATAAATAATATCTCTGGAGATAGACTGATGTAGTATACACACAAGTTCTTAGTCCCAGGTAGAGATTATCTACATTGGCTTTCAATCCTTCATACAGAAACTTGAATCTGTAACTTTGGTTGATTTTCTCACCTTATATATTCCCACTGGCGATCGAACTTGAAACTACACTAATTTAGCAATAAGGAAACGTTATGTGAGAGAAAGTTTTTTAAACGTAAAATTTGAGATAGGGTTTCGCATATTGACTCAAAATTGTAAAATGTAGCTTGAAATTGAAGCCTTTTGATAACGGAAACCAACATTGTGTTTACTGTATAAATATAGTGACGGAAGACAAACATTCACATCGTTACTCAAACAACCAACTAAATGGCATTGAGACGAGAAATGTAAACTTTTGATGCTCTGGAAGCGATCATCCATGACGCTTCAATTTGACTATTAGACTAGAAGCACTCAGAGAAAGAAAGGAAATAAGAAATTTATCAGCAGAAGGGCAAACAATTGACCAGAAATGAATGCTAGACAACTATCTTTGCTGAAAAGATATTTATACACCAAGAAGATATTTAAAAAAAATATTTCTTGTCAGATACCGAAAGTGTATGATATTTACAATAGTATCACCAGGGACTGCTTTATAACTTTAATTATAGGTAGGCCCGCTTCCTCGCTTATGAATACATATACACATTTGATTGATTAATAACAGTAGTTAATTACTTGATTGATCAATAGTTAATGATTGATGAATAACAGTAGTGGTTGATGGTATTTGTTAAATAATTATCTACCACCCATATAAATAGTAGAAAATATATTTATTCTTTCTTGTATCTTTAGAGTTTATACATTTTTCAAAATTCTTAGGTAGGCACGTTGTAACGTACCTAAAGCCTGTGATTGTTTGACATCCTTCTTGAACAAAAACAGATAATATAATTTCGCATCAAGACCAGTCAAACTGACCATATGACTTGGTACTGATTCTGGAACAATTAAATTTAATTTCTCCAATAACAAGGCTACAATTCTAAAAAAAAATGAATCCTGATAAAAAAAATCAAATCGGAGATTATCAACACTATTACTCAAAGGTTACTTAATATCTATATATAATAGGCATAATTAGTCAGTCAAATTGAAAAAGCAAAACATTTCGGTGGAGTATTTTATCACAATAATAGTGTAAATAGATTTGTAAACGAGAATAATATAACAAAATGCTTTCAATATTATTTAACAGCAGCAAAATATCAGTGATTATATTAATAGAAGTTTGATTTACTAGTATTGCGAATTTACTACTTAATAAATTTATCCAAATATAATAACTGAATTTACTATTCTTCATGCTTTAATTAACATCAAGGCAAAAGTAAGCAATTCCAAAAGGTTGCTCAAAATAGTGCGGAATAGAAAGGTCAAATTTTCCAGGTCAATGCATTAGTATTTAACCGCAACTTTAAAAAGATCTCTAAGCTGTGCCGAAAAGCTAGTTTCTGAATTAACGAATATGCAAATAGCGAAATCAAGAATCATTCGTAATTTAATGAAAATAACAAAACCCTGAAAAAGTTAAACCAACAAGCAAAAAGTTCAACACTTCAATCTAATTGATCTGAATCAAATGCAACAGCGGAATCATTCCTTCTGAGTACTTCTTCACCCAAGCTCAAAACACTGAAACTACCTGACAAAAGCCAGCAGGTCACTTGTATCTCAAACTTCAACTGCTAGGTTGAAATTTGTAAAGAATGAAACATATCATGTCAACAGCGAAGAAGCATGTTATAAGACTGGGCCCCCTCTTTCAATTTAAGTTTATTTGTTTTTATTTTATACCCAGAATGCCTAAAAATGACCAATTGAGAACTAAATTACACGTAGGATATTATTTTCGGTTTAGTTATTAATACTATGTGATGTACAGTTTTAGTTTCTGTTAGTTTTATTAGTGACACTGAGTGACGTTGCGAGCTATGACGCGAATAAAATTGTAAGATAATTTGCAATCCTGCGTCAACTCATCCAGAAAACTAATCTAGAATCTTCTTTCTTTCCTGAGGGGAGAAGTCAGTCTCTGTCATTGTAGCAGAACCATGAGAAAAAGAGGTGTCTAACCTTTACCATCTTATTTTTTAAAGGTAATTTACATCATCATAATTTTAAAGCATAGGAAAACTTCTCTTGTTTGAGAGACAACTGTGAGGTTAATTCGTTTGTTGGTCGATAAAGTAGAGAAGAGAATAGTTAATTATTTCATGCTTTAAACAATCGATTTAAAACAACTAGAAGAACAAGGATTTAAGATTATATCGATCAATATGTGTTTAAAAAGAAACGAAATAAAAATTAGTTTTACTTTACTTATTATGAATCATTTGTCAAATTTTCCGAATAAATAAACTGAATGCAAAATCACGTTGGATGATTTTATGTGGCATTAACTTATTTAGCTTGGTAGATGTAGTTCAAAGTTTCTATAGATAAAATAAGTGAGTTATTTTCTAATTTTAAATGCTTTATTATTATTATTATTATTATTATTATTATTATTATTATTATTATTATTAACTACTATTAGCGCTTTTATTAGTATTTACCTTTTAGTACTTTGGTGAAGTTGATTAAAACCACTTGTTTAATTACTATTCTGAAGCATTTGGTTAACACCATCATCAACTAAAGATGTCTTGTTCTGATTATGCACAATTTTCAGTTAAACTCATAAGCGATGCCTACCCTTCCCGTTGGACTAATAGCTATCGCACGCATTTGGTGCACGGAGTCTCTGCTTCGATTCCTGGTGGGAACAGCGTTGAACTTTTAGAGCATTATAGTGGTTTTGATTCTACCTTAAGCTAGATTTTACTCTTATATAGCTTCCATGCTGAAAACGGATGCTTAACTCAACAAACAAGACCAACAATCATAAGTAATCAACACTGAAGTCATGTAACCATGTATAATTAAACCCTCCGGAAATGAACACTCTGCCAGCATTATTCTTTAATATTCAACATTATAATGTTCAACTTGTTGTCTCCTTGCATGTCGAACAAGGTAACTGTACAACATAAATTCCGCACACCTTCCTAATACGTTACGTAGCATTCAGAAAAAAAATACTTAAGACAATAACTTGTTTTAGTATGATAAAAATGTTAAAGGAATAATAATGCTACAATTCATGTACTGTTTTAACTTTTCTGTAAGAATTGTTAAATAAAATACAATCTCATTATCTCGAAACATCCATTTTATCAGATACAATTTTTCCTTCCCGGTCTTTCATTCTTCCAGTGAACTTACATATTAAATGACACAGAGCTATTTTCACATGACTTTTTTTTTGTTATTATTTTTAAAAATAATATCACAACATATTGTGTAACAGCAGTCCATATTCTAAGAGATGACAGATATAGTTATTCCAATTATTACCTTTATATATCGAAAACACAAAAAATAAATTTAGATACCAAAGGAGGCAATTCCTAACTCATCACTGTCTGTTCGTTGGTATTATTAAGAATCCGAGCACAAGCCTTGATGCTTAGTCTCTTTGATGAAAGAAAGAAAAAAAGACAGAGGGGTTCGACCTCTTCTGACAACCTGGTTTATAAGATATTCCACCTGCCACATTAAAAGAAAATGAGACTTTGAAAAGATAATGGTAGTGGAAATTGAGCTTTGGATTGTAATGGTTTACTGCGAAGTCAAGAGAAGAAACAGTACATAATGAGGTGTTCATGGCGATATGCCATGGTCGAGTCTCAGGTAGAGTTAGTCATTTGTGGTGTTGAATTACTCTTCCTAGTGTTTCCAAGGCGAGTTTCTTCCGTTTGTCTCTGGGTTTCTTTCTCTTCTTTCATTTTACCAATGACACAAGGAGTCTGGGAAGAAATAATGAAGACTAAGAATAAACCAAAGAAAAAGGAAAACCTAACTTTTAAACGAAAAGAGTAATCTCGTTCAGGTAAGATTCCGTTCATTCCTTTGTTGAACTAAGAAAAGGCCATCTTAAATCTTTACTTGAGAATTTTTGTAATAGCTGAATCATACTATTGGTAGACTTTCCGACAGTAACAGTAATAGGAAGAATCATATCAATTTAGTAACAACTTTGATATTTCTGCATACTATTAACATGTGCTGCAAATTTCAAACTGAAATAGCTTAATATCTTAGAAATGTTAATGCTTGGGGCAGAGCGTAACTCATCAGAAATTTTTAACACCGTGTGTTATGGCAACTTAAGAATGTATTTAATGAATTTCCTACGATACGAAATAAAATAATAGAAAACAATTTCTTTGGATATTTTCGACATCACACCATAAGCTATCAGGACTCAAAAGGGCCTTCATTACAAACATCCACTAAATTGTAATGGCACAGTAACTTAATGTCTATCCAACATTGTAAATAAATGTAATACTCATTGGCTAATTAAGCTTAGATGAAACTCCTAACGTTGACTCTCCACTATCAGATCTTAATTCAAACTCGGCGAGTTCATTATCCTTTCCAACCAGCACCATTCTCTTCCGTGATCTGGAAGCTTCCTCATTGTAGTGCAAAGCTTAGCTCAGGCCTTCTTATGAAATTCCTTATCCTGTTATTTCCATAGAGGAAAACATTCTATAACTGTGGTATGATAACTATGTTAACTGTTTTTCATTCCCTTAAACAAATGGCTTGATTGTCGCTTCCTTACTTTACAACAGTGAAAATAAATTTCCAAAATACATGTGCTAAATTAATATATATATGTACTATATAAATAAATGTATGTGCTAAATTATGATTCACATTAATACATTAAATTCCATTTTAATCAACATAGACATTATTATAAACAATTTTCGTCAGGTTAATCGCCTGAGACGTTAACTTAAGCATGTATTGCAAAGGTTCTTTTTATGTACTTCAATTCTGCAATTAAGAACCGTAAAGTTGATAAATAAGATTTCTGATTACTATTCACTACACTTAAAATTATTACATTATTTGTTCATACCAATTGTATCTATGTTCTACGTTTTTCTTTGTTTCGGAAAACATTATTAACTGTATTGTACTTAGTGTGTATAAACGATTATATTTCTTCTTCAGAACTTGTATTTTCTTCATCTACTTCATGCATTTTCAAAGATATGTACATATTGCTATTTAAAACTGACCATTACTACGGATAACGCGAGATTTCTTTAATTGAAAACAATATTCTACAAGGAGTTGGAAGAAGGCTACGGAAGATCAACTGTTACATCGTCGGATTAAGTGAATTCGAAAGAAAAGATGAACTAGTACAATTGAAGTACGTTCACCTATCCTATTACGGAGAATCAGATTTTGGCAGGATTGTAATTTTGGGATCTCCAATCAAGCAAAAACTGTAGAACAATGTCTTGGAAGTAGTTCATCTTGCCGAAGAGCAAGGCTTGAAATCGAACCATAAGTAAATGAAAATGTATATCGCATTATCAACTGAGCATTTTGGAGAGGGCGATGGCCCCCTTCGACACTTGCTGTAGATTCATCACTGATTCTAAATAAGCAAGTTAATCATTAATCCCTATTAGTGAACATGAAAAATCTTAGTTTTTAAAACTTAATTTTTAGATTTCTAACTACTTTATATAGTGCAATTGGAAGGGAAGTTCGGCAGGGATGCTGTCTCTCGCCTACATTATTTAATTCTATGTAGAAGAGATAGTGAAAACTAGCCTACATAAATATGGCATTTCGGTAGGAAGCATATACAGTTTGCAAATGATATAGAGATTATTGTTCTATCTGAAAAGAAAATTAATGACATGTTAGAAAAGATTAGAAAGGGCTGTGAGGAATATGCGATTAAAAATAAATTTTAGAGGAACAAAAACCATGGTGATTGGAACAAAGCAATCGATGTTAACTATAGAAGTTTGAGTTGAGAAAATAGAACTGGTCACTAGTTTTCGATAACAGGGTAGTATTATTGGTGATGATATGAAGTACGAAAGGGAAATAAAACCAAGGAAAGGAATGGCGAAAGAAGCCTGTAAGAGGAAGAACAATTTATTTTGTGGGACCTTGAATACAGAGTTGAGAAAAAGACTCACAAAATTCTTCGTGTGTACTGTATAAAGCAGAAACACGGACATTACGCAAAAATGTTGGAAAATGGCTGGACGCTTTCGAGATTTGGGTGTGGAGAAGAATGGAGAGAATTAAATGAGTCGAGCGAAAAACTAATTAGATGGTGTTAAAAATGGTGGAAGAGAAGAGAACAATTGTATGTATTATTAAGAAGAGGAAGAAAAAACTGTTCGGTACATGAGTTAAAACGGAACCGTATCATGAGGGACGTGCTAGTGGATATGGTGGCAGGAAAGAGAGGGAGGGCAGAAGGAGACTACAATTAATGAACGATATCAAAACAGAAAAGTCATACGTGAAGACGAAGAGGTTAGCGGAAGACCGTGAAGCATGGAAGATTCTCAGTTGCGGAAGTGACCTGCCAATGAGGGAAGAATATCTATTATTATTATTATTATTATTATTATTATTATTATTATTATTATTATTATTATAAATTGTTGTAGTAACACTTACAGAACGAGTTCATCAGTCCCTCAGTCAACATACACGAGAAGAAAAAAGTGTTTACACAGATAGGGTGAGTTATATATATATATATATATATATATATATATATATATATATATATATATATATTGAACCCCTCAATATTACTTTTATACTTTTAATCCTCAACGTTATCTTCCTATTGAAACCCAAAAGAATAAATCTTCCAGTTTCAGTACTTGATCTCGTAGTTTCGAACCAAGGGTGGGACATTTCACAATGTAAAATGATACTTATTTGTTAATAAAATCAATCATACATTTTTTATATCAGAAGTTCTTTCAAATAAATGTACGCCTGTAAACCAAATCAATACTTACACGGGAGGGTCCCACAAGTTGTCGCTCAAATCTGATTACTACAAAGCACATCTGAGAGAGCATCATGAGAAATGAATATGAGCAAAATTTAAGGTGCTATGGACCGAAAGGATAGGAGCTACGGGGCTTCAAAATTTGAATATCCAAAAAAATATATCATGGAATTATGTGCGTTTAAAGTAAGTATCTTGGAAACTGTTAAAGCAATCAAAACAAAAGTTGGACAATATAATAAGAACGCAATGCCCTATCGAAAACCATAAATAGTGTTGACATAGGTGAAGCAGTGTTGCCAACTCAGCATAAAATTATTTTGTTTTAAATAACACTATATACAAGTGTGCACAGTTTTGAAATTCACTATTATCACTAAATATAACCGTGAAACGTAGTGGTACAGTGTCGCACACCATTGGAGCTGCATGTGCTTAAAATGTACAATAAAGAAGTTTGATATGTGGCAACAGAGGGTAATAAAAAATGTATTAGAAACATGTGAGGATTTTGCATTATACTTCTGCAAAATTCCCCCATGAATAAGCAGACAACTCGCGAAAACAAAATGATACACACGAGGAAAGAAACACTTGATTTCTGATTCTGTAAACTGGTTCTCGATTATCTTATCAATATTTGAAAGAGTACTTTCTCGGCTTCTGTCTTTCGTGATAAGTGACGTATTCTTTTACTTCATCTCCTACATACTATATGATTATATTCGTTTACTGTAATATTACCATATTCACATTGGAAATATAATTATTTTATTATTCCCTGATTACGTTTCTAGGTGGTCTAGAAGGCTAGTGGGACCCTCCCGTGTTAATACATTGTTTAAAGGAACAATTTTAATAATTGGAAGAATGGAAAAGTTTTCAGTACATAGTAAATAACACTCATCATATGATTCATTCGCATTTTTTTGTCTAAACATGCTTTTAATAGAGTGATATTAAACAGCTACTTCTGTCTCTTGTTATATTTACACAGCTTTTAAATAAAACAAATTGGAATTCCATTAAACGCTTTCTTTGAGTACAAAGCATTAGGTTTTATGAATTCTAATTTTTGTTGTTCCCCATTGACGAGTGGAGATGAAATCTACATATCTGCCCAATTCTGTCAACTAGTTTTCAGAATACACTTATCACCTCTCCGCCTTCTTTCATTCAAAAAACAGTGGTAAAGAGATGAGCAAATATATATATATATATATATATATATATATATATATATATATATATATATATATATATATATATATATATATATATATGATTGTAAGCTTTAATTTTCTTAACAAAATTTGTTTGAAATCACTTTAATGCGTTTAATGCTGTATTTAGTTTAGTTTTTTGAGGTTTTTTATATAAAGTTCTGTTGAATATCTCCCTTATATTAACATAATCTATAGTTTCTGTGCTTTTGAAAACAAAATATGAAACGAAATCTATAAAATAAATCTATAAAAGTGAACTGAGAAAATACAGAGAGAAGAAGGACGTGGTGAAAGAGGTAATGAGCAAGAAAACGGTTTCGTTCGCTGGTTGGGTCGAAATGATATTCTCTTGCTTCTTCCGCCGTTCGTTCAACCAGAAACGCAATCCACCCGGTAGCAGAAGCTTAATCTGAGGATGAATTTGATTTTCCTCAAGCAACCACTTTTGCATTTTACTCTCATCAGAAATCCACACACATTGGCTCCTAGAAATATATTAAACTACGGAACTTCCCCTCTCTATTTTACTACCTCTTGAGATCGAACTCGAAGAAGGAGAAAAGAGCTATGTCTTAAATGCATTTCATAAGATAAAGGAACGAAGAACCTTGCGATGTCCAAAACGGTGTTTGAAAGTTAGCCAGTCTTCACTTCAAAGATTACACTGCTCTTCACATTATTTTACGCCCTGCATATAGTCTCAAACGCAATAAACCACGTCAATGCAGTTTCTCCGGATCAATTGAAAATGAAAATCACATGACAGTTTCAATTATCTTTATTCTTCTCTGGTGACAGGTCTTACTTTATTTAGGCATAACCTTCTCCGATTTGTTTTTGTTTTACTTCTTATATTGCAATTTCATACATTTTTTTGTTGTCAAGTTTTTTGACCACAGACAACACAGTTATTCAATCACAGAAAGCTTATAGAAACTTCGATACGAGGAATACCCTGATTATTTACCATTCATGTTGTGAGATTTCGTAGGATTCACCGATTCTTCCCACATTTCTAGTTGTACCAAGTTATTTTTACTTGCTCTCACCACAGTTCCCTTTAGCATTCAGAATATAATCAAGAAAGTCGAATGACTCACTTGTAGCTTGCGTACTACAATCTTCTCATCAAAATGAAAATGCAATCCAATTTCAGCAAACTACGCATAATAATGCATAAAAGTGTGTTTTATGCATGTAGTATTACTTTACACAAAAGTACTAGTAAAGGGTGACCCAAGAAATTTGCCACATTTTAAGTTCTAATAAAACAAAGAGTATTGCAGACAGAAAACTTGTTTATTTAAAAATATTTGAGTTTAAAAATATTTGAGTGAAACTGTAGATCAGCTTGTAAAATTCGCCTTACACTCTTGCTAGAAAGCCCAATAGCTGCAACACGTTTTTTTGCAGAACGTTTCGGGGAATGCCAAACTGTCTCACAACCTCAACATTCTGAGGCCTACGAGCATTTTTAAGTTGGCCAGATGATTCTTTTTTCAACTTTAAACCCGTTGTTCGGGAATTCTCGACCCAGTCGCTTCTCGATCAGTGCTGCTTTCGAAAACCATTTCGACTGCTTACGCGCGACGAGCTTCCGACCAAATCATAATGACGATTGCAAAGAGCAGGAGAATAGTGAGTGGAGGAGATGATTCTCACTGTCCTTTTCCCTTCAATAATAGCGCTATTGTCAATCAAAAACAGTGAGATTTCATTGGGTATTATTGATAATAATCGCATTGTCAATTTTAAGTCATTTCAACACGCAACAGAGCAGAGTAATTCAAATCAAAATAAAGTAATTACAAACTATGTTTAATAAACAAGTTTCTATCTGCAATACTTTTTGATTTATTTGCCTTTCAAATGTGGGATATTTTATTTGGGTTACCCTGTATTTAGTGCGAATGGTCCATGGCAGGGATGCAAATAAGCACTCGCCAACTCGCCCGGGGTGAGTGGTTCATCGCCCGGGGCGAGTATTTAATACCATACCGAAGGTAAATAAATGATTTCTAATGTGGGATGTGGGCTAGTAGCTTTCTTCTTGGGCGAGTAAAATTTTGTTGCTTATTTGCACTTCTGGTTTATGGTCTCGTCCCAAATTATGTAAACGTTTGCTAAGAAACACCATGTCATTGCGTTTCCTTGGGTTTTACAGGTAAAATCTTATCTTCGCTCTAGCAGTTCTTTTTGTCAACATTCACTTGCATTTACCACCTGTTTTGTTTGTCCTAAATACATTGGAAGTTTCTTTAATTAAACAATTAGCTTTGCTTTTACTTCGAATGGTTAGTTATGAAGTTCTTGTAAATAAAGAGAAATAGAAAAATATCTTAATCTAAAACTTTGTCTACCATTTGGTTTAAATATTTTGGATCTACTATGGTTTCATAAGAATCACTTTTTAGCTATTATAATGACTCCTGGTAACGAAATGGTAAATTTATAATCAGATAAAACTCCCTTATTACCACCAACGTATGGAAGAAATTATTTTTTTACTTTGAAGTTAGTCCCTAACTTACCATTCTATTTTAATTTAACTATTTACGATAATCTTTTCTTTTCGTTAATTGCAGCATTTAGCTTTCTGCACTTAGTTTTCCGACTAATTACTTTAAGCAAAGAAGATAACATTATTTGTTAATAGATGGGATCTAATTAAGAAAAGAAGACGGCCAACAATGTAAAATATTATGAACCTCTTCCATTCATTGAATCAACGACTGAAACAATTTTCTTCTACTTTACTAACAAAATAATAACAAGCTTCCGTGTATTAGAAACCAAATATTGCACATTTTCTTGTGAATATTTAGTACATTATTATGAGTAAAACAAATAATATTACTTCTTATAATTCTGTATGTTGTTGCTTGTTACCTTTCTAACCCAAGGTAAGTCACAGTCATTACCTTCTGAATGTAAATGAACATTTAAGTTTCTTTGAAAAGGGTGGGATTGTCTAAGCAGAAAATAGTGAACTTTTTACATGATGAGGTTTCAATGATAGTACTACTACTACTGCTAACACTACTACTACTACTACTACTACTACTACTACTACTACTACTACTACTACTACTACTACTACTACTAACTTTCTTCTCTGTACGTTTGGAATTTAATCTTCCTTTACAGTATTGAGATTATGTGAGGCGTCAGCCCATACTTTACGATGGACTCTGCAACACAACTACTCCTTCCGTAATGTTAAAAGATCCGAAGTCTTGTGAAATCCTTGTTTCAAACTTCTCAAATTTCTATGATTAAATTACGGTAATTTTCTTCATCTATTGGGGTAACTCTTGATAGTGTGCTTGGTGAAGTTGATAATCAGACAGAAGGAATAGTAACACTCTACATACGAAAGTATACGAGTGCCAACTCGTGACTATATTGCAATATTCCCTCGTATTTACAAACAACACCAGATGCTTCTACATGAAGATCACCAAGCAGCCGACGGATGCTGTCTCCGAAGAAATATGAGGAGGACACAAAGAGTCACGACTATAACCATTATAACCCCTCCACAAGCTACTCCTCAAAACTGGCTATAAAAGGGGATGTCAAGAGACAGAAGACATCAGTTACCAGCTGATCACACCCTACCTTTCTCTCCAAGCTGCTCTGGGCGGGAGAGACTCTCTAACGTTACCTCTGCGCTGATACGGGAAAGAGGTTCCTTACCAATCTCCGCGTTGCACTGGCCAGGAGATTTCTAACCAACAACCATAAGACTTCCGCGCTGCTTGGACAGGAGATACAAATTATAGAGAAAATATTATTATTAGAGACATTACTGATTTGTAACTCAGTGCACAAACCTTGTATAGAACTTTTTATAATAAAAAGGCGAAGAGAGAAAAAACGTCTACCGTATCTCTACCATACATTACAATTAGTTGAGTTGAGTTGATTTTTAGTTTAGCTTCCATTTCAACAGCGAGGCTATATGAGACGGGATCTACTGATTAACGTGGTATCCGAAGCACATGAGCTTCCGCCTGGATATTACAATTAGGTTAGAATATACACCTTCGGTCCAGGAGACCAGGATTCAATTCCTGGTTTAAGTTAATGTATTGCAGATCCCAGGTAAAGCTTTACCTTCAGAACTCACAAACTTCAATGCCGAAAGAGACCTTAAAATTTAAATCATCCAACAAATCAACGAAATTGTGGAAACGTTGTGAGTTTCTTTTCAACGAACACTGGCTAAGTTGAAAGAGATAACTAACATCCAGGAACAACACGTTCTACTCTACTACTGATAATAGTTTACTACTCCTACTATTACAATAATAATAATAATAATAATAATAATAATAATAATAATAATAATAATAATAATAATAATAACTTTGATTCGTAGAACTTCTTATAGGGCTACTCTTTTTTAATGTCCTTGATTAAGAAAATCCTTTAAAATTTCCTAAATCCCATGGAAGCTATGCTGTTTCGAAAATATCCTTCGCTCTTTACACGAGCTAAGTGAATGTTTTCCAACCCTGTTTATTGGTACGTTTTTGTTTTAATTAGTGTAATAAATAACATTCGTTTCAGCATTTTACAGCATTGTCCACTGTAACAAAACTTGCATGGAAAATAAACGTATTTTAAATTGCATTCACTGCACGTTAATTGAAGTTATTTTCATATTAATAGTTTAATTATTAATAGCTAATATTAATAATTAAATGTTGAAGCTTTCTCTCTGCTTACACAGTTCTCATGCTTTCCCGCATACTGCCTCTCTTCTCTGCTGAAATACCAACAGAACAGAATGAAGATTAATAAAGGAAGGAAGAGCAAAATTAGAAAATAACATAAAAATGTGAATCATGACTGAAAGAGCTATTACGAACTAGCAAAAACAAATTCCTTTTAAAGCCAGAAGTACAATGGGTTGTCTCAAAAGGGTACATGTTATTAATGTTCTCAGCAGCCACCTTGTTCTTTTTTCTTTCTTTATTTTTACTACTAGCTGAACCTGAGCTGTTTAGACAGCGCACAGGTCTAATATGAAAGTTAATCTCCTTGCCGCTTCTTACTATATCTGTGCAAATCCTTTTACGAACACAAATAAACGACAGGAAGACTCTAAAAGGGAGTGAATTGCTATAGACAAACATAAAAATGTAGTAGTTTAATATATAGAATGTTGGGGGGAGTTTGGGGTAAACTTGGATAAGTAATAGATGATGCCAAGGGTCCACAAGCCTTCGAAGTAGGTGCTTGCAATAGGTCATTAAGATTAAAGCAAAGCGCCTACAATGTCCATCAACTCGCTATACGTAGCTCCTCTACTCATTGCCCTTCACAACACCTAAAATTTGGAATATAAAAATAAAGACATTTTTTTTTTTTTTTTTTTTTGAGAATTTGAATGAGAACTGACAGATCTACACACAATTTGGGATCAACCAGCGAATACGGCACGTTTCTAGCAGTTGGGATTTCGAGATCTCATTGTCGAAAGGATTGGCCACAAAGATATAAACTTTTCTAGAATATTAATACATAGATTATTATTACTTCTAGTTCTCACACTGCCTACATACGTCTCCTTCTCCATCCACCACAGTTCGTGTTTCTTAAGATAGAGATGTAATCGTACAGTGAGTTTACGAACTTAGTGTCATAAATTTAGGCGGTAGTTTCTTATATCAAGTGAAAAGAAATGTTCTAATATTCGCGGGTCAGTAAACACCTTCCTTTAGTTATAAACTACAGAAAATGCGAAACGTTACTTTGTAGAAATTCCCTGGCATGATAATTATCTGACGTCACGTATCGCAAGTTACTCAAAGAATTACACACGGACTAGCATGCGCTCGATCTAATTATCTATGTTTCACAATCCTTCTTTATCGGAGTAACCAGTTGTACAGAATGAGTTGGTTTACGGGGAAACATTTTAGGTATTAATTGAATACTCGTTAGAAGCATACCTAAGAGTTGTGGAACACAGATATTTACATGTAGCACATACTTTTTCCTACGTAATTCCTTGAATAAATTGTGACCAAGAAGCGATGTTACGCAATTTAAGTAAAACAACTCAAAGGAAGCGTTTTTCAACCAATGTTTGAAACCAATAACATTTATTCACCAGGATAATCAAAATTGATGGCTCACTCAAGAGCAAGATAGACCTACCATTCTCCCAGATACACCAAATCCTCCCGAATCTCCAGAAAATGCTACTTTTCATAACATTCTCAAAATGCCTGGAAAAAATTCTTCTACACGTAAAAAATAAGTTCTCACATCTCTCCATCTTACAAGGAAAGATCATATTGTTGAGGTAGAGATTAAGAAATCCTCCGTGGTTAATCGGTTTACTCCAGGAAGGAAGAAGCTTCAGGTCAGTAAAATTCTCGCAAAGAAGAAAGATATTCGCCTTGCAAGTGAGGTTATATGTGGTTTGTGTCACTTGGGCTATTACACTGAAAAGTTCCTCTTGAAATACGACTGGATGTAATGCGAGTCTTGTAATATGTGGTATCACGAAGTATGTATATGTACACAAGGTATGAAACAATTTATTTCCTACCTTGCATTGGGAAATGCATGATTTATAGAAACTGCATTTACCAATGTTCCGAACTGTGCCTGATGTGGTAACATAAATCTAAAATTGGTTTACGGACAGTAAAACAACTTTTCGTGTTCGCATTTCTGTAACACAATGCGTGAGTTTGGATCTTTGTGTTTATCAAAATTCATCGTTTGTTAAAAACTTTAAAATGTTGCTGAACTGTTCGAAATTGTGCCCTTACCCTATCCGTTATACAGTGTTATACTATTCTGAAAAAATTTCTTCATGGGCAACAAACACTATACATGTATAGAGCAAAACGGATGCAAAGTAGTCGAGATATTAGGCCAAATTGTGTAATATTATTACCTGTAAAACAAAACTAGTTTCAGTAGTTTACTTTGGACTGTGGCTTATGTATCATCAGCGACAAAAGTTCTTTCCCTTCGGCAAAATTGATTTTGGGTATAACACTTGTATAAACGTAGCTGCAACTTACAACGGTGGTACCACTGGAATGTACAGAATATTACGTTCTTTTTAATTTACTGAAAACTGTACTCAAATTTTTCTTCCATTCTGAAGTTATTTACGAAACTAATTTCATCAAACGGAAATAACTTCTGTCACTGACTGTACAAATACCAAATTGTCCGACGAAATACGAATAACTGTAAAACTGTTTTGAAGTGTATTTTCTAATCTAATTCGTCTATGTCCCTCTAATTGAAGAGCCTATAACGCATCCACCTTAAATTCATTGAAAATAATCAGAACAATCAAGAACAAAGAAAGAATATGATTCAGAGAAAAACAAACAAGGTATCAGCTTTTAAACTTGCTTTTAATGTTAGAATTCAATCCTTAAGGATCGACGATAGGTAAGACCTGTGGACCTTAATGTTGGAAAAAGTGAAGGCATATCTCATATATAAAGTGGGATGGGTTAATTAGGTGTATGTTGCAGAGAGTCCTTCAAATACAAATACAGAAATATCCTTGTGACTCATATGTATTACATTTTCAATACCGCCTTTATACATCATAATTATCTGAATCAGAATATAAGAAAAAGGAATGCTATGAGAGTTCGGGTGTGTCTTCTTACTTGTCCTTATTCTAGAGATCTTGCAGAATCACAAGTGCTAATTGAGACATAAATGGGCGCCGACAAGATGAAAACAGATTGCAGTCTAAGACAAATTTAATCTTATTTACAAGTAATTACAATAAAAAAGTTGAATATGAATATTTCTGTTCAAGAACTAATTCTTAATCATTACATAAAACAATGAGTTCATTTAGATTATCTCTTTGATAGACAACTTAATTTGGTCCTATATTCAAACTCGTTCTATATCTTCATTTTATTGCAAAATGCTGTCAGTATATGTTTGTTGTTAAGCGCTATACACATATGTAGAACCCACGGTCAGAGTTAATAAAGTTTATTTATTCAATTTCTTAGTAATGTTTCAGCTACTACAGCCATTTCATAGTGGAAATAAGAATAAAAAGGGAATAGGAAGAAATTTTGAGCAGAAAGTCAGCCAGAGTTGTATATTTAAAGCTATAATACTAACATTATCATAGTAAGATTGAGGAAAACCCGTAAGAAAGAAAAACAACTAAGTATGATCAGCCAAGACATTCAAAATCTAAATATCCTGTTTATTAATGACAAACGTAAACCGTTTACCTTTGACCTTTCGAATCTTAACTCAGTTTCAGCTTGGGTCATCTACTATGAACTTTGTGCTAAAGCACGCATGTTCAACCAATCCAATAGACATCTAACTGATATTACTGTGAATATGACGTCAACTGATAGCCGACAAATCCAATTAGGACACTGCTATCGATACAAATTTTGAAGGTTATTTGCTAGTTTGGGTCAATAGTTTTTTAGTAATCATCACGTGAGTTGTGTTTGAAAACCAAAATGTTCTGAAGTTTTTCCAAAACGGCGCGACACGGCAACTGTATAGTTTGTGCAGTAAAAAAGTAAAATTAATCTTTCAATTTTGTATGAAGAGGACAAAAGATAAACACCAACGGAGTCTAGAAGATAGAATGTTTACAGCAGGGAAGGTAAATAACTTGCAATCATTATAGGGAGTGACATGAAACCTGTGAGTTTACCATTAGCAGTTGAGACTTAAATGCCATTTTTAACTTTCACTAACATATGATACACAAACTGTCAATACGAAACCTAGCTCACCATGCCTTCCTATATAGGTATTTTTACTTTCAGAATAATGGAAACCCAATAAGAAGCCATTTGAACAGTGTTGTCTTACTATAAGAAATTGACATTATCTGCTTTGTGATTTCAGTCTGTTCTGTAGACGTGAGCGCTTTACAAAATGCAGTATTACATTATGTTATTATTATTATTATTATTATTATTATTATTATTATTATTATTATTATTATTATTATTATTATTAACTCATTTCAGGATTTTTTTTTGTACTGAAGAAAATTTTGCAAAACCACGCACTGGAGACAGTGCAATCTTCTGTGTTTTGATATATGTTTTAAGAATTATTTTCGTGTTTAATGAAATAAAATTAGATTTGGTTATTTTGAGGTATACACGCTTCACGTGACGAGGCTATATGTCTGGACCAAACAACGCTTTGAATTAAAAGATATTGTTAGTTTTCAACATTCAGTTTCAGAATCATTTAAAATATTGAACAGTGCTAGTCAGGTTGTGTCGAATACATAAAAACCTAATTATAACAATAAGAAGCGAAAAATGCTTCTCTGCAAATACAATGGCAAACTATGGTGATAGAATTTCTTTTAGAAAGTGTTAAGGCGAAACAATTCTATTGCATAAAAATATTTTTCCCTCTATTTCCTGTCATATCCTGTAAAATCCTCCTTTGGGAAGACATCCAAGTCTGGAATGGCACTCTATGCAAACTGCCACAGAAACCGTCGAATAACAAATTAGGTAGAAAGACCTTTTATAGGAGAATCACAAAATTTCTTTTTATTTACGTTTCATTCCCTTTTTCTGTTACTTTACGGATGAGATGTCGGTACGAGACTATAATAAACAACTGAACCTATAATAGACAAATAATTTAACGATGTTAGGGAATATTCAGAACAAGAAAACCGTTCAACATGGTTTAAACTTCGTCAGCTGAACTGTGGGGACCCGGCAAATCTGCCAACTACCAAATGTGCCAAACGCGAAAATGACCAAATGCGCCAATCGCGAGAATGGACAAATCTGCCAATGGACAAATCTGCCAATTGACAAATCCGCCAACTACCAAACCTGCCAATTACCAAATCTGCCAATTACCAAATGCGCCAAACGCGAAAATGACCAAATGCGCCAATCGCGAGAATGGACAAATCTGCCAATGGACAAATCTGCCAATTGACAAATCCGCCAACTACCAAACCTGCCAATTACCAAATCTGCCAATTACCAAATCTGCCAAACGCGAAAATGACCAAATGCGCCAATCGTGGGAATGGACAAATGAGCCAATTACCAAATCTGCCAATGGACAAATCTGCCAATTGACAAATCCGCCAATTACCAAACCTGCCAATTACCAAATCTGCCAATTACCAAATGTGCCAATCGTGAAAATGCACAAATCTTCCAATTGACAATTCTGCCAAACGGAAAAAAACCAACTCTGTTTGTATTATCATCAGATAACTGGATAATCTAGTAAAAACATAAAGAAAGAAAGTATTTATGAATAACAAGCAAGAAAGAGAAAGTAATCAAATCATCGCCCAAATATTTGAGGATTTGAACGAGGTAACCATTTACAATAGCATTAACATTTACTTATTGGGGAAGACCGGGGCTGGTTGACAAACTGCATATAACTCCTTCATTAATTAACATAATGAGCTGTTGCTACTGTCATAAAAGAGCGACATATGGATGCAGCTGCCACCTTTATATGGAATTTGTAACTTGCGGATTATTGTGTCTATTAGATAAAGAGTGTTTTTGCCAGTCTGAAGTATTTTTTTTTCAGTTCTCTGTTACAACTTCACAGAATCATCACTACTTGGGGTACAGAGGTAAGTAATATAGCAATAGTTACATCTGAACTTTGTTTTTATGGATATTCAAACAATAAAACGCAAAATGCCAAACAATTGCTGAGTAATTACGACTTTGTTGCACAAAATGGGCTTGGGGTTAGTTGGCGTATAGCATTTGGGGTTGGTTGGCAAGTGCGCCAAACAACCTCATGTGAAATTTTATTTCATTTTAGTTTTATTGTTACATTGTTTGTTTTATTGTTATGTAGTTTACAGTTCTACCAATCTTTTACTTCAATGTTATAGAATAGCATGCTGCTATTGGATTGCTGTCAAAATTTAGAAATCGAGATAAGACTGTATGCCGGACTCTGAATTTTCTGAATAGGCCTAATTCTCAGGATCAAGAATATTTTGCATGTGCTCTTTTGTTACAAAAATAGAGGCCTAGCTATTGCTTTTTCTTTCTTTGTGGAAAGTAGGAAATAAATTGCATTTCTTGATAATTCAGCTAAAACATATCTTAGTTTCTCTTAGCTACTTTGTGAACAGTGGGAAATAAACTACCTTTCTTGATAGTTCAGCTATTTTAATTACATTTTGAAATAATATGAAGAATTAACCTACACCAAATCATATTAAAACTGATGTGGTTTGATAATCTTGTAGCTTTCAATGTCATGACAACCAAGCTAGAATGAAAGAAAGAAGTTTTCATATTTCATAATGCTGATTCTTTTAAATGTTGTGAATAAAAGTAATTTGAAGCTTCAAATAGCCTACTTCATTGCAATATATATAATAGAATTCAGAAAAATAACGTATATTTCTAATAAATCCAATTTTTTTGTGTGCTTTGCTATATTTAAAAAGAATGCCAACTAGCCCCACGCTATCAGCCAACCAGACGCTCAGTAGGGGTCGGTTGGCATACTCCGTTTTAAAAGAAAGAAAAATTATTTCTCGAAAACTGTAAGCAACAAAACAAAAACAAAAATGGAATTTATTAGAGGGAACATTGGTCTGTCCGTACACATCCATTACATTGCAATACAGTGCACAATCTGCTCATAAAAAAAAAAATAAAGAATGAAAAGTTCGCCAACCAGCCCCGGTCTCCCCTGTATGTTTAAAAATTTGGTTATTCTGTGAAGACCGGAGAGACATATGATGTAAAAGTTCAATAAATCGTACATGCTCTAAAGCAATGAGACATAATTTGCTTGTAATTATCTGTTAATTTTGATGAATTTATAACTGTTAAAAATGAATGTTTTTGTTATTTGCTGAAGTGATTGGCCACTTTCTGCACTGAGGTGATATTTTGGGGCGCCCGACCTCTTGGATATTACTAGTGACGGGCAGTGGGAATATTCCCAGTGGGAAGGGATTTTAAAAAAATGGGATTATTCCCGGGTTTTTTCCCTGGCCTATAAATTCCCGGGAAGGAATTTATATCCATTTCTTTACTTTATCTTCCAAATTATTAGAACCGTATGACTAATAAATGACTTGAATAAAACGGAAATCTGTCTATAACGGAAACTCCTCACAGTCCTTATCGCTGTTATTCCTTCGAGTAAAATTCGGACCCACCGCCTTCTGTTTTATACAAGTTTCACTATATATATTAGCTAAAATGCTAGTTCTTCGCACAGTATGACGAAGTTTGTAAAAAATATTTGAATCCCCCAACTCCCCATATAATGCTCATTTCAAAGATTGATTACCCGGTTTACTTCGACTGAATCTATTCTTTGTTCATGTGATACTCACCGTGACTTTTTATTTTTAACTCCACCCTCACTTCCCATACCAGTGGAGGCAATATTTTACGGTAATGGCATTGGGAGTCACCATTCATCTCCGTGACCCCGAACACTAACATAAAAACTCGACACTAGTACCAGTCATTTTCGATTATTTGTATATGTGATCCACTTGTGACACTCTTAGGGATGATAGATGTATCTCACCCCTACAACATTTTTTCCTGGTTATAAGTAATATGTGTACAAAGTTTCGTTAAAATTGCTCCGGGCGTTCCAGAGTTATGCTACACAATATATAGATACATACAGACACACCTACATACATTATTTTTTACATATCATCTTCTTGTGACCCTCCTAAGGATGAAAGGGTTATCTTTCGCACATAGTGTTTGTTTCCTCACTGTAAGTAATACTTGTAACAAGTTTGGTTGAAATTGCTCAAGGCGTTCCAGAATTATGCTAGAACATATACACACATACACATAGGGTCTACATATGTTCATACATACGTATTTTTTATATACAGTACATCCATGTTTATCCAGACTATCTGGAGCCAAAGGCAATCTGGAAAATCGAAAATCCGAATAATCCTGATAATATGGATAATAAGCAAAACAAATCCTGAGTCAATTCACTTCAACGTCTTGTGAGTAAAGCTTTCTAAAACTCGATAAGAATCATTTTATGTACAGTATTACCATAATTTACTGTGAAATCTATACACGAGCTGTACATTTAATCAAAACAAAAAGAAAATGTTTGTCGTACTTATGGTTACGTTCTTGCTATCATAGTTAAAAATTATTATCTATGTGAACATTAAATTTTAAAAAGTTTCTACAAATCCGGTTTGGATTATCCGGAGATCCGGGGGAACGAGGGCCGGATAAACGAGGTTGTACTGTACGTAGATTAAAAACTTCAAACTTTTTAAGGCATTATCTATATATATAAAAAGGATGTATGCATGTATGTATGTGTGTATGTATGTATGTTCGAGCATAACTCTCGAATGCCTGGAGCAATTTCAACCAAACTTGGTACACGTATTATTTACTGTGAGGAAACAAACACTATGGGCGAAAGATACCCCTTTCACCCCTAGGAGGGTCGCAGGAGGATGATATGTAAAAAAATAAAGTATATAGGTGTGTCTGTATGTATCTATATATTGCCTAGCATAACTCTGGAACGCCCGGAGCAATTTTAACGAAATTTGGTACATATACTACTTATAACCAACACAAAATGTTGAAGGGGTGAGATATACCTACCATCCCCAAGAGGGTCACAGGGAGATGACATATACAAATAATCGAAAATGACAGGTATTAGTGTCGATTTCTCAGTTTTCGGGGTCATGGCGATAAATGGTGACAATCCAGATAGCGTTTCAGTCTCAGTGGAGGTCAGATATCCCTACCATCTCTAGGGGGTCACAAGGGGATTGACGTAAAATAATCGAAAATGAGCAATATTTGTTTGGAATCCATGGTTTTCGGGGTTGTGGAGATGAATGGTGCCAAACCCGATGGCGTTTCTGTCCAAATGTGGCTAATAAACCCTTATCAACCCTTCGGGGTCACATGGGGATGACATGTATAGTAGGGATGAACCGTGTAATCAATTATTGTAATGTATATTGTTAGGGTAGTTGGTAGTTCAAAGATTTTTATAAACCTGATCTCCCCGTTCGAAGGACGGGCATTTCAGCTAGTTTAACCAATAAAATATAAACCAGGGACATACAGAGGCGATAGGTTCTGGTGGTCCGGACTCAGCTCCCCCCCCCCAAAGCTTCTTTTCTGTGAATTTAGTCTAATTTTAGGAGCGATTTTACAAATTTTAAAATTCTTTATTCTCAAATTGAAATTGGACCCCCCTCTAGAAAGAAATTGCTGTGTATGCGCCTGATAAAAACAGTAGAGGGAAAGTGGGTTGGATTGATTGTAACTACCGTTTTAATAGTGATTCGTGCAATTAAATAGGGATATTCATTGGTTAACCTCAATTTAGGTGACAATCATTTTCTCCTCTGCATCGATCGGCATCAGAGTGATAAATTTCGGAATAAATTCCAGCGAAAACTTCTGCGGGTGCTGAACGCCTATCAAAAATCCTCTATAAATGTTTGATCCTAGAAGCACCCATCTAATTAGTTAATTATTAGTGTTTAGCGTTTCTTTCCAGCACCGAGGCTATATATAACTTGGACCTACAGTTTGAGATGGGATCCGAACCACCACAATGCGCTTAAACTTAAAATCTCTTCCACTGGGAATCGAACCCAGGACTTCCTGTGTGGCAGATATATCCTAAGCACTAGACCTGTCTCAAATCCAGTCTCATGTGTAATTATAATATGCACTTATCCTAGACACTTTTGTCTGATTATCAAATGAAAAGCATCGGTTAAGTTGAAAATTACGTATGTGTATACAGTTACTGTAAGCAGTAATGAAAGTGATGTTTAATTTTGTATAGGTGAAAATTCTTTGTATCTCCTTAACATGCACAACGATATGTTCAAAAATATTTCTAACGTGAAATAAACCACCTGTAGACCTTGTAAACATATTTTATATTTAACTCAACAGTCGTAACAAGGTACAACACTTTTTAGTAAAAACACTGTATAAGATGTGAAGTTTCAATACTATAACAGTATCTTCATTAGACTTAAACAAAGTTATCTAGTGTGTTTTTTTGGGGGGGGAAGAACCTGCTATGATCCAAGCTTCCAGCAAGTGCGCCTTGTGGACAAACATCGTGTAGTTTTCTCTAGTTATTTCCGCCTCCTCTCACTTTCTTCATTTCACTATTATCGTCTTTTTTCATAAATTTGTTACATAATCACTGGAAAAAAATCAAAATGTTGTTTCTACTCTTTCTACATCCCGTGGTGTAGGCCAATGTTGTGGTTGCAATGAGGTACCTAAAAGAACACCAAAAGCGATTCTACTAATGTAATGTCGTATAATGCATTGCCCTTCTTCCTAAGATGCCTCTATTGGCATGCAATAGGTTGTAATAACTTTATCAAGAACGTGGTATGTATAAGCTTTAATGTATGACATTTTAACCAACATGCGTAAGACACTATAATATTTATACATGCCATTAAATTGTGTAATTGCGACTCTATATTATGTTTGCAATTGTAAAAAAAAAAGTACATTTTATATCTAAAAGAAGGTGACTGAATGAGAAATGGAAGAAGAATACATGTTGATTTCGAAGTTACGACTACTTACTTTATAAATTTATAGTTTATATCTATTCTCAGGTTATCGAAATGACTAATGAAAAATATATAACTATAGTAGTTATGCAAATCAAAGAAATATGAGTCGAAATGTTAAGTTTTGTGTAAATAAGTTTATAGTTATAAATAAATTTATAAGTACAGAAAAAGGAACATGTCATACGAATCGTTATTTTAGAGAACCTAACCTATTCATTGAAAACCATAAAGTGAAAATTGTAAGAGAATAACACTTACCCGAATAATAAGAGAATATATATACTTTATATATACTGTATTATAAGTAGGCAACTTGTGATACTTTTATTGAAGTTATAGCATTTGTTCCAAAGGACGAAACTGAACATGCCCATGAATATATTATAATGAAAGAAATACAAGAGAATATGAAGATAAATATGTGAGTAAGGTTCGTCGGCCTCATGGTAGAGGGGCGTTAGTTGTATTTTTAATTTTTTACAGAAGAGAGGAAAAAAGATTTTGCTTGATTTGAATCTCTCGGTACTCTCTCAGATTAGAAGCAAGATTAGAAGATTAGATGCTGGTGTCCTCTCGTGTCTTTGTCTCGAAGCCTGTGCCTGTGTCGATACAGGTGTCGTATCGTCTCGTAGAACATTACGAGACAAAACTCATGATAAAATTGAAGGGAAAACCGACTATATGCTAGTCCTGACCCGAACAAGCCTGCGTAACTACCGTCGCGGATCTCTTACGTCAGCCTTTGCTTTATACAACTGGGTAGTATTGCTACGAGACGAGGCAGGACATTGGGGCTGTCGCATTTTGTCTCCTTACAACACTGTCGCGCGTCTCGTCTTGCAAATAATAGACAGGTTTCGTCTCGAAGTGTTTGCTCGTTGTCGAGACGACACGAGACATGAAAAAGGTTTCGTTTCGTGGCAACACTAACTATATATAGGTAACCCTATGGGCTATGATTTTGGCATGTTTCTTTGATGCATATATGCCTGCATCACACTGATGTGTTCCAATAGACCACGATCAAAGGCCTGATACTGTATCCTTACGCTCTGCGCAGGCGCAGACAATTCGTTTTAATTTCGTTTCAAAGGTATCATGTATCTACTATGGCTTGCAAAGTTTGCTTGTTCTCGGTGGAACCGTTCCCGAGATATCACGACAAATGTAATTTTTAATGAATCGACTGGCTCTGAATCGAATCTCAGAAACTACAGCTTTTTCGACAAATTCCTGCTAGTTACATTAGTTTTGCAAAGTGTCCTATTAATCTACCAAGTTTCATCAAAATCAAGGGTTGTGGCCCAGACACCTTATGGATGTGTCACAGGCCCTTTAAAAGTAGGGGAAGAAATAATAAAAATGGACTTGAACTATATAAATATTGTTACTTTACTATTTCAACAAAAACAAAGTTACAACTGTGCTGACGACTTTTACGGGGATGGAGATTTCACAAGTTTGGTTGGACCTCTCATAGAATTTGTGTAAAAGACCATAAAATCTACGAGCAGCCCTGTCTATGGCTGACCTAATTCATTAATCGGATGTCAGCTTCTGTTTTATATTTTCGAAATAAACCAATATATGTATTCCTTATTATAATAGAAGAATGCAGCTGGTAATCAGTTAATAATAAAAAGTCTTCAATAAGAAGCTATAATCTTTAACAGAAAATGGATAAGGAAAGTAAGAAGAAATGTAATTATTATAGCAATAATAACATCGTTAATAAGTAAGCAGTAGTTAGTATAATCATGACTTGTTTACAAACACGTATCTTGAGATCTTTTTTAGTACTATATTTAGAAAGTTTAGAATATTTAGTTATTTTTCATATACACTGTAAAAAATTTAGCCTTAAATTTACTGACCGATTACCGTCAACTCTCGCTGCCATCCGATTACCCTAAATTTTACGGACCACCGCTTTTTCATAAAAACGGCAGACCGTATATTTAGAAGCAAAATAATATTGACCGTGTTTAGAAACAAATTTGGTACCGTATCTTTTACGGTAATTTACCGTAAAATTTAGGGATCGTTTTTTTTAAAAAAAAAACACAGGTGTGTTATTACCGTACAAGATTTATGGTAATTATCACACCGATTCCCTATCTAGAGGTCCTTGCCGGTCCAGCGTGCCTTCTTGCTAGATCCAGTAAGAATTCTTGCTGGGCAATATATATTGACCCAAGTTTCATCGAATTGCTGGAAACTGTATCAGTACACACTCTAGCTAGCAATAATTTTTCCTGGATGGATGCAACTAGAGTGCACGCTGGTCCACTGGTGTTAAAGACTACTTAACTAAAGAAAACACAAAAGTGAATGAAAGAAGCGTTGCACCTACGACGTGCATAATATCCATAACAATAAAATTGAAATTAATTCTTAGTATGTAATATCGAACCCTTGTTCTGATATCATCTTGAACATACATTGCTTTTTCTTTTCAAAATTACCAATTTTGTCATGTATTGAACAAAACACCAGAAGAGGATTCGATATTACATACAAAAAAAAAAAGCTACTTCTTGAATTTTATTGCTGAGCTTTTGCACGCTTTGAAACTGTAGTTGGAACAAACATCCATGTCCTTTTAAGATATTCATAAATCGATATTCTGTTGCAGTGTTAAGACTAGCTTTATCGCATGTATTTTCGCTATGAGTACCAGTAGACTAATAGACCTCAAATATTCTAATCAGCGATTCATTCGATTTGTCGCATTATTACGGTTTCAGATAACCAAGCAGGCACCCGACAACATAGCTTAGAATGGCCAGAACCATGACTAAACAAGTGTAAAACCATATGACTTCTCACAACATTGCCTACAGTATCCAGTATCCGCTATTCCAAATTAATAAATACGTGTTTGCATAATTATGTAACAGTGGCATCAATGCTCAAAAAAAGAAAAAAATCACCAAACTTCCAGAGTATCGAACTTTTGCATGTTTATTAAACGCTCAAATGTATTAACAAGACACCAGATCAGATTATAGGTACTCAGAACAAAATTAAAGATAAAAATATTTACAGAAATATTTTTCAAATCTAACAATTCATTAATCCAGAAAAAATAATGACAGCATGGGCGCCCGATGAAAATTTTCTAGGGAACTCATCTCCCTGGTTACTATATACCCTATTACATTTGATATTTTTTATTTGTATTAAGAAATTTAATACGTTTTCGTTAACTAGGGGAGCGACCCCCTGTCCCTCCTTCGGGCACACATGAGTGACAGTATACTTTTATTTCTGTAACATAAAAATTCCAGTTAATGCAACACAATTTATGTAATGCTGTACTAAGTACGGTAAACTACGAAGCACTTTTCCTAATTTTTTTCTTTTTTTAAAAAAAGAGAAAAAGAAAGAATTTCAACATTGTGATTCTAATTCTAGCTTCACCACTACTCGTAGTTGGCTACATTATCATAAGACGTTAGTTTATACATCCAGCAGCTTCTTTAGTTCACTGAGAGTCAGCTTTGCTGGGTTCTTAGACTGTAGGAACTTTGCCCATGTTACAAGTAACTGTTGTCCTCTTGACCTGATTTACAGTCGTGAAATTTAAAACCGAAAGTTATAATAGAAGAAATTGTTTTACAACTATAAATTTTGGTATTTATTTTTTGTACGACCTTGTACTTAGTGAGAAATTCTAATTTGTAATTGTGAAAGTTGTGAATATTTGAAAGAATGTGAATAAATATTTTTTCATAGCCTTATAAATAATAAATAAAGTAAATATTTTAAGTAAACACTTTTGTAATTTTCTTTAAAAAGATTCTAAAGTGACGGCTTATATTTTGATGTGCCTATTCAAATTACCCGTCCCGAAAACAGGTTCGGATTCATTTTAACCAATTTGAAACTACTTATTACCAAGACTTCTTAATTAACTTGATTGTTATTACCTACGATTACAACTAGCATGTTCGAAAAAGTATATGTGTGTCACCTTACGAAAAGACAAGCAAGCTTCTAGTTCGCTACTGCCAGGACAATGAATGAAAGCTGTCACTGATTATTGGCAACGAAAGATTCAGTTGTTAGTGCAGCATATTTTTTTTTAATAAACTAAACATGTAAACTTGTACTCGAGCATCTTACTTTAATTGGTTCGATGTGATTTATTGATTTTACATATATAATGTGTTTGACATATATATATATATATATATATATTTACTATTTTTAAGGGAAGAAAATCAATTAACATTCTGGACTATATTTCATTAACTGAGTAATGTAGTCTTAGAATTGGTGTAATAAAGATCTTAATGACAGAGACGACGACTTCTATATAACTTTGGGGAGGCATTGAAATATGTGTAGTTCCTTGTCACAAATTCGAATAAAGATATCTACATCCAGGGAGGCCGATTCCCAAGATCAGCGCGCATGGTTAATGACGATATAATTCAGTTTCACTTTTATATCAGTAAGTAGCTGTAACAAAGCATCAATTTTCATATCTACGAATAGGATGTTTTAGTACATGTTCTAGAAAAGTTTACACGGGTTTTTACATGGCATTTTGTTTACCTCAATATTATCAATGGAATGATATATGTCTCGTCATTGGAAGACTGTTAGGACTACGCGTATCATTCTTGGAAATATGTGTGTCAGTGTTAAGAGAAATCAAGCAACAAAAGGTACAATCCGATTGTTAACAGTTAATATTTTTCACTTTACGAATCTGTTATCAAGATCACAAAATTATTTTATGCACTAAGCATACAAGTTACAAAACACTAGTTGCTAATGTGTATTTACTAATAGATGAAAAGTGAACTCAATTATACTAATTTTCCTTTTATATCAACTGATCTTGGATCATATTTAATCCACATTAAACGTATTAACTACATAAAGAGAAACTTGCTCTAAAAACACTGGTCAACAGTGAAAATGCTTCGAAGATAAAATCTAATCAATTCTTACTAATTTTAGGGTGCTGATAACGAATATGAAATTAGTTTTTGAAGATTGGTTCGGGTTTCAAAGAAATACGTTATCATCCGATGTGCTCTGCTGGGCAAATTAAGGGTTCGTAGCAACAGAAGCTGTCTACTTATTTCAATAAACTTCCATTGTTTGACGGTTAGTTTCATTGCTACCCTCAGGGACATACGCAGGGGTGGGTCCTGTGGGTCTTGACACCCCGACTTGTTTGTAAATTTAGTCTAATGTCAGGTTAAATTTTACAAATTTTAATATAATTTAGCTTCAAATTGTATTTGGAGCCCCGAAAAGCTTAGGGCCCCTCCCGAAATAAATTCCTGTGTAGTCTCTGGCTATACATATTGCTCGCACTTCATCGCTGACAAAGAAATATCAACCACTTCACGGTTTAGTTTGTATTGAAGAGTTTGACAGAGAAAACATGTTGTGTAACGTTATTTTGTAGTTACAATTTGCCATCTCGGACGTAGTGGTGGTGGTATATTGGGCGGGTGCTGCTATTATTATTATTATAATTATTATTATTATTATTATTATTATTATTATTATTATTTTTCTTTCTATGACTATACTAAGCAGAAACATGTTTGCAGTGAAGAGCAAATTGTTGTTTTTAACGAAGTAAAGCGAAAAGTGGCATTTCGCTCCTATCATAAAGAAAGCCTATCACTTGTACTTTGGCTGTAAAGTGGGAGATGTGGACAAGAACTGAGCACCACACATATATGTTGTAATACTTGTTCTACAAATTTGCGGGACTGGCTACACGGAAAAAGGCCGTGCGTGCCATTTGCAGTTCCAATGATATGGAGAGAACCGACAGATCATACTTCAAACTGCTATTTTTGCATAGATCTTCCAATTAAAGGTATATCCAAAAAAGAAAAAAAAGTGGACTGATACTTATTCAATTCAAATATTCCTTGAAATGTTCATCACTGAGCCACACTCTGAAGAACTAAAGGTTCCACAACTTCTCGTACCTTACTCCAGTGTTTTACCCGATGAAGAACAAAAGGTGCACAATGTCGACCCACATTGTCAAATTCTGCTGCAGATTCATCGTCTTCCAACGATCCTAATCTCACAAAACCAAAATATCATTATCTATTCACCATATGATACTCAACCTGAATTAAATTACCTGGGGTTTTCAAAAAGTGGCGCAGAACTGCTGGCATCCAAACTCAAGAAGTGGGGAGCTTATTCTGAAGATCTAAAAGTGTTCGTGTTTTCAACAGGTCAGAATCTCCAAACAGTATTTTCAGTGGAAAGTGACATATTACGTTGTAACTATGTAGGCCTAACTGGTCTTATGAGTAAACTTAACATAGACGATAATCTCAATGAATGGCGGTTATTCATAGACGCATCAAAACATTCTTCAAATATATTCTGCGTAAACTTCCACAAATTGCTGAAACTAAAATCAGGTATGAATCCTTATTGGCACTCAAATTCGCCTCCTCAATTCAACTCCTCAATGATCCTGAATTTGATGCAGTGTTAGAAAATGAAGAGATGATTGCATGAGATTCTTTCCGAAAAGTGGTGACGAATGTTTTGGAAAACGAGCGGTCTCAGAACTATAAGAAAGTAGAGTTGCACCTAATACCTTCTACCAAGCAATAGGGTGTAACGTATCACTAAAAATACATATGTTGCACTCCCACATAGATTTCTTCCCAGAAAATTGCGGAGCAGTCATTGATGAACATGGGAAACATTTCTACCAAATTATCTATGATGGAGAAACGATATCCGGGCTACTGGAGCAACTCTGCTCTTGCCGATTGTTGTTGGACGGAAAATTCCCAATTTTACCCTAATTTCCCCTTTTCTCGTACAATACACACACACATATTATCATGATATCATTTGAAAGCCTGTTTTATTCTGAAGAGAATGACGTATAAGTCATGATACTCAAATAAATAATAGGGCCGCGGTGGCTCAGTGGTGGAGCGTTCACCTCTGGTGCTTGGGGTCCCGGGTTCGATCCCAGTCCCCGCCAAGTGAACTTTGTGGTGGACAAACACCGTGTGCGTGAGTTTCCTCGGGTTTCTCCCGTTTCCTCCCACTTTCTTCATTCTACCATTTTTTCATTACTCATCATCACCGTCTCCTTTAGCCTTACCGGCATAACCGTTGGACGTAAAACTCAGATTTCATTTCATTTCAAATAAATAATACTGTTCGGATTATTTTGATTTTATAGTTATCTCACTTTCTTCCTATATGAAATTTGGTATTGTCTAGCAGAACTGAGAAATATGTTTTCCGTCACAACTATTGTATTTATTACAATGGAACTTGACACATATATTATTTATAAACTACAGTAGTTTTAAAGGTATATTATATTTGGGTGCCTTTAGTTAGGGCCGTACCAGGGGGTGCTACATTTGAACAAAGAGACTTTTGGACGGGAAATTCCCAATTTTACCTTGAAAATTTATTTCTTCTTATACGTCATGTACGCATGCGTATAGTAACATTTGCAAGCTTGGTATATTCTGAAGTGAATGGCATATGAACCAAGATAATCGGATGAACAGGATTGAAGCAATAGCTACTTAAGTGAAAGACCAAATAGGCTTGTTGGCTATCCAATAATTACAACAAACATTAGTCTTTTCGGGTTCGATTCCCAGTGAGAGGGCATTAAAATTCAAACGTGTTACGTCAAGTCTCATATAACCTAAGTACAGCAATGGGATACTAAACTCCAACAACCAACAGTAAACATTCATTTTTAAACATAATTGCAAATTTATAAAAGTAACACACATTAAAATTAAAATACCCTCTTCCGCTCTTTCATAAATTCTCCTTCCTCTTCTTCTTCTTTGTAATACTGTGGGACGATGATTGAAGAATACATCTAAAGTAAAATGATAGTTCGGTGACTTATCCATTGACAGATTTGGTAATTGGCGGATTTGTCAATTGGCAGATTTGTCCATTTTCACAATTGGCGCATTTGGTAATTGGCAGATTTGGTAATTGGCGGATTTGTCAATTGGCAGATTTGTCCATTCTCACGATTGGCGCATTTGGTCATTGGCAGATTTGTCCATTGGCGGATTTGTCAATTGGCAGATTTGTCCATTTTCACGATTGGCGCATTTGGTAATTGGCAGATTTGGTACTTGGCAGATATGGTAGTTGGCAGATTTGGTAATTGGCAGATTTGTCAATTGGCTGATTTGTCCATTTTCGCAATTGGCGCATTTGGTCATTTTTGCGTTTGGCGCATTTGGTAATTGGCAGATTTGGTAATTGGCAGATTTGTCCATTTTCACAATTGGTGCATTTGGTCATTTTCGCGTTTGGCGCATTTGGTAATTGGCAGATTTGTCCATTGGCGGATTTGTCAATTGGCAGATTTGTCCATTTTCACGATTGGCGCATTTGGTCATTGGCAGATTTGTCCTAGGCCCGAACTGTGTTTATTATGTCTTGAGTGGATTTTAAAGCCTATATTTGACCTCGATGTTAACAGCCAGAAATGCAGAAGTAAAATAGAGCGTGAGAGTAGAGTAGAGAGCGTGAATTTGAAATCTAGCTAAGAGTGGTTGAACAAATTGAACTTGTCCTTGTTAATGGAGAACATTGATTTCGAATCCTTGGAATTCTAACTGAGTTATCCAGAGGTACTTAATGGCACCTCTGGAATGCTACCTTTAGCGTGACGCTAGCGGACTTGCTTCCGCATTTCGTTCATTCTCAACTCTTTCAAATTCAAGTTATCAAATCGTCATGATTGAAGTTACTAATGACGATTAAAGAAGTAATTAATTACATTTTAAGTGTTGTTTCTGCCACTCGTTTTAGTCACAGGTTTATGCTTTATAATTTACATTAACGAAAGTCTCTCTCTCTCTCTCTCTCTCTCTCTCTCTCTGTGTGTGTGTGTGTCTGTCTGTCCATCGCCTTCATTTCATCCCTCTCTGTCTCTTAAAGTTATATTAGCTTCTTTTTGCTCGTATTTCAGAATGCTTCCATACATACGGTATTTCAGTGAAACAGGGCAAACATAAGTATATCCTACGATAACTAGCATTTTTATGGGTATCTTTCATGCAGACTACCTGACCCTCAAATTCAGACATGGATGCCCAGATAAAGGAAGAATATTTGTAAGAATATTTCCCGAGTTTACACATACATATGGTATCGTTCGAAAGCCTGTATTGCTCTAAACACAATGATGTACTAACCATAAAGAAAATATATAATTCAATAGTAAGCAGGAGCTTCCGAAGTGATATTATTTATTTATTTATTTTTCAAAATGTACAATATAGTTCGAAAATCTTTGCAATTTTCACAATACTGATTTAGCAAAATCTACCATAGAGAGTGAAATATTTTAGGACACCTCTTTCCTATAGGTATCAACGTCCGGAATTTGGTAGAGAGCTCTCAAATAAAAGACAAAATATTTTGGAATATTATTACACAATGGGTTCACGATGCCTCAATTGTAGAGCGTTTATCATTCTTGCATGTGAAATCCTGGTTCAAACCCAACTTGCTCCAAGTGAGCTATGTGGTGGATAAACACTGTGTGTGGGTTTTCTCGGAGTTCTCTCGGACATTCTTCATTCCATCATGTCATTCATTCTCATCATTACCCTTCGCCTTAGTGAATAACCGTTGGACGTTAAACTTAAAAGTCAAATAATAGTACTACATATATCAATAGTGTATTTACAGTTAATAATTCTTAAATCAAATAAAAAGAAGTTGTAATATTGGAACATTAAGTTTAGAGATCTAGTGATGGCAAGGTTCATGAGTGACATCTCGTTGTAAATGTCATGTAACATTAGTCTCATCGTAAATTAGTTAACTATTAAATAAATAAACTTTCCTTAGAAATGAAGGACACCCAAGCACTGAAAATTACAAGCATGCATGACTTTTCCACAATTTTCATTTAGTAATATACTGTATGATATTTAGTTCGTTTTCAGAAATTCAAACTAAGTTCTTTAGTCAAAGTTTATGACATGTAAAATAAAAACAATTATTGTATAGTTAGGAAAGAAGAAATAAAGAAATATAGTATGGCAAAATTAAAGATACAAGCCACCTCATTAAATTTTCTCCCTCCAATTACTTATAAGAAATCATTCTTACACTTAATTTTATTAGTGAAATATCGACTTGCGAAATGAGATCAAAATTATAAAGTCGTTTTTGAAACCTTCATCCGAAGAATTCTTACCCCAAAAGTAAACTACCCGGTTGTGGGTGGATCTTTTCATAAAAATGAGTTATGACGTAACTAAATTAGAGTTGTTAATGAAATATTTGTTTATGAAACATCAACATGGCTACATGAGTTGTATTTGGGAAAATTGGCATTAGTAAACCTCATCGCAATGTTAAATTACCTCTATGGATACTTTTATGAGAAGCAATTTACGTAATATTTTAGTTAATAATTAATCATTTATTTTTGAAATATGAACAAACTAGCTTGAAGAGTATTTTGAGAAATCAAGCAAAAAACACATCCCCAAGTTTTAACTACTCCTATTTTTCCGAGAGATATGACTTATAAAACAAGTTCTGTTGTTGATGAAATATTGGTGTACATGAAATATAAGCAAAATCGTTTAAAGTCTGTTTCGAAATAAATCGCAATGTTTTATCCCCTCATCTATTTTCGTTCAATAAACTACAGTACCCTTATTGCTGGGTTAGAAAGAAAATTTGAAAATACTCCTGCTTATGATAAAACATTTGAAAATTTGTGTGAATACTATGAACGTTATGGCGTCTAGATGAGTGTATATCCTTAGGGACGAAAGAATTGAAAGACAGATATTCAAAACTCACGTTTTAAGACGTAGAGGCTTTGAGACGATTAAATTAATTGAATCTTCAATTTATTTTTTTCCCACTTCCATCACAGTTTATCCCCTCCCCGCTATCGTCACTCGAATGTAGAAATAAAAAAAAATGCTAGTTCTATATTTATTTATAGTAATAGAAAGTACAAGCAAGAAAATACAAGATATTTACTTGATTTTAAGTTGTCTAATTTATAATTAGACAAGAAAATAAATGAGAATCCAAAATAAAATCAAAGACTTGAGTGAGGAATGAAGTATTTAGAAATTATTATAATTATTATTATTACTATTACCATTATTATTATTATTGGGATATAAGTGCTCTAATCAGTACCTGCACATGGCAAAGGAAAAGGATGTTTAAAAGAAGACAAAAAGAATAGTGTATCATGTGGATTGCTTAGATTCAGATTATATAGTTTTTTGCTACGATGTATTAAGTATTTGTTTATGGATCTATATTTTATAAATATGGTTTTGTTTATATCATCTTTTACTTGGAATTGCACATTGTATCCAAGCATACATTCGTATTTACAATTTCGAAATGATTGGTTTTGGTGGAAGGTTTTATATGTGGGAAAATTTATATGTCGTTAGGCCTAATTAGTAAGTCTAACGTTAATAGTAAACAATACGGTTAAAGTGTATAAAGCAGCACTCACCACAAACAATTATCATAGGCAATTATTATAGTTGTAGCAATTATTATTATTATTATTATTATTATTATTATTATTATTATTATTATTATTATTATTATTATTATTATTATTATTATTATTATTATTATTAATTTACAAAGGAACAAGTCTCAACAGATGTTTGTTTCGTAATATTATACCGTAGGGAACAAAAAATGAAATATTTATGTTTAACGTCCCATGGTTATACTGGTTAGGCTAAAGGGGACGATGATGATGGAAAATGAATGGAATTGGACAATGAAGGAAATATGGGGAAACGTGATACCGTAGGGAGAGGAATGAAAAAGCAATTAAAAGGAAATCAAAATAGAAACTCTCGAAACGTGGATGAGGGAAAGAATGAAAATCCAATAATGAAATAATATATAAAGTAGGGGAGAAATGAACAACATTGAAGGTTCCTAGGAAGAGAAAAGGGAATTACTTGGAACATTGTTCAGGAAGAAATTGTATTGTGAGAAAGAGGGCAGTGGGACTGATGAAAATGAAAAAAAGTTGAAGAAGCAAATACATAACTGAGAGAGAGAGAGAGAGAGATTGGAAACAAGTAACTGCTACATTCAGCTGAAGAGGTGACCGTAAAACAAGAAAACTCCTGTAGTTTAGAATAATGGCATAATGCTAAGAGCATATGATGGAAAGTAATTAAATTAAAATACTGTTGTTCATCCTGTAGTGATTTTTTTATATCAGTCGAAAACATTTGTGGACAGTAGTAAAATCAGAGTTTGTCTTACACTTTTAACGAAAAGAGAAACTTTACATTTAATGATACATCATTAAATACATTCATCAAAGTCATTGTTACTCTTTTTAGTTTTAGTCAAATAATAAATGGACAAAATATCTCTATTAAGTTTAATGCTCGAAGCTTATGTCCTTTAGCCTAAGGAGACGGATGATTAATGGAAGTGAGTGATTGGCAAATTATTTTTGCTCCCTTACTAGGAATCGAACACATGACCGCGTGCGCTGGCCCCTAGACCACTGCAGAGGGCTTCCACATAACAAAAGTACAAACGCAAGTGATTTTGTTCTTTCTTGCTCTTCAGTTTTCCTTGTGCTTAAAATAAATATATAAATAAATAAATAATATTATAGTTGTTTTCTGAAGTCCATTTTCGCTTATGTAACTAACCTCTTAAAATAAAGTTTCAATAAACTTTTTGTGTAATTAAAAAATAACTTATTTAACGGATCCTTAATTTTCTACATAATAACAATACTGGTAAGAAAACGATTGATACACTTGATTCAAAATGTATAATAGCTGTCATTATCGAATATACATAAATGTTTCTCAAATCTTGATGACTTGTCTTAGGGCAGGACTACATTTATCTTGTTGTTTTTATACCATAATTATTTTTATTTCTTCAATAATTACGTTCTGTCTTCATCTGATTATAGATTAGGTAGAACACTGATGGTAGTATTAAATTAAATATATGATTTTAAGTATGTAACGTTATACTGAGAAGATTAAATCAGAGGCTCCTGATGGTACACACACACACACACAAAAGGCAAACAAAAAACTTAAAACAATCACAAACAAAAAAGAATGTTTATACTTTGGAGAACTGATGAATAGGACATTACGTTAGTGCAAAACGTTTACAACACGTTCCCTACCATTCTTAACATAGTTCTTCAAACGTTTCATATTTCTATTTGTATTATGTTCATTAATAAGGATTCTGACCAACTGTTGCACTGATTATCATACCCTAGATTTTAACATTTTTATGAAGTGAATTTTTAACATACCATACTCTGTGGTGTAGCTTGAAAGAAGCGGATGATAAGAATGAGGGAGGAGAAAATGAAAGACCCTCGAGAGCAGATTCATTCACCAAATGACTTAAGAAATAAATTAAGTTAAATTATAAAGAAAATATTTTTAGAACCAACATTTTTTTAAAAAAAAGAATAGCATACTAAAAAGTCAAAAATAATTCTATTTGTCTAAAAGATTACTATTTTATAAACAAATCTATTTATACATGACTAAAGCTAAACGCACTTGAGTCTCTCTTACATAGTTGAATTTATAAATTCTTCAATTCTCATATAAATAATGTGATTGTAAACAAAAGCACTACTTATATTCTTCTTTTTAGGCATGTATAAATAGAATTTCTTCAATTAATTTTTTGTCACAACTATTAATTTTAATTATATTAATTTTGTATGTTTTTACTATTTTTAAATCATGTCTTAAAAACTATTTTTTGTTTTACTTGAAGTAAGATTTGTTTTATTTTATTTATCATGTTTAAAGAAAGAAAGTTTTTTTTATTTAAAAAATGTTCAAATACGTTACAGAAAATCGTGAAAAAATCTGAAATTTTGTTCAAACTTGTGAATGCTAACTCATGTGTATTAATTATCCAATTATCCTGCTTTACTTAAGGGTAACACTAATTGCATATACGAAAAGGATTATACCTATCTTTAAATTGAAACAATAGATCTAACTAATATATATATATATATATATATATATATATATATATATATATATATCTATATATATAAAAGAGAACGCACAAATCCTTTGTGAACTCATCACGCTAATACGGCTGAACCAATTTCTTTCATTTTTGGGGGGTTATTAGGATTTGGACCCTAGATGGTTTTTATCATATCACTTTAATTTTTAATTACCAGTGTCTTGAGATAATTGACCATTCAAGTGTCCATACGTACAAATCCTTTGTTATTAGTTCATCATAGGTAAAAATAAACGTATTTATATGCAACCCGCATGACCATGTGACTCGGCGGGTTAACATAAATGACAGGCGCTATAATTTTAACATTTACTGCAATTTGAAAGCGAAAAAGTAAAAATTATCTAAGTAACAAAGTTTATTGCGTTCCGGGGTGACCGCAGCGAAGCGGGGTGAACGCTGCTAGTATATATATATATATATATATATATATATATATATATATATATATATATATATATAAATGTAACAACACAACACTGTACCGTGACCCAATTGATGTGTCTGTGCAAAATGTGATCATCATGTAACGTCGGGAAAGGGGTTAACTTAAGGTGGCAAACTTTAAAAACTCATTTGAAGTAGTATTCTAAGGTGAAGAAAAGCTCAGCTCACTCAAGCACTGAAAGCTAATGTAAAAATCACTCAACGCTTTAATAAATGACTTGCAATCATTTTTTTTTCTTCTGCATAGACTTCCGTCTGTAGGGATGCGCTCGAGTCGAGACATGTCACGAATCTCGACTCGACTCGACTCGAATTCGAGTCGAGACACACGTTGGAAAATTCGAGACGAGTCGAGACAAACGTATTTCTCGACTCGATTTTTCGAGTTGAGACACGAGTCGAGTCGAGACTGTTAATGAAAATCGCGACTCGACTCGAATATTTCGAAAATCTTTCTATAATTTTTAATATTATTTTGAAGAAAGTATGCACTCAGAAACAACCTTGAAACCAATTGCAGCATTTATTACTTTAGAAAATTATAGAACGCATTAACTTAATGGTTAATCTTTCGAGATCAAGATTTAATTTTCAGCTCAATTCAGTTAATTAAAACTAATGTCGTGATATTGATTGTGCTTCAAATATAATAATAATAATAATCGATTATCTACTTTGTATGAAACTATTATCCGTAGTCTATATGTAGCTTGTATAAAACAATTGCAATAAAGTGAACTTCATAAATTCTCTGAATGGACAATTGGGAGTCTATAGTAATTTAGCATAGTTATAATTATTCTTTTCGTTCGCATGAACGCAATAGGACTACATAACTTCTGGATTATTCGCTTTCCTAACTATTTTGAGGCTTTAATGTGTTGCAGCTTATCACGAGTTACGAATAATATATTATTATTATTATTATTATTATTATTATTATTATTATTATTATTATTATTATTATTATTATTATTATTATTATTATTATTATTATTATTATTATTATTATTAGGTATTCTGCCTTTCGGCAGGTCCTGGGACTAATGAGGATTTTTTTTTTTAATTTTAGATTTGGGACTGGAAATGTTTCTTCCACTTTTCTCGATCTTCAGCTTCCACTTTTAACTCCCAATATTTTCTCCTATCTTTCAAATCTTGGATCAGCTGTGCTCTTCTTCTTCCTATTCCTCGCTTCCTTTCCATCTTTCCTTCTATGGCGGTGTTAAGAAGACAATTTCTTCGCAAGATGTGTCCAATCCAATTGGCCTTTCTAGGAAGACTGGTGGCTGGAAGTGTCCTCTTCTCTCCTATCCGTTTTAAAACATCTCCGTTTGTTGGTCTCTCTGTCCATTTTATCTTCTCCATCTTCCTCCAACACTACATTTCGAAGCTCTGCAAATATTTCTTCTCTAACTTCCGTAATGTCCATAATATATTATGTAACATTTGTTGTACATCACATATTATGATACGAGACTATTTTACATGGCATATTACAATAAATGGACTGCTTGGATGCCAAGAACTAGTAGAGATAGGTACCTTTCACTTCTATAGATAGGTATTTTTTAAAAGGATTTTTGTAAACACTAAATCATAAAACAATTAACTACATACAGTAGTTACGGTTTTGGTTCCCAACATAAAAGAAACTTGGATTGTCCATGAGATATTGAACTTCAACTTTCACTCCTGGGAAATTTCAATTGTGGAGATAGGCCACTAGGCATCAAAGCAATTCACTGTGAGATAAATACACTCCTTACTTTACTCTAATAACATAGTTGTTTAGGAGCCTGAGATTTCCATCCTCTCAAAGATAGCTGAACGATTGCTTGATACATAGGAGTAATACTTTCGAGCTTTGGTGCGTCTCAGTATTTACACACTGATATAACTTTTAATATGAATTTATTTAGCTTTCTTTTGTTATTGACTTAATACCGACTTCTCTCTGTTATCATGGAGGTGTTCATTCGCTAGACATTGATTCTGCGCATTGCTGGAGGAGAAATGGGTTTAGTAATTTTTATTTTCGAAATTCACGTCCGAAATGTATTTCACTTACTTACTAATCTTTTTGCAACGCTATTTGAATTTTCTTTCTTTCTTTTCATGACAGTTCCAAATAGTTTTGTTTGATGCTGGGAGTATATTTTATATTCACCTAATAAAATTACATATTGATTTTGAAATCAGTTTTAAATTTACAGAAACTATTAAGTTCACAATCAAATCGCGCTAATTGTGTAATGCATTTCGAAGGCTTTTATTTTTATGCAGCACATTAAGGAAAATCTATTTTATAATCGTAGCCTTCATTACTTTAAATACAAAGAAACTATAATGGTAAAAGTGACTCGACCTAGCCCTGGGGCCGCTGTGACTCAGTGGCACAGCTTTCACCCTTGGTGTGTGAAGACTCGGATTCGATCCCAGCTGGTACCAAGTGAGTTTTGTGGCATAGAAACACCGTGCGTGTGGACTTTCTTGTGATTATTTAGTTTCCTTCCACCTACTTCATTCTACCATTTCATTCATTCTCAACATCACCGTTTTCTTTAGCTTACAAAAGACTGTTTACTTGCCCACTAGTTTTATTGTTGTAAACTGAAACTCAAGTGCGCAGTTATCTTGGATATTTCTGTTCCTTTTTACTTTACAACTTGAGGTGGGATGAGGTTCAGGATAGATCTAGTGATATACCGCTCTTGTTTTTTTCTTCTTGCCAAACTTAATATCCCCTTCCACACCATAAAAGAAAATATAATGTTTGTTAAAAGAAAGTGCACCTAATATTTTTAAATTTTGTTTGGATCTTATCATGCATAATTATATATAATGCCTTTCATACACCGAGAATGATTTCAACTGTACGTCATAGCACCTCTGAAGCGATATTTTTCAAACTTATTTATTGCTAGATATTGTAAATTTAAGGTATCTATCTTATTGAGTGGGAAATTTTGCGTCTAATCGGAATTTTATGATTTCGGACAGGAATTCGCAGTTACGAAATTTGCATCACTGTCTTCTGAAAGGATGTCTAGAAAAAAAATACTACTGGAAAAGACTGAAAACACAAGATGGATTTGATAGCCAAATTTACGTCATCATTTTTCTTTAAATACTTGCATTTAGTATTCGATTAGAGTTTAGTATACGGTTTAGCATCGAGGCTATATGAGACGTGAACTTACAAATTAACGTGGGATCAGAACCACAGGAAAAATGAAATGAAATCTTTGAGTTTTACGTCCCACGGTTATGCCGGTTAGGCTAAAGGAGACGGTGATTATGAGAAATGAATGAAATGGTGGAATGAAGAAAGTGGGAGGAAACGGGAGAACCCCGAGAAAACCTACGCACACGGTGTTTGTCCACAGAACCACAGGAGTTCCCACCTGAAATCAAACCTGGGTCTTCCGCAACAAAGACGCGTACGCTAACAATATGGACACAAGAGGGTTCAATATTTGATAATGTGTACATAAAGTTGTAGAATTGCACTTGTATAATGTTAGTAGTTCTACCTAGGTACTAACATAAATTTTCTCAATACTCAGCTTAATAAAGTATCTTTAAAAAGAAAATGTCACTCTTTATGTTTCAGTTCCTGGTTCGACTGAACGATGGTACAAATTCGAATGACCTTTTTTGGGATCCTACTTTATGCAGTAGATCCATCATAAACTGGATGTTTGATACGGATATAAACTAAAGACTTACAAATATAAATTTAAGTCACATTCAAATATCTTTAAACTAAAATTGCATGTATACGTATGATGTACCATTTACTAATTCATTTTTATCATTTGTGTAAGAGTCATGTTAGTTCTTTAATACATGAATACAGTTTGCTTTTCTTAATGAAAGTAAGTGATGACTTGTCTTTAAAATTAGTGTGGAAAGATAAGTAAAGAATCTGGCATAATTTAGAAAAATCTATCGTAATTCAGGCGCGTGTTTGGCATCATTGATTGTCTCAAGTGTAGCAATCCTGACTTAAAGGTTTTGCTTCGAGAAAGATGGATTATCTGTTATATATCAGATATATAGTCTCAAGTTGGAGCAGTATTCTCTATGACAAGCTTTGAAGCAGGCAGTATATAGGTAGAAATAAGTTATTTCTGAGTGTATGACTGGAATTAAGAACTATTTTGAGTCAGTTCGACTTGTTTCTAGTTAATGCTAGGTAAATTAATCCCCAGATAGAGAAATAGATTACTCTTATGTTATTTCTTAGCAGGGTGGGAAAATCATGATTTAAAAAAAATCATTGTTGTTGATTTTTTTATTTAAATCGAGTTTTTTTTTATTTAAATCAAATCTTTCTCCTCGTATAATACAAGTCGCGAACTGAAGAAAAAAACATTAGAAATTAGTATTAAATGCTAATTATGCCATTTAAGTGAAAGTATTGGGGTTGAATTTTGAATTATTCCCGATCGTTAATCTATATCAATCCCAAACAATGTTTTTTAACCCTTTTAAATTATGGTAAATTATAGACTTTCAGTCAAGCAGCTACAGCATCATCCCTATTTATCCTAGGATCATGATACATACATCACTCTCTTTAGAATAGAACAGCTTTTGAAGCGGTAACATTCACATTTTCCTATCATGTCCATGAAGCGAGAAATTTTGAGAGTAATCGGATTTTTTTATTTTTTTTTAAAATTTTGATCCCCTCTGGACTCCCCTGTGTTAATGCACAGATCTCAAAATCAACTGGGAAATACTAAGGGGTGTACTAAATGTGTGTACAAAATTTCAAGCTTCTATCTTGAGTAGTAAAGGTGAAGAACATATTTAACAATGAGCTAAGAACATTCCCACAATGCCCCAGATGATCCAGGTGTAATATAAAAATTTCCTCAGACATCCCTATTTATCCTAGGATCATGATTTGTGCATTATTCTTTTCAGAATAAAACAAATTTTCAAACGGTACCCTTCACATGTCTACATCATGTATCGGGTGGGTAAATCACGAAAAAGGGAATTTTCTGTTAGAAATATCTTTTTTTTTAATTTTTACCTCTGTGGACCCCTCCCCCTGTTTTAAGGCAGAGATCTGAAACAAATCTGAAAAATACTGAGGAGTGCACTAAATAAATGTGCAAAATTTCAATCTTGTATGTGCAAAAGTAAACCCGCGGAATACAATATTCCCCAAATACCCCTGATTTCCGTATGAAACAGGATCCCAGGTAACAGTTTTCTGAGACATCCCTATATATCCTAGAATCATAGTATGTACATCATTTTCTTCAGAATGGAACAGCCTTTCAAACGGTACCATTCAGACTTCATCTGACGCTGGAAAATCGCGAATAAAGCTATTTTTGTTAAAAATAACCTTCTTTTTAAAACATTTTTGCCCTCTGGACCTCGCTGTTTCCACGCAGAGGTCTGAAGATATCTGAACATTATTAAGGGGTGCACTGAACGAGTGTCCAAAATTTCAGTCTTCTGAATGCAAAATATAACCCGCCAAATAATAATAATAATAATACGCATAACAAAAATATATTTTTAAATTTATTATATTGCACATTATGTATCAACGCAGAAAGGCGTGAAAGCATACGTAACGTTTTCTAAAATGCCTCCAGTCTGAAAGAAAACGAAGTAAAAAGCCTTATTGGTACTTTTTTAATCGAATAATGAAGATTCTGCCCTATCACCTAAAACTAGGTGATATAATTTAAAAGGTTAAGCATTAAGGAAAAAGTACAGCAACGTTTATCAAAATGGCACTTTCTTTCTCAATAGCTACTGATATTTGGCAGGGGCCTATTTTTAAAAACTCAGAACTAGCTTGCGGCATGAAATACATAAATTTCGCCTAAAGTTATAAAATTAACAAAAAAAAAATAAAAATAAAAATTGGACAGGGGATAAGACCCCTCTAAATACGTCCTATTATCTGGGGACAAACAAACAGATACGCAAAAAAAAAAAAAAAAAAACGATTTTTCTTAAATGTCGATGGTGATTTCCCCGTTGGAATAGTTAACGATTTTAAAACCCAAACCCATTGTTACGAAAAGATGCTCCGTTACCTGTTAAAAACGGGATTTTCCCTAATCATCCTCTGCATGACACTTGTTTTCATACTATCCTGTACATTTGAGTCTCATTGTATTATGATTATTAACTTTTATAATCGAAATAACAGAACAGGAACGGGATTTTACTTATTTTCACTTTAAATTAATTTATTTCGTAATTCAATTTAAATCGACGATTTTTTTTAAATCAAATGATTTAAATCTTGATTTAAATCGAGATTTAAATCACACTGATTTAAATCGTGATTTAAATCAGACTGATTTAAATCAATTCACCCTGTTTCTTAGCAGGAAAAATCTAACATTTTCACGGGAGACAGTGTCTGTTTATGGATATTGACACTTTCACGTTTATTTAAGATTGCTAGCAATACTTGGTTTCTATAGTAATGGAGCAAGTCGTAGGGATCTTAGAGTGAGAGCCTTATTTGAAACGTGAGCAAGGAGGGTCCTTGTTTACGAGGTTCAAATACATTTTTTTTTAACCGCAGTCTGACTGCATTCAACTGAGTGCGAACTTAAAGAATACTGGACTCAGTTTTCGGTGCGAGAACTTGACGACTGTTTTTGTAGAAACTTAACCTCAAACGAAGATTCTGCTGAAGGCGCTTCACTTCTCTGGTGAGAGGAATTTTCTTATACTCAACCAATTCAATCCTATAAGTAACAGAATTAACCTTTTTAATGGAGAGTCTGTTTATAGACCATTCCATGTTTAGGACTTTAGGCCAGACAGCTTTCTGATTAATGCAATTGTCTTTAAGATGTTGTGGGAGTATGACGTAAGAAAACACATGTCCTGCTCTCTCATGATTAAAGCACAACTTAGCTGCGTTAGAGAAAATCGGTTTGAAGTTATGGCTTCATGAAGGCTTAAGTAGGCGACTTCACACCGGACTGAAAAGTTGGTCTGTTATTTCATGACAGTTAACTTAAAGAAACTCTTCCCAAATCAGAGTACCATTCTTAAGCACCAAAATACCCTGTATGGACTGTAGAAATGCTTTATTTATCAAAGTTTCCTTAAAAGTGCGGTGTATACTGCTCTGTGCTTGTTAATTACCCTACACAAACTTACCGGACTGTTCAAATGTTTACAGGTAAAGAAGTACTATCAAATATCATTGGGTGCCCCCACCTTTTTACTGATGTCGGACGTCGTAGGCTGGGCAGACTGGTAAAACAGGACAAGCAGCGAACTGTGGCGGAACAAACATCAGACTTTAACGCTGGGCAAAGTACAAGTGTGTCTGAGCACCCAGTGCACTGAATACTCCCAACGATGGGCCTCCGCAACCGACGACCCATCCATGTGCGAATGTTCACAAAACGACATCGGCAACTACGACTGAAATTAACACGTGAACATCGCCACTGGACCTTGGCACAGTGGCAGAGCGCTGCATTGTCTGATGAATCCCGATACCTTCTTCATCATGACGATGGGAGGGTACGAATCCGTCGTGTTGCAAGGAAATAACTCTTTGACACATGTACAGTGGGACGGAGACAAGCTGGCAGCGGCTTAATTAAGCTCTGGGGAACATTCGCATGAGCATCCATGTGTTTAGTGGAGCTTGAGCAAGGCACAATGACGCCGAGCTGTATCGCACACTGCTTGCAGACTATGTACAGCCCTTCATGACGACCCTGTTTCCCAAAGGTAGTGGAATTTTTTGACAAGATAATGTACCATGTCACAAGGCCAGGAGTAATGGAGTGATTCGAGGAACATAGGGGAGAGTTCCAAGTGATGTGCTGGCCCTCCAACTCGCCTGATCTGAACCGAATAGAACGCATCTGGGATGTGATTGAACGTGAAGTTAGAGCGTATCATCCCTCCGCGGAATTTACGGTAATTAGGTGAACTGTGTGTGCACATCTGGTCCAACTCTCTCTAGCGACCTACCAAGGATCATTGCGTGCATGCCAAGACAAGTCGCTTTTGTTATCCGTGCCAAAGGTGGACATATTGACAATTAGGTAGATAGTCATAATGTTCTGGCTTATGTGTGAGTATATTTTATCTCGTATATTTTGTCTCGACTCGAATTCGAGTCGAGTCGAGACTCGAGTCGAGACTCGAGTCGAGACAGAAACATATTTTCGAGTCAAGACACAAGTCGAGACAACATTTTCTCCAGACGAGTCGAGACAGGCTTAAATCTCGACTCGACTCGACTCGTGCGCATCCCTATCCATCTGTCGGTTTATATCCAATACTGAAATCAATATACAAAATATATTCTGTACTCATATTGAACAAACATCTGACTTGCTTGGAGATCACACATCTCTGTAACGAACTATTACTCTTTCTTGTTTCGCTAATCATTGAAGACACCATACTGCGTAATTTAAAAGGTCAGAACAGTGACCTTTTTCTCAAGAAGTGAACGTCGTAATAATAAATCCTGGTGGTTGGAGAGTTTTAACGTTTCATAATCGTGGTACATAGAAATATTCTATCGTATGCATAATATAGCCTAGATATGCTCTGGAAGGTATGCATATCGTGTGTGTTTGCTTAGTGAAAATCACATAGTGAAGAAGAGGATTTTAATGATGTAGACAAACGAAGCCAATGATTGTAACGTGCTCTTCTAACAAAGCTAATATACTGCTCAATATTAACTCTCATTACAATTCTGTTGTATGTGAAAGATTAGTAACTCTACAGTACTTGTATAACGAGAATTCATCACGGACATATGAACACATTTTCCATGTAACGAAAGAGTTTCAAATATAGATTGATATACTGGGAGCTTTATATGTTAAAATTATACATTCTGTCTTCTTCTCTCTGATTAAAATATACGTGAATATGGTAAAGCAAACCTTCATTATGTTACGTAACTGAAAAAGAATACCACCGTTGCCTTTGTGTCGTATTTTAAAATTTAACAGTGTTTTTTTTTTTTTTTTTTTTTTTTTTTTAGCAACTACACTATTTTTGCTTCCCTCTTTATCTGTCACAATTTTGATAAGCTTCCACCTACTTCAATTGACAAGACTTCTCTTAAATTCTGCTGTGTGTGCTTGCTTATCTCCGATGGTCATTCAACACTTTACTAATATCTACTTAGCTTCCAAAGATTAATATTACGTGGACATTGAAGTTTTTTTGGTTGAACAAAAATAACAAAACTCAAAATTCACAAATAATTCTTTCATCTCGAAATACAAGATGTTAGCACTGTAGTTTTTTCCTTTAACATTGTTCAAACTATAGCAGTCATCTTAACTGGATACTCTGTGATGACAGTTTCTCCCATTCTCAGTTAAACCGCATGAGCAGAGAAGGAGCAGTAGCAGGAGAATCAAGTGCGTTGATAAAAACCAATGGTAACAGGTAAACAAAAATGTTGACGGCGTAATGTAGCATCTTCCAAGAGCCTATTACGTTGAAAAAAGCAATGGTCAAAGGCAGCTAAAATGTCGATGGCGATGTCTAAGGTTTTATAGATACACCACTCATGGATCCATCAATATGTGCACGCTATCAAAACTCCTTTACTCCAAGGGACACGTGACTCAGTGGTAGAGCGCTTACCTCCGGTGCATGAGGTTCCTGATTCGATCCCCGGCTAAGTAAGTTTGTGGTGAACAACACCGTGCCAGTGTTTTTTCTGGTATTCACGTTTTCTCTTACATTATCATCCCACCAATTCTTCCATCATCCTTCACTCGCCTTAATCCTCGTCTCCCTTAGCCTAAAGGGCATTATCATGGGACGTAAAAACGGAAATATTTGATTTGATTTGATTTTTAAAAATTCTGCTGCGTTGGTTAGCAGTAAGGCATTCCTCACGGTTTCCGATTGGGTGGTAACAGTACGTAGATTTTGATGATCAAATAGTTTACTGAAGGTAACCAACCATGTTCCATTATTAGTGGTCTCCTATCTACAAGGGCATTAATGAAGCAACAGTGACAAAGAAATGGTAATTAGAAGTAGTAGTGGTAGTACTGTTAGTGTTGTTATTAACGGTATTTATTTTCATTGTATTTAATGATTTAAGCTATGTTTTATGACTAGTTTTAGACCACTATTATAACGAAATACAAAATGAGAAGGCTTGGCAGAATTTTTGCTTGTGGTTCTGAATAATGATAATTAAATATGTAAGACTGTCTGATACGTATTTAGAAAATATTCACTTTATTTTTCAAGACAAATGGATAACAATACAATCGAAAAAACCTAACTGTAAGTATTAAGGGAAATCATAGTTCAGACTCCTTTTGCAGCACACTTTAAGTATGTTAATTATCATTTACTACTAGCAGTAAATCTGTCCGCAACCTGTCTTTGTATCCCGGAGCCATCTATTCTGGAAAAAGTTCGCAAGAAGACCTAAAGATGGCAGTGTAGTCACATTCTTTATGGTGGATTCTTTAAAGATTGTTTATTCACTATTAAAATTATAAATTTCTTTTTGCATACTCATTGCACGTTCTTTTATATGATTTTATTATTTCCTTTTATTCTAACCCTATTGAAATTAACTTTATTAATTGAGAAATTCTAAGGTCCATCGTCAGAGAAACAGAACCATGTAAGTAGGTCAGGGCGCAAAATTTCCGCAAACCATTCCTACTGAACATTGGCGACCAGTGTTCAGTAGAAATGGTTTCTGCTTAATCTCACAGGGCTGTGGAGTGTCTGTTTCGCACGAAAATAACTTTCACTGAGTGAGAGAAAACACGAAATTTGAAGTCTTCATAACGGACATGGAAAGTGAAGTTTTCACAACATTGAAATTCGCCCCTCCTTTCCCACCCTCAATCGAAATGGTTTGCGTCATAATTTGTACGTGATAGATACTGAGGACCACCATTTTTGGGTTGGCAAGTTCGTCTGACTATGAAATTTTGCGCCTAGAAGTAGGTGATGAGATAGTTCAATCAACTCAAAATTATTGTTAGCTTCCAACAATTCTCAGCTTCTGTTCTATAGGAGTCACTACCTTTGAAGGTGAGAGTGCAAGACGGTAAAGATTGATTTTCCATGATGACCTGTGCACTTGCCAACTTCGCCCGATGCATGCCTCACTAGCGGTTTGGAGCACACATCAATAGTTAATTTTCGGTCTCCGTAACCTGGTGTTGCACAAGAACTCGAACTCAAAACTTCAAACTCAAAAGATTCTAGTGAATTTACAATCTAAAAATAACCAATGTTACGCCTTCTTAAAATCAATAAGTGGTTGACCAACTGGACTTGTATGGTATAGGATAATTGATCCATAGTTGGTCCATTACTTTAGAAGCTAGTGTCAGATACATAGAAGGTTACCTGTGCTTGCAGAATACTAGGCAAAGATCTTGTAGGAGATTGGCAGTTCCGATAATAATGAATATTTATAACAGTTCGTTTTATCCATTCTCTCTTAAAATACACTATTTTTGATTCTCACCTTTTTTTCTAAAATCTTAAAATTGTTTACGAATGATAATAATTTATGCAATATAAATAATTACATTCCTGTTTTCTGAAAGAGTTAATTCAGTAATTACTAGTTCACACATGAATACGTTACGTTGTGTATATCATTGAATCTGACCTATAAGTACATACATTCCTCCTTTATAACTAGTTTATATACATAAAATTCCGTTACGTGTTAGGAAGGACGAAGAAACACTATAATAATATTTATTACTTTTTTGCTTACATTTCAGTTTTACGTTGTACCTAATCGTGTCACAATATAATAGTTAGTACTTATATAGTGATTGGTTATGGATTAAAATAAATGTACAACTTATTTTTACATAATACTTTATTACAATAAATTAATACATCTTTGTTTATGTATATGGAGTAATTTAGAAACACAAGTTTCACTTAGAACACGTGACTAGATAGAGAAAATAAAATCACATACTTTTATTTTATTTTATTACCAAAAAGCGGTAGCTTGAAATGACTAGATATTTTAATCCACATAACAATTGAGCTTGAAACATAAGAATGTTTACGGCTTAGAGATAACAAGGTATACATCTATATACTGTATATTGGTTTCTTGAACTCGTCCACACCTGATTACTTTCGTGAATTAAAATTTACCAAACTTTCTGTCTTGAACAGTGTAATTAATAATCTCGGAAAATTTAATGATAGTTAGATATTTCCTGTCAGTCTTATTTTGAGGTGAGAAACTTCCGAAAACTTTTTTTCAGGAATATAGAAAGATAATAAAATTATACATGTTTTATCTTCCTTATTAACATCTAATTTGCGTATAAGATTTTTAAAAATATAAGTTCATATAAATTTGAGCCATTCGTATTTAAAAGGGATTTGCAAAGAACTACCCTATTTGTTTCAGTAGAACTGTTTTCTAATACTCTTATTGGTGAATGCTCAGAAAAAAAAATGAAGTTTGAAGTGTTTCTAATACATGAAATATTATCATCTATTTCCTTGAGTTTAATTGTGTAATAGGTATAATGCATTTTTTTTATCCATAGATAATACAGAGTGTCCAATATACCATGCAACCCGAAGTTTAGGATAGAAGAATTTTTGAACCTGAAACGATACAAAAATCATGATTATACCAGAATGAAGCCTTGTTCATGCAAATATTTTAAAACTAGAAAGCAACTGTTGAAGTACACTAGGAACCACACGGTGTTGCCAGATATAACCGAATGTTTAAATCATTTTATTTTGATAAAACACGTAAATTGACTCATTCCTCATAGGTATGGATGTTTTGTCGTTAATTTCCAGTTCGTTAGTTAGACTAGCTTGGAAAGTATAGAGCAGAAAAAAGAATTTTTCATTTCCATCGATAATCAATCGAGTGAGGACTCTGTAAGGGAGAGCCAGGTATATCGTAGTTTTCATAAATTAACATTCTGAATTGGCAATACTGCTGATGTTTCAGTGTAACAAAAGGTGTGTTAAGGGTCTGTCTGCATTACACAATTCCTGAAAACAACAATACTTTGAAATTGTCAGGATAAAACGTTTACTTGCATGCACCCGGCAACACTGCTATTATCACGAAGTGAATTATCAGCTCTACAGCAGATGCTGGAAGTCTTTCCTGTTTTGATTCAAACACAGGTTCACACGTTTCACCATGTTGGCAGCTACTTTACGAAGAGTAGAAGTATTAATGTTCTCAATGGCACTGCGAATGTTCATTTCCAGGTCTTGTACAGTTCGAGGATTGTTCTTGTACACCTCCCATAGAAAGAAATAGCAGTGTTGAAGGATGTAATTAAAAGTTGTATCATTATAATTTCAAAGTTTTTTTTTTCGTTGATTTTAGGAATTGCAGAACGCAGACAGATCCTTAACACATATTTTCATGCACTAAAACATTAGCAGTGTTGCCAATTAGGAATGTTAATTTATGAAAACTACGATTTCCCTAGTTCCTCTTTACAGAGGCATTATCCGATTGGTTATTGGTGGAAATGAATAACTATTTTTTCTGCTCCATAGCTTCCAAGCTACTACAACTAAACAAACTGAAAATTAACGACAGAATCTCCATACTAAGAGTTATGAGTTGATTTACGTATTTTGTAAAAGCATTGATTTACACTTTCGGTTATATCTGGCAACACTGTGTGGTTCCTATTGTACTTCAATTGTTGCTTCCTAGTTTTAAAATATATGCATAAAAAAGGCTTCATTTTGGTATAACCATTTTCTGGGTATCGCTTCAGATTCAAAAGTTCTTTTATCCGAAACTCCGGATTGCATTGTATATTGCACACCCTGTATTATATTACTTACCTTTTGCAATTCTATTTTTTTCAAAAAAAAAAGAAAAGAAAAGAAAAGAAAAAAAGAATAAAAAGAAAAGAAAAATACTATTTTGAGCAGTCGTGTATAATAATAAATAAATATATTTTCACATTAATACATAGTTTCACATTCATATCTTTCTCTGATATTCGATCTTCAAACGCAATATTCACTTATTTTTAATCGTACAAGAACTTGTAATTCTATTTTTTGCGATGCCTCTTGATAAGTCTTTACTTAGACATATTCCAACTTTTATATAGCTCTATATAGGGTGTTAATGAACTATACCGACAAACTGTAAGAGGTGATTCCTCACATCAAAATAAGAGAAAAAGTTCATATGGACCTATGGCGAAAAGTGCGTAGTTTCAGAGCCTGGGCTGTCCAAAACCGCAAAAAAGCAAAATTTCAACAGGCCCTATTTCGAATTCCAGAAACTGTGAACGATGATCCTTATCAGCTTAAACGAAGCCACGCATACACGATCCAAAATTGCATATTTCAGCGATTTTCAACAGGTATACAGGGTATTCCCTAAAGGGTGTAATTTTCAGATATGCTCTCAATAGAGTTTTCAAATGTACCCTGATTTCAGGGAGGATCCAAAGTAGGCAGAAGATAAGCCTCGACAGCAATGGACATCCAATGCTTCGGAGGGAAGTCGGAAGTGTTAGAAACCGGTAGCTCCATTTTGTGTGTGTGTGTTCGCAATATTGTGTAATGTCATGTATTTCGTCACGGTATATTTCACGTTTTCTTCACTTATAAGTGTGGAAGAAAACATTGCAGCATGTGTTTTCCCGAGTACGAGAATCCGTACTGCTGACGACCCTCAACACTCCTGACATCGATCCAAAGGATTCTGTGTTCACTGCGGCTCAGTGGTAGAGCGTTCACTTTCGGTGCTTGGGGTCCATGGTCCGATCCCAGCTCGAGCCGTGTGTACTTTGTGGTCGACAAACATCGTGCTCGTGGGTTTCCTCGGGGTTCTCTCGTTTCCTCCCACTTTCTTCATTCCACCATTTCAATCATTTGTCATCAACACCGTCTCCTTTAGCCTAACCGGCATAATTGTGGGAGGGGGGCGCGGTGGCTCAGTGGTAGAGCGTTCACCTCCGGTGCTTGGGGACCCTGGTTCGATCCCAGCTCGCGCCGTGTGGACTTTGTGGTGGACAAACACCGTGCTCGTGGGTTTTCTCGGGGTTCTCCCGTTTCCTCCCACTTTCTTCATTCCACCATATCACTCATCTCTCATCATCACCGTCTCCTTTAGCCTAAGCGGCATAACCGTGGGACGTAAAACTGAAAAATTTCATTTTTGTGTTCACTGTTATCAAGGCTTATCCTTTGCCCACTTTCGACCAATCATAAAATCAGAGCATATCTCAAAATTCGCTTGATGGTATGCTTGGGAATTTCACCCTGTATGGGATACTCTGTATACCAACTGAAAATTAATGAAACATGCATTTTTTTTTTCTATTGTGTATGCATGGCTTCCTTTACGCTGATAAGGACCATCATCCACCTGGAATTTGAATAGAGCCTGTTGGAATTTGGTCTTATCGCGATTTTGGACAGTCCTAGCTATGAAACTATTTTACTCACAGATCCATATGAATTTTTTCTCTTATTTTGATATAAGGAATCACCTCTTACAGTTTGTCTGTGTAGTTTATTAACACCTATATATATAAATTGTTTGGATATAAGCACATATTTTCACATTCACACATTTAGGTGATTGAGAAACTTTACATTTTAAGGAACTTAAATTCACATAAATTACAGAGAACTTTGTTTTCGTATCGTATAAACCTTTTACTGTAGTGAGAAAGGGTAGTTCTTTCACGTCTGCACTCCAAATTTCTTAGAATGGAATGATGATGTCATTTGAGAACAGGGTCTGTGTTGTCACATTGAAAATGAAATGAAATTTTTGAGTTTTACGTCCCACAGTTATGCCGGCTAGGTTAAAGGAGACACTGATGATGAAATGGTGGAATAAAGGAGGTGGGAGAAAACGGGAGAACCCCGAGGCTCCCGCCAAGTGAATTTTGTTGTCACAGTGAGATTTACCTCGTACGTTCTGTTTTATCAGCACTCGAAGGTAGCTGAGTACTGACGCTTCCAATTGGCTATTGAATGTAACAACATTGCTAGTTGTAACCAAAAGATGAGTTTTTTTATATAGAAATAAGTTGAGACAAGTTTAGCGAAGTATTCAGATTTAGTTTATACATTTATTATAAACACTAGTATCATACTGCGTTTGTTCACAAAGCTAATAGAAAATATCCCATCCAGTGGCGGCGTAAGGCAAACTGGGGCCCGGGGCCCATTTTCGAACAATCGTGATTTATACACTTCTAAGTTTGACATTCATTTACAAAACCATTCTTTCTGTATACTCCTCCCCCTTTCCCATTGGTGTGTATATTTAGATCATTTTAATCTGGGATATATTAAACAAATGGGAGTGGCATTCAGAACCCCTGTCTATTTTGCAAATGCTTAAAACCGTCTTCAGGCTGGTATCTAAAAATAAAACTGGACCAGGCTATCATTGCATATTTTTTATTTTTTATTCATTTTTAAACAAAGAACACAATAGAAAAAAAGATTAGGGATACAAGTGTAACGGAAACTACAACCACGACTTCCAGGACAAAAATAGCATAATCTTAAAAACAAACAAAACGTAACAATCAATAATCCTACACCTATATTAGCCTAGTATCAACGCGTACTATTATTAGATGGAATAGTGGAAGTAACGCTCTTTACAATACATATATGCATAGAGTCAAATTTACGTACGGAACGTAACAATGAGCTGATATTGCAAAAATTGCAAATAATAATATAACCGATGCGATTTCTAAATGTAAGCCCTATGTTTTCTGGAATATTTTTGTTCGGTTCTCGCCTTTGGTGTTTCTCCTGCACAATTTCTAATATGGTTGTTTATTCGTAGTTTCTCCCTCTCAGAATTTACGCTAAATTGATTTTATTTGATTAGATCTTTCTTCTACAATTAGCCCCATTCACTTTAACATTCGGTTTCTCTCCAGTGATCATACATAATATTCAAATACTTTTTTCTTCTTTACCGAACTATCCGTAAATAATTGATAGAACAGATTTCTCCCCTGCGTGTCTTCTTCATTCATCTTTTACTAGGTTTCTCTCCAGTAATAATGTACGATCTATTTAGTCCCATTGCTTTTGCCGAACTATCAATGAATAGCTAAGCACTAGAATATTTCTCTCTTGCTTGTCCTTTTTACTATTGTTTCCAGATTTTACACTTGTTTTACGATTATATTACTTTATATTTAATTGTTCAGTCATGTTTATAGTCTGTCACATATGATTATTTCCACTACCACTTACTAACGTATTTAGTGTTACAATATATTATAACAAACATTCCTGAATATATTGAATAATTGGGGATATATAATAGATTAAATGTGTGAGCACAAAATTCTTCTACGGGTTATACCATCCTACTTTTCATTACCACCTACCACCAGTCAATTGAAAGATCTTGATGGCTTTTTATTACTCTTCGGTACTTTTTTTATTGCCTTTACTTGAAACATGAAACTACTTTCGACAGTACTTCCACTACCATATTAGCCTGTGTTCCACCAACACTCAGAATGATATCTTCCTTGCTTTGGTAGCTGCGAAAGTCTCAACTATATTATCAAAATCCAAAGTGGATGGATGCTATTTCATTTTTGATAGAAAGAATTTCTAGATTCGTGAATCTTTCTTGGGTCATTGATGAACGCAAGTATGATTTTATCAATTTCATTTTGCTGAAAGACCTTACAGATGACACGACAGATACAGGCAGTGTTATCAAAATATGAAGAACGATTGCCAGTCTTTAGTAAATTTCAAGCCCGATTGAAAATACATATTTCAGGATGCCTTCCGGGGAAAAGTCAAGCTGTTCTTTAGCTTTGTGAGTACACCCTACACTGAGAAAAAAAATTGTAGGTGGTGTACTTAAAAAGATAGGTTACATGCGTAATTCCTGTAGTTTTTTGACTTAACGTACAACAGACGTATAACTGAAGACGCATGTTTTATAATACGTTCTGTATAAGTGTTCCATCTATACGTACTTTCCGTATGAAACAATATAGACGGTCAGGATCTCACATACATATGGACGTATATAACATATAGCTGACGAAGGTAACATAAGTATATGCATGTGATATACGGAAAACTGTTAGATGTCAGACATCCTTCAACGGCATGATGTAACACCTTACAAGGGACATCACCCAATTTTCCGGCTCCGATTTCAATGAAATTTTTCTAGCAGATAGAGGACATATATGTATTATTTGTGATGACAGAAATTGTTGCCATCTTGCACGTTTTTTTATATTTTTTTATGATTTTTAAAAGCTGTGATGTGGTTATTAGAGATTACTGCAGAAGTCCCTTACTAACCTTTGTAAACGTAGCGTTAATGAAAGAACAACCATGTAGATACATATAAGGCCTAGGGTGAAGTTGTATGGTAGGTATGACCTTCACCGCAGCCATCTTGAAATCCGCCATTTTGAGTTAAGGTCAAGTTTTTAAAATAAGAATAGGGTAATATGATACATTCTTTCGGGCTACAATTTAATCAAAAAGACAATGGTGAAGCTAGTTTTGAGATACACTCATTTGGGGAAAAGTTACAGGCATTTAATTGTTCACTTACTACGTGCGAAAGTCCCTTACCTCCGCTTCTAACCCGCGTATTAATGATAATAAGTGGATAAAAGCTTTGGTTATACATATTATGTCTAGAGGAAAGTGATACAGTAAGGATATCCTTGATGGCAGCCATCTTGAAATCCGCCATTTTGAATTAAAGTGAAGTTTGAAAAATGAAAACCATAGAATGTGACACCTCATTTTAATGGCAAATTTTCCTAAAAAGCCAATGGTATGCTTATTTTTGTTCTATAATTAACCAGTGTGAATTTAGGACTGCTTCTAAAGTTCACCAAACATCCATTATTCTATCTTTCAAATTGGCAACACTCCTAATTTTCACCGCATGTTTTAAGATTCCAACTGGCACTCTGCAATTGTTGCCATGGTTCATGTTTTCTAAATTTATTACAATTTTTGAGAGTTGCGATTTGTCAGTTCGTGAATAGTGTTGGAATAAGAATCCAGCAATCTTTCTGAATTTTGAAGTCTTGGAACGTAATTATTTATTTTAAACGAGAATACATGAAGAACCTATGGACTTATGTGACGTAAAGAAATGCAAACGAAATTATAACAAATTGGTGTTATACGAACACAAAATTATCAGGAAATGTAGCCTACATGTTGCGCAATCGACAAACAATAAAATATTTTTAATAAATACAACATTTAAGAAACAGTAGCAATGCTAGAAAATATCAAAGAAGCATTATATGACTGTTCCCACAACATTGTTTTTACCATGAACATAATATGAAAACATATAACTTGTTTATAAAGAGTTGTAACTTAATTGAGTGCCCAATTAATACTGATTATAAATTTTACAATCCTGAATCATCGACAACAATCGCTAGAAAACGAATGACTTTTTTGTCAGACTAGCTAAAAAATGCCATAGAAAATAAATAAATAAATATAAATAAAGAAATAAATATAAAACAAAACAAAAGACCTTGATTTACACAAAAATCAAATTTCGTTTTCCTTTCTGAAGTTAATTTTCATTTGATTTTTCGTCTCATCTACTACACAAGCTACGTCTTCGGTATCACCTGAATGCAAAGCTGGAGTTCCTTTGTGTGCGATGATTCATGTCAGTAAACGAGTTTTTGAAGGGCAGGTATAGGAAATAAATAATTACATGGCAAGTCTTCAAAATTCTGAAAGATTGCTGGATGCTTATCCCAACACTATTCATGAACTGACAAATCGCAAGTCTTAAAAAAATGTAATAAATTTAGAAAACATGAACCATGGCAACAATTGCAGAGTACCAGTTGGAATCTTAAAACATGCGGTGAAAATTAGAAGGGTTGCCAATTTGAAAGATCGAATAATGGATGTTTGGTGCTCATTAGAAGCAGCCCTAACTTCACACTGGTTAATTATAGAACAAAAATAAGCATATCATTGGCTTTTTGGGAAATTTTGCCATTAAAATGAGGTGTCACATTCTATGGTTTTCATTTTTCAAACTTCACTTTAATTCAAAATGGCGGATTTCAAGATGGCTGCCATCAAGGATATCCTTACCGTATCACTTCTCTCTAGACATAATATGTATTACCGAAGCTTTTATCCACTTATTATCATTAATACGCGGGTTAGAAGCGGAGGTAAGGGACTTTCGCACGTAGTAAGTGAACAATTAAATGCCTGTAACTTTTCCCCAAATGAGTGTATCTCAAAACTAGCTTCACCATTGTCTTTTTGATTAAATTGTAGCCCGAAAGTATGTATCATATTACCCTATTCTTTTTTAAAAAACTTGACCTTAATTCAAAATGGCGGATTTCAAGATGGCTGCGGTCAAGGTCATACCTACCATACAACTTCACCCTAGGCCTTATATGTATCTACATGGTTGTTCTTTCATTAACGCTCCGTTTACAAAGGTTAGTAAAGAACTTCTGCAGTAATCTTTAATAACCACTTCACGGCTTTTAAAAATTATAAAAGCTCCTCTATCTGCTAGAAAAAATTCATTGAAATCGGAGCCGGACAATTTGGTGATGTCCCTTGTTAGGGCAGTGTCTATCTAGCATACGGATAACGTATGCTCCGCACTGATTTCTATAGTAAGCAAGATGATACCGTATATTTGTACAATATACCGCTGTCCGGAGAACGGATTTTTCTCTATGTAGTGAATGGATTATATGCTTACAATTCTGAAATAATTTTAAGCCATCCAGATCATTCGGGTGAAACAAAACCAATCATAGCAACACGGTTTCAGCCTTTCCTTGCTCTCATAATCTAGCTGTTGCACAAAGTTGGCCATAGAACACAGGAATACAAACCTGTCTTTCAGTTCATGCATCTGAGTAAAATGGTCCTACATTTGTTGTCTCATCTCATCTATAATTTCATTGGTAGAGCGCTTCACTTCGAAATGTGAAGTCAGGGGTTCATTCTTTGCTTCTCCAGGCATGCATCTTCCTCTTCTACTGTGTGTACCCACAGTTATGTTCCATACCCTGCAACTTCCTTGAGCTGCGGATAAGATTTCCTTGCCCAGCTTAAGTCTTCAAGTGTCAACCAGGCTCTGTAACTGAATAAGAGTTTGATTGAAACTCATATCCTGAGATTGAAGGCATTTTTGGATCCGATCAATATATGAGAGATCTGCAGACCAGCGATGAAGTTAAATGACTGGATGCTTGCAAGAAAAAGACCAGCATCTCCTCTAATATCAAGCATTTCAATCGAAGTGTCACGTAGATCTTCCAACAGATTAATTACTTCATCCAATTGACTAGAAAGTGCCTTTAAAGCTTCTGCTTTTGAACTCCATCTAGTGTCAGTTTCATGTTTCAGACCAAACTTTATATGATTTTACAGCACATTCCATCGGTGAGTAGATCTAGGGAAGAATACAAACAAACGTTCCATTACTCCAAACAAAGTGACCGCCAAAACGTTAACGTGCGCAGCATGTAAGCCACAAGTTTCAATGAATTATTGTTACGAGGAACGAAAATGGCCAAAGGACTTATATTCCGTATCAAAGTTGGAACTCTTGTTTTCTTATTGAACATTTTCTTCACTCTAAATTTGTGGGCTGAAATGTAAATCCATACGCCAAAAAACAGAGAGCAGAAATGGGGAAAACAGCTATGCAAAAGGGTTTCGGTCGCTTAAAATTCGACTTTTAAAGAAAGAAAAAAAAAGACAGAAGTGAATCAGCGACTATAGCGTCTGCACCAAAGAGCTTTTAGTTAGCAACATAATGCTATTACCCTAATAAAGCATTATGTACGTTGATCCCTTCTTTCTACCCTTCTATTGAAGTGATATGCGAATAAATAAATAAATAAATAAACAGTGATATTTTAGGAAGCAGGCTAGCAAACGGGGCCCCATTACTTGAATCGTAAGACCTTGCAATGTAAACAACACAATATACTTTGACTTTCTTTTATTATATTTTAATCCATACTCAGCATTTTCCTTTAAATTTCTCTGAGGCTATTGAACAGAGTGAAACTTTTATTTTATTATTATTTTCACCTACATTAAAATGTTTCTTTAATTTTCTTGGGGGCCTCAAGAAATTGAAACGTTTGTTTTATTTTTCTACCTGCATTCAGCCTTTTCCTTTAAAATTCTTTTGGGGCCCCGAAGAGTATGAAACCTTTGCTTTATTTTTCACCTATATTCAGAACTTTATCCTTTAAATTTCTTTGGGAGCCTCCAGGATAATGAAACTTTTATTTTATTTATTTTTAATCTACATTTAGTTTTCTCTTTAAGTTTCTTTTCGGGTCCCCAAGAGAGTGAGGCCCGACGATTTCAGCTTATACGGAAATCCAGCATTGTTTAGCTTTATTAGAGTGATATTTGTGTTGTTTCATGCGTTATTTGGTGTAATATTGATTGACAATTACATTGCATTTACATTTAGGGAAGGTATGGATTATAAACCTTAACGGCCCTTCTACGACTCATGCTAAAAAGGTTCCTTAGTAATTATTTTTAGCTACCTTCAGGGGCCCCCACAATGTGGGGCCCGGGGCGGGGGCACCGCTTGCCCCGCCCTTGTGCCGCCACTGATCCCATCAATTAAAAATTTCAGTGGCACAATTTTTCTTCTGAACTAAGAAAACAGCATGCAGCTGGTTTATCAATGTATGATTCTTCAAAGAACGTTATCATTGAATTATGATAGGTTTATTTTTTAAAAAAAATAATTTTAATAAAATTTGAAGAATCCTTAGTGCATCAGAAAAAGTCAATATGAAAGTTGAAAGAAATATTGAAGAATGCCCTGGCATAAACGATCACTTCACGAAGATATCTTACGAAGAGTTATACTCATTACATGGCATCATGCAATAGATGTTTTTGACATGAATTTATTTAAAGGGTATTTAAACCTTATGGTTTGCATTGTAAATATTCATTTTATCTTTAAAGAATAACTGTTATGATTTAAAATGTAATTTCAAGTTTAGAGTTGGGAAGAAATACTTAAAACTAGCAACACGAAATTAAAGAACCAATTAAAGAAGTTAAAGGATCGGTCATCATAAGATGTATTTTGCTATGAGTAGCAAGTCAATTGCCGTAAATTAGAGTTAAACAACCTTCAGTATCTCAATGAAGATTAAACTTCCTTCTCTTGTTATCTTTTATGACATCAAGATATCTCTAACAAGGAAATCTGTTCTCAAAAAAACAGTTTATTTTTCTCATCTTAACACTTTAGAGTATTGTTTTTCTTTAGCAACATTTACTGATACTTTCTTAAACAGTGTGTAGTTAATAATCTCGGAAAATTTAACGATAATTAAATATTTCCTATCAGTCTTATTTTCAGGTGAGAAAATTTCGACAAATTTCTTCAGGAATATTGAAAGATAATAAAATTACACATGTTTTCTCATTCTTATAAACATTTAATTAGCGTATAAGATTTTTTATTTGTATAAGTTCATAGAAATGTGGGTCATACGTATTTAAAAGGGATTTGCAAAGAACTACCCTCTTTGTTTCAGTAGACCTGCTTTCTAATACTCTTATTGGTGCATGCTCAGAAAAAAAGTGAAGTTTGATGTGTCTCTAATACATGAAATATTCTCATCTATTTCCTTGAGTTTAATACTAATTGTGTAATAGGTATAACGCAATTTTTTATCCACAGATAATACAGAGTGTCCAATATACCAACGGTTACTGATACTTTCTCATTTGTCGTTTAACTCTCACCATAAATCTGCAAAGTCGTTTCGAAAGTCTTTGTTAATTTCTTTCTTTCCAGTGATGAGTGCCCGACTGCCATGAATAGAACCTTGTAAAATTTACATATTCCAGGAAATGTAAGTCTTGATGTAGAGTATATCTTCTAGTAATTAAGATGCATCTTTGCCTATTGCATTTCAGTTTCATATTGTTATAATAAATGTATAGCTACCTTATAACCTTATCTTTTATATATAAATGTTCTTTGTTTATATAAAAAAAAACAACCATTTTCTAATGGGTCTAGAAGCATTCGCTGGATAAACAAATGTGGAAGTAATAAATTACCTTCTATTCTCTTAAGATCTTTAGTGTTTTCTGATTATGTCTTCTGTTTTTGCAACGCAGCGTCATCTCAATGTTTCTTACTGCATCAATACACTTCTCTTAAACATTGGTTCTCACCATACCACACCAAAGAGGCCGGTAACAGTAAAACTAGTAATCGCAAAAAAAAAATAGTATTCATAGCTAAACCCATTTTGGTAACAGTAACATCACAACATGGCTAAATAGCAGGAATCTGTATATGATGACGCTATACAGAATCTTCTCCTTTTACTCGTATAGTTTGAACACTTCAGGCACCGACATATGGTTTCTTGTGACAAATGCATTACTCTTATAATAAAATAACAAATTGACTATATCTCTAGGGACTGTGTGAGATATACCATCTTGAACAAAAGTAACATATTTTTCCCTTTCTTTCAGCTAGACATGCTAACAAAAATGTCTAGAAACTAATGTTCTCATTGTCATGTTATTTCATAATGTCGCCATATTGTCCAGGTAGCCAACAGCGTACAGAAGAGAAACAACCACGGTCTCAAGTATTTCTGCAGACTGCGTGAATGAATATTGATCAAAATGGCATTTGAAGAATCTGTAGGGACTTCTTCATTGCAATATTCTTCATTACAGCAGGAAGTGCATATCTGAAAATAAGAAATAAACATCATAATAGATACAAAATAAATATAAATGTATATATACACTTTGAGTACAACTTATTTATAAATTTTCAAGAATATTTGCCTGGTTTTCATAATTGTTTCAAAAATGAAATTTTCAGAAAGAACCCAATATTTTTAGTTTCTCACAAATATCCAAAATTATTAATATATGCTTGTTTTTATTACACACACACACACACACACACACATATATATATATATATATATATATATATATATATATATATATATATATATATATATATATATAAGATGAAATTAATGGCATATTTATTTATGTAAGATTTCCAAAAATCACCCTTGATATTTTGAAATTTGTCAAACATTCATAATTTTGCAATACATCCAATTAAATGAATATGAAATTAAAATATTCAGTTTGTTAGCTGAATTAGAATATTCAAGTACTCAACCTAACTTTCTCGTATTAATCTAAAAATAACATGCCTTTCCAAGGGCATCCAATTGTTGAGCTGTAAGGCACTAAATCGTTAATCTTTGCTAATATACAGAAGTACTACTGTTCAACACCAAAGGCTTTATAAAACAATCTGATTTTTTTTTCTTGCAAAATTATGAGAGAGACCCTTTCTTTCACACTGTTTCATTAATTATTAAATGCTTCGTATTTCAACAAAAGCGTTTCGAGTAGAAATACAAGTGGTATATTGACTTTATACGTTCATTTTCTCTAGGCTTTAGTTTTCTTTACATTTCCTTCAGAAATTCAGTTAAGAAACTTCTCTAGACTTTTAAGAGAAAAAGATAAATTAAAAAAAAAGCTTTCTGATATTCTGTCTAGTTACACAACTTTTACCAAAGTGGATAAAATTAATTTTCTATCATAATGTCTGTTTTATTTTTCTTTTCTTTTATATCCTCTCAACGTTCTTTCTTTCTTTTGATATAAACTTTATTTCTCCGTCGGTTTGAAGGAACAACGAAAATGGAGTGTGAAAATTATTTAAAGAAAGGTCATACTAAACTCCATTTCAATGTCTTAATAGGTGTATTAACTACTAAGAAAGTATTCATTGAAGTTATGGCACAATTTAATGAAAATTGAAGCTTCTAGCAGCACAAACTTGGAAAGGAAAAATTGTGTCTCAAACAATGAAAGAAATTATTCTTTAGTTTTCTTAGGTTCTCATCCAGATCTAAGTACACTATTTGTGGAACAATATATGTTCCTACCAAAACGTGAAATACTGCATGTCTCGAATTTTGTTGTAGATATTTGAGCTAACTAATAATTAAGATGATCGTACCCTAATATTCGCGGATAAGATGTATCGGTTTCAATTGCCACTAAAGCAAGAAATTGTATTGGTGAGCAACATAATAGATAGAGGTTTCCGGTGTGTAAGGCAAGAAGTAATAGTGTGAGGAATCGATAAAGTGACCATGGATAGTTTATTTGAACATGTGACACTTGATGCGCAAAAGTAGTATGTTTGCCGTGCCCTAAAGTGTTTATCTACGCATATAGCAAAAACACAATGCCTTAGTGCTAGACAATGATGATTTCAGGGTGTGGAGTAGGGTAATTTCTCCGCGAAACTACGAAATCCTCCCTGGAGCATATCTCTAATCGTGCTTAATGTGAGTTACTAGTATTTTTGCAGTACTACTTTCTCTCCCTGTGTATTCAAAGTTCTTTTCCTGGGGGGGGGATCTGAAGTCATCATTGTTGCTAGAGCCATCAGCGAAGAAAATGAATGTGGATTTAGGTAAATTCCAGAATGTAAGTAAATTCCAATCCTATTGCATGAATAGTGTCTCTGTAAACTCACAATGGATAGAACCATAACCGAAATAGCCAATACGCTGAGATAATATCGCGTCAAATATCTAATTAGTTCTCAATTCTTAATAATCCCACGAATCGTATTACAAATATTAGAGACATGGCTAGTATCAGATCTGAAAGAAAAGGCTGTCATGGAAAGGGCATGGATCCACCAGGATGAAGCGGTCCGAAATCATGGCGTAACTTCCCTTAGTGAGAAGTTTCTAGATCGCTGGCAACTTACACTGATACCATAGCCTCCGAAAGGTGCCTTATCTTCCATCTCTAACAATTATTTATAGAAAATTATAAAATTCCAATACTAGGTAGTTCATTATAACACAAACAAACAAGCGCCAATGCTGAGTAAATTTGGAGGTTCATGGGATTGTGCAGTACAATTGATAGTATGTTAGATCATCCGATTATTTTAAGATGAACTTCAGGACAAATTACGTTGAGATGTTGATAACTGTTAACAAGCAGAAACGTGAGAAAACAGAGGTTAAATATTCTGCACTCATTATCAAATCTCTTTCAACACCTAAACCTTGATTTATTAATAAGTGGAGAATATGAATGAGCATTTCGAATGTCAAGATTTGACATCACCATTATTTACGTTCACTTACTGAGAGGGCTTAGGAGCTAACAAGTAAATGGTGTTGAGTATGAGTGAGCTTCTTTGGAAAATACATAAATAGAAAAATGAAAATACACACAAAGATAAAAACTTTCTACAAGGAACTATTAAAGGGAATAGGTACGTGTAGTAATTGTGTTATTAAAATCAAAATGTTAACCCTAAAGATAGGCAGGGAAACTAGTAATAGTATCTTCGTACTAAGGGGTGACCTATTGTTAAGTTTTGGTGTAGGAACTGCCTTCCATTTGTAAATGAAGTGAATTCTTTTAGTTTAACGTTTTATAATTGCGTTTTGTTGCAAGGAGAAAGCTGTCATATGTATTGATGGTAGAAACGATGAAATGAAGAAATTGAAAAGAAAACGCTGTGGAACGATGGTGTGTACAGCAAGCACATATTATATGAAATCGAGTTTAATTCCTGACAACAGAGAAGAGCACTCTACTACTGAGATGAACCCACGCTCTTTCATTACAATGTATCTGATATTATTACCCACAAAAAATAAATGAACTTTATGAGTCTTGCCGTTCCATTTTTAGTTGATCTGCATCCAAGTCCTCGATGTGCACTCCGAAGCGAGAGCACACCGTTTGTTAGCAAAAATACTTTGGCCTGATGTGTCCACCACATGCACAGTATGGCAGAAGGCTGTGCCTGCAAAGAATTTTTAAAATGATGCGTTATTTTAATTTCAATCACTTTTTCTATGTATTTACTGACGTAATTACACAGATAGATGATTCATATTTTACACTTGAAACAACGGAGGTACTATAAATACCTAATAGAAACTTCCAGAACAGATAGATGTGCACTGTTTATTTTACTTTATTAAAACTTATTATCTACTCATTATGGTATGTAACAGAGACAGTATCTTTTTATAAGTATATATATGTGGCCTCGCGTAATGTAGTTGCTAATTCTCTCGCCTTCAGTACGAGTGGTCTCGGCTTTGATTCCCGATGAGGTCAGAAAAGTGTAAAAACTTGTTCAGACCAGTCATCTGAATGAGATTTTTTCCTGGGTTTTGTTATTTACACCAGGTAGATGCCAGGATGATATCTAACATAAAGCCCGGCTTCCTTTCCTCTTTATTCTTTTCTTCCTTCCCCATTTTCGCAGATAATGTTATGCCGAGAGATGTCATCCCTTATATGTGACAGATTAAAATGGACATAGATGCCGAGAGTCCAGAAATATTCCTAATAAATATTTATAAATTTCATTTAGATATGCTTTTTTATTTTTTTTTTTTACGTAATAAAATTTGGCACGTGGGTGTCATGTTGATTGATTATATTTCAGTGGGTATACGCAAACACGAAGCAGAAACTATGTATGGCAATATTCCTATATAACAGAAGATTTAAACTAGTAAGTGGTTCGTTATAATATAAGGAGAGATTTGACAAATTAATGACTTTTCAATTAATATTTAAAAGTACAGTGCGAAAAAGTAATACATGTTGTTAAGTGTGATAATCTAGTTTAATTAAAATTAATTTTTAATGTGTGAAGAACTAACCATTGAAATGTATTTGAAGTACTATTACGATTTTCTACAGGAATAAATGTTTAACCTTCTCCGTTGCAGTTAACAATTTCCCTACTTAGAGAGGAACTAAATGAAGATGTTGACTTCTACATGTTTTGACCTCTTCTTAATAGATTTAATCACTGCAAAATCAAATACCGCAAATTTTGCAGTAATTATGTGATATCTTCAAACAGATAAAATATAATCGAAAAGTGGAACAAGAGTGTCCTAAACAATATTATTGTGGATGAGGTAATGTTATCACGAGTCACCTAGTAGCTCTCCGTTTGCAGCCATTTAGAAACGCGAGAATAAATGACGATTTTCTAAATGGCTGGAAATCGAAAGCAGATAAGTGAGTCGTGATAACGGTATCTCATGTAAAATAATATAGTCTAGCGAGCTCTTGTTCCACTTTTCGATTATATTTTGATCTATTTGAAGATACCAAATAATTACTGTAAAATTAGCGGTATTTTAATTTCGCCGTGATGGACCCTGTTAATTTATAGTCGATATTAACTAGTAATTCAGTGAAATAAAAACAGTTTGACAGAGTTCGTGCTACTTCTGAGATGTGTACGTTCCTCTTTTATGTATTTCACATAAAAGAGGAGAAAGGAAAAACAACACTGTCAAACCACAATAAATATCATTTGCTTCATTGTTAAAGAGAGCGGTTGTTCTTTCAACGGGAGAAGGTAGAAGAAGGTGGAGGGACCATATCTCATACTCAATGCAAACGGGGTGTGGCTGCACCGTTTTTTTCGTTCATAAAGCTACCGAGTCTCTGGACCATGCTCAACATTTGCACATGTTGGAGCACATAGACTGTTGATTGGGGCGTGTGTATTTTAAGCATAAGTGTTGCTGCAATCCAAAGTGACAATTGCATTTCCAGTTTTCCAAATGCACATGTACGATCTGCATTTTTTTTGTGCCTCAAAACGAATGAGCTTATAAATTATTTCCAAGTATTTGTCAACTGTAGTTCTGCTTTTTTGCGGATAGGTGGCAGCCATATCGTCAACTTCGAAGCTTTAATTCCAGTGTGCGCGTATGGTGATGCTAATGTGAAACTTGTAAGAGAAAGAACGATAGAGGGGGGAGAAGCTTGCTTCTACAGGCAGTTAATTATTCATAGTTCCTGCCTCTTCTTCTCGACCGTTATTTAACTCTGCTGCCATATGACTTTTCGTTTATTAATTACAGAGTAAGTTTTCGTGAGCGGTCGCTAATATTCCGTGACTTTTTCTTTATGGTGCTCCTCTCCTGTGTTATATCAGAAATACTTTGTTCCTTTAAGTCATGTGGTATATGTAAATATTATAGCATTGTGTACCAGGTGGGTCCAGTGGACCTATTGTATATTTTAAATAGGAATACTGGTTCAACTTCGGTTTTGATTTACACGGATCATAGATGACAGAATTAACGTCAGCGTGTTCTTTTTTCTCTGTTATCAGTGTTATGTTTAAAAATGTTTAATGAAGTTTTAGTAAGTTTTCCTAACTAATTATTCCTTTTTTACGTAATGTGTACTGGTTTATGGTTTTTCTCCCTGACACCACATCTGAGGGACATATTATAAATTTGTATATATAATATATTCTAAACCATCCAGTGCACTTTTCATTTTAGTAATTGGATTTAGTGTGTGAGGATAATGGCACGCTTCGGACTTTCCGATAACGACATACGTCAATGTCTGTTGGCAGAAGAGGAAGATTTTTTCTGGTTATTCGACAGATGATGGAGAAGTGGATTGTGAATTATTAGAGTTATCTGCAAGTGAGAGTGATTTTTCTGATGTTAGTGACAGCGACGAGCAAGTTGGAGCAATTTTTCGCTCTAGAAATGGCTTAGAACATTGGAATTTAGTATCCTTCACTACCAGTCGCGGGCACGCTGGTGCTGCCAATGTAACTAAAAAGGACCGTGGTCCTACAAGGTATGCTAACGGAGAAGTTGATGATGTTTTTTGTCTATTTTTTCGTAGGAACATTCTGGAAACAATCTGCAAGTGGACTAACAAGGAAGGTAGGATAAAATTTCCTCGTAAGTGGAAACCTCTTAGTGTTGAGGAACTTCAGAAATATATCGGCAATGCTAATACTTATTGGGGTATAGAAATCAAATAATGAAGAAACTAGGCAGCTCTAGAGTAAGGAAAACGGTCGACCTATCTTCAATTCCATTATGAGCAGGAATCGTTTTCAACAAATCAATTCCGCTCTATGTTTTGATGATGCAGAGCTCAGGCGCCTGAGAAGACGTGATGATAAACTATCTTCAATTCGTGCAGTGTTTGAAGACTGGGTTAAAACTCTACAGGACGCTTATATTCCCGGAGATAACATGACGGTGGACGAACAGCTTGTGACTTTTCGTAGTCGTTGTCCATTTTGGCAATACATACCAAGTAAACTGGGTAAATATGGAATAAAGTTCTGGTTTATTTGTGATAGCATCACAAGCTATGTGTGGAAGATGCAAATATACAGCGGAAAAAGTCCAGAATAGGGAAGAGAAGTCAATCAAGGGGAAAGAGTCGTTCTTCTACTGACAGAAGAAATTGCTGGAAGTGGTAGAAATATTACTGGGGATAACTCATTTACAAGTCTTTCACTTGCACGCAAATTGAAGCAACGAAAACTCACCTACACCGGAACTATACGGAAGAGCAAGCCAGAACTCCCAACTTCATTTACGAAAACGGATAAAAGTAGGGCTGTAGGAAGCAGTTTTTTTTTATTCCAACAGGATGCCATGATAGTTTCGTGCTGTCCAAAGAAGTACAAAACTGGTACTCTTCTGAGTACAATGCATAGCCAGCCTGAAGTTGACACTTCTACAGCAGATAAAAAGCCAGAAGTAATCCTTTACTATAACAAAACAAAGTCTGGCGTGGACACTATGGACCAGATGACCCGCTGTTACAGCACAAAGCGATTGACAAGATGGCCTTTGGTAGTGTTCTTCAACATGATTGATATAAGCGTACTCAACGCTTATATTATATTCTTGTCACTACAGAAGAAAGACAAGAGGCAGATATTGAAATGCCGTAACTCCTGATTTCCTTCGGCAAACAATTGGCCCATATTGGAGAACACTTTCCACAGAAGAGAAGCCACACAGAAACTGATCAGCTCACGGAAAAAGAGTCATCCAAAAAGAAAGCTCGATGCAGGATCTGCCCATCAAAACGTGATCACAAGACAAGAACCTTCTGTACCAAATGCAAGCCAAATGTGTGTTCTGAGCATAGCAGAGTTGCTTGTGAAAAATGTTTCGTACACTAACCTTAACAAATGCAAAAGAAAATGCAAAGGGATCGTAATTTTCAGTTTTTTGGAAGCAAATATTTGCTACTTGTAATCTAATGTTGTTGTTACGTGTATGTAAAAGGCTGACTATTTCATTATGCCTAAAAATTAGAACGTCTGTTTGAGCTCATATAAAGAAATAGTAATACTGCTAAGTTACCATATTTTTAGTGCACGGTATAACTACGATAACAACGAAGTGTATTTTATTAATTCGTTATAAATGCATTACAAAAATGACATTGTTTAGTATTTCGTTGTTCATTTTCTCCCAAAGATTTAATTATATGGCTGGAGGGTCCTAATATATTACTCAGGGTACACAAAGGTATAAAAATATGTCTGGAGTTCCAGGGTTAAGCATGGGGAACGCTATCATATAAATATATAAGACTGCTGTCATGTTTTTGTTTCTCGTTATGCTTAAATACACTTTTTAAAATAAGAAAAAGTAACTTTCTTGTGAACACATTGTTTCTTCTCACTTTTTAGTTTATTTGTTTTATCTTTTGATTTTAGCATAGCGCTTTGAAGAGAAAGTGTAAACACTCAGTTAGTTGGAGTGGTTCACCACAGAGAGGCGCTGTCGTAGTTTTACGATCTCACTTCGAATGAAACGCTACGGAAACAAATGTAAATCTCATACATTTTCCTTCTTTTTTTTTAAACTTCATTAATTCACCTACAGAAACGTATCGTGTACTTAATTTATTTCAGTATTAAATTATATACTTAATACATGTGTAGCAGTAATTTGTAGATAAACATAAAATTTAAAAAAAAATAATTAAAATAGAACTTCTGCACCCACAAATTTCCAAACTCTCGAATTTGTTATAATATTTTTCCATCTATTAATAAAGTCTTTGTATATTTTATACATGGCATTGAGACAAAATCCAAGTTACATTTTAAAATATAATGAAACTTGTATAAACCGGAACGTCAATAAAGTGGAAATCTGTCATTAACGGAAACTTTTCAGTCCCGATGTGTCTTTATATTGCTCTTCAAATGCATATAAAACGGAAATCTGTCCAAAACGGACGAAAATGTCGTACCCATTGCTTTCCGTGCTTTATGCAAGTTTCATTATAAAAATAAATTGATAATATAGATAATATTTTATTACAAATAGGAAATATAGGCCTACCTATAACTATACTGCAAAGTTTCTTCGTTGAGCCCTGAGTCAGTAATTAGACACTAGTAATTTTTGAAAACTTGAGTGATGATTTTGCGATTTTTGACGACGCTAACTCCTTCCAAATTTCCTTTGAGCGAAAACAGAAATGGCATTTGATATAATATAAAACCAATTTGGGTATTAGTTCTATGGAATGAATGTTTCTTCCTACATCCCAGCACTATGGCCTCAACTTTGATTTCATTCAAACTGTCCAAAGTAGCATAAAAATATGTCACCTTACATGTTTTTATTAGATGCAATGTTAGCGGTCACTACTTTTCTGCCTGTAATAACACGCTAAACACTTCTCGAGTTGAGTACATTAGAAATGAATTTCCAGTTTTTTTAATTTAGTGAAGACAGCGCCAGGACCGTACTCAAGGGTTTCTAAGGGAGCCGGGGCCACCTTAAATTTTTGCTGCTCCGCCTAAAATTTTCACGGTAGTATTGCAAATGAACTATAACATGGTGATGAACTATAACATGGTTGGATCGGGCCCCCTAACTTCAGCCGGGCACCCCTATATTTTTGGGCTGGCTACCGGCCGTGACAGCGCCGTTATTTTCTTTTGAAGATGTTCTTTGTAGTTTGCTTATACAGTATGAGCATTTAGTGAATTTTGACTCTTTACTATGTAACCTGACAAATGAAGGGTAATCATCACATGACAATGACCTTATAATTCCGAAATGTCATTTCAGTGGATCGTATTATTCCACAAAGAGTCAGCTATTTCCAATGTATTTTGAATGGTGACAGGAAGATATTCAAGTGTTCTTTCAGTTGCGAAAGTGTTCTTTGTGTTGTTGATTAAATACATGTTCTACAGTTTTATGGTGTGAGCAATTTTAGAAGAGTCCAGATCAAAGCATCGGCAAAGTCATTCATGACAGGCAGGAAACTACGCTCTGGTGAAATCTGAAAACGATCGCAGCGCCACCCTAGCCTTGGGGACAACAGAGGGTTGATAGTTTATATGGACTAGAGCGGGAGAATCCACACTTTCTCTTCAAAGCGCTATGATTTTAGTAAAACTTCTTTCTTTTTAAAAAAAAAAAATAAAAGAAAGCATGTTTTTAGAACTATGTTTTATTTTATTTTATTTTCTACCTTTTAATCTTAGCTAATAACATTTTATATTTAATCTACATTTTACTGTATTTCATACATTAATTAAACTTTATAAGCATTTGTTTCTCATATGGTCTATCCCCATAAGACCCAACTAAAAGTTACTCTTAGTTACAACATATGTAAACATATAGAAATAAATGAAAGTAACAATGAAATAGTGTGATGCAACTCGACTTCCGTCGATCTGCAAACTTTCATCACTGCATGGTATCGGAAAATGAGTTCTTTTAAGGCTGGAATATTTAAGGAAAAAGTTGAACCAGTCGAAGTTCAAGAAGAGCACGTAATATATATAATGTTCTTGATCTTTCGTCATGAATATGAAACTGTGGAATCAAACAATGTTATTATTTTCTTTAATGGTTACCTGGGTATTTGCAGATCTTCTTCAAGCAGAAAAATGTTCGTTTACCACAAAGTACAGATTTAACTAAATTTAGGTTACGTTACTCAAAACAAGTCAAATTCAATTACGCATTGGGATTGAAGAATTAGATTTTTACTTCAACTTCTTTCATAGCCTATATACAAAATAAAACCGAAAACATTTTTAAACGAAACCATTAGTTGTATCGTAAGTTGTAAGAATTATAAGACATTTGATTTAGTAGTAATTCCCGAAATTTCAGAATATTTTTTTTCTCACTTGCTGTTGAGAATCACGCAAGCGAGTAGGGAAAACTGGGGTATTCGCAAACACTGAAGTAATGCCGAACATCCAAGTTTACTCCCAAGAAAGCTTGTTAGAAAACAGATGATTTTCCTGCATGCTAGCGGAGAGATCTGGGAAAATGTTGCATAAATTTGGTGATAATCAGTTGAGTGGATTGCCAAGAAGAAGACGTCTTGTTGTTTTTTGTCGATTCGCTTATAACGTTGATTCAACAATCTGGGCAAGGTAAGTTGGCTCTTATGTTTTCTATATAGTTGCAGATAAGGCTATGTATTCTCCTATATTTGAGCATTAGTTCTTTGTATTCTTACTAGCCTGTATGCAGTCAACAATTAGTTTCAACTTTAACAATAACATGGTCTCTCATGGACAAATGCTAGACAGAATGTTTGCCATTACTCCAGAGTGTTCGGGATTGCCCCATAGTGTGAAATAAATTATCAAAAATTTTTAGTCTTTTTAAATTGAAAAGTAAGTAATAAATTAATGAAATTGGTTTGGGAAATATATCATGTCTTGGTAATAAGCGTTATTAGCTTTATTAATTAAAATAGTTTGCTCTATTTATTATTTTAGGCCATTAGTAGCCTACTTCATTAATCTATAATCAGTAACCCTATTTTAGATATCTGATCCTTCATCATCTACTGCATTTTTTTTCTATGTGTGATTCACAGTGGTTTACAAATTTCTTTTTCTTGGCAGCGTCCATTAGCAGTTAGCCAATTTTGTGCATTTGAACATTAGACTAATAAAGAATACTGTCCTTGTGATCATAACATTAATGCGTATATCTATGATCACTATAATTTAAAATAACGTTTCCATTTTAATGAATGCTTTACTTATTGCACCATTAATTCTGAATGTCTTTCATTAGAGTGCATTACCTATTAGCTATTATGTTTCATTTGTAAGAGTTTCAAAGATGATTAGGTCTGGTCATGTTTCTCATTAACCTGAGTTGTTTGTAATTATAATTCTCATTAAAGATTTAAATACTAAATTACGGTATAATTTCAATGTATTTAATGCATTTCGTTTCTTTCGTAAAGGAAAGTTTAAAGTAAGCTGTATGTTCGGTATTACCCCAACCACTAGGGCAATCCCGAACATAGGTACATTTTTAAAACATCTGACTGATTTGTTGAAAAATGTTACTTTTGACTTTCCTCTGCACTTTAGTAAACAGGAAATGATCCCAGCTTTTCATACACAAGAAATCTTAATTTTATCTCTAAAAAGAAAAGAGTTATTTATAATCAAACCTTAAGTGTTCGTGAATACCCCGGCCTCCCCTACGTGGCACGGAGAGCGTTTGTGCTCCTAGCGCACTTGGTCTCGCCTTTGATTCCAGTGGGACAAAATAATTTAATTTCACACTTACACTTTCAATACCTGTAATCATTCATCTCCTTTAGCCTAAAACTTGTAACACTGGAACGTTAATAATTTTTCTCATGACAGTCGGATAACACGAAAAAGTAACTTAGTGATGCATCATCTATGGATACAGCTTAGTACTAACTTTCGTACCACTTTTTCAACTAGTACGTGGCTCAGTTGAAATAATGAACTTTCTTTTGGCGCAATTAGACTGTAATGAATGTTTTAATTACTCTAAGTACTCTCGTTAAAGTAACGGATATTTTATTTGAAGTACAAAGGTTCACTTTTACGGAATAAATGCCTACATATTTTCAAAGTTTTTAGGTCATAGAAATCCAAGCCCTAATTTTTAGTATTTAAATATATTTCCGTTTGCTGTTTCCGAATATGGTCTTCAATGCCATGCTGTTGAACACTGTGAGAATTAGAGGAGAACACCAAAGGTCGTGTAACTGGTTGAAACAAAGTTGCATCAAGAATGATTGATTAAATCATAAAGAATATGAAATACAAATAAATTAATTAGAAAATGTGCACTCTTGGTTATCAACTTTTTCTATGTTTTATATCAACTATGCACAATACCTATAATTCTATCAAAATAACGCCTACATTGTAGAGTACTCACCCCATTTTGTAGAATCGCTGTTGGGTCTCGCTGTAGCCATGATACATAAATATCCGATATGAATGAGATAAATAACCCACAGATGCCTGTGACACCAATCCATAGCAGGTGAATAAGTCACCTTCAAAGAAAGAGAAAAATATTGGAAAGTAGAGGAGATAAAACTTCTCTTTGTTTGGTTAATGCCTAGACTGCTGCTGTCTCCTCTATTAAATCTTACTTTTTCTTTTCCTCTTTATCTATCAATCATCTCAGTCTTACTAACGAGACACAAATATGATGATTATAATGCCGACATAACCTTCCAACATTTTTCTTTAATAAAAAGAATAGCTTATAAAGTATTGCTATTGAATTCTCACACATCATACTTTAAAGAACAGAAGTTTTTCCCCCTCTTCTCCATATTTTAAATATTGTGATTCACATAGGCCCCTACCATTCATCAGGCTACAATATAACTCATTATCAAGTACCTTCGAATGCGTGTCACACTAATTTTTCGCATTATTTGTCAAGCAGGTAACTACACCGTCTGCAAAGCATTGCTAACTATTCGCTTAATATTGTGTTTATCATGAGATCAGAGGAGTGATAATGGTGGAATCAAGGAAGTGGGATGAAACGGAGGAACCCTCCCCCCCCAAAAAAAATCCATAGACGATGGTTAAGGAAAGTGAATGATGATTGATGGAATAAAAATGTAGAAGGAAACAAGAGGACCCGAGAAAACCCATGGACACGATGTTGTCCACCACAAACTTACTTGGCAGGGAATCGAACCAGGGCCCCAGGCACCACAGGTAAGCGCTCTACCGCTGAGCTACTGTGTCCCCAGGGTTGGGATAGAACCAAGAACCCCACACACAAAGAAGAGAACGTTCTACTACTAAGCAACCGCAGCATTAACTTTTTTATTTCTAGTTTATTCCATTTTAAACGTATTATTTTATTTAAAAAAAGACTCATGGCATTGAATATCAACGAGGACCTATTACAAATGACTTTTAAAAAATGCTGTTTTCCAGTCTTGAATTAAGATTCACATACGCATTACTGTACATTTTACAGTATATTTTTTTCTGATCCCAAGGAAACAGAAGGTAAGTCAACATGTTGCAAGATTATATCTTATCTATAACCACTGATAAAGAAATTAGAAGATTTATTATAAGTTGGTTCAGTTTCCTCTCACAAAATAAAATTCGTATTTCGTGGAGCAAAATACAATTAAATTTCCTTCAATTACTTTATATTCAATGAATGCAATGCATAATAAGTCGCAAAAGTATTTCAATACTTACTACATCTTCCCAACGTAAAATTAGATACATTGTTGTGATTACTATTTCTTAGCGATATTTATGTGAAACATCCCAGGATGTATTTAGAGAGCTGTTGGGCTCAAGTCCCCTCTCCCCGAAATAAATGTGTTACTTTTTCGCACTACACGCACAACAGTAATCCTTCTCATCATCTCTAAGAATCGCGTTGACTTTCCATTATCTTATGTTCTTTTCTCACAAGTAAACCTTACGTTTGGGTGAATCGAGTTGCTGACTGAGACACATATGAGAAAGTAGTACTAAATGTGGTCAGTATTTCAGTAAAGTTGTAGGTGCGAAGCTCCAGGAGTTTAGGAGATACAGCTACCAGAACATCACATGGAAGTACAGAATAGTCTTCATACAGTTGGAGGTAAAAGCTCTGTAAGACCTCTTGTAGCGACAAAAGGTGAATAACAAATATATGGGTACATATTAGGACTAGGGGGAAGTCATACAGTAAGGGTATACCTGACGGCGGCCATCTTGAAATCCGCCATTTTGAATTAAGGTTAAGTTTTTAAAATAGGAGTAGGGTCATGTGATACATGATTTAAGGCGCAAATTTAACCAGAAGAACAATGGTGACGTTAATTTTTATTTACGCGAAATTGGTAAAAAGTTACAGGGAAATTAAATATTGTTGCAGCATATGTGTTAGTTCTTTACCCCACCTTGTAAATTTTGTGTTAATGATAATAATTAAATAAAAAGCAGGTGGATAAATATTAGGTCTATGGTAAGAGTTGCCTTGATGGCGGCCATGTTCAAATCCGCCATTTTGAATCAGACAAAAGTTTTAAACAAAACGCATAACAGTGACACCTTATTAATAGCAAATTTTACCATAAATCCAACGGTATAAATATTTTTGCTTTATCATTAACCAGCATTTGTTACGCCACCATTGTATTTCTGATGAACTTCTAGCCCAAGTCATCTATTGCATTACTCTATTCCCATTTAATTTTGTGCTGGTTAATGATAAAGCAAAAATGGTTATACCGATGGATTTATGGTAAAATTTGCTATTAATAAGGTGTCACTGTTATGCGTTTTGTTTAAAACTTTTGTCTGATTCAAAATGGCGGATTTGAACATGGCCGCCATCAAGGCAACTCTTACCATAGACCTAATATTTATCCACCTGCTTTTTATTTAATTATTATCATTAACACAAAATTTACAAGGTGGGGTAAAGAACTAACACATATGCTGCAACAATATTTAATTTCCCTGTAACTTTTTACCAATTTCGCGTAAATAAAAATTAACGTCACCATTGTTCTTCTGGTTAAATTTGTGCCTTAAATCATGTATCACATGACCCTACTCCTATTTTAAAAACTTAACCTTAATTCAAAATGGCGGATTTCAAGATGGCCGCCGTCAGGTATACCCTTACTGTATGACTTCCCCCTAGTCCTAATATGTACCCATATATTTGTTATTCACCTTTTGTCGCTACAAGAGGTCTTACAGAGCTTTTACCTCCAACTGTATGAAGACTATTCTGTACTTCCATGTGATGTTCTGGTAGCTGTATCTCCTAAACCCCTGGAGCTTCGCACCTACAACTTTACTGAAATACTGACCACATTTAGTACTACTTTCTCATATGTGTCTCAGTCAGCAACTCGATTCACCCAAACGTAAGGTTTACTTGTCAGAAATAATATTGTATTTGTCAAATTTCATTCCATGTAAGAAATGCGTTCTTTTTTTCTTTTTTTCGGCCATTCAATTCTTCTGTTTCTTTTTATTACTTGCTACTTTCTTTCTTTCTCCTATCATACTTTCGACCATTGTTAGCTGTGATTCCAGTCGGCCGTCGTCAGTAACACCAAAACTAAGAGGAGCTGATATGCAAAACTGGTGTTTCACACCAAGCTGCACGGATATCAACACAGCGGGACTTTAGTTATTATAGAAAAGGAATATTTAACATCGTTTAGTTATAAAGAAAGATAAATGTTTGAATTATAGGAAATCAAAAGGGTGTGAATAAGTAGCCCGGGAAATTAGGTAAACCAAGAGGATGCATCCAATTTCTTCTATGAATAGAATAAAAGGTTAGATTCAGTGCTAAATTTTTGTGTGTATCATATCAATACATTTCAGCTTCAACTTGTCTCAACATTTTCTTTCAGGTAAACACGTACACAGATAAAACTAAATATTTCCATTTTAATCCAAAATAAAATAAGTTAAGTTGAAATGAGGTTACAAATATTCAACTGTTTTTGCAGGAGCGTGATTTCAGATTTCACTGGGGCGGTAAGATCCTCCACGACATACGAGTTTCATGATTTTTTTTTCCTAGTATGTTAGTAGACAATCGACTAAAGTATATTTAATTCTCAAACTCAGGTTTCAATTGCCCCCTTGCTTTCCCGTGTTGTGTATAGCCCCCCGAAACAAAATCCTAAATACACCACTGGAACCATCCGATAATTGCACATCAAAATACCATTAATCTATCTCCATAAGACGATATGCTCCATTTAACTATCAATATAACATTTCAAAGCTTAACTTCGCTCCCCAATCTGATTTCACCTTTTTCTCTGCCTCTGATTCACTTTCATCTCGAAAAGAAAGGTCGTCCTTAAAAGTTAACGATATTGGAGTTCGATCCTTTTCGTTAGCAGCTGAATAATGAGGACATAAACATGTCTTGGTAACAGATTTATGAGGAAGAATAGTCACAAGAGGAGGAAGTGTGGTTTAATCTCTCGTGCCCCCATAACCCTTCACTTCAAAGTGATAAATGGATACTCACAAAAGAACGCCCATTCCATGAAAATAAGATGCAGAGATTCACTGTAGATGGAAAATATATTGCACGGGTTAAAAATAGTGAGTTCTAATACAACCGGCATTACTATTAATTTTACGCAATACATTCATACAACAACTAATTTAAAATTTAGGTATCACCTGCAATCGAGCCTATAATAATATTCTGCATATATTAAAATTAATAAAACTCCTCGCATTATCTCTATCACTTAACTGAAGGAATAAAAGTGGATCAATAAATGTAGGGGGACGCATGACGTCATGACGTCCTCCGTGCTTATCTTTGCCCATTTTAATTTTTAGGAAGTGAAGGAACGCCATATATATCATTTTGGAAATGGTGTAACGGCGTTCCCCTGTGTTGCCCCTCACTTTTGCCCCTGCTTAACTGTAACTGTATTTGAATAGCTCACATTTTGTTCTGAGAGCATTCTTAAATGTTCTGTAACCTCACAATACATCGTAAGTCGAGTAACGAATCTCGCTGTATTCTTAACTTATAAATGAAAGATTTACTTTGTAGAATATCAAAATCGTAATAGCAATTATGAAAGAAAAACTAACAAATTACGGCAGCAGTGAATCATTATTTCATTTTTCAAACAGAATGAACAATGGTCTTCATATTGTTACTCTTATTAACGACATATGGATTTATTAAGTGAACCGAAGTGTTAGAAAAGTTTACCAGAGAATTGCAATTGTAAGTCGATGCAGAGAAGTGGAAATAGCTAAATTTGTGTTATCACATGAAAAGACGGAATGTTTTGCAGCAAAGAGGATAAGTGCATTCGGAAAGATAGATGAGCTATAAACATTATGAAAGTGATGACACCTGTAGACCCAGAGATTTGTGCTACAATAATTAACTCATTTCTACTAAATTTCAATCTGCAACAACGAGAAGATTCTTGCTTCTTCTTCTTCTTATTATTATTATTATTCGTGTTTTACAAATATATTAATAATAATTATTATTATTTTACTTTGTTGTAATGTAGCAAACTGATGATTATATTTTTTTTAATTATTTTTAAATTATTCTTGTTATTATTACTAAAATGCTCACCTTACTAAGTTAAAGTACTTTGAAAATTAGGCTCATCTTCAGAAAAATTGATGGAATTCGTGTGTCTACCTAAAACAACAGAATAAAGAGATTAAATCATAAATAATAGTACCATATTCATTCGTTTAGTGATAGAATACTTACATTATAGCAAACACTTACCTGTAACATATTACAAAATACAAGCTTTAGAAATTTTAAAAGGAAAATAAACCAAATACTATTGAGGAGATATTCCTTTCATTTATGAACGCCGCTTTCTTTTCTACACAACAGCAACAAGTTTTGCATCTTTTTCCTTTGTTTTAAAAGTGTTAAATTTGGAATAGAAAATTCTATTCTAAATTTGTTATTTTGGAAGTTTCTCTTTCAGTGTAGTTCACACAGCACGTCTATACTTGTAATTTTAAATGTTACAAATTAATTCTTTTAAATTATTTCCTTCCTAAAAGAGAGCAGCTACTCGAATTGGAAACACACTAATTCTTGTTCTCCAACGTGTTACCCTTAGTTCTGCGACACATGTCATTTATTTGCTCTATTTGAAAAACATATTAATATCTTAAATATTAGTTCTTTTAGAGGATTAGTTAATGACACTTTTTATTGCTTTCATCTTACATAGGACGTTAACACATTCCAAGAAATGGAACCCTCTGATGCCATCTGATAAGTGCAAAAGCAAAACCATTTGTATTATATTTTGTTATTAAAATTCATGCGATTCTGACTTTTATTTACTTGTATATCTATTAGACAAATACTTAATGGCAGAGTTAGGTAGCAAAACATTAGGCCATACATTTCTCTCTGGTTGATGTTAGATCCCAGTGAATAAGGTTAGTAGTGGGTAAGCAATGTTGATGTCTTCGTGTTCTAGAAAAAACAAATCAAGTCAATTTATAAGTTTACATCCCAAGTAGGGGGAAGGACGTGTAGCCGTAAGCTATTTTGTCCGACAAAATCTTATAGTTATAGCAGAAGCACCATAAATGTTCTCGATACAATGAGATCTGGAAGAGAATCAAGAAGAACTACCGTGAGGCTGGAGAACATTCGAAAACCCCTGTCATCAGTAGTTATTACCAGTGTCGTGATGGAGACGAACTCGCTTGTGGCAGAGAGAGCTTGCATCGGTGCAGTTCTCTAGTAATTGTGGTAAGAAACTAAGTATTTTTTTTTCTCAACATCTTTTCTGTAGCTTTGTTGAAGGTTGCCTTCAGGTCTGCTATTTAATAATTTCTCCAAGAACAGAGAACCACCGAAGAAATCCACTCAATCAATTGTTTCTTAGCTGATTCGATAACAGAATGGATGAGCTGTGAGACTTTATAGTTGGTGTCAGGTCCTTGTTGTGTATGTCTTGGTTTGAATCCAGTTGTGCCTCTGAGATTGGTTGGTGAAAATCTTCAGTTCCTGTGTTGCGATTGGATAACTGCTGGCTCTACAGAGAGACGGTTTCTGGGCTGGATAAGCGATGGAACTGCAAAGGGTTACTTGAGTCAATCACCACTGCCAGTACGATGGCCTAAGATCTTGCAAATGTCACATAACTTTTTATTTATGATTTTGAAGCTGATGTTTGTATGGCTCTCTCAACACCCACAATACACTCTTAAACAAGAGCACTTCTTGTATGGGTGATCATAAAGGTAACGATTTCCACACGGGGTGGCCCTTGCTGCGTTGCGAGACTCTTAAAAATTGTAGTCTTTTCCTTACAGCAATACACCTTCAGAGAAGAGGTTGTAAATTTGATTGGCACTGTATGAGAAGATTAAGATTAGGAATAAAGATTTATGGGATTTTGACAACTATGGACATATTAGCCCGTCACTTATGAACGATGACGTCCCTCGGAGATCACACTACACGAAGAACTGGGGAGAAAGAAAGGAAGCGGCCTGGGACCTTTATATTAGGTACCATCCCGGCATTTCTCTGGTGTAAATGAGGAAATCCTAGCAGAAACCTCATTCAGGATGGCTGGCCTGAAAAAAGTTTTTACAATTTCCGACCGAGTGTTTCCACCGAGAATCAAATCCAATGTATGAGAATAGTCTAAATAGTCTAGTCCCCCCACTTTTTTGAAGTGGTATCATAATGTATACATTTTCATTTGGAAATGTAAAGAGTTTGTATATATATTACTGGTTCATAGAAAAAAAGTGGTACCGTATAATATTTCCCGTTGCGTGAGTACGTATAGGTTATTTGTCTTCCCGTGGAGTTAAGAAAGCTACAGGGATCGCGTTTTAATTGCAATTCAAAGCAATTAATGTTGCAATTGCGAAATTCTTTAAATGTCGTAGCATATGCTTGCAGTATTTACTGTCTTTCATTTTCTAAGAATAATAACATACATTTAATAGCATGTGTGGAATTAAAAATATAAGTTGTTCATTAATCCCCAGTGACAATAAAAGTTTTGCAAAGCAAGACTCATTACTACGATTAATATTATACTTTCTATTTATTTGTTTTGCAAATTTGTTATTAAATAATCTGATCACACAATTTTCCAGACATAATTTTAAGATGTTCATGAGCAAAGAATCAAATATCTTCTTACACTTTCGTTCTTTAAAAGTACAAAGGGCTAGCATGTACTTGCGTTGCTTTTGTCAAATTACTTAATAAAATATAAAATACGACATACAGTATTATAAATGAAAACGATGGTACCGTAAGACAGGGTTTCTTTGCACCAGAATTAAGGAATTTTAAAGAAAATCGCATGTAACTTACAAACGAAATGATATAGAACGCTGTATTTTAAGCATATAATAGATATATAAGGAAAACATTTGTGCAAGAGCATTAGTAGACCTTCAGCATGACCATAGTTATTGAAATGTAAACTTCGGTGCAAAGTTACCCCATAGGTGGGGATACCTTGCACAACATACAAAAAAGTATGTTCAACATACGAACATAATGTTTCTGTCCAAGGTTTTCCCTTGAGTATTTACAAATGTCACTTCCTACACAAAACTGTATGCAGTCTACAAATATTGATATTAGAATGATGGTACTGATACCAATACTTAGTATCAATAATCGATGTTTGTAAAGAAAATTATGTATTTTGTGGTACTGGCACAGGAACCACACTCTGATAGTTTAGCATATGCCCCACAAAAATGACAACTCAGGAACAGAAAAAATCCTCGTGAACTGATTTGCCTTGGTTGCTCTTTATATCCGATAATATATCAAACTTAATCACTGGAAGATTTACGGGGTTTGGGACTTTCAGGCTGAAGCCCACCCAAATTGCGTTATTTTTTTTCTTTTTAAATCTATTGTTAGTCATTCGTATGGGATTAAGCTTCAAGAGTTCTTAATTTCTTAAAAAAAATTAAAAAAAGAATTCTGAGTGGAGTTCCTCTCAAACTAATTTTCTGGATCGGCCTCTGTTTTTAATTTATTTTCCAACAAGAAATCCGTGCCGGCATCTACCTAAATAGGAAATTAGAAGGCAGGAGGTGTATCTAACGGGTTATTTTGGACACATTTCACTTCCTACACAAAACCGGTGCAAAATAACCCCGATTAGAGGCTGAAACCTACTTCTCCAAGTTTTATTTATTTTATTTTATTTTAAGTTCAAAACGTTTCACACTTCAATTTCAACTATTGCGTCAAAGTCCCATTATGCACAGTAGTATTCTATATAACTGACTTAACTTTGACGGAAATTCTTGTCGGTGATATCTTTCAAATTTTGCGGCCTTTCATACTGCTTTCCATATCTCTACAACAACGAACCCTCCCGATAATTAAAACTGACAGCCAACATTATATTCAAAATACAGTTAGATGTTCTATCTTACGACGGCAGTTGAAATTCCCTCTTTACAGTTCATGACTTTACCGAGAGAGGGCTGCGCAACTCTTTTCATATTTTGTGCAAAGTAACCCCTGATGTGCAAAGTACTCGCATAGTATTTGCATAGTACTCGGGAAACGTCTTACGGTATCCTATTAGTTACACAACCTTTCATCAAACAAAGTGTTAGAAACAATTAGGGAAACTAACATTGATATACAAATATTCGGAACATGTCTAGCTTCTCCCCCAATCCTAACGTCCAATCGCCATCCCTGGCGACAACCATGTTGTTTGAAACTTACGCAATGCCGAAAATGAGGAAAGTGTACTTGTGAGGCCGCCTAGCTCGAAAACTATAAGGCATATTGACATTGGTTAAAGAAATATTACACTCTCTATTTAAATATACATGTTTCAGAATTGGGTCGTACTGATAACGAATATTATAGAGAGAGCTGGGATATCGGCACCCTGATTTAATTATGTATAAGAGAAAAAAAGTAGTGTTGATAGAAAATGTTTAATTATCGGTTTATGAAGTTGTTCTGTCGTTAACAACGACACATTGACATCAAGTGTAGACATCCCATACCGCGTATTTTGTTATTTCGAAAACACTTGTACGTAAATGAAAATCAGATATTCTTTGTCGTGTTCCTTTAAATGTCGTTAATACAAATAACTACGAATTGCAAGTTTACTAATTCGTCTTTTACATAACATCATATTTCTCTCAATACTCCTTTCAATAACGTGGCAGCGGTGGATCAGTGGGAGAGGGCTCACCTCTGGTGCTTTGGAGTGGACAAACACTGTATGCGTAGGTTTTCTATAGGTTCTCCCACTTTCTCATTTCACCATTTCATTAATTTCTCATCATCACTGTCTCCATTAGCCTACATGGCATAAGCATGTGACGTTAAAATGAAAGATTTCATTTCATTTTCATTTTCATTTCAATATATAAAGAAATAAATCTAAGTACCAGTAATGGTAATAGAAATTCATGTTCAAAGGTTCCAAAAATTACGAGTGAACTACTAAGTATATATTTTTCTTTCTTTATTATTATTATTATCCGTGGTGACTGTAAGACTGCTTATGAATTTAATTCTCAAATAATCTCAAATTACTTTATTTATCTCTCTCTCAACTCGTAGGAAATGCATTTAGACAGGCACTGTAAAAAATTATAGGTCACATTTACTGACTGATTACTGTCAATTCTGGCTACCAACCTAGTAGGCCCTACTCTAAAATTTACTGTATTACTGAACAATTTATGGTTATATAGGTACTAAAAAGGCCGTATTTATGCCCTATTACCATTACTTTAGCACTAATGTCATAAATGTTAGGGTAATCGGTTGGCAGCCAAAATTGACGATAATCGGTCAGTAAATGTGACCGTAATTGTTTACAGTGCGCAATAAGTTTTGATAAAATTGTTGAGCTGAATTTAGAATCTTAAACGTTATACCTAGCATTTTGCATGAATCTTAAAATAGGCAAACTGGAAACCAAAATGAAAATTTTAACAATAGAAGTTATTACTCTAATTTCCTCTGGAGTCCAGGATCAAATATCAATTAGTAGGTTTCTGTTCACAGTCACGATTTCGCAAACTCTCATAAAAACCAGTTAATATATAAAAATAATTAAAACGAGTCTTATTGTACACGCATTACATGCTATGCGTGATCTCTACTACCTGTGTATATTAAGTCTCAGTCACAAATAAAGGCAGTTCATGTAGCAAGCGTTTTCATGCTCTTATATAAATCGACATTAAGGGTTATCACCTGGCATTCTTTAAACGAAACAATTAGGGGAAAAATGTGTTTGTTTCATTTTGACAGTATAATCTAAATCAAAATATAATGTAATCATAATTAAAATGAAACATGTAGACCCTATTATTTTTTCCGTTGGAGGCGGGACTGGAATATTGATAAGAGAATGAAACATGCAGATTCACCTAATTTCATGAATAAACTTAAACACCACAACATCTGTCACTGATAGCGTAGATCATCTAACTTTTTAAAATTGCCTCTGTAGAATATTTGTCCAAACATTAATCTCCAGACATGATGTAGAGAGAGGAGAAAGAAAGAGATACAACATCTGTAAGATTTATGTAATTCACTAAGAAACTATAGGGGCCGACTGAGCTAATAAGTGCTACTAGTGCTTTTCACTCTTCAGGGATTTACTACGACATGTTCGCAGGACACTATTCTAAGTCCTAAATCTGTGCGTGAATTATTTCACTCGCCTCATTGTAATTATTTGAGAATGGAAACTGATTACGCTGAACGTAAATATGTTTCGCCGTCGTAAAGGGCCGTAATAAATGTAAATACGACTCATATTATTATATAAAACACAGAAGTATTTATTCCGTGTATAGAACAATATAATACAGTAACTAAGCAACATCATAATCACAAAACCCCGCAGGATTTTTTTCCAACGGGTGGAGGAGGGGCAAAATACCGATATAGCGTTTTTATTTTTATTTCCTATATATATTAAAATAAAGTCATAGCATTTATCATTGATAGCGAATATCGTCTTTCGCCGCTGTAGCCTATTAGTCAGAACATTCATCTCCAGACATGATGTCGAGAGAATGTAAATAAATAGATATGAAAAGTGGTGTGATTAATTTTATTGCGCCCTGGATAATTTGATCATCGATTTACTCATACTCTCCCAGGCCCCCTTCCCCAGGTATTTCAGCTGCTGCGTTCTATATATGGTTCCATGTCAGAAGGACCAGACAAAAGGGCAAAGATAGAAAGGCCCGAGTCAAAAGGGCCTTTCGTCAAACGAGCCCGGGTCGAAAGGGTGTCCCGCTACAAAACGGCCCGAGTCAAAACAGCCTACATCAAAAGTGCGTGTGTCAAAAGATATCCGCTACAAAAGGGCACGAGTCAAAAGGCCCTGCGTCAAACAGGCTCGGGTGAAAAGGGCCCGAATCAAAACGTCTCTCGTAAAAAGTACCCGGGTCAAAAGGGTCCCACGACAAAAGGGCCCGAGTCAAAAGGCCCTGCGTCAAACGGCCTCCCTGTCAAAAGATCCCGAGTCAAAGGGCCCCGCGTCCAAATTGCCCGGGTGGAAGGTCTCCGTAACAAAAGAGCCGGAGTCAAAAGGGCCCGAATCAGAATGACCCAAATCAAAAGGGTTCGGTTCAAATGGGGCCCCGTTACAAACGGGCCCGAGTCAAAAGGCCCTGCGCAAAACGACACGGGTCAAAAGGGCTCGAATCAAGACACCTCTCGTAAGAAGTACCCGTGTAAAAAGGGTCCCACGACAAAAGGGCCCTATATAAAAGGCTCAGCGTCAAACGGGCCCCCTGTCGAAAAGAGCCCGAGTCAAAGGACCCCGCGTCAAAAGGGCCAGGGTCGAAATTCTCCGCAACAAAATGGCCGGAGTCAAAAGGACCCGAATCAAAACGATCCTCATAAGGACCCAATTCGAAAGGGGCCCCGCTACAAAAGGGATTGAGTGAAAACGGCCCCACATCAAAAGGGCCCGGGTCAAAAGGAATCCACAACAAGGACCTGAGTCAAAAGGGCGCGAATCAAACCGCCCCTCAGGAAAGGGGTGGAATCAAAAGGGGCCCCGCTACAAGAATGGCCCGTCTCAAATGGCCGTACGTCAAAAGGACGCGGGTTAAAAAGGCCCGAGTCAAAAGGGGCCGAATCTAAACGCCCCTCATAAAACTAGCCCGGGTCAAAAGGGATCCACGGCAGACGGACCCGAATCAAAAGGCCCTGCGTCAAACGGGCAAGAGTCAAATAAAGCCGGAGTCAAAACCGCCCGGGTAGGAAGGTGTGCGCAACAAAAGGGCCCGAGTCAGAAGGCCCGAATCAAAACGCCCATCAACAAAACGGCCCAGGTCAAAATTTCTCCGCAAAAAGGGCCCGAGAATCGTTTTTTAACATAACGCAAAAATTTTCGATTTAGATAGCGATAATAAACATAACAATTATAATGACTGTGTGCATTTTTGCGTTACGTTACTATGCTCAGAGCTTTTGTGAAGACTGGTACGGAATGACAACCAACGTCAGTAACAGAGGCGACTCTTGAGGGAAGTGACATTGGTAAAAATGAATATTTTACGAACGCAGTCCACGAAAATTTAACTGCGCCAAGGTATGATGGAATTTCATTTACGGGGGAAAACAATAATGTTCTCAAAACAAAAGATCAAACAAAACACATCAATCAGTTTTTGTTCATTGTTATGCATATTGTGATTATTATTATTATTATTATTATTATTATTATTATTATTATTATTATTATTATTATTATTATTATTATTATATTACTTTTATTATTATTATTATCATCATTATTAATAATAATAATAATATACAGGGTCAGTGGTAGCCCACGCCTTCAAACCAGTATACGCCACTGCTCGAAACTATGAACTCTACAATAACATCGGTCGTCTTTCGATAATTATATGTTACTCCCTTCCCACTCTCCCAAGGTGTGCAAGGGTGTTTTACCCCTTCCCCCAAAGCATGAAAAGCAAACAATATTTTCGCGAACACAGCCAGAGGCAGAGAGTTAGTGACACAGAACGCAGAGAGCTCACTGTATAGTTGCAAGAGACCCATGGATAATTATAGCTGCCTCTTGTTACAAGGCGTTCAGTCAAGTCGTACGTATCAAGGTCAGTTCCGGCAGTTGAACACGGAGTTGGTTGTTAGAAAACAGAAGCATACAACTAGTACCTTCTGTCTACTTTTCACGAATATTTTTCCCCTTCATGCCTACAGGTCACGTATTGCGTAGATTTAAATATGCTGTGTCAAGTATATATTCCTAAAAGGATATGAGTACTCAAAAGGCACATTTTTTCGAAAAATACTTTTTCGATAAACGATTTTTTTCAAAAACGAAAAATGGAAAACGACAATTTTTCGAAAAAAAACGAAAAAAATCGAAAAACGAATTTTTTCGAAAAAACAAAAAAAAACGAAAACTTTCTCGAAAAGCGGAAAAGAAAGAATTTTTCGAAAAAAAACGAAAAAAGAAAAAAAATTTCGAGAAGCGGAAAACGAAAACTGCCGAGAAACGGAAAATGGATAATTTTCGTAAAACAAACTGAATTCATTTCATTTGTTAGTACTTCCAAACTATAGTATACTATGCATACGTATAGGAAGTCTTATAGAACGGTCATGTGTTTCGGATTCCACGTTAACCAGTAGGTCCACGTCTCTCATATAGCCTCGCTGCTGAACGGGACGTTCAAACAAAATCAACTCAACTCAACTCTTATAGAACGGCTATGTTCACCTGTCTGTCTATCCATCCGATCGTCTGTCAGCTGGCATAAGAGCAAGAGCGGTAAGAAATGGCGAGAAGAATACATAGTTTTGCAACACGAATAGACTCATCTAGTGCATTTGACTTTTATTTAGTCCAGAAGTGGTAGAAATCTATCGCTTTCTCCTACATTGTTGATCATCACAGAACACAAACGGTAATATATAGAAAGGCGCGGTTTTCCAGAACCAATTCAGTGTCTCAAGAATATATGCAATGTTCGCTTTTATTACACTTGCAGCTTAAGCTATGCATAAGTGTCGGAAGTCTTCAGAATGGCTTTGTCCGTCTGTCTGTCGACAGGTGTCAGAACAAAAGCAGTAACAGATATTGATAAGTCGTTTCTTGCGTCGCTTTAGAGCCCCTAAAATAGGTTCGATCTCCTCCATTAACCCTCCATTCAAACCGTAAGTGGTTCAAATACCCTTTTTTGGTTTCAATTTTTATCGCGATAGAACGAAAAGAGTAATAGATAGCGAGAAGCGATTTATTGCAAACAATTTAGCGTCTTAAGACAATATACAATTATCCGCAACCTTGAATCAAAACCAGAAATTGTTTATAATTACTATTATTTCCGGTTTCAATACTGAATTACGAGATATCGAGTTGTAGATTTTTGCAATCGATTCAGCTACCCAAAAATAGGTCTATCTTCTCCATTAATCCTCTATTCAGATCGAAAGTTGTTTAAATAATCATTTTCGGTTTCAACTTTGATCGATATAAAACAAAAATAGTAATAGATAGCCACAAGTGTTTTTTTAAATCGAATCGATACAGCGTCTCGAGAACATATAAGCTATATATAATCTCAATCCACAATACTATCGAAACTGAAAGTGGCTGAATTTAGTAGTATATTCAATACGGATTTTTATAAAGCAAAAACTTGAAGAAGGCATGATGCTGTTTTTCGCGATCGACTAAGCGTTCTAAGAATAGGCTCTACCTTCTCCCTTGATCTCTGTTCACACTAGAAGTGGTTCAAATTAACGATTACAAGTTTCAAAATTTATCGCCACAGAACAAAATGGTAATAGATAGCGATAAGCAATTTTCTGGAACCATTTCAGGGTTTTAACAGAACATATAGTCATAACCTGCTTCACTCTTTTGTAACCGGAAATGCTTGAAATTTACTACTACTTTCGGTTCCAATACTTATATTCATAGAGCAAAACTAGCCTATAAAAGATATCGAGAAGAAGTTTTCTGAAATCGATTTAGCGTCCTAAGAATAGATTCCATCTCCTTCCTTAATCCTCTATTCAAGCTGGAAGTGGTTGAAATTAGCCACTCCTGCTTTCAATCTTGATCGCTATAGAACAAAAATGATAAGTGACGACTAGTAATGGCTTTTTGATACGGATTCAGCATCCGAGGAACATATTCTTTCTTTGATCTTATTAATCTATTCCAACCAGGAATTTTAGTTGTGCTACTTGTTGTACTGAAGTTTGAGTATTCAATTCTCATAGATTGCAAGTCTGCCGTAGTTTTACACTGTGAAACGAAACTCACTTGTTTCTCTACAAAACCATGAAGTAGGAAAAAATATCACAACCAGGGGCGAATCCAGGGGCCGATCGGGGCAATCTCCCTCCGCCAGAAGAGAACACTTTCTTATTTTATATATAAATAAAACCCATCCCAGAGTTTGACTCTCTTAAAAATAGCTCTAAGTAACAGTATTACAACCCCGCCCAGAAGTCCGTCCTAGACCCGGCCCTGATCACAACTCCCGGTTTCAGTATTGATCGCCATAAAGCAAGCATGATAATAGTTAGCGAGAAGTATGAATTTAGTACCTTCGCAATAGACTATCTCCAAGTTTTGTCCTGTGGTAGAAATTTTCTATCACTTCTAATTTCAATAGTGATCACCATAGAGCAAAAATAATAAGAGATATGCTTATATATATGAATCCAGGATTCGAAGATTGTACTCTCAATCGCTATCCCTCTTTGCAAACCGTAAATAGTGAGAAACTACAATTTCCGGTTTCATAGTAAAGAAAAGACGATAGCCGGAAGTAGTTTTTGATATGTATTCTGTGCCACAATGGTAGTTTCCATCTCTAAGTTTAATGCAATCGAAAGTGATAAATACTTACTATATCTCTGGTTACAATATTTTTTCTAATAGAACGAGAGAGGTACTAAGAAGCAACAAACGTTTCTTTTAAATATATAATTTCATAATTCCAAGAAAATATTTCAAGTCCTGTCCACTGGTCTAGTGGCTGGCGCGTATTCCTTTGATGCAAAGGGTCCCGAGTTGGAAAACATTGAACGTGTTATGGTGGTTCGGATTCCACTTTAAAATGTAGGTCCACGTCTTGTATAGTCTCGCTCGATACTGAAAAGGGACGCTGAACTTCAACAAACAACCAAATAAAAATATTTCATCTTAGTAGTGTGAACGTTCCTGCTCACATAAGGATTTGGACGACGTCGCGACCAGTGGCAACCAGAGAATTGCTGGAGTTTGGATGACGTCACAAGCCCATCTCAACCACAGGGTTAGTAAGAGGATGGCTAGCTGGAGGTCAGTGAGCGTACCGCAAGACGCAGCCAGAGAACGAGTTGACGGACAGCGAGAAAAAGGAAAAACAAGGGTTTCTCGCTCTCATTCGTGGAAGATGACTTGTTCGACGTACAACTCTTGGTAACGGAAGCAGCTTTTCCAAGGAGATCATAAAGGTGCCCAGTGACCTGCGTTGGAATCTCCAGGGACGATTCAGCAGACAAAGTGAAGGAAGAGCCAACCACGTTTTCACATAAGATGACTTTCGCCGCAGAACTTCCAAGAGACTTCTAGCAAGTGAAGCTACTTCGGAAGCTAAGTACTTTTTCTGGGACATTTGAACGAAATTTGAGAATTATTTAAAGCTTATTTCATAATATTTTAGCACCCTCATTTCATTTTGCAATCCGTCGTAATTAATAATTAGTCAGTCAGTAGACGTAAGCTTGATAGGCGGATTTTTAGCTTAAAGTCTTGTTTAATCAACTTAGCTCAAATAAAGTGTTATCATACCCAAACAATCATCTTGTTTGATTATTAATACAGTGTGCTGTTTGCCTGTGCTGCCGCTTCACGGCCCTTGTCTCTATGTTAACCATCTCTCTCAAGATTGCGTAAAACTGCTGTTGCTACCGAGACCAACAATAAACTCGTTTTATTGTTCAGGGTTTGTGTTTCCCCAATTTTATTGATTTAATAATTTAATTATTTCTCTCAGTCAATCAAATCGGCGTGCACAGTAGTATTCTTCTACTGATGTTAATACCAGTAAAAACTAACACGAAAACGAAGACCCATCTATTTAAAATTTGAATTCTCGTTTGATGAGATTGTTATAGTCAGATACTTAGTTCTTTGTCCTGCCGTATATAAAACATCTCTAGAACAAAAAAACCATTCAATAGTGTTTTGTTAGTATTAAATTGCCTATTTTTGAAAGCAATGCAATTGTTTTTGATACTGATTTAATTAGTTATAGAAAATAAGAGAAATGAATGGGGGATCTTAGTGAGAAGTCTTTAGAATCAGTATCAGTACATATAATCACTTCATTTGCACATATAATCAATCATATAATCGTTATATGATCATATAATCGATTATATAATCGATTAGTACATATAATCGTTTCATATTTTGTTAAAATCAATTGTTAAAAGTCAATTTATTGCAGAGTTGCCTGATACTATCACGATCAGTTTATACAGGATCTTTTTGTTTGTTAATGTGTTAGTCTTTTTTAGATTATAAAATATATTGTCGGGTTAACTGCTGTATCGCCGGACCACTTTTAGGAAATTTACCGGGTCAAGGAAGAATTTATTTAAGTTTATGAGGAAGAGTGATTGAAAGTCAGGTAAGGGGAATAGTAAAAGCTTAGACAGTGATTGTATTTGCTTGTTGTTTTTGATGTTGTAAGCGGCACTGTATGTGGAAGCGGATGAATTATTTCGCGTAGAGGTACACTTGTTTTACTATACAGATCTATAGATTGTAAAATGTACAGAAAAAATGGGCAAATCTTTAATTTGCCCATTTCATGACGAGAACAGAACCCAGCCAACCCCTTCTTCTTAACCCGTTCCTACTCCTACTACTACTTATACTATGGATCCGTATAGTAAAACTGCACACCTAATAACATAATCTAACTTACCTTAATGTAATCGAACCAAATATAACCGATGCAAATAGAAAAAATGCTCCATTTTTTTCGATTTTCAAATTGGTCCGGTGATACAGCAGTAATGCCATATTGTCGTTAACACATTAATAACACTATTAGTAAATAATTACTTTTTAATATTCTGTAAAATATAAATGTTGCACTGTTTACTTTTGTGAATTATTATATTCTAATTTATATCCCTCAAGAACCGAGAACCAAAGGTCTATGCATCACAATATTTTGTGCTGAGTTCGCACGCGTACCAGACTCGTTAAAGTCTATCACCATATCAACTTTGGCCAATATCGGATGAGTTTAACGCGTTTTGATGAAATATCTCTGATTTAACTAAGTTCAAGTCCAAATTTTGTGGACAGTATTTTGAGAAAAAAATATTGCTACTAGCTAGTCAGAGCATCAATGCAACTGTGTACAGTCAGCTGTTGAGCCGTGTTCAAGAAAAAAACTCAAGACTATGGAGTCAGGACTTCTGAATCGCAAAGGGGTCTTCCTGTTACAGAACAACGCTAAGCCCCACATGTCTAGGATAACCCGGGATACCATTCTACATTTTGGATGGGAAACACTTTTGCATCCGCCATACTCCCCGGACATTGCACCCTCCGATTATCACCTGTTCCATTCCTTAGACAATCAGCTTAGAGGACGTCAGTTCAAATCCCTAGTAGAGGTGCAAAATGCACTTGACACCTTTTTCGCTTCATGGCCCGCGAAGAAGTTCTACCGCGAAGAAGTTTCAAAGACTTTAGGTTAATGCTTTAACTTGAATGTGATAGGAAAACATAATAGTAAAAGCTTATAGAAAGACAATAGGAAAATAATGTGATATAATAAAGGAATAAAAATTAATGATTCAAAATTATATTTTAAAACATAGCAGTTGGTTTGTAAAAGAAATATTATTTCCGACCAGCTTAGCAATCTTTCTTTATAACATGCATCAATTTTGTTGAAAGCAGTCAATGAAACTGTACCTGACCATCTACAGCCTACTACAAAGCAATATTACCGCCCATAACATTTCCTATAGTAACCGCGACGACTCGTGAATCTTGAGCTCTTCAAGAATCATACAACTGCTTTGCCTCACGTGTGACGCAACGAAAGAATTGCGTACGATTCGTGGACCAGCCTTCCGAACCCACACTTGGGAAAAATGAAACGGCAGAAGTGCACCAATAACATTACCAAACTCGGGTTACACGGCAAACAAGAGACAAAAGAAGAGCACTCAAAGACTGTAACAACACTTACAATTATTCGAATCAAACGGTAGCAACATCGAATTTGAAGATGTCGCATTACAGGTGATCAAAGTGCCCCAAATTTTGAAATGGCCCTCTCTTGTTTATTTTAATGGTTCATTTTTTTCTGGGGTGGACAAAAATCTAAAACAATAACATCAAAACGAAATTCCAATATCACTTTATCATCATATGTTGTCTGTATAGAGCGACCGACAAGCCTGGCAAAGTTTCATAGGTGGAGGTTGACAACCGCACCACATCCTCGCGCAATATCGGTTGGGGAAATTGGTATTTGAAGCTTCACAACTTCTCACGATCACTACAAACCATATTAAACAAAGATTGAATGGTAGGACGTATGACAGTTAGCTTAAACAAAATGTAGGGAGGGTAAACCTAGCATAATAATTCATCAGCTATGAAATGAAAGGACACATTTTAATAAAATCTGTACTGTGAAAAACGCTCTATTGCATATTGTGTGAATGTTTTCTATGTTGCTTTTGAGTGTGTGGTTATGATTGATTCGTATGTGGATTAAAATAGATCTATAGCTTCTGATACCGGATATAAGTGAACAATATATATATATATATATATATATATATATATATATATATATATATATATATATTAGAAATATGTCTATGTCAGTGTGAGTGCTTGTGCCACATGGTCCATTTCTTATACAACAAAATGTGGTTGTAACTATGGTTAGATAGCATTGGTCGTAAGTCCTAAGGGTATTTTCTCACTACTTCTGCTCTCCTCCTGTCATTTTCAAAGTCTGGTCTGGTTGAAGGAAAGGGTAGATACATAAAGAGAAAAGGATGAAGAATGAAGATAGCGTTTGAAGAAGAGGAGGATTTTTTTTAAAGGTAAGAAACACCATACACAATACGTAACCAGTTATGAAACTAAGGAAGAGAAACCTGCGAGGGTAGGTTGGTCTTATTTTTACACTCATAACCAACTGAATAGAATAAAAATCAAAAAAAAAAAAAAAGATGCACTTCTTAACATCTTTGTTTTCTAAAAGGCAACAGGTTTACTACGACCCACTGTGAAATATGTTACTATCACACCGTTATTCAAATGCTATCACACCGTTACTATCACACCGTCATTTTCATAAATACCATCATGAAAATGAGTGAATTAAATAGATGAATTAATATAACAATTAATCTCTCTTTACTTTGATATCAGCATTCTTCCTCAGTTTATACTTTATCGTAATCTGTCAACTATGTCGTAAATAGTGTTTGGTATAATTTTCGAAGGAATTCTTTGATTCTTTGAAACATTCTTAATTTGTCTCACCAGAAAACATCAATCTAGAAAGCTCGTGGTATTGCACTTTCCACAGTGCATTTTTCCACCGTGGCTATTCCTGTATTATAATTCTACTAGTATCTTTACTCCTCCCCTCCACTAAGCCCTTATCCAGAGTCAGAAAGTTGAGAACTCTTTAGTTTATCCGAATTTAGGACAAATCCTAAAATGATGAACATATTCGGTGATTTTTTTTCGTCACTGTCAACTGGAACAAGAAGTCTGCATAATAGAAATAATAGCATTATTTTTATTTATTTATTTTTTTTTTTTAGATAGAAAGTTGTCATGAGAGAAAAGTTAGTAAATTACAAATCGAATTAACCGTTTCGTAGGCAACTTCTACTAAAGAAGATAGAACGATGCTCCTTCTAGTTTTGGTTTATGAGTCGTTTACGTTATTGGATTAAAAGTTGACAGTATGAATGTCAATCCTTGGAGGTTCGCTCCCCGATGTTAGCTTGGCCTCTAAGATCTGGATATTTTTGTTATAATATATCTGACAACGAAATACACATACCCAAACATCTCCTCCCCACATACAAAAATATATTCTGATTCGGCCCCAATAGCCTACAGTAACATAATTTCATTTTAACAGCTACAGTCTTGGGACAAGGAAAAGTGGAATAATGCATCAAGGGCCACCCAGGCGCTTACCCTGATATTCCTCTCTGGAAAAGTCCTAAATTTTGGTCGGTTCAATACTACAAGACACTGTCTCTATTAGCATTGACTCGATGTTACTCTGCACCCCAATAGACTATAAGTGATTATCAAGTACTGATACCTATATTCTCAGGAGAAAATGATAAAACTAAGTTGTTTTTATAAGAAAACATAGATTAAATTTTAACATCAAATTATTATGCTACTTCAATCGTTTCGATGATAAACAAGTATAATTTCATTGCCAATGTATGCAAATATGTGTTAAGTTATAAAATGTAGTGTTGGACTCCCCCTCAAAACTTGGACCCCTCCCCACAAAAATTTCTGGATACCTGTCTGTCGTACATAGCACGTGCAGCACAAGCTCAAAACAAGACATTGTGCGAGTGCTATTATCATTCCTTTAATTAAAACGATTCATGACTGTATTAGAAATAACGTTTCTATATGGAGCAAATAAAAGCATATTTAGTCTCTTTGAGCAGTGTCTCTCAAACTTGTTTACCTCGCATCCTTCTTCATAAACTCTGCATACAGCATGACCCTGCTCTTTCCTTAAGTTTATTTCGAAACAAACAATAACAATAACGACCACATATAACTAGAATAAAAGTTGCTAACCATTAATGTAAGTTTAGGGGGTCCTCGCCCTTGCATACATTCCTATTCGCGTATATGTCAAAATCCGTGCAAGTTGCGTACAAGTGCCAGATGCAATGAAATGTCATGATTTAAAAGGGAGATAAGTATTCACATTTGCGTACAGGTTCAATAGCTGGTACTATTTCTGTGATTTTTTGTTAGTTTTTGAGCATATGGAATCTGAGGGTTTCATTTCAAGTAGCAGCCACAGTGAATAAGAGTCCCTGAATAGTTTCATTTTGCAGGCCAGCACGACCCTCTTTATTGACGGCACATTTAAGAGCTACAACAAACTTTTCTTCTTCCTCTTCTTCTTCTTCTTTTTCTTTCTTTCTTTTTTTTCTTTTCTTTTTTTTTTTGTAATTCGTGCAGATATTGGAAGTTTAATAGAGAAAACTAATGTGATTCCAGTAGTTTTTAGTCTTCCCCAGAACAAGAGATAGCATATATATATAAAAGGTTGAAGTCCTGAATTGCAATCCTGAAGTTGTCATGGTAGAATTCAAGGAAGCAGTAATAAATTATTTTAGACAATTTTCCCTTCAGCTTCCATAGGTGAGTGCAATTTTCACTTTAAACAGTGTCTCGTGTAAGATACAGGATTTGATCTTGGTTACATACTACAAAAACAATGACTTCAGGTTCGAATGTTTGCGTCATTTGCTTTTCTTCCGTTAGAAATAGTCGACAGTAGTTGGCTATCTATTCAAGAAGACATCCCCTAAGCTTGTGCGGTTCTATGGCTATTTCATTAACCAGTGGTTAGAAAATTCTACAATCCCAATAAACATGTGGAACTGTCATGAAAAACGCCATTGAACAAATAATCCTGCAGTATATATATATATATATATATATATATATATATATATATATATATATATATATATATATATATATATATATATATATATATATATATATACACATATTGATAAGCATTATTTATAGGTGGTGGTAATAACGGTAAACGGCACATGGACCAATCATAGAAGATCCAGATTAGGGGCGGTCTGGCCAGGTCGGCAGGTCGGCAATCGCCGTGGGCCCCGGAGGCGTGGGACCCCCAAGAACAAAACGATAAATTCTTGGTTGGTATTAAAAACGTTTACGTGCATTTAGATGCTACTCCAACGCATTCAAGCATAGGATGTGTGAAAATTACTTCAAAACTGTAGGGCTATGCCTCATTCGCACTAACTCATATTTGTAATAAGCATTAATATAAACTTACCTTGCAGTACACAAATTTGGTTGAAATTCTGAAAGAAAGCAAACCTGGTGGGCTGGTAAAATTTAGACCTAAAATATGAAACTTGTATAACTTAGTGATACTCAGTTAAGAATAGCGACAGTGCAAGCATTGGAACGCACCGATGCCCCCGCTCAACCCGTTTATTATTACGTACTTAATATTTATATTGTTATTCGTTTCTTATGTGTGAGAAAGTATTATTGTAAAATTTCAGATTACTGGAAATTTTGGTATCATTTTTTTCTGTTTTGGTGGACCCCTTTTGAATTGTCAAAATATAAGTGAAATTAAACATATTTTGCTGACTAGTGTTGTGTTTAGCTAAATGTTTAGCGCACGTGCCTACGATGCTCATGGTCTCGAGTTCAATTCCGGATGGGGACACTCAAAAATGTCAGTGTTGACCAGCATCGTAAGGATAATTGAAGAGCTACCTGAATTAAGAGGTAACGGACTCCGGTCTAGAAAGCCGACATTAAGGACTTCGGATGTTTTTGCACTGATTTCGCATGCTCGTGGCGATGGCAGCTTTCGTAAGCCAAAGCGGACATGATGTTTCAACATTATTACTTCCAATCAGATAAAATAGAGAGAAGCAGAAATTCAGACCAGAAGATTGGTTATACAGCGTTTAATCGACATAGTGTTATTTATAAATATAAGGAATTGTTTACAGAGGGCGGGAAGTGGCAAGGGGCGCATTCACTGGATTCTGTCAAAGACCATGGGAATGTCCTTGAATTGATCATGTTAGTTGCAAATTATGATGTGATTTTGCAATGTCATGCTACAAAGTGTATTGAAGACACCAAAGCGCACAAACTGAAAATAAAGGAAAAGAAGGAAGTAGAAGTAAAGTCGACAAAAGGACAAACTGGACGAGGTTCTCTCTTGATTTTTTTTTCTTTTTTCTTTTTTTTTTTTTTTGTCAAAAAGATTCATCAAAAAGTTAATCAAGATAATGAATTTGGACGAAATATTATTTTGAAAGACCTTCAAGACAGTGTTGTTTATAACTTGATGGTGGATAGTACACAAGGTATAGATTTTATGCACCAGTTGGTAGTCTGTGTTCGCTACGTAGTCAAAGAAAAGGTATATGAAAGATTTAAATTTAACAGTTGTAGATGATTCAAGTGTACTTCCTTTGTACGAATGTATAAAGTCAGAGCTAGTTGAATATGGCATTAAAATTTCGAATGTTATTGCGTGTTTCTTTGATGGGCGAGTAACGTGAGCGGCTGTTATAACGGTCTTCAAGCGCATTTCTAAAGGGAGTATCCGTATTTAATTTACACTGCATGGGACACGTACTAAATTTGACTGTAGCTGATTCTATAGTAAATTTGCTCCAAGCAGAAAATTTATTTGGTTTAGTAGAGACATTGGCTTTCTTAAGTTCTTGTTACAAGAGAATGGCTGTCTGGGAGAAAGAGGCTAAAAAGAAACAGTGCCAGCAGCAAACTGTGGAGGCTCCAAAAGAATTGGTGCCACAGGATGGTGGAGTAAGCATATGACACTTTAATCAATTATTGACGTACAGTTTTTTATAAGTGATACCAACTCAGGAAAATTGACCCATTTGTTGAATGTTTTAAATAAAATATTGAATGGAAGCTTGGATTGCAAATCAAAGTTCGCGGCCAGGGACGTACGGAAGGGGGGGGACACGGGGGTCCGGACCCCCCCCCGAAATTTCGACTTTTTAAAAATTTAGCCTAATTTTAGGGGCAATTTTAGCAATTTTAATATAAAATAGCTTCATATTTAGTTTGAACCCCCCCCCGAAATAAATTCCTGGGTACGCTACTGTTCGCGGCCATAAATATGATAAAGCAATAGACCAAATTCGAATATGTTTTCATACCTTTTGTCATGCTTCATATTTTTCTGATCACGACTCCCGTTTCAAAATACTTAAAGGAATTGATTACTGTACAGCTTGGAAATTGGTGCAAACTTTGTTACAACAAATCACTGCTAAAATTAGTTCAGAGCACTTTGAATTTCTCACTTGTCAAATCAAAATAGTCGTGAATAGTATTTTAGAGGATGTGGATGATGTAGAAGTTTCTCTGAACTTCGATGAGAAGAGAATTTCGAAGAAAAGTGCCTAGCGAAAAAGAAAAAAAAAGATTAAGTTTTAGAAGTTACTGTAGTTCAGAAACTTAAACAAATCTATTTCCGTATCATCGATTGTGCTACTTCAAGTATTAAAAAAAAACAATCCAAACATACATTGTGAAAGATTGTTCATGGATCCATAAAAAATCTCTGAAATAGCAGACATTAACGCATTTCCAACAGAAGTCACGCACCATTTGTCACCTAACCTTAGTTTATTTTAAGCTCAGTGGGATCAAAGTGATGAAATTGATGTGAATAACTTAAATGAAGGCGAATGCTGTTTCAGTCAGAAGAAGGCGAAGAGAACTATGTCAACTGCTCAGTGAAAAAAAAAAGAATGTTCTAGATGCATAGCATGTACCTTTAACATTGTTTCTGTCCTGTCACAATCAGAAATTTTTACCAATTTATATACAACTTACAAGTTTATATTAACTCTGCTCTAAGCACAGCTAACCTGCGGAAGGGCATTTTCAAAACTTAAAATTGTTAATAATAGATTAGAATAGAATTTTTGCGGTAAACCAAGATTTAATGTCTAAGTTATTTTTTTTATAAATGAAGAACGAGACTTGTTTGTAAATATAGATAAAAATTTGATTATAGATGAAGCAGCAATAACGAGTGAGAAACTTAGGATAAAGTTATTAGTTTAATGTAGCATTTGGACATTAGTCCTATAGATCTGATCTAGGTAGAAGGAGACTTATTTTCTCTGTTAGTAAATGTTGTGTAAATAATATGTCAATATTTTTCATCATCAACAGAATACAGTATTAGATATTCAAACATAATTTTAGAGGTTGGTAGTTTGAAATTTTCTTTTTGTGAATGAATCTAAGTACAATACGTACACAATTTGTATATATTTCTTTGATTTTATAGGATTGTTTATGTAGATGTTTATACGCCTATGCAAAATCACTATTTTTAAGTTTGAAGTAACCTACGTATTGTAAGTTTCATGTAATAAAGTATGAAAGATATAAAGTATTCCTGGTAGTATTTATTGATTATTTACCTTATATCATTGATCAAGGTATTGAAAATTTGTTTTTAAAGAATATTAGGGTAGATTTTATGTAATTAGAACATGTAAGCATACTGTAGAAGTTTGCTTTTAAAATAAAGCTCTTATAGAACAATGCGGTAGGTAACATTACTTAAATGGGTCAATAATAATATAATTTAGTAGCATAGGCAAGTGGACATTTTTTTAAAGGGGCACCTCTAGTTTTCAGTAGCCGAGGGCCCCCAGAGATGCCAGACCGCTCCTGATCCAGATATTAGTTGGACGAAGACTCTTTATAAAAGCCGACCTGTGTATCCCTTTGATGTGATTTGGGAATTCATATCACACACATTTCGGGGATACGTTGGTCGAATTTGAACTCAACGTGAAGAGTTGAGTTAAAAAAAAAAAAAAAAAACTTACAACAGTATGTAAAGCATGTTTGCATCTTTTCGTATTTCCTTGAGCATGCAATTCCATATCCTCCTCTGCTCAAACTTTATTTTAAAAAAGCACAGAAACAGTGTCAGTTATTAAACATGTATTGAAGTGGGAAAACTCTATCAATATCAAGGTATGTCATGTCATCGCCCATGACACTTTTACGCATCTGGGAAGGATTTTGACATGTACGCATCTGGGAAGTAATCAGTTTAGGATACCCCAATGGACATGAAATGTTTCAAGGAAGGTTATATATATATATAACGGAAGAATACATTTTCACTATTGAAATCTTACCCTGACTTACGAAATACAGAATTCGGGCACTTAGTTTTATCTTATTTTAATAGGATGAAGGACGGACACTTTCGTTAATGGATCACATTCGAATTTTCTTATTAACGCCCTGAACAGGGTACTTGGTACTTGGTATTTAGTACTTGGAGTCTCTGGTTCAATCTCAGCTCGCACCAAAGGAACTTTCTTAAACCATTATTGAGTAGATGCATTTTCTTGAGATTCTGTCATTTCCTCCAACTTTCTTCATTCCACTATTTCATTCACTCTCATCATCAGCATCTTCTTTATCCTCAGTGCATCATTTTGGCGGTGGCTCATTAGAGAATTCAATTAAACTGCAGAAAAGTAGCTTTATCGTATTTTTTCGAATTGTATTATAAAAGCCATTGGGTTTCAATATAAGCATGCTCCTCTTAAGACTCTATCAGTTGTTACTGCAGCGTAGATTTTGGTATTAGAAATACAAACAACGTGACATAGTACTTACAGCGTGTCGCATCATTTGCATCATAACAAAAGCAGGAAGGAGAAATAAAAAAAATATACGAACAATTATCAAGATTTTAATGACTCATACTGGTGCTGAAGATTTGCATGGTTTATCCTGTCTGCATTGTCCAACGCTGTTTCTGATACTTAACACTTCTTGTTCTCCTCCATAGAGTAATTAAGGTTCAAGGCTATATCATTTTTTGAAACGACAAGCAAAAATCACGAACACCGTTTTTATCTTCTAACGTAATTGTTCTCACCATCAAGATTAATTGTCCATAAAAACAATCTTTATGATTTTTTTTTTATATTTCATTCATTTTCCGATCGTTATTATTATTATGCACTCTTATATTTGCAACTTCTTGAATAGACGTCTATTTCTAAGATTTTCTCTTTCTTCTTTCATTCACTTCTTCAAAGTGATAAATACTAATTCGGTGTTGGGGGGAGAGAATATGATAAACAATTATGCCGAAAGGACATTCATCTAAACGAAACGTGACAAGCCCTTAGAGAGATTTGAATTGTATTTCTTATTCAGCATAAAGGGATTAGTGATTAGGAATTAGATTTCAGCTCATTCAGTATCTATGGCCATGTTAGCCCACCACGTGTCAGAGATGATGTCCTTCGGTGTTCACACTATCCAGGAAAAGGGAAGGAAGAAACCGATCTGAGGCCTATATGTTAGGAACCATCCTAGCATTTGCCTGGTGTAAAATTCAAGAAAACCTCACTCAGGATGGCTGACCTGAACAAAGCTTTACACTTTTCAAACGAGTGACTCCACCGAGAATCGAACCCGGGCCTACTAGAGGCGAGAGCGAAAGCGACTACGCTACGCAGGGCCACTAATTCTGCATAAATTTCTAAGAGGTGTTCTTACCTCTAATATCCCACGATGGATAGGCCTTGGTATGATATTTTGATTTTTTTTTCATGAAGGGTTACTGTATTTCAAAAGGTTTAAAAAATGATTCATAATGTCGACGTTTTCACAACGTAGACACTCTCTTTGTATTATATACACGCTACAGAGCGTTATAAAGCTAAAATTGTCAGGGTAGTTTTTGATTTGATTTCATTTTTGAGTTTAACGTCCCTTTCAGCAGCCCAACTATATGAGAATAGATCTATTTATTCACGTGAAATCCGAACCAGATGAGCTCCTGTCGGGAACCGAAGCCGTGCCTCTCATGCCAAAGGCGCGTACGCTAACCGCCTAGTCACGAAGGAGCTTCAGTATATTTTCGAATTTTTAATTTTCTCAATATGTTGAACAACTTTTTCCCCTCATTATAATTGAACAATTGTTTGGTAAGTAAATTACGATGTAGCACTCTCCAGTAATGTATTGTTTTGTCCTTACTTGCTGCTTGCTACGAGTGAATTATCTTTGTTATATAATTAAAATGCTGCAACTGCTCAGATAGACAAGCGTGGAGAAAGCTGCCATATTATAGTATTATATATGTACTACTCAATACTGGCATATTTGTTAAAAATACACTACTTCTTATAAAAGCGAACGTCCATTACTACATAAGCAAAAGCTCACTGATAAGGCTTGTTATGCAAATTAAATTCAGCTACTGCTGTCGGTATTTACTTCCCAAAAATCATGTTCCATATTAGTATTTCATCTTCTTTTCGGCCTGCCCAATGATCTTCTATCCAAGTTGATTTTTAACACTTAGAACCGTATACACCCCACACGGGAAGCATATCTCGTCCACCTTAGAATGTTTAATAGTAATATTCATTAATTATTATGCCAACTTCTTCGACTAGTTGCAAAATTACATGCACTGGCTCTGGCAGACAATGTAGGTAGTGAAACCTGTTATATTAACTATTTACTATAGTAATTTAGTGTTACGCATCCAGACTTGACATTGTTTTGTATGTTATAAATAATGTAATGTTAGATGACGATTATTAATACTTTTTTGTCCAGAGCATACACTTATTTATTAAAATTGAAATAAGTCGCAACAGTTTCAATAACTTAACATTATCTTCATCAGACGTTAACTGATAATAATAACAAATGGAAATTTATTTCTCTTTTGATCTGATGATTTTACTTCAAATATTCTTTATTCAGTATTTTCAGCCAGAATCCCATAGAGTTAGAATGAGTTCATAGATTGGAAACATATCCACTTATAATAAGCAAAAACAGGTATCAATTACAGACTAGTCTATGTACCTGATTAAGTCTGCTGCTCCTCGTAGAAGCCTTCAAAACAAAGTGTACTTGGTACCCATATTTTGTTTATTTGTTATGTATAACATTGCTACCCCCCACCTAAATAGAAGTGAGCAAAGTATGAATCAACCATTCAGCATCTAGAAAGAAATGTGTTTGTTTGTGTGTGTATCTGCGTGCGTGTATCTGTTTCAAGATAATTTTCGTTAAAACAAGAAATAGAATGAATTTTGACGAAGAAGACATGAATTTGTGTTCATAAGGAAGAATGAAACTATTTTTTTTTTCAGTTTAAAGTTGATGATGGATAAGGAAATGAATTCATCAACTTAAAAACTACCAATGAGCAGAACATTTAACTACTTTTGCTAAAATAATTAGTTTTATTAGTATCCACGAGTCTTGTTTTGTTAGCAGAGCAAGCAGTAGTGAACTTTTCTCAACAGACCCATCTATTTTACTGCATGCTCATAGTTCAGTATGAAAACACTACACTGTTGACATAACGTTGTATAACATGTCCACGGTTCCGTATGTTTCGTTAAATTAATTGTCATGGTACGACAGAGAGAAGAATGTTTCATGTAACGATACATGCTTTTACTACAATTAATTATGTTGAGAGCTGTAAAATGGCCACATATTTGACAAACTAAATGGAAAAAATTAATATTCTTTGCTAGACTTCCTTTGTTTAGAGGAATTATTTTCATTTATATGCAACGTATCTCGTAATATATATATTGTCGTAATATATATATAAATTGTCGGGTTTAATTATTAAGTACAAGGCGAAATGTTTAATTTACTGCTCACTGAAAAACACAAGATGGGGGATGTGCAGTTGTGAGAAACACACTTGTTTCTAATGATGGAATAGCTAAGAAAAGGAAAGTCTAAGCAGTTGTCTGGAAGCCTGAAGTCAATATAACATCTGATTAGGAACACAATGCCTTAATGCAAATTGAACTTAACATAATCATTTTTATTTTGAAGTGTTCCATACCGCATACCCTTTTGAATTCTACATCAATGAGATTCAGAATAATATCTGAAATGCTTATTCCCTCCTGAATATATATACCTCAGATTTCATACCTGCATAGACAGTAAAGAAAAATGTGGTTTAAGTCAGGTAATAGAGAAAGCCAGTTCCTAGTGTACTTTTTCTCAATATCTTCTTCGGGAACCAACATCTACGTAACGGGTATCACCTGTTGCTGCCATTGACTTCAGATATTAAACCCTTCGTTTTTAAATACTGAAAGAAATGATAACAGGCGACCGACGAATATCCTGAAAGGCTTTGCAATGTATTGTATGCAATAGTATTTCATAGATCGAGTCATTTTCTGCAACACTATAGTAGCTAGATTCCTTGATTTCTTCGGCATCATGGAATGGTGAATCATCATTACGTATGATAATTCTAGATCGTAATGAGGCATCCTCTAATATTGATATGCACTACGATTGTGTCATGTAAAAAGTGAACTTCACTGTTTAATAATCTTTCACACTTATTTAATATAACGACAAAACTGGGTGAACCGATATTTCCTTATTTCTCCGTGGCGTTGCGTCGCATTAAACTATAATTAGTTTAATATTTATACTAGTCTTTGGCTAGATTGAAGCTTCACTTTTAAATCGCCCGTTTGCTTGGCCTACGGCCTCGCATCTCTCATGTATTAGCCTTTGCAGCAAGAATGAATTTCATGCATTTGCTCTTAATATTTTCTGATTTTGGCTAGCTTTCAAGAAAAAAGATATATTTTCGCAGACATTTTTGTAAGTAACAAGGAGCGTTTCTTCCCAAAGAATTGAAGTAGAAAATGAGAAAATTCTAACAAATAGTTTATTCCATTTCTTTATTGGACAACAGAAGAACAAACATTTCATCTAAAATGTAACAATTAAAATATATCGATTGAACATTTCTATCAAATGTTGTCTCTTAACCAATATATATATTGTTTACTATTTATTTCAAATTTCGTAATTCTTTAGAAAATTATTATGGAATTTTAGTAAACATTCTTCGTCAATTAAAATAAATAATTGATTCATTATATTACTTTGATGAATATTGAGGATCAGCACGAGACGAGACCAGACAAGAGCTCTCTTCTCACCTCAGGAATATGATGTCTCGTCTCGAAGGTATACGTATATCTCACCTCGACTTGAATTTCAAGAGTATTTGTTTCAACTTGTGATGAAAGAGATGCAAAATTAACAGTTAATCCTTCATACAGTCCAATTTAATCCTTCAAAATTAACAGTTGAAGTAATAAGCTTTTGTCTCGTCTCATGGACATAACATTTAATAAAATTTGTTCTTTGGTTTACTCTTGTCAATAAAATATATCTGCATGTTAAATAATTGTCTTACTTTTTTCTGTAATTCTGTCGAAACAGATACTGATAGTTTAGAAGTAACCTGCATGATAATAACTGTACGAATGATTACTCTCCAATTATTCCTACATTTTTATCTTAGCATTTCATTTATCGATAATTTTACTAGTGTTATAAAAATATCCATGTATTTGTACACTATTTTGGAGTTATTTAATGTTTATTCAAAAACAATACTAGTACTCGAAAAATTTCAAAGAAATGTACATTATTCATACAATGTTTAAAACTGTTCCTCTTCCGAGTAACTTTCTCACAATTGTTTGTTATTAATTGCAATATATTAAAACAATTTATCTTAACAATAATAATATCATAATTATTTTGGTTTGAACATAAAAGTTACGAATAATAAAACTATAAGAAAATGTTTGAATTTTTACTTTACTATCTTTGAATGTATTAGAACAATTGCCCTACAAGACAGAAAAAGATGACCAAATATAATATTAGTATCATTTATGAAAAATCTCCAGATCTTCCAAAGCAGATAGAAAGCAGAAAATAGTTTAATTCTCTATTTTTTTAATTATGTTTATGTGATCCTTCAAATGGGGGGATTAAGGGCACAAAGGATTCAGGTCCTATCACTAAGGATGTGAGAAGAACAGACATATGGTTTGTATTTTTCTTTTAAATATATGGAAAAGTTTATGTATTTTTACTCTGTAACAGTTATTTATAATATCCGAACATGAATCTTTTAAGCACTTCGAAGCGATAATGTTTATATATATATGTATATATATATATATATATATGTATATATATATATATATATATATATATATATATATATATATATATAATATATATATACAGTGAAACCTGTCAACTTGGCCACCTCTCTAAGTTGGCCACCTGCTTATCTTGGCCTAGTTCGTCTTGAACCTGCATTTTTCCATAAGACATTCGTTACTTACTACTCTATAAGTTGGCCACCTGTCTGTCTTGGAAGTTGGCCACACTGAAGGAATGTTTATCCTATGATGATAATAATAAATTTACCTGCGTGTCGTGGCCACGCAAAATACCGTTTTGCTATTTTTCTTAACTCTTTCGTATTCCCATATGAGAGGCAGATGTTCTGTATTTGTGACTGGACACAAAAAAGCATAGATTCGCACGATTTGTTCTTGGAGGTCAATGGCCAGAATACTACCCTAATAAAGGGTGGTGAAGGAAGATGTGAATAAGAAAAAGCACGTACAGGAATTCAGGAAATGGTTGTACGTATTTGTTTAACCTTCTGTTTTGGTAAAACCTTTAGCTATATCAGCTCCTCTCATCAGTGGGGAGCTTTAGTAATGCCGGAAAATTCTCAAGGTTAAAACCAACCATCTCAATTGTCAACTATTGGCACCTGTCGGCTTGTCAAAAGATAGCGGAGCTTTTGTGATATGAATTCCCTCAAGATTTTTTCAAAACATCTTTTCCTCTGAGGGAAACAATTCTAGCTCCTTAACAAGAGGTAGTTAAGTACAATATTAGAATGTGCATATCTGCCGAGAAGAATAAAACAAATACGTCTAGAATGAACCACCATTCAGTAACAACTGAAAAGAAGTCATATAAATTGCATATGAATTTCTCAATTTATAACTTAGCTTTTCTTGTTTTCAATCTGAATAACTCAGTGTGCTATAATATCAATTTCAATAAACTGCGTATATACGTTTCTATTTCATGGTTATTTGTGTTATTGTGTTTTCAATTCGAATAATCCAATGTTTCAGACTAGTTTTCAGGAAGAGAAAGGTTTGCACATATATTAAACATGCAATAATATTTTCTAATACTGCATATTTTTATGATTACTCTATATGCATTATTTATAAGTAGCTGTTGTGCCACTGCTTATTAATATTTTACAATCAAGTAATACTAGAAATCCTATTCTAAAAATACACCAACCACACTTGTTTTCTGTAAGTTGGCCACCTGTCTAAGTTGGCCACTTTTCGATGGAACCGATGGTGGCCAACATAGACAGGTTTCACTGTATATATATATATATATATATATATATATATATATATATATATATATATATATATATATATATATAGTTTAAGGACAATAGTCCCTTACCTCATGATAACTAGTGTTATGGCCAGACTTGTTTAAACTTGTTTGTTCATTTATGTTTTATTTATGTTAAAGCTATAATAAGTGAGGAAGCCATAATTCATTGAAGTGTGTTTCTAATTTCTGCAAAATGAATGATAAGTATTAAGGAAACACAAGGTTTAAAAGGATCAAAAAATAGCTTTTTTTTAAATAATTATCGTAGACAAGTTTTGATAGTAAAGTAATATTAAACGAACTGGACGCGCAATAGTTAACTGAATATTTGTGTTACAACTGAGAGAAATATCAGGTGGATATGTTAAAAATGAATTATGTTCAAAATTACCAGAAAGTGAACTTGAGCACTTTGTATATTGAGCACCTTATATATATATATATATATATATATATATATATATATATATATATACTAGTCAATTCAAAAATACATATATTGTCTACATACATAGTTTCCCTCTTCCAACACATCAAACAGGATGATGGCATCTGAGGAGTACGTTGAGGAAAGAGACTGTTTTATTTTCCGTTTACGTTTCCTTGGTAATTCACAGAACAATATTATAAGTACATAACTTTGCCACTAAGTACAATCGAACCTTCTTTCAACGTGAATATTACTGAAAGATCTTATCCTCCAATACGTTCTACTAGTTGTAGAATTCAGATCATGATATAAAATGTAAAAGTTATGGAGAGGTGTTACATGGCGTAATAGGGAATGGAAGTGTAAAGAACAAATTTATAGGGAGAAGAGGTTGAACCACTTTGGCGAAAGAATAATATATCTATAAAACTGTATCCATTCCTTTGTACGAATGTATAAAGTCAGAGCTAGTTGAATATGGCATTAAAATTTCGAATGTTATTGCGTGTTTCTTTGATGGGCGAGTAACGTGAGCGGCTGTTACAACGGTCTTCAAGCGCATTTCTAAAGGGAGTATCCGTATTTAATTTACACTGCATGGGACACGTACTAAATTTGACTGTAGCTGATTCTATAGTAAATTTGCTCCAAGCAGAAAATTTATTTGGTTTAGTAGAGACATTGGCTTTCTTAAGTTCTTGTTACAAGAGAATGGCTGTCTGGGAGAAAGAGGCTAAAAAGAAACAATGCCAGCAGCAAACTGTGGAGGCTCCAAAAGAATTGGTGCCACAGGATGGTGGAGTAAGCATATGACACTTTAATCAATTATTGACGTACAGTTTTTTATAAGTGATACCAACTCAGGAAAATTGACCCATTTGTTGAATGTTTTAAATAAAATATTGAATGGAAGCTTGGATTGCAAATCAAAGTTCGCGGCCATAAATATGATAAAGCAATAGACCAAATTCGAATATGTTTTCATACCTTTTGTCATGCTTCATATTTTTCTGATCACGACTCCCGTTTCAAAATACTTAAAGGAATTGATTACTGTACAGCTTGGAAATTGGTGCAAACTTTGTTACAACAAATCACTGCTAAAATTAGTTCAGAGCACTTTGAATTTCTCACTTGTCAAATCAAAATAGTCGTGAATAGTATTTTAGAGGATGTGGATGATGTAGAAGTTTCTCTGAACTTCGATGAGAAGAGAATTTCGAAGAAAAGTGCCTAGCGAAAAAGAAAAAAAAAAGATTAAGTTTTAGAAGTTACTGTAGTTCAGAAACTTAAACAAATCTATTTCCGTATCATCGATTGTGCTACTTCAAGTATTAAAAAAAAAACAATCCAAACATACATTGTGAAAGATTGTTCATGGATCCATAAAAAATCTCTGAAATAGCAGACATTAACGCATTTCCAACAGAAGTCACGCACCATTTGTCACCTAACCTTAGTTTATTTTAAGCTCAGTGGGATCAAAGTGATGAAATTGATGTGAATAACTTAAATGAAGGCGAATGATGTTTCAGTCAGAAGAAGGCGAAGAGAACTATGTCAACTGCTCAGTGAAAAAAAAAAGAATGTTCTAGATGCATAGCATGTACCTTTAACATTGTTTCTGTCCTGTCACAATCAGAAATTTTTACCAATTTATATACAACTTACAAGTTTATATTAACTCTGCTCTAAGCGCAGCTAACCTGCGGAAGGGCATTTTCAAAACTTAAAATTGTTAATAATAGATTAGAATAGAATTTTTGCGGTAAACCAAGATTTAATGTCTAAGTTATTTTTTTTATAAATGAAGAACGAGACTTGTTTGTAAATATAGATAAAAATTTGATTATAGATGAAGCAGCAATAACGAGTGAGAAACTTAGGATAAAGTTATTAGTTTAATGTAGCATTTGGACATTAGTCCTATAGATCTGATCTAGGTAGAAGGAGACTTATTTTCTCTGTTAGTAAATGTTGTGTAAATAATATGTCAATATTTTTCATCATCAACAGAATACAGTATTAGATATTCAAACATAATTTTAGAGGTTGGTAGTTTGAAATTTTCTTTTTGTGAATGAATCTAAGTACAATACGTACACAATTTGTATATATTTCTTTGATTTTATAGGATTGTTTATGTAGATGTTTATACGCCTATGCAAAATCTCTATTTTTAAGTTTGAAGTAACCTACGTATTGTAAGTTTCATGTAATAAAGTATGAAAAGTATAATGTATGTCTGGTAGTATTTATTGATTATTTACCTTATATCATTGATCAAGGTATTGAAAATTTGTTTTTTTTAAAGAATATTAGGGTAGATTTTATGTAATTAGAACATGTAAGCATACTGTAGAAGTTTGCTTTTAAAATAAAACTCTTATAGAACAATGCGGTAGGTAACATTACTTAAATGGGCCAATAATAATATAATTTAGTAGCATACGCAAGTGGACATTTTTTAAAGGGGCACCTCTAGTTTTCAGTAGCCGAGGGCCCCCAGAGATGCCAGACCGCTCCTGATCCAGATATTAGTTGGACGAAGACTCTTTATAAAAGCCGACCTGTGTATCCCTTTGATGTGATTTGGGAATTCATATCACACACATTTCGGGGATACGTTGGTCGAATTTGAACTCAACGTGAAGAGTTGAGTTAAAAAAAAAAAAAAACTTACAACAGTATGTAAAGCATGTTTGCATCTTTTCGTATTTCCTTGAGCATGCAATTCCACATCCTCCTCTGCTCAAACTTTATTTTAAAAAAGCACAGAAACAGTGTCAGTTATTAAACATGTATTGAAGTGGGAAAACTCTATCAATATCAAGGTATGTCATGTCATCGCCCATGACACTTTTACGCATCTGGGAAGGATTTTGACATGTACGCATCTGGGAAGTAATCAGTTTAGGATACCCCAATGGACATGAAATGTTTCAAGGAAGGTTATATATATATATATATATATATATATATATATATATATATATATAACGGAAGAATACATTTTCACTATTGAAATCTTACCCTGACTTACGAAATACAGAATTCGGGCACCTAGTTTTACCTTATTTTAATAGGGTGAAGGACGGACACTTTCGTTAATGGATCACATTCGAATTTTCTCATTAACGCCCTGAACAGGGTACTTGGTACTTGGTGTTTAGTACTTGGTGTCCCTGGTTCAATCTCAGCTCGCACCAAAGGAACTTTCTTAAACCATTATTGAGTAGATGCATTTTCTTGAGATTCTGTCATTTCCTCCAACTTTCTTCATTCCACTATTTCATTCACTCTCATCATCAGCATCTTCTTTATCCTCAGTGCATCATTTTGGCGGTGGCTCATTAAAGAATTCAATTACACTGCAGAAAAGTAGCTTTACTGTATTTTTCCGAATGGTATTATAACAGCCATTCGGTTTCAATATAAACATGCTCCTCTTAAGACTCTATCAGTTGTTACTGCAGCGTATATTTTGGTATTAGAAATACAAACGACGTGACATAGTAATTACAGCGTGTCGCATCATTTGCATCATAACAAAAGCAGGAAGGAGAAATAAAAAAAAATATACGAACAATTATCAAGATTTTAATGAATCATACTGCTGCTGAAGATTTGCATGGTTTATCCTGTCTGCATTGTCCAACGCTGTTTCTGATACTTAACACTTCTTGTTCTCCTCCATAGAGTAATTAAGGTTCAAGGCTATATCATTTTTTGAAACGACAAGCAAAAATCACGAACACCGTTTTTATCTTCTAACGTAATTGTTCTCACCATCAAGATTAATTGTCCATAAAAACAATCTTTATGATTTTTTTTTATATTTCATTCATTTTCCGATCGTTATTATTATTATGCACTCTTATATTTGCAACTTCTTGAATAGACGTCTATTTCTAAGATTTTCTCTTTCTTCTTTCATTCACTTCTTCAAAGTGATAAATACTAATTCGGTGTTGGGGGGAGAGAATATGATAAACAATTATGCCGAAAGGACATTCATCTAAACGAAACGTGACAAGCCCTTAGAGAGATTTGAATTGTATTTCTTATTCAGCATAAAGGGATTAATGATTAGGAATTAGATTTCTGCTCATTCAGTATCTTTGGCCATGTTAGCCCACCACGTGTCAGAGATGATATCCTTCTGTGTTCACACTATCCAGGAAAAGGGAAGGAAGAAACCGATCTGAGGCCTATATGTTAGGAACCATCCTAGCATTTGCCTGGTGTAAAATTCAAGAAAATCTCACTCAGGATGGCTGACCTGAACAAAGCTTTACACTTTTCAAACGAGTGACTCCACCGAGAATCGAACCCGGGCCTACTAGAGGCGAGAGCGAAAGCGACTACGCTACGCAGGGCCACTAATTCTGCATAAATTTCTAAGAGGTGTTCTAACCTCTAATATCCCACGATGGATAGGCCTTGGTATGATATTTTGATTTTTTTTTCATGAAGGGTTACTGTATTTCAAAATGTTTAAAAAATGATTCATAATGTCGACGTTTTCACAACGTAGACACTCTCTTTGTATTATATACACGCTACAGAGCGTTATAAAGCTATAATTGTCAGGGTATTTTTTGATTTGATTTCATTTTTGAGTTTAACGTCCCTTTCAGCAGCCCAACTATATGAGAATAGATCTATTGATTCACGTGGAATCCGAACCAGATAAGTTCCTGCCGGGAATTGAAGCCGTGTCTCTCATGCCAAAGGCGCGTACGCTAACCGCCTAGTCACGAACGAGCTTCAGTATATTTTCGAATTCTTAATTTTCTCAATATGTTGAACAACTTTTTCCCCTCATTATAATTGAACAATAGTTTGGTAAGTAAATTACGATGTAGCACTCTCCAGTAATGCATTGTTTTGTCCTTACTTTCTGCTTGCTACGAGTGAATTATCTTTGTTATATAATTAAAATGCTGCAACTGCTAAGATGAACAAGCGTGGAGAAAGTTGCCATATTATAGTATTATATATGTACTACTCAATACTGGCATATTTGTTAAAAATACACTACTTCTTATAAAAGCGAACGTCCATTACTACAGAAGCAAAAGCTCACTGATAAGGCTTGTTATGCAAATTAAATTCAGCTATTGCTGTTGCTATTTACTTCCCAAAAATCATGTTCCATATTAGTATTTCTTCTTTTTGGCCTGCCCAATGATCTTCTATCCAAGTTGATTTTTAACACTTAGAACCCTATACACCCCACGCAGGAAACATATCCCGTCTACCTTAGAATGGTTAATAGTAATATTCATTAATTATTATGCCAACTTCTTCGACTAGTTGCAAAATTACATGCACTGGCTCTGGCAGACAATGTAGGTAGTGAAACCTGTTATATTAACTATTTACTATAGTAATTTAGTGTTACGCATCCAGACTTGACATTGTTTTGTATGTTATAAATAATGTAATGTTAGATGACGATTATTAATACTTTTCTGTCCAGAGCATACACTTATTTATTAAAATTGAAATAAGTCGCAACAGTTTCAATAACTTAACATTATCTTCATCAGACGTTAACTGATAATAATAACAAATGGAAATTTATTTCTCTTTTGATCTGATGATTTTACTTCAAATATTCTTTATTCAGTATTTTCAGCCAGAATCCCATAGAGTTGGAATGAGTTCATAGATTGGAAACATATCCACTTATAATAAGCAAAAACAGGTATCAATTACAGACTAGTCTATGTACCTGATTAAGTCTGCTGCTCCTCGTAGAAGCCTTCAAAACAAAGTGTACTTGGTACCCATATTTTGTTTATTTGTTATGTATAACATTGCTACCCCCCACCTAAATAGAAGTGAGCAAAGTATGAATCAACCATTCAGCATCTAGAAAGAAATGTGTTTGTTTGTGTGTGTATCTGCGTGCGTGTATCTGTTTCAAGACAATTTCCGTTAAAATAAGAAATAGAATGAATTTTGACGAAGAAGACATGAATTTGTGTTCATAAGGAAGAATGAAACTATTTTTTTTTTCAGTTTAAAGTTGATGATGGATAAGGAAATGAATTCATCAACTTAAAAACTACCAATGAGCAGAACATTTAACTACTTTTGCTAAAATAATTAGTTTTATTAGTATCCACAAATCTTGTTTTGTTAGCAGAGCAGGCAGTAACGAACTTTTCTCAACAGACCCATGTATTTTACTGCATGCTCATAATTCAGTATGAAAACACTACACTGTTGATATAACGTTGTATAACATGTCCACCGTTCCGTATGTTTCGTTAAATTGATTGTCATGGTACGACAGAGAGAGGAAGGTTTCATGTAACGATAAATGTTTTTACTACAATTAATTATGTTGAGAGCTGTAAAATAGCCACATATTTGGCAAACTAAATTGAAAAAATTAATATTCTTTGCTAGACTTCCTTTGTTTAGAGGAATTATTTTCATTTATATGCAACGTATCTCGTAATATATATATTGTCGTAATATATATATAAATTGTCGGATTTAATTATTAAGTACAAGGCGAAATGTTTAATTTACTGCTCACTGAAAAACACAAGATGGGGGATGCAGTTGTGTGAAACACACTTGTTTCTAATGATGGAATAGCTAAGAAAAGGAAAGTCTAAACAGTTGTCTGGAAGCCTGAAGTCAATATAACATCTGATTAGGAACACATTGCCTTAATGCAAATTGAACTTAACATAATCATTTTTATTTTGAAGTGTCCCATACCGCATACCCTTTTCAATTCTACATCAATGAGATTCAGAATAATATCTGAAATGCTTATTCCCTCCTGAATATATATATCTCAGATTTCATACCTGCATAGACAGTAAAGAAAAATGTGGTTTAAGTCAGGTAATAGAGAAAGCCAATTCCCAATGTACTTTTTCTTAATATCTTGTTCGGGAACCAACATCTACGTAACGGGTATCACCTGTTGCTGCCATTGACTTCAGATATTAAACCCTTCGTCTTTAAATACTGAAAGAAATGATAACAGGCGACTGATGAATATCCTGAAAGGCTTTGTAATGTATTGTATGCAGTAGTAATTCATAGATCGAGTCATTTTCTGCAACATTATAGTAGCTAAATTCCTTGATTTCTTCGGCATCATGGAATGCTGAATCATCATTACATATGATAATTCTAGATCGTAATGAGGCATCCTTTAATATTGATATACATTAAGATTATGTGATGTAGAAAGCGAACTTCACTGTTTAATAATCTTTCACACCCCTTTAATATAACGACAAAACTGGGTGAACCGATATTTCCATATTTCTCCGTGGCGTTGCGTCGCGTTAAACTATGATTAGTTTAATATTTATACTAGTCTTTGGCTAGATTGGGGCTTCACTTTTAAATCGCCCGTTTTCTTGGCCTACGGCCTCGCATCTCTCATGTATTAGCCTTTGCAGCAAGAATGAATTTCATGCATTTGCTCTTAATATTTTCTGATTTTGGCTAGCTTTCAAGAAAAAAGATATATTTTCGCAGACATTTTTGTAAGTAACAAGGAGCGTTTCTTCCCAAAGAATTGAAGTAGAAAATGAGAAAATTCTAACAAATAGTTTATTCCATTTCTTTATTTGACAACAGAAGAAAAAACATTTCATCTAAAATGTAACAATTAAAATATATGGATTGAACATTTCTATCAAATGTTGTCTCTTAACCAATATATATATTGTTTACTATTTATTTCAAATTTCGTAATTCTTTAGAAAATTATTATGAAATTTTAGTAAACATTCTTAGTCAATTAAAATAAATAATGGATTCATTATATTACTTTGATGAATATTGAGGATCAGCACGAGACGAGACCAGACAAGAGCTCCCTTCTCACCTCAGGAATATGATGTCTCGTCTCGAAGGTATACGTATATCTCACCTCGACTTGAATTTCAAGAGTATTTGTTTCAACTTGTGATGAAAGAGATGCAAAATTAACAGTTAATCCTTCATACAGTCCAATTTAATCCTTCAAAATTAACAGTTGAAGTAATAAGCTTTTGTCTCGTCTCATGGACATAACATTTAATAAAATTTGTTCTTTGGTTTACTCTTGTCAATAAAATATATCTGCATGTTAAATAATTGTCTTACTTTTTTCTGTAATTCTGTCGAAACAGATAACGATAGTTTAGAAGTAACTTGCATGATAATAACTGTACGAATGATTACTCTCCAATTATTCGTACATTTTTATCTTAGCATTTCATTTATCGATAATTTTACTAGTGTTATAAAAAATATCCATGTATTTGTACACTATTTTGAAGTTATTTAATGTTTATTCAAAAACAATACTAGTACTTGAAAAATTTCAAAAAAATGTACATTATTCATACAATGTTTAAAACTGTTCCTCTTCCGAGTAACTTTCTCACAATTGTTTGTTATTAATTGCAATATATTAAAACAATTTATCTTAACAATAGTAATATCATAATTATTTTGGTTTGAACATAAAAGTTACCAATAATAAAACTATAAGAAAATGTTTAAATTCTTACTTTAATATCTTTGAATGTATTAGAACAATTGCCCTACAAGACAGAAAAAGATGACCAAATATAATATTAGTATCATTTATGAAAAATCTCCAGATCTTCCAAAGCAGATATAAAGCAGAAAATAATTTAATTCTCTATTTTTTAATTATGTTTATGTGGTCCTTCATATGGGGGGATTAAGGGCACAAAGGATTCAAGTCCTATCACTAAGGATGTGAGAAGGACAGACATATGAATTGTATTTTCCTTTTAAATATATGGAAAAGTTAATGTATTTTTACTCTGTAACAGTTATTTATAATATCCGAACATGAATCTTTTAAGCACTTCGAAGCGATAATGTTTATATATATATGTATATATATATATATATATATATATATATATATATATTTGGTCTAGGAATTAATTCGTGCGGTTTTTAATAAAAATTGAAGCTTTATTTCAAAAACAAAGTAAATGAATACGTTAACAAAAATATTGTCCATCGCTAGCCACTACTTTCTCCCATCTTTCAGGCAATTTACGGATTCCGTGTCGAAAGAATTCCTCATCTTTTGACGCAATCTAATCAAAGATCCATTTTTCGATATTTTCTGAAGAAGTGAACCGCTGTCCAATCAAATCGTTATTCATGCAATCGATCAAGTAGTAGTCAGACGGAGCAGTGTCTGGTGAATATCGCGGGTGGAGTAACACTTTCCATCCGACATTTTCCAAATAGGTTTTGACCGGTTTTGCGACATGTGGTCGAGCGTTATCATCTTGATAAATAAGTTTATTATGCCTGATATTCCATTCTGGTCGTTTTCAGGCCAGAGCTTGCTTCAAACGCATTAATTGTTGTCGATAGCGGTGTCCATTAATAGTTTCACCAAGTTTCAGAAGTTCATAGTACACCACACGTTTCAAATCCCACCATATATACAGCATAACCTTTGCACAATGAATATCTCGTTTCGGTTGTGAAGGACCTGGTTCACCTTGCTTCACCCAGGCCTTTTTTCGTTTAGGATTCTCGTAATGAATCCACTTCTCATCACCAGTTACAATTCGATGCAAAAATCCCTTCCTTTTCTGTCTTTGAAGCAGCAATTCGCAAACGGTTTTTCTTCTTTCAACGTCTTTCTTTTCAATTCATGTGAAACCCAATAAGACATCTTTTGAATCATTCCTATGGCTTTGAGACGTTTGGAAACTGTTGTTTGCTCAACTCCAAATGCTTCTGCAAGTTCGTCCTGCGTTTGACACGAATCCTGATCAAGCAATGCTCTCAATTCTTCATCTTCAAATTCTTTTGGCTGTCCAAATTGCTTTTGGTCTTCCAAGCTGAAATCACCACCTTTAAACCGTGTAAACCACTTCTGACACATTCGCTCAGCTAGAGCATGGTCACCAAACACTTCCACTAAAATATGATGACTTGCGGTAGCACTTTTCTTCATGTTAAAGCAATGAAGAATAACTCCCCGCAAAAACACTTTATCAGGCACAAAATGCGCCATTTTCAGTTGAAGAAAAAATGTTGTTGTTTCCGCTTCAAGCAATTCACATATACTAAACAAGATGCTCAATGACAGTAGTTTTCAACGCATGTTTGGATCAACGAAACTATGGGACAATAAGCCAGTTACGCCATCTTTTGTAAAACCGCACGAATTAATTCCTAGACCAAATATATATACAGTGAAACCTGTCAACTTGGCCACCTCTCTAAGTTGGCCACCTGCTTATCTTGGCCTAGTTCGTCTTGAACCTGCATTTTTCCATAAGACATTCGTTACTTACTACTCTATAAGTTGGCCACCTGTCTGTCTTGGAAGTTGGCCACACTGAAGGAATGTTTATCCTATGATGATAATAATAAATTTACCTGCGTGTCGTGGCCACGCAAAATACCGTTTTGCTATTTTTCTTAACTCTTTCGTATTCCCATATGAGAGGCAGATGTTCTGTATTTGTGACTGGACACAAAAAAGCATAGATTCGCACGATTTGTTCTTGGAGGTCAATGGCCAGAATACTACCCTAATAAAGGGTGGTGAAGGAAGATGTGAATAAGAAAAAGCACGTACAGGAATTCAGGAAATGGTTGTACGTATTTGTTTACCCTTCTGTTTTGGTAAAACCTTTAGCTATATCAGCTCCTCTCATCAGTGGGGAGCTTTAGTAATGCCGGAAAATTCTCAAGGTTAAAACCAACCATCTCAATTGTCAACTATTGGCACCTGTCGGCTTGTCAAAAGATAGCGGAGCTTTTGTGATATGAATTCCCTCAAGATTTTTTCAAAACATCTTTTCCTCTGAGGGAAACAATTCTAGCTCCTTAACAAGAGGTAGTTAAGTACAATATTAGAATGTGCATATCTGCCGAGAAGAATAAAACAAATACGTCTAGAATGAACCACCATTCAGTAACAACTGAAAAGAAGTCATATAAATTGCATATGAATTTCTCAATTTATAACTTAGCTTTTCTTGTTTTCAATCTGAATAACTCAGTGTGCTATAATATCAATTTCAATAAACTGCGTATATACGTTTCTATTTCATGGTTATTTGTGTTATTGTGTTTTCAATTCGAATAATCCAATGTTTCAGACTAGTTTTCAGGAAGAGAAAGGTTTGCACATATATTAAACATGCAATAATATTTTCTAATACTGCATATTTTTATGATTACTCTATATGCATTATTTATAAGTAGCTGTTGTGCCACTGCTTATTAATATTTTACAATCAAGTAATACTAGAAATCCTATTCTAAAAATACACCAACCACACTTGTTTTCTGTAAGTTGGCCACCTGTCTAAGTTGGCCACTTTTCGATGGAACCGATGGTGGCCAACATAGACAGGTTTCACTGTATATATATATATATATATATATATATATATATATATATATATATATATATATATATATATATATATATATAGTTTAAGGACAATAGTCCCTTACCTCATGATAACTAGTGTTATGGCCAGACTTGTTTAAACTTGTTTGTTCATTTATGTTTTATTTATGTTAAAGCTATAATAAGTGAGGAAGCCATAATTCATTGAAGTGTGTTTCTAATTTCTGCAAAATGAATGATAAGTATTAAGGAAACACAAGGTTTAAAAGGATCAAAAAATAGCTTTTTTTTAAATAATTATCGTAGACAAGTTTTGATAGTAAAGTAATATTAAACGAACTGGACGCGCAATAGTTAACTGAATATTTGTGTTACAACTGAGAGAAATATCAGGTGGATATGTTAAAAATGAATTATGTTCAAAATTACCAGAAAGTGAACTTGAGCACTTTGTATATTGAGCACCTTATATATATATATATATATATATATATATATATATATATATATATATATATATATATATATATATATATATATATATATATATATATATATATATATATATATATACTAGTCAATTCAAAAATACATATATTGTCTACATACATAGTTTCCCTCTTCCAACACATCAAACAGGATGATGGCATCTGAGGAGTACGTTGAGGAAAGAGACTGTTTTATTTTCCGTTTACGTTTCCTTGGTAATTCACAGAACAATATTATAAGTACATAACTTTGCCACTAAGTACAATCGAACCTTCTTTCAACGTGAATATTACTGAAAGATCTTATCCTCCAATACGTTCTACTAGTTGTAGAATTCAGATCATGATATAAAATGTAAAAGTTATGGAGAGGTGTTACATGGCGTAATAGGGAATGGAAGTGTAAAGAACAAATTTATAGGGAGAAGAGGTTGAACCACTTTGGCGAAAGAATAATATATCTATAAAACTGTATCCATTCCTTTGTACGAATGTATAAAGTCAGAGCTAGTTGAATATGGCATTAAAATTTCGAATGTTATTGCGTGTTTCTTTGATGGGCGAGTAACGTGAGCGGCTGTTACAACGGTCTTCAAGCGCATTTCTAAAGGGAGTATCCGTATTTAATTTACACTGCATGGGACACGTACTAAATTTGACTGTAGCTGATTCTATAGTAAATTTGCTCCAAGCAGAAAATTTATTTGGTTTAGTAGAGACATTGGCTTTCTTAAGTTCTTGTTACAAGAGAATGGCTGTCTGGGAGAAAGAGGCTAAAAAGAAACAATGCCAGCAGCAAACTGTGGAGGCTCCAAAAGAATTGGTGCCACAGGATGGTGGAGTAAGCATATGACACTTTAATCAATTATTGACGTACAGTTTTTTATAAGTGATACCAACTCAGGAAAATTGACCCATTTGTTGAATGTTTTAAATAAAATATTGAATGGAAGCTTGGATTGCAAATCAAAGTTCGCGGCCATAAATATGATAAAGCAATAGACCAAATTCGAATATGTTTTCATACCTTTTGTCATGCTTCATATTTTTCTGATCACGACTCCCGTTTCAAAATACTTAAAGGAATTGATTACTGTACAGCTTGGAAATTGGTGCAAACTTTGTTACAACAAATCACTGCTAAAATTAGTTCAGAGCACTTTGAATTTCTCACTTGTCAAATCAAAATAGTCGTGAATAGTATTTTAGAGGATGTGGATGATGTAGAAGTTTCTCTGAACTTCGATGAGAAGAGAATTTCGAAGAAAAGTGCCTAGCGAAAAAGAAAAAAAAAGATTAAGTTTTAGAAGTTACTGTAGTTCAGAAACTTAAACAAATCTATTTCCGTATCATCGATTGTGCTACTTCAAGTATTAAAAAAAAAACAATCCAAACATACATTGTGAAAGATTGTTCATGGATCCATAAAAAATCTCTGAAATAGCAGACATTAACGCATTTCCAACAGAAGTCACGCACCATTTGTCACCTAACCTTAGTTTATTTTAAGCTCAGTGGGATCAAAGTGATGAAATTGATGTGAATAACTTAAATGAAGGCGAATGATGTTTCAGTCAGAAGAAGGCGAAGAGAACTATGTCAACTGCTCAGTGAAAAAAAAAGAATGTTCTAGATGCATAGCATGTACCTTTAACATTGTTTCTGTCCTGTCACAATCAGAAATTTTTACCAATTTATATACAACTTACAAGTTTATATTAACTCTGCTCTAAGCGCAGCTAACCTGCGGAAGGGCATTTTCAAAACTTAAAATTGTTAATAATAGATTAGAATAGAATTTTTGCGGTAAACCAAGATTTAATGTCTAAGTTATTTTTTTTATAAATGAAGAACGAGACTTGTTTGTAAATATAGATAAAAATTTGATTATAGATGAAGCAGCAATAACGAGTGAGAAACTTAGGATAAAGTTATTAGTTTAATGTAGCATTTGGACATTAGTCCTATAGATCTGATCTAGGTAGAAGGAGACTTATTTTCTCTGTTAGTAAATGTTGTGTAAATAATATGTCAATATTTTTCATCATCAACAGAATACAGTATTAGATATTCAAACATAATTTTAGAGGTTGGTAGTTTGAAATTTTCTTTTTGTGAATGAATCTAAGTACAATACGTACACAATTTGTATATATTTCTTTGATTTTATAGGATTGTTTATGTAGATGTTTATACGCCTATGCAAAATCTCTATTTTTAAGTTTGAAGTAACCTACGTATTGTAAGTTTCATGTAATAAAGTATGAAAAGTATAATGTATGTCTGGTAGTATTTATTGATTATTTACCTTATATCATTGATCAAGGTATTGAAAATTTGTTTTTTTTTAAAGAATATTAGGGTAGATTTTATGTAATTAGAACATGTAAGCATACTGTAGAAGTTTGCTTTTAACCCTTATTGACACAATCCGGGCCTGGGAGGCCCGGAAGATATTATTTTCGGCTCAAAGTTTCATAAATATATATGTATGGGACTAAGTCTTTTTGACATCATCAGTTGAATATTCAAAGCTGTTATGGTGATAACCTTTCCGTTTTGTACTTTTAACTTTTTGAGCTTTAACGTATTTTCCTTATATACCCCGCTTTTGCACAATCCGGGCCTTGTAGGCCCGAACTCAAATTATTCATTATTTTGTGTACATGCTCTGCCTTTTTTTCTCATTTCCTTCAAATTGTTGAAGTAAATATAATAAATCATATTTTTACTTCTAACTACTAGGTGGCATCACATTTCTTTCACAATTGGAAGTTATTGTTTGGTATTATAATACTCTAATATTTAGGAAATAAATACATTACATATATATACGCACGAAACTAGCAGTTTATATCTTTATGTGTTTGAAAATAGGTCCTGCAAAGATTTTTAGAACATTTTCCGATGGAATCCTGAGTAGTTTTCGAAATAGAGGGTTACCTCTTTCGAAATTTAGTATTACCACATAAGGTTGGTGTAGATCTATTCAATTAGTGTTATTCGTTACTGTGATTTATAAGTATGGCTAGTGAATCGGAAAGTGAAAATATTAGACGGATGTTAGAAGAAGAGGAAGAAAGCGATACTAGTCTATGGTTGAGCAGTGGTGAAGACAGTGATGGTGAGGATTCGAATGTAGGTAATGATACTCATATTGAAAATAGCGAGTACTCAGATACAAGTGAAAGTGCCAGTGAAAATGATACAAGTGAAAGTGCCAATGAAAATGACTCTGATGCAGAGGCAACTAACGGAACATCGAATATTGTAAGTGCAGAATTGCGTTCAAAAGACGGACGTTCTTGGTCAAGTTCTCCTGGCAAAAAATCTCAGACTAGATCTCACAATATTATACGTCCAGCTCCTGGACCACGGCAGGGAACATTTACTGATTCTCCTCGCGCTACGTTTGATTTGTTCATTACACATGACAGTTTGGAAGAAATTGTGTTGTGTTCTAATTTGCAAGGAAGTCGAGCAGCAACTGAGGTACGTAAGAAATGGAGAGAAGTAGACAAGGAAGAAATGTTAGCGTTTTTAAGACTTCTACTTTTGGCTGGCGTCGAGAAAAATTGGAATGTATCAGTCAGAGAACTGTTTCAAAGTTCCGACTCGAACCCGCATTACAACGCTACAATGTCTGTCAACAGATTTAAATGTATTTTAATCTGTTTCCGCCTGGATGATAAGAGAACACGAGAGTTTCGTAAAAAGACTGATAAAGATGCGCATTTGTCCTTTGTGAAACTGTTTCTTAAGAAACTGCGAAAAAGTTGTTATCCCTAGCTAATCACTAACAATTGACGAACAGTTGATTCCATTTAGAGGAAGATGTCCTTTTACTCAATACATGCCTAAAAACCCGCAAAATATGGAATGAAAGTGTTTTGGATGTGCGATGCTAAATCGGGCTATGCTTTTGACGGATATATCTATTGTGGCAGAAAAATTGGCAAACCAGTTCAGAAAGGTCTAGCAGCAGAAGCTGTCAAGCGTTTGGTGTTTTCCCTCAGTCAATATCAATGACGTAACATAACAACAGACAATTACTTCGCAAGTGTTCCTTTAGCCGAATACCTTCTCACAAGAAACATAACAATGGTTGGAACAGTTAGAAGTAACAACAGGAGTATCCCTCCCATCATCAGGCCTAATCATGAAAGAAGTGTTTATTCTTCCGAATTTGTTTTCTGTAATGATGTAACAATGGTCAGTTATGTTCCTAAAAAGAACAAAAGTGTGATTCTCATCAGCAGCATGCATCATGATTCGATGATCGATGATAATCACCAAAAAAAGAAGCCGTAAATCATCAACTACTACAATAAAAATAAAGGAGGCGTCGATTTGATGGATAAAAAAGTTGCGAGAATATTCGTGCAAAAGACAGACGCGAAGATGGCCTTTGGCTTTTTTTCATAAATATGTTAGACGAAGCAGTATTAAACTCTTGTTTTCAAATATCATAGTCCGAATTGGAATATCCAAAAGGAGCATAAGCGAAGGATTTTCACCAAGGAGCTAGCTTATGATTTGATTACACCCCTAATGTTGAGAAAACCTGAATCATCTACTTTGAAAAGGTATGTAAGGGAGAATTTGTTAAGATGTGGTATCAAGATTGAAAGATATGTCACCAAGGCCTGAAGAAAAGGAAAGGAAACGATGTCACTTGTGCCCTAGTTCTAGAGACAAGTAAACCAAAGGGGTATGCTGCAAATGGCAGAATAATGTATGCAGTGAGCATATGTTCGTTGTGTGTGAGCAATGTATGTAATATGCAGTATGTATAGAAATATTTCAAGGTAACAGTGAGCACAAATACCAAATTCACATATATTTTTACAATACTTATACTCTATATATGTTTTCAAAAAAGCGTACATGTAACGTGAAAATTTGCATCCTTTAATGTCGGAAATAAGTTAATTTATTATTACATTCTGCTGTTTATATAATTTACGAATTATATATATATATATATATATATATATATATATATATATATATATATATATATATATATATATATATATATATATATATATATATATATTCCTGTATGTAAAAGTGAACATATCATATAAAATAAATATCCATTTTTTACACTTTCGGAACGATCTCCATTAAATTATGTTCATATGTTCTTACTACAGTGGAAGTGGGCCTCGCAGGCCCGGAAAGTGCAAACTACGATAAGAAAAGGGTAGTGCCATTAAGGGTTAAAATAAAACTCTTATAGAACAATGCGGTAGGTAACATTACTTAAATGGGCCAATAATAATATAATTTAGTAGCATACGCAAGTGGACATTTTTTAAAGGGGCACCTCTAGTTTTCAGTAGCCGAGGGCCCCCAGAGATGCCAGACCGCTCCTGATCCAGATATTAGTTGGACGAAGACTCTTTATAAAAGCCGACCTGTGTATCCCTTTGATGTGATTTGGGAATTCATATCACACACATTTCGGGGATACGTTGGTCGAATTTGAACTCAACGTGAAGAGTTGAGTTAAAAAAAAAAAAAAAAAAACTTACAACAGTATGTAAAGCATGTTTGCATCTTTTCGTATTTCCTTGAGCATGCAATTCCACATCCTCCTCTGCTCAAACTTTATTTTAAAAAAGCACAGAAACAGTGTCAGTTATTAAACATGTATTGAAGTGGGAAAACTCTATCAATATCAAGGTATGTCATGTCATCGCCCATGACACTTTTACGCATCTGGGAAGGATTTTGACATGTACGCATCTGGGAAGTAATCAGTTTAGGATACCCCAATGGACATGAAATGTTTCAAGGAAGGTTATATATATATATATATATATATATATATATATATATATATAACGGAAGAATACATTTTCACTATTGAAATCTTACCCTGACTTACGAAATACAGAATTCGGGCACCTAGTTTTACCTTATTTTAATAGGGTGAAGGACGGACACTTTCGTTAATGGATCACATTCGAATTTTCTCATTAACGCCCTGAACAGGGTACTTGGTACTTGGTGTTTAGTACTTGGAGTCCCTGGTTCAATCTCAGCTCGCACCAAAGGAACTTTCTTAAACCATTATTGAGTAGATGCATTTTCTTGAGATTCTGTCATTTCCTCCAACTTTCTTCATTCCACTATTTCATTCACTCTCATCATCAGCATCTTCTTTATCCTCAGTGCATCATTTTGGCGGTGGCTCATTAAAGAATTCAATTACACTGCAGAAAAGTAGCTTTACTGTATTTTTCCGAATGGTATTATAACAGCCATTCGGTTTCAATATAAACATGCTCCTCTTAAGACTCTATCAGTTGTTACTGCAGCGTATATTTTGGTATTAGAAATACAAACGACGTGACATAGTAATTACAGCGTGTCGCATCATTTGCATCATAACAAAAGCAGGAAGGAGAAATAAAAAAAAATATACGAACAATTATCAAGATTTTAATGAATCATACTGCTGCTGAAGATTTGCATGGTTTATCCTGTCTGCATTGTCCAACGCTGTTTCTGATACTTAACACTTCTTGTTCTCCTCCATAGAGTAATTAAGGTTCAAGGCTATATCATTTTTTGAAACGACAAGCAAAAATCACGAACACCGTTTTTATCTTCTAACGTAATTGTTCTCACCATCAAGATTAATTGTCCATAAAAACAATCTTTATGATTTTTTTTTTATATTTCATTCATTTTCCGATCGTTATTATTATTATGCACTCTTATATTTGCAACTTCTTGAATAGACGTCTATTTCTAAGATTTTCTCTTTCTTCTTTCATTCACTTCTTCAAAGTGATAAATACTAATTCGGTGTTGGGGGGAGAGAATATGATAAACAATTATGCCGAAAGGACATTCATCTAAACGAAACGTGACAAGCCCTTAGAGAGATTTGAATTGTATTTCTTATTCAGCATAAAGGGATTAATGATTAGGAATTAGATTTCTGCTCATTCAGTATCTTTGGCCATGTTAGCCCACCACGTGTCAGAGATGATATCCTTCTGTGTTCACACTATCCAGGAAAAGGGAAGGAAGAAACCGATCTGAGGCCTATATGTTAGGAACCATCCTAGCATTTGCCTGGTGTAAAATTCAAGAAAATCTCACTCAGGATGGCTGACCTGAACAAAGCTTTACACTTTTCAAACGAGTGACTCCACCGAGAATCGAACCCGGGCCTACTAGAGGCGAGAGCGAAAGCGACTACGCTACGCAGGGCCACTAATTCTGCATAAATTTCTAAGAGGTGTTCTAACCTCTAATATCCCACGATGGATAGGCCTTGGTATGATATTTTGATTTTTTTTTCATGAAGGGTTACTGTATTTCAAAATGTTTAAAAAATGATTCATAATGTCGACGTTTTCACAACGTAGACACTCTCTTTGTATTATATACACGCTACAGAGCGTTATAAAGCTATAATTGTCAGGGTATTTTTTGATTTGATTTCATTTTTGAGTTTAACGTCCCTTTCAGCAGCCCAACTATATGAGAATAGATCTATTGATTCACGTGGAATCCGAACCAGATAAGTTCCTGCCGGGAATTGAAGCCGTGTCTCTCATGCCAAAGGCGCGTACGCTAACCGCCTAGTCACGAACGAGCTTCAGTATATTTTCGAATTCTTAATTTTCTCAACATGTTGAACAACTTTTTCCCCTCATTATAATTGAACAATAGTTTGGTAAGTAAATTACGATGTAGCACTCTCCAGTAATGCATTGTTTTGTCCTTACTTTCTGCTTGCTACGAGTGAATTATCTTTGTTATATAATTAAAATGCTGCAACTGCTAAGATGAACAAGCGTGGAGAAAGTTGCCATATTATAGTATTATATATGTACTACTCAATACTGGCATATTTGTTAAAAATACACTACTTCTTATAAAAGCGAACGTCCATTACTACAGAAGCAAAAGCTCACTGATAAGGCTTGTTATGCAAATTAAATTCAGCTATTGCTGTTGCTATTTACTTCCCAAAAATCATGTTCCATATTAGTATTTCTTCTTTTTGGCCTGCCCAATGATCTTCTATCCAAGTTGATTTTTAACACTTAGAACCCTATACACCCCACGCAGGAAACATATCCCGTCTACCTTAGAATGGTTAATAGTAATATTCATTAATTATTATGCCAACTTCTTCGACTAGTTGCAAAATTACATGCACTGGCTCTGGCAGACAATGTAGGTAGTGAAACCTGTTATATTAACTATTTACTATAGTAATTTAGTGTTACGCATCCAGACTTGACATTGTTTTGTATGTTATAAATAATGTAATGTTAGATGACGATTATTAATACTTTTCTGTCCAGAGCATACACTTATTTATTAAAATTGAAATAAGTCGCAACAGTTTCAATAACTTAACATTATCTTCATCAGACGTTAACTGATAATAATAACAAATGGAAATTTATTTCTCTTTTGATCTGATGATTTTACTTCAAATATTCTTTATTCAGTATTTTCAGCCAGAATCCCATAGAGTTGGAATGAGTTCATAGATTGGAAACATATCCACTTATAATAAGCAAAAACAGGTATCAATTACAGACTAGTCTATGTACCTGATTAAGTCTGCTGCTCCTCGTAGAAGCCTTCAAAACAAAGTGTACTTGGTACCCATATTTTGTTTATTTGTTATGTATAACATTGCTACCCCCCACCTAAATAGAAGTGAGCAAAGTATGAATCAACCATTCAGCATCTAGAAAGAAATGTGTTTGTTTGTGTGTGTATCTGCGTGCGTGTATCTGTTTCAAGACAATTTCCGTTAAAATAAGAAATAGAATGAATTTTGACGAAGAAGACATGAATTTGTGTTCATAAGGAAGAATGAAACTATTTTTTTTTTCAGTTTAAAGTTGATGATGGATAAGGAAATGAATTCATCAACTTAAAAACTACCAATGAGCAGAACATTTAACTACTTTTGCTAAAATAATTAGTTTTATTAGTATCCACAAATCTTGTTTTGTTAGCAGAGCAGGCAGTAACGAACTTTTCTCAACAGACCCATGTATTTTACTGCATGCTCATAATTCAGTATGAAAACACTACACTGTTGATATAACGTTGTATAACATGTCCACCGTTCCGTATGTTTCGTTAAATTGATTGTCATGGTACGACAGAGAGAGGAAGGTTTCATGTAACGATAAATGTTTTTACTACAATTAATTATGTTGAGAGCTGTAAAATAGCCACATATTTGGCAAACTAAATTGAAAAAATTAATATTCTTTGCTAGACTTCCTTTGTTTAGAGGAATTATTTTCATTTATATGCAACGTATCTCGTAATATATATATTGTCGTAATATATATATAAATTGTCGGATTTAATTATTAAGTACAAGGCGAAATGTTTAATTTACTGCTCACTGAAAAACACAAGATGGGGGATGCAGTTGTGTGAAACACACTTGTTTCTAATGATGGAATAGCTAAGAAAAGGAAAGTCTAAACAGTTGTCTGGAAGCCTGAAGTCAATATAACATCTGATTAGGAACACATTGCCTTAATGCAAATTGAACTTAACATAATCATTTTTATTTTGAAGTGTCCCATACCGCATACCCTTTTCAATTCTACATCAATGAGATTCAGAATAATATCTGAAATGCTTATTCCCTCCTGAATATATATATCTCAGATTTCATACCTGCATAGACAGTAAAGAAAAATGTGGTTTAAGTCAGGTAATAGAGAAAGCCAATTCCCAATGTACTTTTTCTTAATATCTTGTTCGGGAACCAACATCTACGTAACGGGTATCACCTGTTGCTGCCATTGACTTCAGATATTAAACCCTTCGTCTTTAAATACTGAAAGAAATGATAACAGGCGACTGATGAATATCCTGAAAGGCTTTGTAATGTATTGTATGCAGTAGTAATTCATAGATCGAGTCATTTTCTGCAACATTATAGTAGCTAAATTCCTTGATTTCTTCGGCATCATGGAATGCTGAATCATCATTACATATGATAATTCTAGATCGTAATGAGGCATCCTTTAATATTGATATACATTAAGATTATGTGATGTAGAAAGCGAACTTCACTGTTTAATAATCTTTCACACCCCTTTAATATAACGACAAAACTGGGTGAACCGATATTTCCATATTTCTCCGTGGCGTTGCGTCGCGTTAAACTATGATTAGTTTAATATTTATACTAGTCTTTGGCTAGATTGGGGCTTCACTTTTAAATCGCCCGTTTTCTTGGCCTACGGCCTCGCATCTCTCATGTATTAGCCTTTGCAGCAAGAATGAATTTCATGCATTTGCTCTTAATATTTTCTGATTTTGGCTAGCTTTCAAGAAAAAAGATATATTTTCGCAGACATTTTTGTAAGTAACAAGGAGCGTTTCTTCCCAAAGAATTGAAGTAGAAAATGAGAAAATTCTAACAAATAGTTTATTCCATTTCTTTATTTGACAACAGAAGAAAAAACATTTCATCTAAAATGTAACAATTAAAATATATGGATTGAACATTTCTATCAAATGTTGTCTCTTAACCAATATATATATTGTTTACTATTTATTTCAAATTTCGTAATTCTTTAGAAAATTATTATGAAATTTTAGTAAACATTCTTAGTCAATTAAAATAAATAATGGATTCATTATATTACTTTGATGAATATTGAGGATCAGCACGAGACGAGACCAGACAAGAGCTCCCTTCTCACCTCAGGAATATGATGTCTCGTCTCGAAGGTATACGTATATCTCACCTCGACTTGAATTTCAAGAGTATTTGTTTCAACTTGTGATGAAAGAGATGCAAAATTAACAGTTAATCCTTCATACAGTCCAATTTAATCCTTCAAAATTAACAGTTGAAGTAATAAGCTTTTGTCTCGTCTCATGGACATAACATTTAATAAAATTTGTTCTTTGGTTTACTCTTGTCAATAAAATATATCTGCATGTTAAATAATTGTCTTACTTTTTTCTGTAATTCTGTCGAAACAGATAACGATAGTTTAGAAGTAACTTGCATGATAATAACTGTACGAATGATTACTCTCCAATTATTCGTACATTTTTATCTTAGCATTTCATTTATCGATAATTTTACTAGTGTTATAAAAAATATCCATGTATTTGTACACTATTTTGAAGTTATTTAATGTTTATTCAAAAACAATACTAGTACTTGAAAAATTTCAAAAAAAAATGTACATTATTCATACAATGTTTAAAACTGTTCCTCTTCCGAGTAACTTTCTCACAATTGTTTGTTATTAATTGCAATATATTAAAACAATTTATCTTAACAATAGTAATATCATAATTATTTTGGTTTGAACATAAAAGTTACCAATAATAAAACTATAAGAAAATGTTTAAATTCTTACTTTAATATCTTTGAATGTATTAGAACAATTGCCCTACAAGACAGAAAAAGATGACCAAATATAATATTAGTATCATTTATGAAAAATCTCCAGATCTTCCAAAGCAGATATAAAGCAGAAAATAATTTAATTCTCTATTTTTTAATTATGTTTATGTGGTCCTTCATATGGGGGGATTAAGGGCACAAAGGATTCAAGTCCTATCACTAAGGATGTGAGAAGGACAGACATATGAATTGTATTTTCCTTTTAAATATATGGAAAAGTTAATGTATTTTTACTCTGTAACAGTTATTTATAATATCCGAACATGAATCTTTTAAGCACTTCGAAGCGATAATGTTTATATATATATGTATATATATATATGTATATATATATATATATATATATATATATATATATATATATATATATATATATATATATATATATATATATATTTGGTCTAGGAATTAATTCGTGCGGTTTTTAATAAAAATTGAAGCTTTATTTCAAAAACAAAGTAAATGAATACGTTAACAAAAATATTGTCCATCGCTAGCCACTACTTTCTCCCATCTTTCAGGCAATTTACGGATTCCGTGTCGAAAGAATTCCTCATCTTTTGACGCAATCTAATCAAAGATCCATTTTTCGATATTTTCTGAAGAAGTGAACCGCTGTCCAATCAAATCGTTATTCATGCAATCGATCAAGTAGTAGTCAGACGGAGCAGTGTCTGGTGAATATCGCGGGTGGAGTAACACTTTCCATCCGACATTTTCCAAATAGGTTTTGACCGGTTTTGCGACATGTGGTCGAGCGTTATCATCTTGATAAATAAGTTTATTATGCCTGATATTCCATTCTGGTCGTTTTCAGGCCAGAGCTTGCTTCAAACGCATTAATTGTTGTCGATAGCGGTGTCCATTAATAGTTTCACCAAGTTTCAGAAGTTCATAGTACACCACACGTTTCAAATCCCACCATATATACAGCATAACCTTTGCACAATGAATATCTCGTTTCGGTTGTGAAGGACCTGGTTCACCTTGCTTCACCCAGGCCTTTTTTCGTTTAGGATTCTCGTAATGAATCCACTTCTCATCACCAGTTACAATTCGATGCAAAAATCCCTTCCTTTTCTGTCTTTGAAGCAGCAATTCGCAAACGGTTTTTCTTCTTTCAACGTCTTTCTTTTCAATTCATGTGAAACCCAATAAGACATCTTTTGAATCATTCCTATGGCTTTGAGACGTTTGGAAACTGTTGTTTGCTCAACTCCAAATGCTTCTGCAAGTTCGTCCTGCGTTTGACACGAATCCTGATCAAGCAATGCTCTCAATTCTTCATCTTCAAATTCTTTTGGCTGTCCAAATTGCTTTTGGTCTTCCAAGCTGAAATCACCACCTTTAAACCGTGTAAACCACTTCTGACACGTTCGCTCAGCTAGAGCATGGTCACCAAACACTTCCACTAAAATATGATGACTTGCGGTAGCACTTTTCTTCATGTTAAAGCAATGAAGAATAACTCCCCGCAAAAACACTTTATCAGGCACAAAATGCGCCATTTTCAGTTGAAGAAAAAATGTTGTTGTTTCCGCTTCAAGCAATTCACATATACTAAACAAGATGCTCAATGACAGTAGTTTTCAACGCATGTTTGGATCAACGAAACTATGGGACAATAAGCCAGTTACGCCATCTTTTGTAAAACCGCACGAATTAATTCCTAGACCAAAAATATATATACAGTGAAACCTGTCAACTTGGCCACCTCTCTAAGTTGGCCACCTGCTTATCTTGGCCTAGTTCGTCTTGAACCTGCATTTTTCCATAAGACATTCGTTACTTACTACTCTATAAGTTGGCCACCTGTCTGTCTTGGAAGTTGGCCACACTGAAGGAATGTTTATCCTATGATGATAATAATAAATTTACCTGCGTGTCGTGGCCACGCAAAATACCGTTTTGCTATTTTTCTTAACTCTTTCGTATTCCCATATGAGAGGCAGATGTTCTGTATTTGTGACTGGACACAAAAAAGCATAGATTCGCACGATTTGTTCTTGGAGGTCAATGGCCAGAATACTACCCTAATAAAGGGTGGTGAAGGAAGATGTGAATAAGAAAAAGCACGTACAGGAATTCAGGAAATGGTTGTACGTATTTGTTTACCCTTCTGTTTTGGTAAAACCTTTAGCTATATCAGCTCCTCTCATCAGTGGGGAGCTTTAGTAATGCCGGAAAATTCTCAAGGTTAAAACCAACCATCTCAATTGTCAACTATTGGCACCTGTCGGCTTGTCAAAAGATAGCGGAGCTTTTGTGATATGAATTCCCTCAAGATTTTTTCAAAACATCTTTTCCTCTGAGGGAAACAATTCTAGCTCCTTAACAAGAGGTAGTTAAGTACAATATTAGAATGTGCATATCTGCCGAGAAGAATAAAACAAATACGTCTAGAATGAACCACCATTCAGTAACAACTGAAAAGAAGTCATATAAATTGCATATGAATTTCTCAATTTATAACTTAGCTTTTCTTGTTTTCAATCTGAATAACTCAGTGTGCTATAATATCAATTTCAATAAACTGCGTATATACGTTTCTATTTCATGGTTATTTGTGTTATTGTGTTTTCAATTCGAATAATCCAATGTTTCAGACTAGTTTTCAGGAAGAGAAAGGTTTGCACATATATTAAACATGCAATAATATTTTCTAATACTGCATATTTTTATGATTACTCTATATGCATTATTTATAAGTAGCTGTTGTGCCACTGCTTATTAATATTTTACAATCAAGTAATACTAGAAATCCTATTCTAAAAATACACCAACCACACTTGTTTTCTGTAAGTTGGCCACCTGTCTAAGTTGGCCACTTTTCGATGGAACCGATGGTGGCCAACATAGACAGGTTTCACTGTATATATATATATATATATATATATATATATATATATATATATATATATATATATATAGTTTAAGGACAATAGTCCCTTACCTCATGATAACTAGTGTTATGGCCAGACTTGTTTAAACTTGTTTGTTCATTTATGTTTTATTTATGTTAAAGCTATAATAAGTGAGGAAGCCATAATTCATTGAAGTGTGTTTCTAATTTCTGCAAAATGAATGATAAGTATTAAGGAAACACAAGGTTTAAAAGGATCAAAAAATAGCTTTTTTTTAAATAATTATCGTAGACAAGTTTTGATAGTAAAGTAATATTAAACGAACTGGACGCGCAATAGTTAACTGAATATTTGTGTTACAACTGAGAGAAATATCAGGTGGATATGTTAAAAATGAATTATGTTCAAAATTACCAGAAAGTGAACTTGAGCACTTTGTATATTGAGCACCTTATATATATATATATATATATATATATATATATATATATATATATATATATATATACTAGTCAATTCAAAAATACATATATTGTCTACATACATAGTTTCCCTCTTCCAACACATCAAACAGGATGATGGCATCTGAGGAGTACGTTGAGGAAAGAGACTGTTTTATTTTCCGTTTACGTTTCCTTGGTAATTCACAGAACAATATTATAAGTACATAACTTTGCCACTAAGTACAATCGAACCTTCTTTCAACGTGAATATTACTGAAAGATCTTATCCTCCAATACGTTCTACTAGTTGTAGAATTCAGATCATGATATAAAATGTAAAAGTTATGGAGAGGTGTTACATGGCGTAATAGGGAATGGAAGTGTAAAGAACAAATTTATAGGGAGAAGAGGTTGAACCACTTCGGCGAAAGAATAATATATCTATAAAACTGTATCCATTTAATATATATATATATATATATATATATATATATATATATATATATATATATATATATATATATATATATATATATCTTTACAGCTGTTTGTGTTATTGATTCTTTTCGACTTCGTTTTACTTACGAGCACCTTCGCAACTTTCGAATTTCCGCCTTTATAGCTCCACACGTCTCTCTAATACAAAAATATTCCCTTTTTAGAAAATGACTAGCTTGAATGGAAGGGTTGGATAGAAAAAAAAATCAGTTATTCTATTATTTTCTTCTGTTATATGGAAAAAAATTCTCAGTTTCAACTTTATTGCATATTTGACACCTTTATAATATAATGATTTATGAGAATGAAACAATGGCACATACTACTACCTCCAAAGAAAAAAAAAAAACTTCTCTTTCTGACTACACATTTGAAATTCCGAAAGTGAACTTTTCATGTATGTTCAGGTAGACAAATATTATATCCGAAATATTTTGTTAGGAGTTGCTGCTACTGTGCTAATTCATCTTGACATTTTTTTCTTTTTATTCGTACGCGTAGGTGAGTACCTGTTATAATTAGACAGGGGTAGAGAAATTCCTTGGGAAATATATACAATTAAACCACAGAGAGTAACTAATTAAATAAACTTCGGAAAGCGGACATCAAAGTCTTCTTCTGGAAGGTGTATTCGTGTCTACAAGATCTCACTCTTTCAACCTTCGTGGCTTTCAACTTGGCTGGAGACGAGAATGGGGAAGTAGAAAATTCTCACCTAATTAAATTATGGAGGAAACAATCTGATTTACTATTCAATACATAAACGTACCTGCTCTGTAGCTACTGCCTTTCTTGGCTTTCAGTTCGCCTCAACATCCACTGTAGAATTACACAGCATTTTCTTCGTTTCTTGTCATCTATCATATTTTCATTATAAGAAAGTTATTGGTGAGTGGCACAATACTTCTCTCTAATACGAAGGTCCCTAGTTTGATGCCAGTCCATTTGGTATTGTGATAGACTAGGGTTGCCAGAGGTCCCGGTTTCCAAGGAAAGAAATTTCCACTTATTATTATTGTTTTAAAATCCGTTATTAGCTTTAGTCTTCTGTTTCGGAAAGCATACTAACTGCGCCTGTATATACTTTACGACCTAGAGGAAAAGGGTTTAAGAAGTTTGCGAACATTACCGTAGCGAAGGGATAGGGATTTAGAATACCTTAATAATAAAACCACAATTTTGCCAGCAATGAGTTAGAGCAGTGGAAAAATATTGTGTAATAGCAAAACTCGTGTTCTTGTGAAGGGATATTTTAAGCTTTTGCTGGCCATATTACTTTCCGAGATAATCTTATAATTCGAAAAATTTCTTACATGTCTCATACATTTGATGTGAATAATTTGCTTCATTTCTTGAACAATTCACCGCTAGTATTGTAAGAAAAATATGGAAGGTTAGCTGAGTGTCTTTCGCATTTAAAGCTGTAGTCTTACATCTAAGTTTCATTTGAAATCCTACTTCAACGATGACAAAACTGAGTTGTCCTCAACATGCTTTCCCGTGTGTGGATAAATACTTCTAAAAATCCTGTGCATATACTCAATAACTTTGGATTTACATATTTTCCTTTAGCTGATAAAATTTTCAGTAATTTTCAGGTCACAATTCCGTAACAACTTACTCTAGCGCAAGAAGTTGCAGTTAAACACATAAAGTCGTGTATCTTCCTTAATTTTGATATTTTTTTCTGATAAATTTTTGGAGAGCCTGCGTAAGATTTTAAATCAATGTACATTTTGTTCACGTACCAAATTTAGCGTAGATTATATTTTCTTGGTAAATGCTAAATTTGTATTTTTTTTAGGGTCGGGTTTCTGACAGGTGATGATGCAATAAAGAAAAAAAGTTTCTCTGAGATCATAAATGGGGGAATGCGTTGTAATTGGCACAGCATTTAGGACCTGTTAAACACAACAAATTGGAATTCGAAATAAAGGACACCAGGCAGCTCTTCTTATGCTGCCTTTTCACATTCTTTATATGTCTCTTGTGGAGTTTCGTTTGTGTTAACTGTGTATAGAATGAACTTGAAATAGGGTTGCCATATTACACGATTTTAGCGTGTACCACCCGATATTCGAATCTTATATTCGTCCCCCGCTTAATCATCTCTTAATCACGCAAAACCACCCGAATTTTTGGATTGAAGAAAAATTTAAGACGACCTTGTTGATATGTTCTACGTAAACCGCTACATTTCTGTATCAATCACAATCATGATTGAGTTAAATTTGGGCTTGCGCTCAGACTCAGGCTATGAGCTACTTGGTGTCACGTCAGAATGGCCCGGACAAAAGAGCGAGGGCAAAAAGGCCCGAGTCAAAACGGACCCTCGTCAAAAGGGCCCCGGTCATAAGGGCCCGAGTCAAAACGGCCCCACGTCAAAAGAGCCCCGCGACAAAAGGGCCCGAGTCAAAAAGCCTCGCGTCAAAATGGCCCGTGTCTAAAGGGCCCCGCGACAAAAAAGCCAGAGTCAAAAGGGCCCCGCGACAAAAGGGCCCGAGTCAAAAGGGCCCTGCGTCAAAAGGTGCCGGGTCAAAAGGGACCCTGGCAAAAGGGCGCGAGTCAAAAAGGCCTTGCGCCAAAAGGGAAGGAGTCAAAAGGACCCGCGATAAAAATGCCCCACTTCAAAAAAGCCTGAGATACAAGGTCTGTATGATAAGTAATGAGACTCGCCGCGCCGCGGCGCGCGTGTCGCTGGAGCGGGTTTGTCGGTGATGGAGGATGTAGGGGGGGGGGGTCCGAGCAAAGCAACGCACCGCGCGTCAGTTGGCTCCGAGCCTTAGTGGAGCGCGGACAAGCCTTGGACAAAGCCCTTGTGAACATTCTTGTCACGGCGGAAAATCAACAAACATGGAGGGTTCCATCGAACAGCGTTATGCGATCAAATTTTGCGTTCGCCTGGGGAAAACGGCTACTCAGACGCTTTCTCTCATCACGGAGGCCTACAAAGAGGAAGCCCTATCCAAAGCCCAGGTGTTTCGTTGGCACAGTGCGTTCCGGAACGGCCGGGAAAGCGTTGAGGATCTGGAGAGGGCTGGACGCCCGACAACAGTGACTACGGACGAAACTGTGGCAAAAGTGAGGGATCTCCTGAACTCAGACCGTCGATTATCGTTGAGATTGATTGCTGATGAACTCGATATGAACCACACAACAGTGCACAAGATTGTGACGGAACAATTGGGAATGAGAAAAATCTGTGCGAAACTGGTGCCGCGAGTGTTGACTGACGAACAAAAGCAACGACGTGTTGATTGTTGTCAGGAACTGTTGAACCTCATGAACAGTGACCCTAACTTTGAAGATGACGTCATAACAGGTGACGAGTCGTGGGTGTTCCAGTACGACCCTGAAACGAAACGTCAAAGCGCGGAGTGGCACACTCCTGCGTCCCCGCGCCCCAAGAAGGCCAGAATGTCGAAGTCAAAGGTGAAAACAATGTTGATTGTTTTTTTTGACAATGTGGGGGTGGTCCACAAGGAGTTTGTACCCCAAGGACAAGCCGTCAACGCCGCCTTCTACAAACAAGTCCTTGAGAGACTGCACAGGAGCGTCAAGCGGAAAAGACCGGCGATCGCTAGCCGGTGGAAGTTGCATCACGACAATGCCCCTGCCCACACCGCCTTCTTAGTGACCTCCTTTTTGACCCGGATTGGGGTGGAAGTCCTTCCACAACCACCCTACAGCCCAGATGTGAGCCCGGCCGACTTCTTCCTCTTCCCGAAGCTGAAGCCACGCTTGAAAGGAACCCGTTTTGCAGACGTCACAGCCATCCAAGCAGCCGTGACCACATTTCTAAAGGACATGCCGGCTGCTGACTTCCAGGGGGCGTTTGCAGCGTGGAAACATCGATTGCAGAAGTGCATCGACGCAAGAGGAGAGTACTTCGAAAGCTTTTAAGTCCCTGTACAGATCAGATCAATAAAACAATGTTTCCAGACCTGGTCTCATTACTTATCATACAAACCCTGTATAGCCTGAAAAGCATGAGAAATATAAAATGCTTATTTGATTAAATTATTCAGTAGACACCTCCTGATTTGTCTTAAAAGAACGTACATGTAGATCTGTATATAGTGTTAGTCAAAGTTATTACGACAGCCCAGTTACGATTCATGTGAACAAAGAAAAATGTTGCAGGTAGGTATTGATAAGTGCCGTGTCGTGGTGCGGGTGAGCGGGGAAACGGCCCTGGCTGCCGAAGTAAGGTGACGCAAAATTCGGGAGTAAGAAATAAAAGGAAAGAAGGAAAGAAAAAGAAAGAGGAAAAATCACTTGGAATATTTTAGATCAAAGGCAGATAGTGTTACTCATGTTAGGAAAATCTATGTACACCCAACCACAAAAATATCTGCCCCCGAAATGCTCTAATTCCATAACTTGGGGTCCAGGTAATTTGCAGTTGTGAGAACGCCTAGACAGATGCAACCCAATTTATACGTAACTTTTCTCCGCACTAACAGCAGTTGGTAGAACTTTATGCAAGTAAAATTGTGAGTAGATGACGCACAAAACATTTCTCCATTTTGTGATGAACCTCTCTGGTTAAGAGCGTGTTGTCCAATGAACATCAATATTGTTGTGTATGTAATGTATTATTTCACTATATACTGTATATTCAAACAAATAAAAATACTTATCACACATGAATCAGAAAATGCTTGAAAGTAGACAAAAATATCAAATCTAGAACAACTGCTGGAAATAAGTTAGTAAATGATTGCCTTCATTGAGAGACCTTCTCCAATTATCCTCATTCCAACATCTTTCTCTTTCTGGAGGAGAGAAAATCTTGCTTGTCACACTGAGTATGTATTGAAATCGAAATTGAAACATTTGAAAAAGTTAGATCCTGATCGGGATTTGAAGCGGGTCCGCCGAATATAAGTTCAATGCGCTAAACACTTACCTACCTCGTCATTTAATCTGCCGCCTAAACTATTAGCTAGTTGAAAGCATTGCATGTGAGACTATACACAAAATATTCGTACTAATACTCGTATAAGCAAACGTTCCTTATGAGTGTCGCAATGACTTACTCAAGGTTTCCTTCTTTAACTCAAAAACAAGTGATATAGACTTTCGTCAATGAGGAAAATATCGCGAAGCGTTCAAGATGAGACTACCTCATCGTTTTTAACTGGTCCCGATTTACATTACTGCAATTCTTCCTCACCGTAACTTCTAATTTCTAAAGAAGGAAAGCCGGCAGACATTATTTCCGCATTCTTTGAATTGCATCAACACGTGTAGAAATGGTGTGTGCTATATTTATCTAACATAGCTACTAGTTTATTTTCTTATCTTTGTATTAAGTGTGAAAGCAGAGAACTGCCATTTCAGTGACCCGGGTTCGAATTCCAGCGTGACATTTATATTTTCTTTATTCGAAGGTATTGTTTACGTAATTGATATTGTAATTCTGTTATTATTATTATTATTATTATTATTATTATTATTATTATTATTATTATTATTATTATTATTATTATGCGTATAATTGTATGAATTTCGATGGCAACTGTCGCCGAATATTAGAAAGTGAATATGGGAGAACTATGAAATAAAGTAAAGAGATGCGCGTAATTTTATCATAAAATTATATGGCGAACGAATTTTCTCTTATCGCAAATGGTTATCCTCGAATATACACGGTTAAAGGAACACTCTGTTGGTCAAATTAATGGAAGTTTCTAGACAAGTATTGGCCACCGGCAGAAAAAAATACTGAGTAACTGCAAGTCGAGTACATACTATTGTACAGGAGTATGCTCAAAGACCTTTAGTGAACTATCTTCGTGGCTTGGCTCACAATTTTAATTTGCAATCCACGTAAGCAGCTTGAGACAAATGTCAATCGTATTTGGCATTTGGAAAGTTAAGCAAAAATGATAATAATCTTATGTCCAAAAGACGTTGGAAGAATTTGAAAGCAGATGAAAGTAGCCAGAATTTTTCAATGTAAGTTCACATACTGCGAATTGGGACTAATAGGGCTAATGTCAACACGAAGTAGTTTTGAGTATATATAATATTTATATTAACAATAGCTTTTCTTGCAAAAGAAAATATCCATTTATAGGCGTTAAAATTTGAAGAACATCTCATTTTCTGCCAAAAAGTGACGTTGGCCCTTTTAGACCCAAATCACACACATACACACACACACACACACACACACACACATATATATATATATATATATATATATATATATATATATATATATATATATATATATAACATAATCGATAAGATATGAAAAATTTTCTTTGTAAGGATTCGTGTTAAGTAAGCACTTTTCAAATATCATAAATGTAAAATGTTTATGTCAAAAATACTTTTGTTAGTAATGTTTGCTTTTTTTTCCACTCTTTTTATCTTATTGTAAGGCTTTATGCAACATTAGTGTTAGAACGCTTAGCTCTGCTGTGTAGGACTACTGGTTCGATTCACGGTCAATAAGTTTGTGGTAAACAATATTGTATCCGTGAGTTTTCCCGGGGTACCCTCGTTTCCTTTCGATTTCACCCGTTCTTTCATCATCATTCACTTGCTTTAATCATCGTCATCCTAAAGGGCATAATGTGGGACGTTAAACTGAAAGTCTGAAAGTTACCGGAGAATACCATGTCATTTACGACAATATTGCTGTCATCGATATTTCATATCATTACATCGCAAAATTCAATGCGGTGATCAAAGTCGTCTTCCGTTATTTCATGCATTAAGCGCATTCTCCTAGGGTTTAAACTAATACCGCCTTATGCAGAGTCGTTATGACGTATGATTAGCGTCATTCTGAAGGTTTGACTACTGCAGGAAACATATGTTAATCGAACTCTTTAGTATGGTACTAATCATACTTCAGAGCGACTTTACATAAAGCCCATAGAGTATTAAAATGCATTGCTCTGAACTCTGGGAAACACCTAGCTTGTTAGCAACTCTGGTTATCAATGAATGCGGAATTTCCACAAAAGATTGTAAATTCAAAGAAACTGCCAAATTGCTACATTATTTTGTCCTTCCTGATCGCATACGGTACCTTTCTGCAAAAGATTGAATGGTCTCTTAGGCAGTTGACTTTGAAATTGGGTTACGTTCGGAAAATGTAGCATTAAATAACTGTTGTATATCTGTATATGATGTCTTCCTATCCTATAACCGGTGTCACGTCAGAAGGGCACGAACAAAAGGGAGAGGACAGAAAGGCCTTAGTCAAAAGGGCCCCAGTCATAAGGGCCTGAGTCAAAAGGCCCTGATCAGAAGGGCCCTGGTCAAAAGGGCCCCGTGACAAATAGTCCCCACGTCAAGAAATCTGAGATATAGCCTGCAAAACTTCAGAAGTATAAAAATACTTATTAGATGAAACATATTACGTGGATATACCTGTTTATTTGTGTTGAAAGAACATACGTGTGGAAAAAATATTGATACATACGTGTGGTATTGATGCGAAAACTACATTAAATGGGGTATGGACTTCATGGCAAATACTTTGGTTCCACGATATTTGATATCACACAATATCTTTTGAATGGAAAGAGGTGGGTTTGCCACATAAATGTAGGCTATAATGTTCCCACAGATGAGAAAAATAACTCTTTTTTTAAATCTATCCTCATTCGTTTGCGTGATAGGGTGCTACGTTTGACATTTCTATCTAGTAGAACAAAGTATCTGGACAGGCAAAAAACACGTAGACGTAGAAAAGTAAAAAGTTGCAGGTGTGTTGATGCGAAAACTTCACTGAGTGAGGGCGTGGACATAATGACAGCCATCTTGAATTCCGCCATATGGGAAATCACATAATATTTTTAAATGGAAAAGAGTATGTTTAGCACAAAAATTTAGGATTGAATTTTCCCACAAACGAGAATGATTCATTCTTTACCAATCCTCATTCTTTTACGAGGAAAGTGTGCTATGTTGGACATTAGTGTGTAGTAGGCAAAGTATCAGGACAATAAAATTATAATGTGGCGGAGGAAAAGCAAATGTTGCAAGTGTGTGTTGTTGCAAAAACTACATAGAATGGGGATGTGGACACTGTTGATCACATAAATATTCAGATATTACTAAACAAAGTACTATTAAATGTCCTCTAAAATTATTTTATCCCTCCAAGTTAATACAGTTAGTATTTCATAGCAAACAGACAACGATGTATAACTTTCTTTAAGCATTTCGGCATCGTTATTACAATTTTCCTGGTGTAGTGTGGGGAAATTTTGTTCCAATCTGTACGTAATGCTTTTCTCAAATCTTCTTTCACCGTAACTCGTATATATTGACCTTACGTTGCAATTCGTTGCAAAGTTTCTCAATGGGATTAAAGCCGGTACTGTGGGGTGGGGTTTCGCGCACTTATGGGCAGTTTTAAAGCAATATTTTCTTTACAATATATACTTTGTTTGGGATCAATATCTTGATAAAATTAGAAGTCCTTCTAAGAACGTTAAGATATTTTCTCTTTTATCAGAATCCCATCAATACACGCTAACTCTGCAACGTCTGGCGAACATATACTACCCAAACTATTACATTTCCTCCTCTGTATGTTACAGTAGGCTGGAAGTTATTGACATTTATTTCTGTATATACTTGTCGAAAAACTATTATTCTACCATCATATTTGTGCAGGTTTAACTTAAATTCGTCGTTAAAACACATTCACACCAGTTTTTGTTTATTTTCGAAAGCTCTAGAAAATTTAATTATCTTATATTTCTTAATTTGAGTAATACATGGTTTCTTTCTTTCAATTTTACCATTATATCCTTCCCGTATTAACTCTACATGGTACAATACACTGACCAGAAGAAACATCGTTATCACCCACTACTATTCGAACGAAGTTGTTGAGCTCTACCAAATATTCGAAACTGCAAATTAAAAGCACTCTATTGCTTTATATCCGTAAAGTAACAATTAATCACAAATATACTTACTATTAAAATATGTTATACATATGTGGTAACTTCTCAAAATTTTGCAAACGCAAACAAACGAACAGAAACGTTAAGAACACAACGATGTACTATTTATTAGTTGCCTGTCTAAATACTTTCTTCTACTAGAAACAAATATCAAACTTAGCACACACTAACGCGTAAATGAATAAGGATCGGTCAAAAGTCGACTCAGTTAGGGATGCGCACGAGAAGAGTCGAGACAGAATTTTCCTGAGAAAATTCGAGTCGAGACACAGCGCTTCCAATCGAAAAATGCACATTTTTCAAGTCGAGACATCATATTTACAGTACATTTTTGAGACGAAACAGCGTCAAATCTTGTCTTGTGCGCATCCCTAATTGAGATTATGGTTTGTAGCAAGATTCTAGCCTAAATTAATGTGACATAAATACCCCTGTCTATTTGAAAATATTCTATGGTATATAGTATGCGGAATTCAAGTTGGCTGCCATGATCATTTAACGCACTTTTAACACCAATACCAACCTGTAATATTTACTTTTCCTTTGTCCATTTGTGTCTTTGTTACTGCCCTGTGAGGATACTTTTTTCTATTAGATACATATGTCAAACACCCTGTCTCATAAACAAATGGTAATGTGTCACAAATGAGTTCACATTCTCATTTGTAGAAATATAAATCCTAAACTGAAGTTTAAAATCATAGCTTTTTCCATTAAAAATGTGCGATCCGCAATATAGTGTAATTCAAAATGGCTTCCACGGTGACCACACTCCAAGCCAATGCAGTTTTTGCAATAATACCAATTGCGACATTTTTCCTCCGTCCACACGTGTCGTTATTATTGTTCTGTCCCAATACTTTTGACTAAGCCTGTATGGAAACCCACATGCATGTTCTTACACCAAAATTAAAGAAACGTTTTCAAGATAATATTATTCATATAATACGCGTTTTTCTACTTTGATTCAGGGGCAGAAATTGAATTTTATTACTAATTGAGCAGTCATAAATAGATAGTCTGATTGGGCTATGTCTCGAGAATACAAACTCAGAGATATGGTATGATATGATTTTCCCTTTCAGCAGCGAGGCTGTATGAGATGTGGACCTACTGATTAACGTGGAATTCAAACCACATGAGATCCCGCCGGGAAGCGAACCCGGGTCTCCCACGTCTACAAACTCAGAGAGACGCGGTTGAAAGTAAACTTTCATCGAGAACCAAGTTAAGCAATAGGGATTGTTGCAGAACAAGCAGCAACCAAACAAAATTAAAATCATCATTCAAGTTTCCTTTTTGTCTCTAATAACCACTGATATTCTTCATTCTGTTGGACAATGAATTTTAGTTACTAAGGTGGCAATATCCCCTCGTGCATCTTTGATTTCCACTCCTGTTTTGATTTCAGGCTTTCTGGCTGTGGGACTATTTCTACCCGGGCCCTTTCAACTCAAGCCTTTTTTCGCGGGGACCTTTTGACATGAGGCCCTTTTGACTCGGGCCCTTTTCTCGCGGGGCCGTTTTGACGTAGGGCCCTTTTGTCCGGGCCCTTCTGACACGGAATCCTTGTATTTTATGAAGTCATGAATAATTCAAGTATGCATGTCACAACATCCACAAAGGAATATTCATTTGTATAGAACATCTAGTACATTACATTAAAACACACGAACTACACAAAGAAAACCACTGTGCATTCGAGCAAATCTCTTATCTGCAAACGGCTCTGCCCACCTAGATAAGCACACATTCACCCAGCACGGATTTTCATTCTGAAGTGGTTATTCCTCAACTTCTTCATCATCTTATTTTGTTCACTAAGGCAAAAGTAGATTGATTGATTAATTTTTGTTTAACCCCCCAACCACGAGCGAGGCTATTTGAAAATTGGGCTTACATTTTCATGTGGAATCCGAACCACGTAAGCTCCAGCCCGGAATCGAGCCAAAGTTTTCCACTCAAAGAAAAAAAATTTCTAGGATTAAGGAGAATTCTTGGATAAAATACTTTCTGGTGGGAACACCATGGTAAGACTGGAGTGCAACTTATAGTACTGGCCCTTCCGTACTATATTATGCCATCTAAAAAAAAGAAAAGAAAAATAAAAGAAAAGAAAAGTAGATTACATGCTTTGTCAAACATCTGTGGAAAAACATTTTAGTTGTCCACTGATCATAACTTACAAGCTTTTTCATGGTAGCGGAGACAAATGCGTAATATTTGACATTGTACTTTGAAATACAAAAAAAATGTAGTTTTTTAACGAAACACGACGTGAAGAATATTTTCCACTGTTCAACATAAGTTATATGTTTACATTGTGTTTACCATTTAATAGTTTGTCACTCTTTATTATGTAACTAAATTTGCAATCAAAATCGAAAGCTTGCAGTTACTATCTTCTTGTTTTCAGTGTATGTAGAACTTTGTACTGGGATACTTCTCTGATGTGCACGTTAAAGATAAGTTGAAGGTTTAACGACTCATTCCTTCACTCTATTTTTTTGAAGCTCTCTCTCTCAGAAATGGATTGAATTTTTAGTCTTAGGAAGGGAATCGAGACTAAAAATGATAAAGTGGTTCCTTGTATTTTGTATTATCTCAGTTCCAAGCTTTGTTTTATACATGATTGGTACAGAGTATACACTATGTGATCAAAGGTATCCCGATACCCCCAAAACTAACGTTTTTTATATTAGTGTGCAGTCGCCCCTTGTTGGTCTGAGAGCTCAGATGATGAGTTAATGATTGACGTGTTTGGGGATGTCAGATCCGACAAGTTGCGCCCAGGATTTTGTAAATATAGAACTTAACAAAATGTGAGGTACGGGATCTAACCTGGGTTGCATTTAAATGAAATCCAACACGTACAAAAGAAACAGACTGTGATGTTAAAGGGGGTGAAAAGGGGCAAGAAGGGAGTAACTTTCGGGATAGGTTAATCTACTCGCACTTACTTGCAGGTCTGATCGTTGTCCTCTCCACGATTCCTCCAACGGGCCGACGTCCGTCCATCCCTCTGTTTGGCTGGCTGGTCGTTCAAGTAACCAAAGTTAAGAGTCGGGGAAACCCGGACTGAGTAACCAACTTCGCGAAGACCGCAACTTTAGACAAACTTATAACTTCTTCTTAAAAAGCAATTCATCGTCGTTGAATCAAAGGTGCTCTCTAAGATAGAGCAAGGCTATCAATCGTCAATTTCAAATGTAGCTAGCGGTCTACCTTCTATCTCGTCCCTCGCTCCATGTCGACTGTCCCTTCCGATAGTCTCTCAATCCATTTTGTCTGGCGTTCCTTCCGGGTTCATATCCTCGGTTATTCACTTTGATTTGTGTCTCGATGGAAAAAAGTGCATGCTCGTAGATTAACCAAGGTAAAGTGATGATAGGAATGCGGACGGGGAAGCAATCTGTTATTTTATTAACTGAAAAATTTACAACGTAAGAAATGAATGGCAGACAGCAAAGGCAAATGAACTTAGAAAAAACAAGTCGATAGGTGATTTAATTTGAAACGAATGATGATGCTTTTGACTGAGATGTTCTTTTAAAATAAAATGTCCCATTGTTCAAAATAAGAAACTTTTCCATATGTCCAAATACACATATCTTCACATCCCCCCCCTGAAATCAAAGTCCCGAATGAAAACATTTCGGAGACAAACAAAAAAAATCACTTTTTTAGAATTTCTGTTAAAAAAAAAAAACTTAAGCATCTTTGTAGTTTCATTCAGTCTTCATGATAAAAACACAGCAGCAAATATAGTCTGAAAAGAATCATATGATAAGAAATGATGAGTACAGCAGAAATGTTCACACACTAACACAGTTGACAGCAGAACAGTCCATGCCAAATGACGTAAGCACAGCAAGGTCGATGTTGTAAACACAGCATCTCTAAGCATAAAATGTAGGTCTGGAAATCACAGGTACAATGTCCTTACACATCACATAACTGGAAAGTTCATTCAGTACAAGTAGATTATAGGAGTAGGGTAGACAGGTATATGATAGTAACATCACAAAATTTAGGGGATACAGTCAATGACTGCCCAAAACACGTAAGATATGAGAATAGGGACAATAATTGGATAAAATGATGGAATGAATAAAAATTGACGAAAAATCAGGGAAAAAAAAACAAAAGTAATAACTAAACCATAATCCATACGTATATATCTATATATAGTAAATAAAACTCCAATTCCAATAAAATTGTAACTCTATAATCAAAATTATTATTACGCGGTAGAAGAAAAATTAATCTAGCTACCCATAGAAAGAACAGATAAAACAACACAAAAGAATGTTGATTTCAGGTTTTAGAAAAACGAATTGTGGAGAATTTAGTTCCACAATGTCCGACGTATTGGCAGAGTTATAGCCCTCTGCACTGGCTATTAAAAACCTTAAAAGAAATCAACATGACAGACTATCACCAAACATATTCCTAAATCCCTAACTAATTATGCGCTAAAAGAAAAGAAACTTCTTTCTTCTTATATGAAAGTAAAAGTACGTATACCCACAGGAAAATGTGGAATTAAGTCAAATCTACAAATATACAAAAATATACATCAAATAAGCACAAATCTTCATCATACATAAATCCCAAGTCATCTTCATGATGAAATACACAAATTTATTATATACACTGCAGGCGATGAAAAATTGATCATTCCAAAAGATCACTAAAATCACACAAGAGGTTATAACAGTGTATATTCCTTTGAAAAGAATACATTGACTGAGTATATTCCCAATAACTAATAACAAATCGTAGGATCAAATCAAAAATCCAGGGAAAGAAAAAAACTGCATTCTTCTTTACATCCACATTAGTATCATAAAATGCATCTTGAAAAATGCAAAAAACGTAAGAATTCCTTCTTCATCACTATCATAACATAGATAGCAACAAATATAAATTCATAGTTGCGTCTATCTCCCTAGTTTTCTTCTGCTAGACATAATGTATCAATAAGATGTTGATTAGATGACCAAGAAAAAGAACGTGTTCTACAAAGTTAACCAACAGTTCTAAGTGACTGAAAAAAATGATGTCTATATGAGTACTCCTTTTTCTCCTTATCTTCGTTGTAATTGTTATTGCCGGCAAGACTTAGAAATACAAACAAACCAAAACAAATTCCATAATGACATGGCCAGTGTCAAAACAAAATTCGTCACCAACTTCACAGATGTTCCTAATCCATCAAATCTTCCTTTGAGAACCGTCTTTTTTTCCTTCTTTTTTTTTAAAAAAAAAAAAACTTCATTGCAGAGAAACAGCTTCCACTTCTTTTCCTTCTTCCAAGGGAAAATACACAGGTAAAAGACGCTGATAGAGATCCCAATTCTCCTTGTCGAAAATACACAATACAATACGGTCTACGTTGTCCACATGATCCTCTAAAAATTTTCGTGTACTCAACAATGCAATTCTCGCAGCAGGTTCCTTAGGGAAATGAAATGCACCAGCAGCGATGCAAGGAAAAGCCACAGTTGAAAACTGATTTTTCAACACAAAATCAAAACAATTGTTATAACAATTCTCCAAAGTCTTCTTGTTCGCATCTCTGGGACCACACGTCAATAATACATGATCAGCGGGGAGATTATAGCCTGGAGCAATCTTCACTTGTCCTGGTTTTAAAGAACGTATTTTCTCACAATCTTTACGAAATTCTTCTCCTGCAGCTTCTTGGATACTTCTATCTGCTCCTCCTAATGGAATAAGTAATTCATTCGTGGGATTGACAACGGCGTCAGCTTTAATCATAGCGATATCTCCTCGAAAAACACTGATTTTCTTGTTGATTGCAGAATTGGCACCAAACTTCGGTTTCAAACTGGAACAATTCTTCCCTGTTTCAGCCCAAGTAGGTAATTGGTTGGCAATCACAACTTCACGAAGATTCACAGATGGAATATTTTCTTCTTTTTCTATCATGTTTACCGCAGGATTAAAAATAATCTCATAGAGTTCTTCTTTTTCTTTCTCTCTCTTATTTCTTCCTTCCTGTTCTTCGGCACAGCAGGCATTCGCAGTAGCATCCTCGACAACGTCTTGTATATCCAAGTCAACATTATCTTCTTCTTCCTCTCCCTCGTTTTCCTTCTCCTGTCTCTCGTAGTACTTCTTCAATCTTTGTACTGCAATCGAATCAACCTTGAATCTTCCTCGTGCAGTCTTGAACTTAACAAAATAGGAATTTGGGTGGTCAATATCCTGAATTATTCCTGGACCAAAATAACGTCCACTGAAAGCTCTGGTGGATCCTTTCTTCATGGTGCTGTCCAAAATCCATACCTTGTCTCCGACTTTGAAATTGGGTTTCGAATGACGTTTGTCATAAAATTTCGTTGCCGTCTTATGTCTCTGGAACCATTTATCATGGGCTTTGTCTCGTATTTCTCCAAGTTGCTGTAAACGTTCAGCATTGTCCTGAAATTGACAAGGGGTGTCCAAAATTGCTTCGTGTAGCATTCTACATCTGAATCCATGCAAAAGTTCAAAAGGGCTGTATCCAGAGGATAAATTAACAGTTAAATTGTGGGCTAACACAATAGATGGCAGCAGTTCGACCCATTTTCCTTGATCTTTATTACACAACGCAGATTTCAGTCTCTGTTCAATGTTTCGGATAGCTATCTCAGCAGTCCCGTTAGCGTAATGAGCTTGAACATTTACAAATCGAATCTTAGCTCCAATCATTGCACACAACTCCTTGAATAGGTTACTTGTAAAACATGGACCTTTGTCTGTGACTAATTCTTTGAAAATACCGTATTTCAAAATTACATTTTCATAAAGAAAACTACTTACAGAAGACGCTGTTATATCTGCTAATGAACCACAGATAGTATACCGAGTAGCTGCATCGACTACGACAATCAAATACTTGTGTCTCAAAATATTACTCGAGGAGTACAGGTAGCGACACTTACTAAGACGCGAAAGAATGTCTTCTATCGACGGTACAGGAAAACTGTCTGGTGCAATGTGTAAATTGATCGCTCTACAATCCAAACAAAATCTATAAGATCCAGACTTCTTTTTCACGAGAAGAATAGGCGAGTTATAACTCGAGATGCACCTCCTAATAACCTTTTGTTTAAGCAAAGTATCAATCTGTTTTTTAACTTCTTCTCTTAAATGGAAGGGGATAGGAAACTGATTGGTGTGAACTGGGACGTTATCTAGCATTTTAATTTCATGTACGTAGCCCTTGGCCACTCCAAAATCATCCTCTGACCAAGAAAAACAATCCTTATACTCCTCTATAACAGAATAAAACATTTGCTTCTGATCGTCCGAAAGTTGAGGGTTAATGTCCACACGCTTGACATCAAAACCAGCAGGAAAGTTATCGTTGTCTTGTTTACTGGCTAAACCATGATTTTGAACACTATCTGTATCATTTGGATAATGAGCACCCGGCCTAATGTCAATAGCTTCACCTAAATGAAGATTTTTCTCTAAACACAACTTTTTGTTGGTTGGGTTGACTACTCTAATGACAGGATTAACAGGATCCACTCTAGATTCATTAACAAAAATTTCGGCTTTAGAACAGATTTTTTCATTGGGTTGCAAAACATTTTTAATTCCCACTAAATCATTAATTTTTCTAACAGGTACTGAAACACTGGAATTTGGTGGCAAAGTAACAGATTTCGCCGTTATGAAATACGCTTGCATAAGGTTCGCTGTTTGTTCAGAAACTGTGCCTATAGCATGACTTTCAGGTAGCGCGTGATCAGTAGGCTTCCCAAACCTAACTATGTGAACTACGTGAATATCCTGGTTAATAGTGACATGTTGAGGAAGTAACCAATCGTTCCCCAACAAAACAGAAGAAGCAAATTTGTCAACAACTCTAAAAGTGTGCGTAAATGAATAGCCGTCAATTTTGAACTTCAGCACAGCTAACGTGTTAGTTTCAAGTCCTTTACCCGAGATGCCACGGATGATAGTACGTCTTTTAACAAGTCTAGTGTTCGGAGGAAGGAGCTCTCTAGTGCAAATTGAAATTTGACTCCCAGAGTCCAACAACGCTTTATACTCTTTATTTCCAATAGTAATTTTGATGCAAGGCAGAATCCTATCCCTAACAATAGGCGTAGTAATCGTGTGGGTCTTAAAAACAGGTCTTTCACTATTCCCTGAACTATTTCCACTATGTAAAACATTACAATTATTACTTCTCCTGACTTGCGCCATGTTGCACTCTAATGCTTTGGCCGGACAGTGTATTTTATTATTCGCGGGAGACGTACTATGATTCTGTTTGCACTTGTTCTGTTCGTTCTTAACTATAACAGAGGTATTCGTCGCAGAGCCCATTCTATCATGCATATTATTACTATTCTCGGCACTTTTACATTCAGAGGAACAAAAAGAAAAAAAAGAGTTACATTTCTGTTGATGAGACGGAATAGAATCTACTGACTGTTGATCACCGCATTCTTTCTCAGCGGATAAGATATCATAATGCAAACGTGCAAGCATTTCTTTTTTTTCCCGTTGTTCTTCGAGAGGAAATGAAACATGAGAATTATCGCGCAATGAAACATCAGCTATCTTAGCGATAAATTCCGGTGTACTAAACTGCAAGACTTGTTCTTTCGAATTAGATTTAATGAGCGTCTTGTAATTTACTATTAACTCAGCTGACTGTTCTTGTAATAAAAACTCACATAACGCATCAACAGATGGAAACAATTTGTTGCATGTAAGCTTAAAATACTGAGGCAATAACCCTTCAATAAGGAAATTAATTTGTTTGTTGAATAGGCATGGCTTTATCAAAACTAAGTATGAGATCTAGCTTCTCATAAATATATGTCATAATAGGTTCCCCCTCTTTTTGATCTCTAGAACGAATGGTGTGTTCCGTCACCTTCTTAACTACAAAACCACCAAATAATGTGATCATTCGTCTCTTTATGTCTACATACGACAAGTTCACAAATTCGTTTGTCCTAGTTAAAGCTAGAAACCACGCTAAGGCTCCGTCCCTTAACAGATATGGAAGCAAATGACGCTTCTTTACTGCATTGAACTCATAAATGACGCAGTAAGATTCGAAATACTCAAAAAAACGAATGACGTCTTCCCCATACTTGCCGTGAAAAAATGTGGGGCGCACAATAGAATCTAGAGACGTAAGTCGAGTTTGTGCCATAATGCTAGTATTCACCATTTTCTCTAAATATCTCTAAATAATATAACTAAAAGCACACAAAACAAAATAACACAACAAATTGAGAGGGTGGAGGGAGGGTGGCAAAACAAATAGAATTTCATCAAATTCTAACGGTGGGCGGCAAACAAACTAATGCAAAATAAATCGAGGGTCGCAGATATGTGTGCATCCACACAAGTTAAAACCACATCTCCGCCATGTGCAGTCGCCCCTTGTTGGTCTGAGAGCTCAGATGATGAGTTAATGATTGACGTGTTTGGGGATGTCAGATCCGACAAGTTGCGCCCAGGATTTTGTAAATATAGAACTTAACAAAATGTGAGGTACGGGATCTAACCTGGGTTGCATTTAAATGAAATCCAACACGTACAAAAGAAACAGACTGTGATGTTAAAGGGGGTGAAAAGGGGCAAGAAGGGAGTAACTTTCGGGATAGGTTAATCTACTCGCACTTACTTGCAGGTCTGATCGTTGTCCTCTCCACGATTCCTCCAACGGGCCGACGTCCGTCCATCCCTCTGTTTGGCTGGCTGGTCGTTCAAGTAACCAAAGTTAAGAGTCGGGGAAACCCGGACTGAGTAACCAACTTCGCGAAGACCGCAACTTTAGACAAACTTATAACTTCTTCTTAAAAAGCAATTCATCGTCGTTGAATCAAAGGTGCTCTCTAAGATAGAGCAAGGCTATCAATCGTCAATTTCAAATGTAGCTAGCGGTCTACCTTCTATCTCGTCCCTCGCTCCATGTCGACTGTCCCTTCCGATAGTCTCTCAATCCATTTTGTCTGGCGTTCCTTCCGGGTTCATATCCTCGGTTATTCACTTTGATTTGTGTCTCGATGGAAAAAAGTGCATGCTCGTAGATTAACCAAGGTAAAGTGATGATAGGAATGCGGACGGGGAAGCAATCTGTTATTTTATTAACTGAAAAATTTACAACGTAAGAAATGAATGGCAGACAGCAAAGGCAAATGAACTTAGAAAAAACAAGTCGATAGGTGATTTAATTTGAAACGAATGATGATGCTTTTGACTGAGATGTTCTTTTAAAATAAAATGTCCCATTGTTCAAAATAAGAAACTTTTCCATATGTCCAAATACACATATCTTCACATTAGGTGCATTTTGCTGCCACCTACTGCCAGGTACTCATTACCAGCGACCTCAGTAGTCATTAGACATCGTGAGAAAGAAGAATGAGGCGCTCCGCGGAACTCACGGACTTCGAACGTGGTCAGGTGATTGGGTGTCACTTGTGTCAAGTCTGTACGCAAGATTTCCACACTCCTAAATATCCACTGTGTCTGATGTGATAGTGAAGTGGAAACGTGAAGGGACACGTACAGCACAAAAGCGTACAGGCCGACCTCGTCTGTTGACTGACAGAGACCGCCGACAGTTGAAGAGGGTCGTCAAGTGTAATAGACAGACATCTATCCAGACCATCACACAGGAATTCCAAATTCCAAGTACTATGACAGTTAGGCGTGAGGTATAAAACTTGGATTTCGTGCTCGTGCGGCTGCTCGTAAGTCACACATCACGCAGGTAAATGCCAAACGACGCTTCGCTTGGTGTAAGGAGCCTAAACATTTGACGATTGAACAGTGAAAAAAAAAAAACGTTGTGTGGAGTGACGATTCACGGTACACAATGGGGTGATTTGATGGCAGGGTAAGATTATGCCGAATGCCCGGTGAACGTCACCTTCCAGCGTGTGTAGTGCCAACAGTAAAATTAGGCGGTGGTGGTGTTATGGGGTGGTCGTGTTTTTGTTGGAAAGGGCTTGCACCCCTTGTTGTTTTGCGTGGCACTCTTACAGCGCAGGCCTACATTGATGTTTCAAGCACCCTCTTGCTTCCCACTGTTGAATAGCAATTCGGGGATAGCGATTGCATCTTTCAACACGATCGAGTACCTGTTCATATTGCACGGCCTGTGGCGGAGTGGTTACACGACCATAACATCCCTGTAATAGACTGGCCAGCACAAAGTCCTGACTTGAATCTTATAGAACACCTTTGGGATGTTTTGGAACGCCATCTTCGTGCCAGGCCTCACCGACCTACATCGATATCTCTCCTCAGTTCAGCACTTCGTGAAGAATGGGCTGCTATTCACCACAATACGATCCAGCACCTGATTTAAAGTATGCCGGCGAGAGTGGAAGCTGTCGTCAAGGCTAAGGGTGCTGCAACACCACATTGAATTCCAGCAGTACCGATGGAGGGCGCCACGAACTTGTAAGTCATTTTCAGCCAGGTGTCCGGATACTTTTGATTACCTAGATTAAATCATGTGAACTCTTAGTGAAAGAGGACATTTCTCTGGGGCGTTAAACTGAAAGATTTCATCTTCTATAGCGTTGTAATGTCGTTATTAATAAGCCATGTTCGGTTCAATTGCACGAGAAATGCAATGCTCTCCCTCCGGAAATCGAACTCAGGACCACGTTCACTACATGCCCGTGTTAGCTATTAGATCAGCTGGGGCTGCTAAAAGAACTTAATAACGGAAAGATAACCAGATGGTACAGTGGCAGAGCGCTTACATTTGGTGTATGGGGAACCCTAGTTCGACTACAGAATATATTAGCTCATGCTGCCCTTAACATAATGGGCATAATCGTAGGACATTAAATAAGTTTGTAGTGGACAACATCGTGTCCCTTGATTCTCACAGGGTACTTCCGCTTCATCTCATTATATCATTTCATTTACCTTGCTCATCCTTTCATCTTAGCCTAAAAGAGATATTCGTGGGACGTTAAACTGAAAGTTTCATCTTTATCGTTGCACATATTTGTTTTCCCGTTCAACATTAGTAACATTTTACATTTAGTCGTGTTCCTGTTCTTATGGTTAGCTTTGGAAATTTACATTTTAAGAAAAAATAATAGAAACGAAAAATCGTCTTAGACGTTCCTTAAGTAGAATTACTTCGAACAAGAAATCTTAATTCTGTGGGAAGGGTACGTCCCTCATGATTCACTGTGCTCATGGGTTTTCTCGAAGACTCTGCTGTTTCCTCCCAATTTCTTCTTCATTCTACCATGGGAGTATTGTTCAATGTTAAAATAATCATGTTTCGTGATCCCACAGCACATACATTAGACAGACATACAGACAGATTAAACAGTTTTATTTTATTTATATTAAATAAGTAAAGGGATGACTGTTAGATTTAGCAATTCTTCTTATTCTTCTTCATTTGTCCTTTCGTCGACGTCTTCTTCTTCTTTTGCTCCTTCTTGTAACCATTTTTTTAATTGCGTCAATACGGTCGGATATGTGCACACATCTAGAGGCTAAATGATGAAAATAACAGCATTATTCTCAAAAATAGTTCTAATGATTTTGTTCATGTTTCATTAATCAATAATTCATTAATATATTATAGATCTACAATATGACATGACGAAAGTTCACAAAGACTAGTTTATTACTCAGAATTTTCAGGATAATTTTCTCAAACACAATTCAGAGGAGTTTATTCATATTTCATAAATACATATTTCATTTAAAAGCCCTATAATGTAGCATAAGTCATTTCCCATTAAAAAAAGTCCATAAGGGATATTTGACAATTGCTTATTGGTGAGTTTTTACCTGTCGATTTTCTTCAAAATAATTTAGGCGTTTTGTTTATATTTTACAAATAAATATTTCATTAATAACCCTACAATATGATGTAAGTTATTACTTATTAAAACAGTGGTTTCCAACCTGGTGCGTGTTTCCGAAGGTTCGACTTTCATATTGACCAGTAGCTCACATCTTCTTTTTCCTTCTCTTTTCCTTCCAAAGTATCTCTTATAAGGCAATTCAATCTTATAGAGGGTCCAAAAATTTCTTTTAATTTTCCTTAACTTCAGAATGCTTATTTTCATTGGAATAGGACGTAATATTGAGGTCTCAAAATATTCAGTAATAATAATAATAATAATAATAATAATAATAATAATAATAATAATAATAATAATAATAATAATAACCATATAGTAGACAAATTCCACTTGAGGACACATTGTATTAAAATCTGTAAAATCGCCCCTAGCCTTAGGCAAAAGTTACTAAATAATCGGGATTGGAGAGAAGTGTCAGGATCAACAGGACATACAATCTGCATACGTACCTACAACTACCTAATCTTAAACGGAAAGTTTCCAGGCAAATTTCATGTAGAAAGCAGGGATACTGATCTCACAAGAGCCCTAAGAAAATTTGTTTTTAAGTAATCGTTATGCCGACTAAGCTACAGAAGACGTCGATGATGAGAATGAAAGAAATTTTGGAATAAAGAAAGTGGGAGGAAGCGAAACCCGAAGAAAACCTGGACACACCGTGTTTGTTCAGCACAATGCCCACTAGGAGGGACCTGGGTGGAACAAGATGAACCATTAAATTAACAACACTTCAGTAATAATAATAATAATAATAATAATAATAATAATAATAATAATAATAATAATAATAATAATAATAATAATAATAATAATGGATATTAACAACGATATTAAAAGTTTAAAACTAATAATAAACTAACTTGTAGAATATGCTGATGTAATTATAAAAGCTTTGCTACAACAATATATACACAGATCATAATTCGGTGAGCTCTGAAATACAAAGTAATAAAAAACGTGTAAGAATCAGTCTACAGAGCAATTGTTACTTAAAGAATGGCATACACTATTTCGAGAATCGAGATAAGACGAGAAATAATTACGACACTTTTCGCCTCGTCTCGATTCTCATCTCCAAAGCGTGACGATAATTTGAGTTAGCCTTGTCCCGTCTCGAATGTAAAATGTTAAGTCTCATCCCCATTTGTTTGGTTTATTTTAGAATCGGGATGAGAAATTTCTCTTATCATGGTCAACATTAAACTAAGCCGAAATATTTTTTGAATAATATCACGTTTCTGCTTGTAATGGTATGAACTGAGCGATAATAAGTTTATAATTTTTAATCTTCTACTAGATAATTATTATCTTTATTACTATTATTCCTGAAGATTTGATGGTTCAAGTACTGCAGATACAATGAAAGTAGACGAAAGACGCAAGTTTCTCCAATGGTATACTGAACATCGAAACGATACCTTTAAAATGAAAGAAGAACTCTTGCTAATTAACGTTGAATTCAAATCACAGAAGTTCTCAGACGAAATCGAACCCTGGATCTCCCACGCTAAAGGAACTTGCGGTAACCGCTTATTCACGAGGGATATCTCTTTTAACTTTTATATAAGGAGACTCAGTGGTAAATCACTTTGTACACTTCTATTGGTACGTCATGATATCAAATAAAAATGATGTCACCAATAAAAATCTAATTGAAGAGAAAGAGAGAGAGAGAGAGAGAGAGAAAGAGAGAGAGAGAGCTATTAGGTTTGGATTTGATCTTGTACATTTGTTTGGAATTTTTACACTTTTAATAAAAGTAAAAGAAACGAAAAATCGTCTTAGACGATCCTTAAGTTGAATCACTTCGATCAGGAAATCTTAATTTTGTGAAAAGTTAGGTACCACCCCTAGGCATTTGCATGGTATGCATGACGAAGACCCAAAAAATCCTCATTCAGGGTGACTGGCCTAAAAAGAGTGTTACATTTTCGACCAAGTGCCACCACAGGGAATCGAACCCGGTACCGTTCGCACTGAAGGCACATCGTGCTTAAAGTTGTTACAGGAAATTTTTATTTATTATGGATGTTCTCACTGCGATACTCTGCAGTGCCTAGTTTCGAATTTATTGTTATACTGTGTTGAAGACAAGCAATGAAAGGGGGAGCGAAACGTGTCATTCTCAAGCTCACGTAATCGTAAGCAAAAGAAACACTGACCTTTCCTATGTACAAAACAATAATATCCAAGAGTTTTGTTCTCGAAAAAATGTTAAAGTTATCACTATAATTCACAGGAGTCTCCACCCACCGGTGTTTTGTTTCCTGTACTCAAAGTTATTTTGTTCAAGTGTCTAGTTATTTACAAATAATATGTATACTAATATTAGCATCGTATAGAATTAAAAGATTCTTATTTGATCATGGTGGGATGAAAGCATGAATTTCACAATAAGCTTTAGGTCTTCTCATCACAGCAAACGAACGAACAACAGAATGAACATGAATTGTACGTCAACTGTTCTGTAAGGACTAGGGGTTCAATCACAGCTCCCGTCAAGTGAACGTTGCGATGTATACACAACTCCAACAGTGCATTACCACTTGCAATTCTCCTTTTCCTGCAATAGCAGGCAACCCAAAAAGCTCGGCGCTTTGGTTGGTTGCGAATTCGAAAGGCGTTGGACCAAACCTCAATTTTGTAACAAATATATCAGTGTGGCAAACTGCAAATAAGAGATTAAAACAAATTATTAAGAATGACAATTTTATTATCGTAACAGATTTGGATCACATCAAAAGTTACAAAATGATCTTACTTAAGCAGTTCAAACAAGATGAATGGCAAGAAACAGATATCAGAGGAAACCATTTCTCTCCTTCATCCCCAAAAAAGAATCTCATAAAAAAGAAAAAAAAATTATATAATGCAAAATTTTAATATAAAAGCCCCGATCAAAATTTTAAAAGTTGACACCCGAAAGGCAAAAAGAAGTGAACCGAAGTAAACGATATTGTGCACAGATATTGTAGACGTAAAATGACAAAAAATGGGTTTCGTATTTTCCTGCAAAAAAACGGTTGGGTGGGACACGAAGCCCCCAAACATCGATTACAAAATATCAAAAGTGCTAGTAACACTATGTCAGATGTTTGTAAAGGACATAGAGAATTGCAACATAATTTTATGTATGGACAATACGCAAAAATAAACGAACACGGGTTTTTTATGTTCTGAGGAAAAAACATTTTAGGGGCAAAATCCCCCACCCAAAATTTTGAAAGTTGACACCAGAAAGGCAAAAGCAAGTGAACCAAAGTGAATAAAATTGTGCACAGATATTGTAGACGTAAAATGACAAAAAATGGGTTTCGTATACTCCTGCAAAAAAGGGTTGGGTGGAGCAAAGAACCCTCCAAATCTTTGATCATGAAATATCAAAAGTGCTAGTAACAGTATGCCAGATGTGTGTAAAGCACATGAAAAATTGCAACATAACTTTGTGTATGAATAATACGCCAAGAATAAACGAATACGGATTTATGTTCTGCGTAAAAACAGTTTTAGGTGGAAAAAGACCCCAACTAAAATTTTGAAAGTTGACGTCCTAAAGGCAAGAAGAAGTGAACCGGAGTGAATGAAATTGTGTACAGACATTGCAGACGTAAACTGAGGATGCGGGTTTTCGTATTTCCCTTCAGAAAACGGTTGGGTGGGGCACCGAATCCTTCTAACCTTTGATCACGAAAAATCAAAAGTGCTAGTAACACTGTCAGATGTGTGTTAAGGACATGAAGAATTGCAACATATCTTTCTGTTTGGACAATACTCAAAAAATAAACAAATACTGTTTTTCCCTGCGGAAAACGCTTTTAGGGGGCAAAATCCCCCAACCAAAATTTTGAAAGTTGACACCCGAAAGGCAAAAGGAATTGAACCAAAGTGAATGAAATTGTGCGCAGATATTGTAGACATAAAGGGAATACGGCTTTCGTATACTCCTGGAAAAGAGTGTTGGGTGGGTCCCAGACCCCTCCAAACCTTTGATCACGAAATATCGAAAGTGCTAGTAACAGTATGTCAGATGTGTATAAAGGACATGAAGAATTGCAACGAAACTTTGTGTATGAACAATACGCCAAAAATAAACGAATACGGGTTTCTTATGTTCTGCGGAAAAAATGGTTTTAGGGGGAAAAGAACCCACCCCAAAATTTTGAAAGTTGACTCCCGAAAGGTAAGAAGAACTGAAGCAAAGTGAATGAAATTTTGCACAGATATTGCAGATATAAACTGAGGGAATACGGGTTTCGTATCTTCCTGTAAGAAACGGTTAGGTGGGGCACGGGCCCCTTCAAACCTTTGATCAAGAAATATCAAAAGTGCTAGTAACAGTATATCAGGTGTGTGAGAAGGACATGAAGAATTTGAACGTAACTTTTTGTATGAACAATACGCAAAAAATAAACGAATACGCGTTTTTTATTTTCTGTGGATAAATGGTTTTAGAGGGCAAAAGCTCCCACTCAAAAATTTGAAAGTTGACGCAAGAAAGGCAAGAAGAAGTGGACCGAAATGAATGAAATGTGCACAAGTATTGTAGAGGTAAGATGGCTTTGAGGCTTTGAGTGGCGAGAGGGGTGGACGAAAGCGAATGAAATTGTATGTAGATATTGGGTGTATAAACTATGGCCTTTCGTGTTTCACATGTGTCGTTTCTCCATCCGATTTCTTTAAATTTTTCAGATCAACTACAAGCACAAACAGTATAGCGTTTTTTTAAATAGTATTTCAGGAGGCACTTTTAACCCTTACAATGTTTTTGAGCATAAACAAAAACACGTGTCGATGTATTTCCAGTTTGCTCTTGATCTCCCAAATTTGAAGCAAAACGGATAGGGACACTTGAGAAATACGAAAGTGTTTATTTTACATAGGGTGTATATAATATCTACACACAATTTCATTTGCTTCGGTCCACTCCTTCCTGTGCTATTACGAAAATATTTCCTTTTTTTTCTAATGTGGCCTAGGCCCCAACAGTGTTTTTCCACAAAAGGTGAAACACGTTTCATTTATTGTTTTGGAAATTGTCCCTATACGAAGTTTCGTTGCAATTCTAAATATTCTTTAGGAACGTCTGACGTATGCTTGTTTGCAATTTTGATATTTAGTAATCAACGGTTTAGAATGTCCGTACCTCACTCAACCGCTTTTTCCAGGATAATACGAAACCCAATTATCTCATTTTGCGTCTACAATATCTCTGTACAATGTAATTCAATTCGGTGCAGTTCTTCTTGCGTTTTGGGCCTCAAATTTCAAAATTTTGGGTGGGGCTTTTGTCACCCTAAAACCGTTTTTCCACAGAATAAGAAACCGTATTCGTTTATTTTTTTGCGTATTATCCCTACACAATGTGTGGTTCCAATTCTTCATGTCCTTCAAGCACTTGTGACATACTGTTATGAGCACTTTTGACATTTTACGATCACATTTTTGGAGGGGTCTGTGTATCACCTAAACTGGTGTCTTTTTTTTTTCAGGACAATAAGAAACCTGTATTCCCTAATTTTATGTCTACAGTATCTATGCACAATTTCATTCACTTCAATTCACTTCCTCTGGTCTTTCGGCCTCAATTTTCAAAATTTTGGATGGTGGCTTTTGCCCCTAAAACCTTTTTCCGCAGAAAATAGAAAACCCGTATTCGTTTATTTTTTCCATACTGTCCCTACACAATGTGTCGTTCCGATTTTCATGACCTTCAAGCACTTCTGACATACTGTTATTAGCACTTTTGATATTTCACGATCAAAGTTAAAAGGGGTCTGTGTCCCACCTAAACGGTTTTCATTTTTTCAAGAAAATAAGAAACCCGGTTTCCCTCATTTTATGTCTACAATATCTGTGCACAATTTCATTGACTCCGGTTGACTTCCTCTGGCCTTTCGGGCCTCAATTTAAAAAAAATGTGGGTGGGGGTTTTTGCCCCCTAATACCGGTTTTCCGCAGAATATAAAAAACCCGTATTCCTTTATTTTTTGCGTAATGTTCTTACACGAAGTTTCGTTGCAATTTTTCATGTCCTTTTCACATATCTGACATACTGTTACTAACACTTTCAATATTTCGTGATGAAAGTTTTGGAGGGGTCCGTGCCCCACCTCTCCGTTTTTTTTTTAGGAAAATACGAAGCACTTATTCCCTAATTTTGTCTGCAATATGTGTGTAAAATTTCGTTTACTTCTGTTCACTTTCTTTGCCTTTCGGGCGTCAACTTTCAAAATTTTGCGTGCGGGCTTTGCCCCCTAAAACTGATTTTCCGCAGAAAATAGGAAACACGTATTCGTTTATTTCATGTGTAATATCTCCCTGCCAAACTTTATCAAAATCGAAGTGTTACATATCGGAAGTTTTACTTGTTAGTAACTAACATTTCTTTAAAATTTTGGGGGCGCAGTGGCTCAGTGGTAGAGCGTTCATCTTCGGTGGTTGGGGCTCCATGTTTGATGCCAGCTAGGGCCGTGTGGACTTTGTGATAAACACCGTGCTCGTGTGTTTTCTCGGGGTTCTCCCGTTTCCTCCCACTTTCTTCATTCCACCATTTCATTCATCTCTGATCATCACCGTCTCCTTTAGCCTAACCGGCATAAACGTGGGACGTAACACTTAAAGATTTCATTTCATTTTTTTCTTTAAAATTTTATGAACAAATAGTGGGAATTAACGATTATATAAGCGAAAAATTTAGATCAATTGCAAATTTCGGCCCCTTTCAACATTGAAGGAAATGACGGCACAGGTATTTGGATTCAAGGTAGGCATGAAATTTGAAACTGAGATTTCACTATATTTCTGTCATCATTTTAATGCTCATGGTCCCCTCTCTTCTACGTCTAGACTCAGAAATATTGCTTTTAATAACTGCCAAATTACGATTTTTGTCAATAAAGAGAAGCTGTTCTAGAAAGAACATACGTTTAAAGAATCATTTTTGCTTCGGTGAAGCGAGGAAAGTATTTTTAACTGTGCTTTTAAAATATCAAAATGTATGTCCTTTGAATACATTTAGATTAAATTGGAGATATGTGAACAGATTTTACATTAGTATTATTAATCAGCAACTGTTAAATATCCTACAGCAGAAAGAAAATATAGTCCTCATATCTTCTGATCATGGTGTTTAAGACCAAGTCGTAGGCTTCAAAGTATTTTCCTGAAAAAAAAGAAAAACGTTTAGGTGGGACACATACCCCTCCAAAACTTTGATCGTGAAACATCAAAAGTGCTTATAACAGTATGTCAGAAGTGCTTGAAGGACATGAATTGAAACGACACATTATGTAGGGACAATACGCAAAAAATAAAAGAATACGGTTTTTTATTCTGCGGAAAAACGGCTTTAGGAGGCAAAAGCCCACACCCAAAATTTTGAAATTTGATGCCCAAAAGGCATAATATATTGTCATTCCATTGAGATAATATATTGTCACATGACGTGTGCTGATTGCAAAGCCTAGCTACCGAAATATACGTTGTTCAATCACGCTTTAAAAGCTAGATGCCAAACGGAACAAACGCTGGACGATGCTACTATGATAACCGTAATGGGGTTAGCCATAATGAGAGCTTTATACAGTTCTACCTGAGTTGGAGCGGCAACGCCGAAATCTAGTTACTATGAAGGATTTATGGTAGGGACAAGTAAACCCTTAGATCTTGACCTTCGATGGAAAAATTGGTTATGTTTTGTCGCGTACTATCTTAATTAGAGTTTGAGATATTGAGGTTTAAATTGAGACACATTAAGGAGTGATCAGAATGTGACTATTTCACACCATTAGGCGGCTCAAGGGCCATAACTCTGGAACGATGCATTTTCCGACATATGGTCATCTGAACTTTTTTGCTTGCCTACCCATAAGGAATCCACCCATGAAGTTTTGCCGTACCTTTTTGTTACACTCTGTATATACAAGATCCGTTTTGTAGATTTACGAAATCACTCTTTTTTTCTCAATCAATCTACAAAACGGGTCTTGAATGAGGTGGTCGCACTAGTAATGACATCCCGTAGCGTCGTTACGTAACACACACAGTATAAATATAGCTTCGAAACCACAAATTGCAAGTTCTCCCGCAGATAATTCGGTAAGGTGTCTGCTTGTTGAGTGAGCAACCCAGATTCATATTACGGCTGGTACGGTTTGCTTTTTTCCCTTTCAAAATTCATTTCTATATGTTTATATTTCTTCTTAATAATTACTTTCTTGCATTTTTTGTAGATTATCTTAAATTAGTGGGGGTTAAGTAGTCAGAAGGTTAAAATACATGTATGACTACTTTATCCGTGTGTGTAGTCATATATGTATCTTTACATATGTTTCTTTCTTTCAACTAGTGTTGCCACGAGACGATACAGAACTCTTTAATACGAGACACGAGACGAGATAGACTACTTGTCCCGTCTCGTTTCAGAGACGAGGCGAGACGTCTCTTGAAATGCCTCGTCTCTTCTAATGTCTCAAAAATGCAAACACAGTTTTTGAAATTATTTAAAAATGTATTAACTCGGAATAAATTATTGCCTTCGAAAGTATACCAGTGTTTATTATTTCAAATGAGGACTATCCTTAAAGAACAAGGAATACCTAAAATTATTTTTTTAAATGATTCTTACAAACAACTTTTATTTCCATTTTCCAATCGATTCAAGTTTAAATATTTTGTGATAGTGTTCCAGATTCAAATAAAATGTTAAACCATGCATCGAGATCAGTGTTTCAGAAGATTTCATTCCGAGGGCTGGTGCTTATATGTATGTATAAAAATCCTTTATACAAATACAAGTTCTCTTAATGCCAGTTTCATCAGTGACTAATCATTGTTCCATGAGTTTTCTCGTTCCGAACAGAGACACAAACGTGTCAGCCTTTTTCTGTCTGAGTTTCAAAGGATGCTGGTTTGACAATGAAATTTAGTTTGTTTTTATTGTTTTATGATGTTATTCGAGCCAAAGCCATTTTTGGAATCATAAAGTCACATAGGTTGCATTTCTTAATAATTTATTTTATACACACTACAGATAAAACTACTCATAGCATTTTAATTACACAGCACATAGTTCTTTGACATAGAGAGAAATCTCCTTTGGTTATAGCAACATCCAGTATTACGAATGGGGATTTCCCTCATCCCCCTTGTAATTCGCACACGGTCAACAGATATAGAACATTGTTGAACATATCCTGAACCACTTCATCACACTCCTGGCCTTGTGACATGGTGCATTATCTTGTCGAAAAATGACACTACCGTTGGGAAACATGGTCGTCATGAAGGGGTATACGTAGTCTGCAAGCAGTGTGCGATACGCCTCGGCCATCATTGTGCCTTGCTCGAGCTCCACCAGACACATGGATGGTCACGTGGATGTTCCCCAGAGCATTATTATTATTATTATTATTATTATTATTATTATTATTATTATTATTATTATTATTATTATTATTATTATTATTATTATATTTGAAGTAAAATCAAATATCACGACATTAATTGTTAGTTTTAAATAACTGAATTGAGCTGAAAATTAAATCTTGATTTCGAAAGATTAACTATTAAGTTTATCCGTTCTGTACCTTTCTAAAGTAATAAATGCTGGAATTGGTTTCAAGGCTGTTTCTGAGTAAATACTTTCTTCAAAATAATTTTAAAAATTATAGAAAGATTTTCGAGACATTCGAGTCGAGTCGAAAGTTTTACGAACAGTCCCGACTCGACCCGTGTCTCGACTCGAAAATTGGAGTCGAGAAATACGTTTGTCTCGACACGTCTCGAATGTTACAAAGTGTGTCTTGGCTCGAATTTCAGTCGAGATTCGAGACACGTCTCGACTCGTGAGCATCCCTAAATATTCGTATTTTAAATGCGCAACACTACCTCGCGAAAAATGACCCCGAAGTTAATTTACCAAAGTCTACTTTCTTCTTGTTAGATTAGTGATCGTGCAGTGATTAGTGATTTAGGATAGATTATGCAAAGTCAGATATGGTTATGTATGTTTACACTTTCGTTTCTTTATTTCAAAATGTATTCCTATCTATTCCAATTTATTATTAATAATTTATTTCTTGCATTTATTAATAACTATCTGAAAAACCCATTATTCGCATGGTGGTTTATTTGGAAGTCAACGCCGGTAGTAGTATCACCGTTGATTTCAGCGAGTGCGAAAACTATGGATTTGACATTAATATAGGTATTTTGGATTATATTTACATGTCAGGATATCCTCTCCGGTACCCCGACCCGCAACCAAATGGGGTGAATTTGGAAGTTAATGCAGTCGGAGTTTCACCATTGATGTCTGAGCCGCAAAAACTATGAATTCGACACTAATATCGGTCATTTTCTGCTACTTTCACATGTCCCTGTAAACGTCTCCTGAGACCCCCTGGTTCGATTTAAAAAAAACGCTTCATCTTGATCTGGGACCTGGACCAAGGTACCCGAGATCAAAATTTGGTAACTCTCGGGCCTCTCGTCTGGTCTCCAGGCAGCACATAGATACATATATACAGACAGACAGACACAGAAACAAACTTTTTATTTTTTTATATTAGATTAGGTGTATTTCAAACAGTGTTTCTTCCAGAAGTGTTTTTAGGGGGCACAGCCCGCCCGGAGCTCTGAGAGTGTCCCCCGGAAGTGACCAAAACAATACGTCTATAATATAATAATAAACAGAATAATATCAACAATGCCCCCCGGAATACGAAATGTCCTCCCCCCGGAACATAGTTTCTGAAAGAAACATATAATACGCCCCTGATTTCAAACAGAGCAGATAGAACCAACGGCGCCGACTTTCCAAAATGTATGTGGGTGCATATCAATGGCGGGGCGTATTATATGTTTCCAGGGGAGTCTCGATTTTTTTGGTTGATTTCTTTTCAGTTAAAATCTTTTATGAACACTGTCATCAAGGGATGTGCTGTGATAAAGTAAAATATACCGGTAATATAAGGATAAGTTGGAGCTGTCCTAGCTCAGTCGGTAACACGGCTGACTTAAACGTAAAGAAACAGGTTTAATCCCCCGGGTTCAAGTTTAATTACTGTAATGCATATTCCCAACATATATAATCGTGATATTTAATGTATACGTTCAACAACTTACATGATGCACAATGAGTGCAAGAGGCAGTGATATTATCAACACGTTACTAAAAGAAAATACTACATTCATACAAATTAAAATGAAAATATCATCATAAAAGAAAATAATTTTAAAGCAGAAAGAACTTGCAAAGATTTTGTTGTGGACATAAAGTATAAAGTGACTAACTTAGTGTGTTCCTTGGTTGCCTTTGCACAAACAAACTTGAAAGAAATAATTATGCTTTCGATGTTAGAAATTTTAACTTCAATCTCTATGTTTTAATTGTCTATTTTTTGATAGTGGCAAGTGAGAAATATTTATTTTGTTATGTTTCTATGAACCTAAAAATCTTGCCTGCAGCGCCCTGACAAGATTATTTGTGTGAGTGTTGGAGCCAGAGAGCACCCACGTAGTTGGCGCGCATGGACAGAACAACCCCTAGCATTTCTTACACAGCATAGAACGTTGCTACTATACTAGCGAGTTCCAGCTAGTTAAGCCTTTTATTAACAGCCGGAGGCAACATTCTGTTATATCGTTGTAGTGAGTCGCGTGTTAAAATACTCCTAGTATCAGCTTTTTCATTCTTCTATTGACCTTGAAGGACAAAACAAATGCCTTTCGAGGCATACGAGTTCCCTATAATTCATGAAGTTGATATAGAAATGACCTTCCAACCTATGCTGTGCATAAATGCTGGAAGTCTTTCTAAAACAAGCGGAACGAGCGAGCCATTTATCAAACGGCTCGACTCGAAACTCGACGTCAAAAACAATGATTCAGCTCGGAACTCGATTCGAGAAAATTACCTTTGATTCGACTCGAAACTCGACTTGAATTCGAGTCGAGTTTTAGCTCGACTCGTACCCATCCCAAGGCAGAAAAAAATGGCTGCTTATTATTATTCTCCTAAACTAATTATATAATAATAACAATGTTGTTATCTAAAATTAAAAATACAGAATATAGAGAAGCGTAGGATACGCAAACTGATCTGAAAGAACTCCAATATTACATACCATCAACAAACTATTTTCTAGTAGTACAGTAGGCCTGCTCATCAGAACACAGTTTATTTATATTAACCCCTTACTGCATATAGTTAATTATGGTACCCTAGTTTTCAGGGTGCGAATCACCGGGGGGGATGAGGGGGATTTTCCCCTTCAGTCACATTTTGTCCCCCCAAAGATATCAACTGAAGTATCCCCACCGGGGATCAGTAGCGTAGCTAGAATATTTTTCAGGGGGCGCCAACGAAGGGCGAAAGAAAATTTTGATGGAGCCATCTCCAATGAATGAAAAACTTGATTCACATAAATTATATATATATATATATATATATATATATATATATATATATATATATATATATATATATATATATATATATATATATATATATATATGTGTGTGTGTGTGTGTGTGTGTGTGTGTGTGTTCAAGATGAATATTTTCGTCTTTGTTGTTCATGATTTTACTGTTTTCAAAACAGTGAAAATGTAAGAATTTACTACCTCAAACAACTAGGGCACATTTATAGAATTGATTTCCATTCTAATATAAGTAGTTACTTAATCACGGCGTTTAAAATATGTGTGGCTGATTGATTTAGGTGGAGCGTAGAAGCAGATAAATATATACACACACATACTGAAAATCAAAAGGGACAAAGTGCCTCGTTGAAATTTGCACTTATATCATGGTGCTAGTTATTTTAGAAATTTGCTTATTATATACGAAGCCAGAGCTACCAGAACTTTAGCTCTACTTTCGAATCAAGCTGATATGCATACTGCTATGTTAGGTTTTCACAAACAGACTAGTGGAAACTCCATTAAAAGTAAACTGAACTTATTCTATTTATTGTAATGATTTTCCTCACTCTCACAACAAAGAAATACATTAAATATAACACTTCAAACACTTGTATAAACTATACACTTTCGTTACCTTTCTAAATCTTTTAATAAACAAGTATTATTACGTGACAAGGCAAATTATTTTATGTTGTGTTAAACGGTAGAACGGACAGTATTATTTCAAAAAAGGTGGAAGATTATAAATTTCATAAACAGCGCTTCGTTTATATTGTCTTGTTAAAATAGCTAATTTCACTTGTGTGCTTGGCAGCTGTAACACACAGAAGCCGAGTATAACGATTTCTGAATTTCGGTAAGGTTGAGTAAAACTAAGAGGTGTTGATTTCATCATGAGGAAAATCTTAATGGACACAATCATCGAATTATGAGCGTTTGGTCACTACAGATACAGTTTGTTTTAAAAAAAACACCTTGGCATAACGATATTTTGATTTCGATATAAATGAATGAAACTGTGATATGTTGTAGATGTCTTTATCCTGAGAAAAATTGTCTAGAGCTTTCCAGGGTTTTCCTTTGTCCCGCAGGATAAATATCTGAATATTGTCTATTCTTAAATGATGTTGGTCGCTACTCTCCAAATCTCTTTTCCGGGTTGTGGGATACTACTTTTCAGGGTTTCATACAATTCTACCAAAATTACAGAGTATCCTTACCTTCTGCTGTTTTAAAAAAATGTGGGCCCGTAGGTACCGAATGATTGGTGGTTGTATCCATTGAGAGTTTTTCTCAGGATCACAATATCTACAACATATCACAGTTTCAAGCAATTGCACTGAAATCCAGAATACCTTTACCTTCATCTCTTTTTAAAAAGTGATCCTGTAGTGGCAAAACGGTCAGTGATTAAAGGTTGTGCAAATTGAGTCTCTCTCTCACGATCACAATATCTACAACATATCATGTTTCAAGCAATTCCATCGAAATCCAAAATAACGTTACCTTCTGCTGTTTGCAAAAATGTGACCCTGTAGTTGCCAAACGGTCAGTAATTTGTGGTTGTGCCCATTGAGACTTCTTCTCAGGAACACCATATCTACAACATACCACGGTTTCAAGGAGTTCCACCGAAATCCAATTTTCGTCTGGATTGTGCGGGGTCTTTGGCGTTTCGAAGGGGCATTGACTCTGCAACCCCTTTTTTCGCAAACGACAAAACCCATATTTTCTACTTTGAAGTCATCTGTGCATCAGCAGAGTTTCGTTTCTTTAATGTGGTTCTTTTAATCAAGGGGATCCCGTTTTGAAAAGGGACCTTTTGCCCCCTTAAGCTATTTTCGGAAAAAAACAAAAAATATCTGTCGATTTATTTTCGGTCTAGTATAGGTGTGCCAAATTTGAAAGAAATAAAAAGAGAAGAGAACCCTTTGTGAAGATATTTCCTTTACACTTTCAATTTTTAGACTTGGCGGTTTTTTGCACCAAAATCTTCAATTGTCATTAGAAGACATTGTCGTAAAAAATAAGTTTTATTTCTTCATCCATCGCAAGTCTTATGGGCTCCCTCTACCTCGCCTCTCCGAAGATCGATATCGAGAATTTAGGATTATGATATACTGATGTCGATATATTTACGATATCGAACGTTGATATGTGTTAATATCGATATCGATTATATCGACATATCATACAGGCCGAGATCCGATAAACTATGCTTGATAAGTACTAGAATCAACAATCAAAATCTAATTATGTTCTTCCATTTCCGTACTCAAGGTGGAAGTGGAAGAGGATAAACTTGGACAAGCATTTTAAGGCAAAAAATTGGTTAAAATAAAACTAGTTATACTTCCCCCTTAATACAAAGCTATTAATAGAAAACTATTACTGTAATTTACCTTTTACTTCTGTTTCTGATTGTCATCACAAACAGTCACAGTACAGGTACTTTACATAGTACAGCTATATACTCTATATTTTTTCAGAACTAAGCAAACCGGAAGATGAAACTCCTGTGATATTAGAGTGGAATGTTCTACAAAATATTCATAATTCATTGTCCTTATTTCTATCAGTACTTTTGCCACAGACTCAGAGCTATAAGAATAATGGAACTAGAAATGAAAGATTTCATTCCTTCTTTTCTCTCAGACTAAAAGACTTCTGCATTTTGCTGAGAATGTCATTCTTTTAAATATAAGCTCCCTATCTCGGAATAATTGTGGCTACTGAGTGATTCAAGGTAATCGGTACCCAAAAGTGTAAAGTTTGTCGACTCTGAAATCTCAACAGTTTGTTAAAAGAGATTTCACATTTCATGTTGTTATTTCTTCATTACAAAACACTCATGGTTTGATTCTATTCATGGTGAATTATTGAACTTATACACATGAAAAAAAAAAAATAGTGTGACTGCTAACGCCGTGCAGCTAGACCATCCAATATACCCCTTCTTATCCCATAATCGTGTCTGGTAAAAAGACCACTCCTCTCTCTTCTCGTTTCCTTTCTCCCGTATTAAAATCAACAACAACATGAGCACAATGCTAATTTCAAAATATACATATATTAGTATCAATAAAGTGAAAGAATAAAAATGAGACGAAACGAGATTCATAATTAATGTAGGGAGAAACTTAAACACTTCTCAATAAAAAAATTGAAACGAATAGATATCTGTTAGAGGTACAGAAGTGAGACAGAGAGAGAAAAGGAGACAGAAGAAGAGAAAGAAAAGGGACCACAGATAAAAATATTCGGCGTAGTAAAAGAACTTAGCATTATAAAGTTCCCTTTCCAGAAGTCCATCAGTAATATGAAAATAGCGTTTCTTTTTTTAATATTTTTTCAGAAATATTGCAATATATAGAGAATGCTTGAAAGATTCATTAAGTCACTTTGAAAATGAATAGTAAACTTGGTGGTCAAATTAAATAATTTGACCTCATTAAATAATTTGACCGAGACACATCTAGGATCATGCCAAAAGTTTAATACACACCCTTTCTTTCCCCGTGGTTCGGTTGCAAATTCGGTAGTGTTCATTAAACGTACTCATCCGAAATACATTATAATTAACCTAGTAGGACTGTTCCTTGGACAATCACCCTAGAGGAAGCCAGCTCAAATCTTTAATACAGGTGCAAAATGCACTTGATACTTTCTTCGCTTCACGGCCCAACAAGTTCTACCGCGAAGGAATCCATGGCCCTCCAGAACGTTGGCAGAATATCGTCGATGCTGATGGGAACTATTTTAGATCTTCCAGGTACAACTGTGTTAAAAAGAAAAATTGCTCTTATACTGTAACATATTTTTCCCCAATAACTTTGTTTCGTTACGTATAATTTTTTCTTTGAGTGTTCTTGGGAGAAAGAAGTTAGTATCTAATATTTCTTTAAAATTTTATGCAAAAGTAATGGGAAATGAAGATTAAATAAGCGAAAAATAGAAATCAATAACAACTTTCATCTCCTACCAACATAGTACTGCAAAGTCCTTATATGCTAATTAACTCAGGAATTTACATCCAAATTAAATGAAATGAGAGATAAAGTTTTACGTCTCACGTTTATGCCGGCTAGGCTAAAGGAGACAGTGATGATGAGAAATGAAGAAAATGGTGGAATGAAGAATGTGGAAGAAACGGGAGTATCCCCGAGAAAACCCACGCACACGGTGTTTATCCACCACAAAGTTTACTTGGCGCAAGTTGGGATCGAACCAGAGGTGAACGCTCTACCACTGAGCTACCGCGGCCCTCTACATCCAAATTAAGTTGCAATATAACAATTCTCGTTAAAAACCCAAATCGGCAATGTGAATTGAAGATTAGCGTACACTTTAGATAGGATGAAAAAGTGTAAAGAGCATACCCTAACTATGTGGCCGAGTGGGTGTCCTCCCCACTGGTCTAGTGGTTAGCACGTGAGCCTTTGGTAAACGGGGTCCCGGGTTCGATTCCGTGTGGGAGAGCTTTCGAAATTTAACTGTCCTCGATGTTTTGTGTACGTGTCCCAGACGTTCTAGTTTACTGGAAAATCAAGTTAAACAAGTAAAAAGCGAGTAAAAGTAGAAACGTACTAATAATTAGATAAGCAAGTTAATGAGGCACGTTCGGTGCAACAGTTAACTTTAGAAACAAGTGGATTGCGAGACAGGTTAGTAAATTACATGTCTTCTATGCGGCAGTTCGAGACAACCGTAATTCTTTCAGTCTTTTTCTTTTTAAATAAATCCATGTTTCTGAACATTAGTACACACTACATGGGTAACAATTTATATTATGATAGCCTATACCATGAATTTTAAAAGAAAAAGTGCAATCACTCATTAATTATTACGTAGTAAGTTTTCAATAGGTTCAGTGCTTCATCGTGCCGTCTGTGAATGTTATGAAATATGAATTGGTATTTTATTTTATGATGATCAAGGATGCGAATATGTGTGCTCACAAGTTGCGCTTCCAGAAGCCTCAAGTTCACACGCGATAAAATAGCATTTCTGCATTACGCACCTTTTTCAACAATTTGCAATAGGTTTATTTATCATGAGAGAAATCCTCCACGAAATGTTTGCTCTATTGGATACTGTATTTCTGACGATGCTTTCATTATCAGATATGTAGTTTCATTTAACGTAGAATTTCATACGGCAAACAGTTGAAAACTTTATCATTCTTTTAACTTTACTTGAGTTGATTTTGAGTTTAACGTCCCTTTTAGCAGCGAGGCTATATGAGACGTGGACCTACAGATTAACGTGGGATCCGAATCACATGACGTCCCACTGGGAATCGAACTCGGCTCTCCCACACCTTAGCTTTACTTGAATTTGGACCCAAACGCTCTCAAACGGGTTTAAGAGGGTGCACTTACTACCGCAGAGTTTTTCAGTGAATGCATTTTTTTGTAATTATACTAATTTTTCTTTTAAGAAGGTGCAATCAATATATTTGTTTATTTAATACGTAGTCATTGTTGAACAAAGTTCTCATTTTTATATCTGGCAATAAGATCCCATCTCTTCTGTCTCTAGACCCAGTCATATTCTTTTAATAAATACCAAATTACGATTTTTATCAACAAAGAGAAGCTGTTCTACTAACTCTGGTAAATAATAATAATAATAATAATAATAATAATAATAATAATAATAATAATAATAATAATAATAATAATAATAATAATAAAAGCATCTGAATAATGAAGATATTTTTTCACCCTTTAAAATTTCTGTGTGCTTCTCTGAAACTGGATATGTTGTTTTCTACTGTATAATGCAAAAAGGCTTCAAACAGCAATCGCAAAAATTATTTGTGTAAAAGACACAAACGTCTTATCAGTTGTGCTACTAAACAACAGACTTTCTTTCTGTTTGCCTTTAAACACAATGTTACGATTTACAAGGCACAGACAAAAGTAGAGAGCCACGTGATATTTCGCCTAAGGGAGCTCCGTTGCTAAACTGAAGATTGGCATTCTGTCAATATATTGCATAGCTATCAATAAGTCACACTCACAGGTTCTTTCCAAACGTTTTGGTATAACAGGTTAATCAAACTACGTTGTTGTAGGTAAGGGATGAGACTCTGAAAGACCGATAAGTGTTGGAGCTCAGAGCCATAGCTAGAAATTTTGTTGCCCGGGGCGAAGTAGAATTCGGCCTCCCCCGACACGCACCTTACGAAGCTTTGAGTTTTCCTTTCTGTGCTTTTAACATATAAGAGAAACATCTCTTTGTTGTTATGCTACGCTGATTTTTTTTTTACCAAGCTACTTGGACAGACCATTACAACAACCAAAAGCGATCGTTATGTATTCTTTAATAAATAAGAGCCGCTCTCAAGAGGCTTATTTTAGACATGCTGTTAAAATTGACAAAACTACCTTGTATACAAATCCATTTGGAGAATAATTATGAAAAAAGCATGCAGTCGATTCTCCTACGTCAGGAGGGCCATGTTACACATGGAGTTGGTGGACGGGAGTGGTAGCGTTGGAAAGATCCGCGTCCCCAGAGTGCAGTAGTAATGTCAGAAATCAGGCCCAGGCCACGAAGGTCAAGAAATAGGGTCCTGACGTTATGTGCTAGGGTCCCTTCTATTCACCTATTAAATATGAATTTGTTGGACGGAGTTGGTGGCATTTGAAAGGTTTTGATCCGTTGAGCACAATTGTGATGTCAGAAGTCGATCCCTAGCCTTGAACCCCAAGAAACGGGGTCCCGAAGTTTTAGACGCGAGTTTTTCCTATTCCTCTTTTAAACATGGGGTTGTTGGACGCGGATGGTAACATTAGAAAGGTCCTAGTCGTTTGAGCGCAGGGTAATGTCCGAAATCGGTTCCTGGAATCAAAGCTCAAGAAATAAGGTTCCTAATTGGCTCAATCTCAATACCTGGTTGCGCAAGATAGAACAATATTTAAAGCTGTATTAATGGTTTTATCTCGCGTAATCAAATACTGAGGTTTACGTCAGTTAACATCACAACCCAAATGTTTGGGACCCGGATCTGATTTCTGACATCACGCAATGCTTAAGGAACCAAGACCTCTCCAATGATTAAAGCAAGTCAATGATAATAGAAGAATTGGTGAAAAAATGTAGGAGGAAGCGGGAGTACCCTGAGAAACGACGGGGACGAAACAGTAAGGACCCCATGCACCAGAGGAAGGGCTCTACCACTGAGCTACCTCACCCAATGATTAAAGCAAGTCAATGATAATAGAAGAATTGGTGGAATAAAAAGTGGGAAGAGGCGGGAGTACTCTGGGAAAACCCACGGATACGATCTTGTCCACCACAAACTTACTTGGCTGTCGATCGAAACAATAAGGGCCCCACGCACAAGAGGAAGCGCGCTAACACCGAACCAGCACTCCGACTGATTAAAGCACGTCAATGATAATACAAGAACTCGTGAAATGAAAAGTGGGACAAAGCCAGAGTACTCTGGGAAAACCCACGGATACGATCTTGTCCACCACAAACTTACTTGGCTGTCGATCGAAACAATAAGGGCCCCACGTACCAGAGGAAGCGCTCTACCACTGAGCCACCGCGCCCAATGATTAAAGCAACTCAGAGATAATAGAAGAATTGGTGGAATGAAAATTGGGAAGAAGCGGCAGTACTCTGGGAAAACCCACGGATACGATCTTGTCCACCAAAAACTTACTTGGCTGTCGATCGAAGCAATAAGCGCAACACGTACCAGAGGAAGCGCTCTACAACTGAGCCACCGCGCCCAATGATTAAAGCAACTCAGAGATAATAGAAGAATTGGTGGAATGAAAAGTGGGAAGAAGCGGGAGTACCCTGAGAAAACCCACGGATACGATCTTGTCCACAACACAACTTACTTGGTCGGGAATCGAAACAATAAGGGCTCCACACACAAGAGGAAGCGCTCTAACCCTGAGCTACCGCGCCCAATGATTAGAGCAAGTCAATAATAATAGAAAAATTGGTGGAATTAAATGTGGGAATAAGCGGGAGTACTCTGGGAAGACCCACGGATATGATCTTGTCCACCACGCAACTTACTTGGTCGGTGATCGAAACAATAAGGGCCTTACGCATAAGAGGAAGCGCTCTAACTCTGAGCTACCGCGCCCAATGATTAGAGCAAGTCAATGATAATAGAAGAATTGGTGGAATTAAACGTGGGAGATAGCGGGAGTACTCTGGAATAACCCACGTATACGATCTTGTCCACCATACAACTTACTTGGCCGGGGATCGAAACAATAAGGGCCCCACGAACAAGAGGAAGCGCTCTAACACTGAGCTACCACGCCCAATGATTAGAACAAGTCAATGATAATAGAAGAATTAGTGGAAATAAACGTGGGAGAAAGCGGGAGTACTCTGGGATAACCCACGTATACGATCTTCTCCACCACACAACTTACTTTGCCGGAGATCGAAACAATAAGGGCCCCACGCACAAGAGGAAGCGCTCTAACACTGAGCTACCGCGCCCAATGATTAGAACAAGTCAATGATAATAGAAGAATTAGTGGAAATAAACGTGGGAGAAAGCGGGAGTACTCTGGGATAAACCACGTATACGATCTTCTCCACCACACAACTTACTTGGCCGAAGATCGAAACAATAAGGGCCCCACGCACAAGAGGAAGCGCTCTAACACTGAGCTACCGCTCCCAATGATTAGAGCAAGTCAATGATAATAGAAGAATTGGTGGAATTAAACGTGGGAGAAAGCGGGAGTACTCTGGGATAACCCATGTATACGATCTTGTCCACCACACAACTTACTTGGCCGGAGATCGAAACAATAAGGGCCCCACGCACAAGAGGAAGCACTCTAACCCTGAGCTACCGCGCCTAATGATTAGAGCAAGTCAATGATAATAGAAGAATTGGTGGAATTAAACGTGGGAAAAAACAAAAGTACTCTGGGAAAACCTACGGATACGATCATTTCCACAACCCAACTTACTTGGCCGGGGATCGAAACAATAAGGGCCCCACGCATAAGAAGAAGCGCTCTAACACTGGGCTGCCGCGCCCAATGATTAGAGCAAGTCAAAGATAATAGAAGAATTGGAGGAATTAAACGTGGGAAAAAGCGGGAGAACTCTGGGAAAACCCACTGATACCATCTTCCCCATCACACAACTTACTTGACCGGGGATCGAAACAATAAGGACCCCAAGAACCAGAGGAAGCGCTCTAACACTGAGCCACCGCGCCCCATGATTAAAGCAAGTCAATGATAATAGAGGAATTGGTGGAATGAAAACTGGGGAAGAATCGGGAGTACCTGAGAAAACCCACGGATACGATCGTGTCCACCACAGAACTCACTTGGCCGGGGATCGAAACAATAAGGACCCCACGCACCAGAGGAAGCGCTCTACCACTGAGCTACCGCGCCCAATGATTAGAGCAAGTCAATGATAATAGAAGAATTGGCAGAATGAAAAGTGAGAAGAAGCAGGAATACTCTGGGAAACCCCCTGGATACAATGTTCTCCACCACAAACTAACTTGCCCGGGGATCGAAACAATAAGGACCCCACGCACCAGAGGAAGCGCTCTACCACTGAGCTACCGCGCCCAATGATTAGAGCAAGTCAATGATAATAGAAGAATTGGAGGAATTAAACGTGGGAAAAAGCGGGAGAACTCTGGGAAAACCCACTGATACGATCTTGTCCATCACACAACTTACTTGACCGGGGATCGAAACAATAAGGACCCCATGAACCAGAGGAAGCGCTCTAACACTGAGCCACCGCGCCCCATGATTAAAGCAAGTCAATGATAATAGAGGAATTGGTGGAATGAAAACTGGGGAAGAATCGGGAGTACCTGAGAAAACCCACGGATACGATCGTGTCCACCACACAACTCACTTGGCCGGGGATCGAAACAATAAGGACCCCACGCACCAGAGGAAGCGCTCTACCACTGAGCTACCGCGCCCAATGATTAGAGCAAGTCAATGATAATAGAAGAATTGGCAGAATGAAAAGTGAGAAGAAGCAGGAATACTCTGGGAAAACCCCTGGATACAATGTTCTCCACCACAAACTAACTTGGCCGGGGATCGAAACAATAAGGACCCCACGCACCAGAGGAAGCGCTCTACCACTGAGCTACCGCGCCCAATGATTAGAGCAAGTCAATGATAATAGAAGAATTGGTGGAATTAAACGTGGGAAAAAGCGGGAGTACCCTGAGAAACCCACGGATACGATCTTGTCCACCACACAACTCATTTTGCCGTGGATCCAAAGAATAAGGACTCCACGCACCAGAGAAAGCGCTCTACCATTGAGTGACCGCGCCCCACAACAAAAACAAGAAAATTGGAAGTTACTAGGAAACATTTTGAGAAGCAGTATCTTTCAAAGGTAAAGACCGCTGCCCGATGATCATCTTTTAGTAGCGGTGAAATATCTTTTCACAAACTGTCGAGGGTTTAGAGTCGACAAACTTTACTCTTTCGTTTACCGATTACCTCCAAACCGCGGTAGCCAGAATTAGCCCATGATACGGGACTTATATGAAGACAATGAAAGTCTCAGGAAAATGCAGAAGTCTTTTAGTCTGAGAAAAAAAAGGAATGAAATCTCTAATTTCTAGTTCTGTTAGTCTTGTAGCTCTTAGTCAGTACCAATGCACTGACAGAAATGTGGCCAATGAATTATGACTATTTTGTAGATCATTCCACTTTAATATCACATGAATTCATCTTTCTGCTTGCTTGGTTGTGAAAAGTTATAGAGTGTATTGGTATACTATGTAAAGTATGTGTACTGATTTGTGATAACAATCAGAAACACAAGTAAAAGGTAAATTACAGTAATAGTTTTCTGTTAATAGTTTTGTATTCAAGGGGAAACGGAAAACCTACTTTTATCTTAACTTTTTTTCTTAAAATTTCTATTCGGGTTCACATCCTTCCCCCTCTACATTGAATACAGAAATGGAGAACTTATTTAGAATTTGATTGTTGATTCCAGTATATTTTAAGCATCACTTCTCAGACCTGGGCCTGTGATATGTCGATATATCGCTATCGTCGATATCTATATTATCTTATATCAACATTCGATATCGCAAATATATGGACATGAATATATCATTGTAAATTTTCGATATCGATATTCGGGGGGCGGCGAGGTATAAGGGGCCCCTAAGACTTGCGATGGATGAAGAAATTAAACTTAGTTTTTACAATATTGTTTTCTAATCATAATATCTTTATTACCACAAATTGCAATGTATATAAGTCCACTTGCAAATTTGCAATATTATATGTTATAATTTCTTAGGCGCCAGAACTTTTCTGTTCCCTGAAAAAAGAAACAAAGAAAATCACGTGCAAAAGCACTTACCATAAGAAAGTGTTTTATTTCTCTCTCTTGGAGATTTCCACCCCTTTTGGGCTTTGGGACCGCTCATTGACACAACTTCCACACATGATCGCTATATGCATTCATGCTCTTATGAAGCGTTTACACTTGGTCGATTTAGTCGCACGACTAAATCGACTCGCTGCATTTGCCACTAAATCGAAGCAACTAGGCCGAATCAGATCGATGGATGTGTTCAATTATTTCAACCGCAGAAAATAGAACGTCTTTCAATTCAGTTGCCAGTCTTTTAGTCGCCTTCGATCAACAAGCGATTAAGTTGAAGTCGTTTACACGGTCGATTAAGTTGAAAGTGACGTCAATTCAACTGAATCGATCGCAAATCGACTAAGTGTAAACGCCCCATTAGGCAGAGTCAGATTTTGTAAAGGAATCGACTTTTTAATAATAATAATAATAATAATAATAATAATAATAATAATATAACAATGGGGTTTACAACTAGGGTCCCATCTGTTTATCTTGCATGGGAGGGCCGCAAGTCTGCTACGCCACTGGTGCCCTCTATTCTGTGTTTGTCTCTTTTTCATTTCGTTTAGCTATTTCTTTTTGTGCTGTGAGGCTTTTATATGAAACCTTTATATTATATAACTTTTTTTTATGAGTTTCTTTTTTGGGTGGGGTGGGGGAAAGAGAGAAATGCTTTCTTCTTATATCTGTTTCTTACCATTCATCCGGTTTGAACTGCTTAAGTAAGTCATTTTGTAACTTTTGATGTCATCCAACTCCGTCACAATAATAAAATTGTCATTCTTAATAATTTGTTTTATTCTCTTATTTGCAGTTTGGCACACTGATATATTTGTGACAAATTGAGGTTTGGTCCAACGCCTTTCGAATTTGCAACCAACCCAACCGCTGAGCTTTTTGGGTTGCCTGCTATTGCAGGAAAAGGAGAATTGCAGGTGGTAATGCACTTTTGGAGTCGTGTATACAAACATCGTGTGTGCATGGGTAACGTTTATGTTTCTATTCCATTGATTTTTTTTCTTCTTATTCAAAGATCCACAAGATAGGTTATTTCTTATTTAAATGCTTCTTTCAACATTCCTACTCTATCTTTGTTTTTAAATCACGTTCATATTGTATGTTTTATCTAATAACTACAGAGATATAAAAGTAGAAACAAAATGCACAAATGAAGGGGGATTGAAAGATTTATTATGAAGATCTAAAGCTGAAACCTCAAATACTATTACTAGGGTAACTAGTATTGCCAACAAAACGAGAGAAACTTCTGGATACAAAAAGAGGCAAGTCTCAAATCGATAAGTACATTTTCAAATTCGAGATGATACAAAAACATCCGAGAATCGTAAGTAACAATGGTTCACTCAAGTTTAGATCCCAAATACTGTTTTAATGTTACATGAGGTATATATATACATATATAAACTTTACATTGATAAAGTAGTTATACGAACACGATGCATTTTCAAATTCAAGACGATATAGAAACATCCAAGACTTATGAGCAATACTAGTTCATCCCAGTTTTAGATCTCAATCACTGTTTAATGTTACATGAGTCATGTATAAATTGATAAAAGTAATTGTACGAACACGAATTTCTTTGAGTTCTTTGAATTCTTTGAGTTTTACGTCCCACAGCTATGCCTGCTTCAGAAACCAGAGTAAATTAACGTACACGGTGTTTGTGCATCACAAAGTTCAATTGACGTGAGCAGGATTTTGAATTTGGGACCTTCCACGTACACGGTGTTTGTCCACCACAAAGGTTCTATCCATGGAGCATCGCTATCAATCCAATCTTTTAATCCACCAGCACAATAGAAGCATATAGTTTGGTCTCTTTTGTTCGTGTAAAAAAATCCTACATCACTTAATTGATCAGGACATTAGTTTTCCGAATGTATCTCTTGCTACTTGCTGAAAGCAATACATATTCGCGTCCAATCACTTAGTTCACGTACTTTCTGTGTAGGAAGCTTGAGTTCGACTCTTGACGGATTCCAAGTTAATCTGTAGATTCATGTTTCGTATAGCCTCGAGATATTCTGATTCTTATAGAATAGAATGAAGTTTAATTGTAATATTTACCTGAATATAGTGATTAGCATTGTATTATATATTACGTAGCTAGTTATTTAGTTACTATTACTGCTCGTATATGTAGGGCTTTATTTCTTGCTCTTTAACATTACGGAAAGAAATCATTTTATAAGTATAGTATTTATATAGTTTAATAGTGATGGTTTTGATTATTATTTCAGTGCTTATTTAATTGATATTTTCGTAACGTAGATAGTATTAGTATTGGAATTAATTATTTCATTGTTTTTCGTGGATGTACGTACCTATATTATAGGAAACCTGAGTTCGACTCTCGATGATAGATAATGTAGTTCGAATTCAACGTTAGGCTGTAGATTTATGTCTTATATAATCAAACCTAGTCCTTCTAGACTAAGTTTTTCAAATAATTGATAATGAATGGGGAATTTAATCACTTCTAATGTGGTACCTAATTGCCATAGATAGTGATTATTTAAATTCTTATACGTATTATCATTTGAATTACGCTTTTCTTGTTTGTTTTAAAATAGAATTTGAAATGAAGTTCCTCTTACATAACTATTCAGTTCATTTTCCTAAACCGCAAACAGATGGAATTCCAGCTACTTTGTTTACAAAATCTAAGTATTACCAAGGGAATTATGAAGTCTTATGTTCCTTTAAAGAGTATGTACCGTTATATTCAGAAAAAAAGATATCAAAATTAGAAATTTGTACACGCAAGCCCGTTATCAGCGATGGTTTTGATTTACATTAACCCTGTTAGCATTGACTTTGAGGAATTGCTAGAGTTAGAAAGACATTGATATTTTTATCCGTAGTGTAATCACTTATCAAAACTTGTTGACCATTATGTGATGCAACTTTTTTCGCATTAAAGGTTCATCTGAAAATTTTCAGATTTGTGCAATTTTTCAAAGTTTGGGTAGTCAGATACAGTTACAGAATCGATTAGCCGGATATAAGTGTAGGTGCATCTTTAATAGTGTAATTCAAATGGCGGACCTGATGTAAACATGTGCAGAGCTATGTAAAAATGCATCATGTATTATATCACAGAATGCTACATTGCTAGATCTATCCGTTTTCTCAGATTTGTTCAAACACGTAACACAAGACTACTGTAATTCGTCATCTGAATTACCTTTTCTCGTTTGTCTTGAAAAGCAATACATCTTCGCGTATAATCATTTAGCGCACATACAGCCAGGAAAACTATTCTTCAGGTGAGAAAATTTCTTTGCCTATTACGGTACCGACTTGGCAAGTTATCAAATTATGACTATTCTGGAATTAATTATTTCATTGTTTTTCGTGGATGTACGTGACTATGTTATGGGAAACCTGAGTTCGACTCTCGATGATAGATAATGTAGTTCGAATTCCACGTTAGGCTGTAGATTTACGTCTTATATAATCAAACCTAATCCTTCTAGACTAAGTTTCTCAAAGAATAGATTGGCGAGGGAGACCCGGGTTCGATTCCCGGCGGGAGCTCATGTGGTTCGGATTCCACGTTAATCGGTAGGTCCACGTCTCATATAGCCTCGCTGCTGAACGGGACGCTAAACTAAAAATCAACTCAAAAATCAATCAAAGAATTGATAATGAATGGGGAATTTAATCACCTCTAATGTTGTACCTAATTGTTATAGATAGTGATTATTTAAATTCTTATACGTATTATCATTTGAATTACGTTTTTCTTGTTTGTCTTAAAATAGAATTTGAAATGAAGTTCATCTTACATAACTATTCGGTTCATTTTCCTAAACTACAAACGGATGGAATTCCAGCTACTTTGTTAACAAAATCTAACTATTACCAAGGGAATTATGGAGTATTATGTTCCTTTAAAGAGTATGTACCATTATATTTAGAAAAACGATATCGAAATTAGAAATTTGTACACGCAAGCCCCGTTATCAGCGATGGTTTTTGATTTACATTACCCCTGTTAGCATTGACTTTGGGGAATTGCTAGAGTTAGGAGGATATAGATGTTTTTTATCCGTAGTGTCATCACTTATCAAAACTTGTTGACCATTACGTGATGCAACTTTTTTTCGCATTAAAGGTTCATTTGAAAAATTTCAGATTTGTGCAATTTTTAGAAGTGTAAGTGGTCAGTTACAGTTACAGATTCGATTAACCGGATATAAGTCTAGGTACATCTTTAATAGTGTAATTCAAATTGTGGACCTGATGTCAACATGTGCAGAGCTATGTAAAAATGCATCATGTATTATATCACAGAATACTACATTGCTAGATCTATCCGCTTTCTCAGATTTGTTCAAAAACGTAACACAAGACTAATGTAATTCGTCATCTGAATTACCTTTTCTTGTTTGTCTTAAAAAGCAATACATCTTCGCGGATAATCATTTAGCGCACATACAGCCAGGAAAACTATTCTTCAGTTGAGAAAATTTCTTTTCCTATTACAGTACCGACTTGACAAGTTATCAAATTATAACTATTCCAAAGATAACGTGAAAAACAGATTAATTCATTTGTTCTCGAGTTAATGCAAAAAAGGAAATTTGTCAACTGTAGAATACTTTCTTTTTCGTGTGTACAGGAAGATTATATGGCTATACGTAATAATGATGCTACTGTGTCTCCAACAAATATAGATTAAAACTTATTGGCCATTACGTGATGCAACCTTTTTTCACTAGTTTAATTCAAATTGTGGACCTGATGTCGACATGTGTAGAGTTATATAAAAATGCATCATGTATTATATCGCAGAATATTACATTGCTACTCCTTCTGTATATAGGATAGGTCAGTGTTTCTTTAGATATATGCTATCTTTTGTTGTTCAGCATTACGTCAGAACATCACATTAACACTTCTCACTTTTGTTGATGAATGTCTTGGTTAATTATTTGTCTTTACACGTAGGTAGTTCATTCATTTTTTTTAAAAAAAAAGTAAACTTGCGATGTTTAAAGATGATGATGATGAACGTATACAATAGATTTCAATCTTTTAATGGAGTCATTCGATTCATTTTTAATGTTAGACTTTCGTTTTGAAAGTAAATAATTTTCTAAGAAACGGATGATGATGATGAACATGTACAATAGATTTCAATCTTTTAATGGAGTCATTCGATTCATTTTTAATGTTAGACTTTCCTTTTGAAAGTGATTAATTTTATAAGAAACGATTACATGTTACTCTTGTGCAGATCACATCTTTGCAAATACTATCTAATGTAACCCACTAACATTTTGAATCAGGTCCAGTTGGGTCAAAATCTTCTAAAAGGGAGCATGGATATGCCAATTTTGTTTGCTAATCATGGACTCATGTTCGCCAAATATTAGTAATTTTAAGCATTACCTCATTAGCCATACTGTCTACTGTCTCCTTGGTATTATCACAATGGAAAGTTCGCTGACAGTATTCGTAACTTTTTTGTAAAAGAGTGATAAGTAATCACAATTTAATTTTTTAACGGCCATGATGGATCAATGGTTGAGTCCCATGGTAGATTGGTAACAGCCAGTCCCAAAATGTAGGGAGAGGTGGAGTAGAATTTAGGAGAGACCTAATTCAATCATATTTTAGTTCATTTGTAAGCCTACCGTGAAAATGTTAGGGGCGCTCGTCATCCCTATGGATAAGGGCCTGGGTAGAGTGATTACTTCTGGTGCTTGGGGTTCCTGCCTCAATCCGAGTTCACGTTAATAGGGAATTGTGGTAAACAAACAAAAAAAAACTGTGAGCATTAGTTCTCCTGTTTACTTCTACTTTGTTCATTCTTGTATTTTTTATTTTATGTTTGCTATTTTTGTAAAGCAATTATGTCAGGTTAGAAGAACATGTATCTTTTTTTTTAGTACGTGTATTGTTCTTCTACTCACAAATTCAATGGATTTCAGGATGCATGATGACTCACTGATATAACGTTTATTCATATTGTCATTCTATCAACTATTATTTTTCGTCATTCACTTGTCTTAATCATGTGTCCTTTTACCGAGAAAGGGCATATATTTTGGACGTATCTTTATTTCTTCAGGGTCTTTACATAATGTACAAACCTATTACATTTTAGGTTTGAGGAGTGTGGTGCCTCACTGGTAAAGGATTTACAAGCAGTACTTCATTTTTCAAATGCTGAAGTTTCTTGGTATGCATCCTGTACAAAGCAAGTGCTCGAACTTAATGACGATCCGTGCCTCAGATTTGTCAATCATCACACCTTCAGCTAATTAATCTAAAAAAGAAAGATAACGAGTTCGGAATTTGCTAGATTCATGTTTCCTCAGGACTGATGATGGTGATGGTGATGTCAGGTGTTCAGCATAATAATAATAAGGGCATAAACACATCTCTCTTTTTTTCAGACAATTCTCATAGTTCGTGAAGAAAAAATTATTACTTCTAGATTCATTTGCCAACGAATCGAGAAACTTTTCGGCACGAAAAGAGATAAGTCGCAAATCGACAAGTACATTTTTTCAAATTTGAAATGAAACACAAACATCCGAGACTCCTAGTATTGTCACTAATGTGACTGCAAACATATTATGATAAAAGAAAATTCCAACGTTGATTTGCACTGAAGAGTGGAAATACGAAGAAATTCTGTTAGGTGGGACGTTAAACTAAAATATTTCATCTATCTTTTTCTCTCTCTCGTACGAAGGGCATGATGTCTCAAATGATTGCGAAAACTATCACTTAACACAATGTGATGTTCTTATTCCGTAGAAAATACGGAAACTCAATTTAGAGGTACGTTCAAAAAAGACTGTGATACCTTGATCCAAGATCCAATATATTTTGAATCAAAAAGTTTCTTGTATGTATTATGTCTGGACAACTACATAAAGTGTAGCCAGATTCAGATTATCACTTAACTCACTATGATAACTTTAATCCCTTAAAAATACGAAAAGTCGATTTAGGAGGGGGCCATTCGAAAAATTTTGTGATCCCTGATTCAAGATTCAATAATTATATTTCATTCAAAAATTATCTTGTACGCCTTATGTCTGGAGAACTACATGTAGTGTACGATGTTATTTGGAGGTCGAACTAGGGACCGCATGCACTGGGTTGCGGAACATTGATGTACTCCACTAAGTAGCCATCTGAAAGAAAAAGTCGTTGCTTTATCATTGACTCTACACACACACACACACACACACGCGCGCGCGCGTTCATATGTTTCTTACGTTCGAAGCGTAAGAAAATATTTCAGTTTAACGTAACACGATTATGCCCATTATGCTGAGGAAGACGGGTGATTAAGACAAATGAATGAATAAATACTTAGTAGAATGAGAATGTATGAGTAGACCATGAAAACTCACGGACACGATGTTTGGAGGTCGAACTAGGGACTGCATGTACTTTGCCACAGTGCACGGCAATTAGTAATAAAAAAACTTCTTTTAGTCTTTCCCGCTGGCCTGCATAACATCGTCGTCCTCTGTGAACGAATACAGATTATTATAATCACACTTCTCAGAAACGAGATATCCCAGCCATAACATTGCATTCTTCTTATTCTTCTTTCACACACACACCCACACACACACACAGATTCTCTCTCTCTCTCTCACACACACACACATATACACATACACATATACTTTTTCTCTCTCTCTCTCTTTCTTCATGCAATGTGATAAAACAAGGAATTAACATACAAAGCTCTTCGTAGTCTTGCATTGTATGCTTGTCTTTTTTTTCACACTACAATGCAATCTGAAGATTGACTTCCAGACTATGTAATGCAACGGGAAGCCACATGAAAGAGCTATGTCTATCCGTCTAATTAACTGATTGAAATTTTCATGCTTTAAGGATGCTGATTACTTCTAGATCATTTTGTACTTACATTTTCAAAACGAAACAAGACGACAAAAGATTTTTGAGAATACTTCGAGAATCAACACTCAAAATGTTAAGATCGGAAACTGGTTTCTTTGAAAACAATTCACCGTTCCAAAATAAATTCTGTCATCTCTTTAATTCTTTTCAGATTAAAATGATAGAAAATATTTATGTTTCTAACACTGATTATCTTAAATTCGATCCGATCTTTATTTTCCGTGTGGGTCTTTACATGATGTACAAACCTATTACATTTTAGGTTTGACGAGTATGGTGGCTCAGTGATAGAGGATTTACATCCAATACTTTTGGGGTCCCTGATTCGATCACGGCTCACACCGTGTGGACTTTCTGATAAATTGAAAAAATCTACAAACACAATGTTGTTCACCGTAAACGTACGTTGTACTGTGAACGAACTAAAGACTGTCGCAATAAAGATAAGTGTGCATCGTTTCCTTAGTAAAAAAAGACGTCCGTACGGTTTCTTTTCAGATCAACCATTCTAAATGAAGTTTCTTAATTCCTAAAAGAGAAGTATCGGAATAACAACAACATTAGTATACTAATTTAAAAATCCTACCATATTCAAACGTATTGATCGATGACAAAATACAAATTTAATGAGAAAATAATAAAAGATTTCAATTTCACTCTATTATTATTATTATTATTATTATTATTATTATTATTATTATTATTATTATTATTATTATTATTAAATGCACTAGAATTAATACTACACTGTTCAGTATAAATGAAAATATTTTCTGCTTCTTTATGAACAGAAGTTCACTTCACTGACACCCATCAACGGAAGAGTTCGTTTTCCGTTAATCTTGACTGTGTTTGTACACTATCAAATAAATCAGTCATAATTGAATCTATGAGTTTTTTGTTTGTAGTCTGAAAACAAGTGGAATCAAATGTACAAGTTTTTCCCATTCTGTTAAAATTTCACTTAAATCCAAATACAAGGTCTTTACCAACACGATTCACTTGTTCAAATGTGTCACTTTTCAGTACAATACAAATTAATTTGGCTTTCATTAAATTAAGACCATATGCAACATTTAATATGACGAGGAGGAAGAACAACCATGTTTCGTCTTATTTATGTATGCCCTATACACTTTCGATTATGATATCAGTTCAGTAAATTCAAGATCGTGCATGTTACGTCCACATAAATTAATCTTCATTCCTTTATATATTAAACATATATTTCCATTTTTCCAAATACAATGCTAATGCATCATTATCAATAAAATCCCTAGAGGTTATGCATAATAGAAGATACCCGTAAGTTATTTGTATAAATACACATTGTTTTGATAACTTTAGAATATGTACATGTACTTTTTTTAGAGTTATATACAAAGAAAAAATATATAATGGAACTTTATTCAAATTTCACTTCAAATTGTACCATATTGAAAGTTAAGTTCCTTATTGCAACTTTTACTGGCATTTTTATGTATATCATCATTCGGAGCACTACGAAATAATTGCATATCAGAGCACTTTTCCTGTATTTGTTTAATAAATGCATATCCCTTCTTAAGGTAAAGAAATGGACAATTAGGAAACCATTTCACATGTTCTATCCATGGAACATCGTTATCAGTCCAATCTTTTAATCCACCAGCACAATAGAAGCATATAGTTTGGTCTCTTTTGTTCGTGTAAATAAATCCAGCATCACGTAATTGATCCGGACATTATTTTGATGAAACAGGCCAATGTTTGAATGTTCTTAAACGTAATTCCTTTGTACAATACTGATTATATTGAGGGGCAAAACATTTATATGCACTACTATATGGTAATTCTGACATTTGTTGGAATGGCATCCTTTCAGATACAGAATTTGGTCGCAGTTCCATTCTTAATCTTCCACTATTCGTATTTTTCTAATCGTATGCTTAAATGAAATCTTGCTTACGTTTCTATGTTCAATTATGTTCGAAATCTATGAAACTCAATATTATAAAGTAACTTATGATTTACACAGCCATGTTATTTCAGCAGCTGATCAACAGAGACTAATGACACTATGCATACAGATATATGTGCACACATGCATTATGAAGGAGGGGATGACGAAGAGGAAATCATGTTTCATCTTGTTTATACATGTACCATACACTTACGAAAGACCGCTATCCTTTGGGGTTCGGGTTCGATTCTCGGTGAGAAAGCATTCTTTTTTTTCATGCAAGGATTAATTCAACTCTAAATCGTAAAGTACTGGTATTGTGTTCGATTCCTGTGAGAGACCTTTCAAAATGAAAGCATATTTAGAGTCCGAGTTCGATTCTCATAAGAAAGCATTCAATACTTTAAGACATTAAGTTAATTCGTTCCTCTGGGGAAATCGGTTCCGATGATGAGCAAGCCAGTCGAAAATGTTTATACATGTCCAATATACTTACGAAGAACCACGATCTTTGGGGGTCCGGGTTCGATTCTTGATGAGAAACCATTAAATATTTAAGGCACTAAGTAAATTCGATCCTTTCTGTCGTGGAAACGAAGTGAATTTTTTTTTTCATACAAGGACTATTTCAACTCTAAAATCATGAAGTACCAAATTCGATCCCAGCTCCATACCAAAGTAGATTTTTTGTGTACAGAACCTTTATTTCGTAAATTAGCGATGCTACAATCAGGGTTAGTTGTCTGTTTCAATTTTCACTCCTAAAATAATAATAATAATAATAATAATAATAATAATAATAATAATAATAATAATAATAATAATAATAATAATAATAATAATAATAATAGGGTTCAGGTTCGATTCTCGGTGAGAAAGCATTGAATATTTTAAGACATTAAATTAATTCGTTCCTTTCTGTCGTGAAACGAAGTGCTATATACGTGAAATTCTTTTTTTTTCATACAAGGACTAGTTCAACTCTAAAATCATGAAGTACCAAAATTCGATCCCAGCTCCCTACCAAACTGGATTTTTGTGTACAGAGTCTTTATATCGTAAGTTAGCGAAGCTACAATCAAGGACAGTTGTGAAGTACAGGTCTTGCGTTTTGATTCCGGTAAGAGAACTTTCAAAATGAAAGCATATTTAGGGTTCAGGTTCGATTCTCGGTGAGAAAGCATTGAATATTTTAAGACATTAAGTTAATTCGTTCCTTTCTGTCGTGAATCGAAGTACTATATACGTGAAATTCTTTTTTTCATACAAGGACTAGTTCAACTCTAAAATCATGAAGTACCAAATTCGATCCCAGCTCCCTACCAAACTGGGTTTTTGTCTCGATGAGAAAGCATTGAATATTTTAAGTCATTAAGTATGGTTTCCCAGGAGGAACGAGTCGGGGAAAGATGAAGACCAATCAAATTGGAGTGCTTCGATCACTAATATCAAATGATTGGGGTAAAGATCTACCCTATGCTATGCAAAATAGCTATTCAATACATAACGAAAAGACGAAAATCAATCAATCAATTAGGAAGCTTCGATCGTGATAATCAATCAATTGGGAAGCTTCGATCGTGATAACTGATATGACTCTCATCAAAATCCGATAGCCGTCCAGACTATGAACATAGCAACACCCGGTTAACACAACAAACAAAACGAAAAGACGAAAATCAATCATTCAATTGGGAAGCTTCGATCGTGATAACTGATAGGACTCTCATGAAGATCCGATAGCCGTCCAAGATTATGAGCATCCAAGACTATGAGCATAGCAACAGCCGGTTCTCACAAAACCAACATTTTCCCGCGGGTTCATGTGGTAGCCGTAAAAGGCTATGAACATAACAACTAAAGTGTTTGTCGAAACTTGCCTCCGAATTCTAGGAAAACAAAATAATTTTTTGCTGACTCAGCCATCTATCCAGGGGGATATCTACTATTATAATACGATAAGCATAAAGATTTATAGAACTAATGAAGTAAATATTCTTGTGTAAGTTATCGATTTCTAATCAGATTAAAACTCAAATATTCGTTTGCATCGCACTTTAAAGTAAATCCTCTCTATATATAATTCTTACTGGAAAGTATGTTTAACTTCAATTACTTAATCAATATTTTTAATAATATATTTTTATTGTAATACTTTTACTATTAGAAGTAAATACAGAGAAAACAAAATACATGGAAGTGCGTCGGGACCGTAATACGGCAAATTGAAGATGCGTTAAAATACTAAATAATACTTTTGATAAAGTGGATACTTTCAAATATTTAGGATCAATATTAACAGACGAAAATCATATTCAGGAAGAAATTAAAGGTCGACTAAAAGCAGGGAATTCGTGTTACTATTCGGTTCAAAATCTCTTGTCGTCGCGAATTCTGTCGAAGAATTTGAAGCTTAAAATATATAAAGCGATAATCATGCCCGTTGTTCTGCATGGTTGCGAAACATGGTCGCTTACTCTCAGGGAAGAACATAGACTGAAAGTATTTGAGAACAGGATCCTGAGAAGAATATTCGGACCCAAGAGGAACGAGAATGGGGAATGGCGGAAACTTCATAACGACTAACTACATAGTTTATACGGTTTACCCAACATTGTTAGGGTCGTCAAGTCTAGGAGGCTTAGGTGGGCATGTCATGTAGCCAGAATGGAAGAAAGTAGAAACGCTTTCAAAGTTTTGATTGAAAGACCCATAGGAAAACGACCATTAGGAAGACCTAGGCGCAGATGGGAGGATAATATTAAGATGAATCTCGAAGAGATAGGAATACAAAGTAGAAACTGGATGCAATTAGCTAAGGATAGAAGTCAGTGGAGAGCTTTTGTGAACGCGGCACTGAACCTCCAGGTTCCATAGGCCATAGAGTTAGTTAGTTAGTTTACTATTAAATGTTGTATACACTACATTTCCCATAGCAAAACCTCGCAAATGTATAGTGCACTAGTGAATATTATCAAATAAATTATCATTTTGTTTACGTAAATACTGCATCGCCTCATTTGAAACTTCGTACTTTAAATAATAATAACAACAATAATAATAATAATAATAATAATAATAATAATAATAATAAATTATAGCCATACCTTTATCAGAATTTCAGGCTTAGTTAATAAATGAATTCAACGTGGTCTCTATTCCAAGTTCTATTTAATCGAATCGGATAGAAACACAAAGAGAAATTTCGAGATCAAGTAAAAGAAAAATGTTACTTTGGTGGGATTGGAAGTAACTTTTAGGAGTTCTTTACAATTTACAAACAAATGCCTTAGACAGTTTTTTTCTTTTCTTTAAGTTAATTTATTCACCGAACGTATCTGAGTAACTTTTCTCTATCTTGTACTCGGTTATATACGTTTTACAATCATTTCCGTTAATCTTGAACGACATGAACACGAATACAAAAACATCTAAGCGAATTAAAATTCCAAACTCTCCCACCGGGAATCGAACCCTAGACCCCATACACCTTAGGCACACGTGCTAGCCACTAGACCAGCGGGGAAAGCAAGTGAAATGCATTTTTTAGTATCTAAAGTTTACACTTATTTCATCCTGCTGTAATAATGTTTACCGTATTCGTTACTTTGAGGAATTATATATGTTATTCGTATAGGTTCTATTACATATTCGTTCATAAATATTATATAAATTATCAGAATTATTCATGATCTTCCATGGAAATTCACTGGTACATGCGCAGTAGAAACAGAAGAATGCAGTTTACTGATATTAGTCAGAATGAAAATTTCTAACAGGCTATCATAATTCCTTAATGGAAAGTCATGGTTCCTAACCTGGGGACGCGCAGCTTCCTCCTGGTAAAGCATGAAGTGGGAGTAAGGGGGCGAAAGCTACTGCAGAAATGAATTGTGAAATATATTATTATTATTATTATTACTATTATTATTATTATTATTATTATTATTATTATTATTATTATTATTATTATTATTATTTGTAATACCGTTAAATCAATTTCTTCACTGCTTTCTCGTCACAGCCCAAAACCCAAGCGATCTGAATGAGAGTTTGTTCCGCTTTTAGTCGACTATAATTTCTCCTCGCAGACTAACAAATAGTTCTCTACAGCCTTTAGAGCTAGGCATTTTGACAACTTGTAGAAATATGCATTGAGATTCGTATTAGCAATGACAGTAAAGTTGATCTTTCTGTTTCTACTGTGCATCATCAGCATCATTATATCAGAAGTATTCCGCCAATACCAGCGGGTCACTTACCGCAGCTGAGAAGCTGCCATGCTCCACAATCTTCTGTTAACCTCACCATCTTCACATACGATTTTTCTGTTTTGATATCGCCAATAGCCTAATTATGTTTCTATATAGTCTAATTGATCCCATCCCTCTCTTTCCTGCCACCATACCCTCTAGCACATCCCTCATGATACAGTTTCTTCTTAATCAATATTCCAACCAGTTTCTCTTCCTCTTCTTAATAATATTTTTCTCCTTCCATTTCCAACCCTCTCATTCGTTTTCCTCTCGACCCAGCTATTTCTCTTCATTCTTCTCCATGCACATATTGCGAAAGCCTCCAATTGTTTGTCATCATTTCTGCGTAATGTCCATGTTTCTGTCCTATAAATACAGTAAAATACAGTACACGAAACATTTTGTGAGTCTTTTTTTCAACTCCAAGGCCCCACAAAATAGTATTTTCTTCATCCTAAAGGCTTCTTTCGCCATTTCTACCCTTGCTTTTATTTCACGTTCGCATGTCATATCACTAATAATACTACTCAGACATCAAAAACTAGTCACCAGTTTTTTTCCGCTCCTACTTCTATATTTGACAGCGATCGCTTCGTTTCAATCACCATGGATTTTGTCTTTCTTACATTTATTTTCGTCCCATATTCTTCAGAAGCCTTTCTCAAGTTTTCCACATCTTATTAATGTTCTTTTTAGATTCTGCAACAACAATCATATCAACCCCAAACCGTATACACCTCATCATTCTATATCCTACCGAAATTCCATCTTCATTATGAAAACTCATTTTTGCTATATCTTCTACATAGCTACTAAATAATGTCGGCGAAATATATAATATCTGTTGAACTCACCTTTCAATTACACTGTCTGTCTACTATGCATGCGCCAGTGAATTTCCATGGAAGATCACGAATAATTCTGATAATTCATATAATATTTACGGACGAATACGTAATAGAACCTATATGAATAACATATATCATTCCTCAAAGTAACGAATACAGTAAACATTATTACAGCAGGATGAAATAGGTGTAAACTTTAGATACTAAAAAATGCATTACACTTGCTTTCCCCGCTGGTCTAGTCACTGCTGTCGGTCATCGTGGCCAAGAGGGGTAGTTCACCGTGAGTTCTCATGGTTTGTGGAGGTGTTTTTGCGCGCTCCGTGAAAGCATATCCTGCGTTTCCTTTGCTTTTCTTGTACTTTTTTTGGCCTGTGATTAGGACTCTATAGTGGTATTAATTACTGGAAATTGTGTTAAGTAGTACTACGTTATGAATACCATTCGACAAAATACGTTAAAATTTCAGTTTGACAAGAATTTCAGACAATTACGACCGTCACCGGCTGAAATACACATATGGTTAAGTGAAAATTTTTCCGATCTGATGAACAAAGTGATTGCAATTCAATTACACAACGAAGACTTCTGTGTATATGTAAAACTGGATACAGCTCTGAATTTTGAACAAGCTTTACGTACTTTGCCAGACTCTGTTCCCTTTCCGTCATTCGACTGGTGTTTCCTCTGTGGTGAATATATTGGATACTACTACTAACTATACTAAAGTCCGTATTTTTGAATTACCGTGTGAACTTGGTGATGATGTAGTACGTGATACCTTGCGTGAATTTGGTGAGATTAAACAAATAGTACATGAAAAGTGGGGCACTCACTTAAAATACCCTGTGTTGAATAGTGTTCGCGCAGTTTATATAGAATTGGGGAAACATATACCCTCTAAACTCCACTTCATGGGTTATAAAGCTTCAATTGTGTATCCTGGACAGCTTCATACTTGTTTCCGCTGTTTGAGTACGGATCATCTTGTTTCCCAATGCAAGGTACCACCTCGTCAGTTGCCTCGTCCTCAGCACAAACAGGACGACCTTCGTATGACAGCTTTATCCACTGGTAATCTCCCAAAAACCCCACATTACTCGTTAAACTCACTGTCTCCTTCTTTACGGCCCAGTGTTTCCACGAGTGTTCGTGATGTGTCTCGAGCTCCCCCTCCTTTGGTGCAGGATCCTACAGAATTTCCTACTTTATGTCATGATGTCATAACAGAACCTGAGCCAAGTACTACGGCCCTACAAGATTGTGTTGACCCGATTCAGTGGCCCTCGACCAACTCAGTGCTACAAACTGCCCCGCCCAATCTGGCAACGTCGCAGGATGATGTCCCATTGTCTACATCTCATGTTCAGCTTACTAAGAAATCAGCCACAACTCTTGAAAATGCATCTGAATCTACTTTGCCCTTTACTAGTGCTCATGGAAATCAACTACGGCGATCGTTACGTAAAAAACGAAAAGTGCTCTCAAATAAAACAGACAGTGTTAGCCAAGCAATCCAAGATAGTGTGAGTGACCCAGAAACACATAGCGCCGGTGGTGGTGACCTTGACTCTGACATGGTTTGTAACAACTTCTCTGCTACAGGCGAGTCTCGTGAAAAGAGTGGTGAAACAGAACCTACTGCTTCGTAAGTTCTTGTGTATAGCTTCTCGTCAGCACCGTTCACGTGCCTTCGGGTTCTTATGCCATATATTTTCTTTTCTGCTTTCCCTGCAGCGCAGTTCTCACGTGATGTTTACCGGATTGTTTCTATTTATGTTTTTATTTTTCTTTCTTTTCAAACTTCAGGAAGAGTGGTGGAGATTGTGTTTCAGATGGATGCAATATTTCTCCTCCCCCCCTCTGTAGTGAGGTGTATTGTTGCACAACTTATCCAGTTTTTGGTGTTATTTTTTCAAATTGCTTTATTACTTTATGTATTTATTAACTTGATGGCAGGTTCTCCGTCTCCTACTAGACCTAACGTGCGCCGTCTATGTACAATAAATATCGCTGGCATTCACCATCCAGCGAAACAAAATAGTTTAAAAACTTTTGTTATGCAAAGTGGTTACGACATCATTCTTCTGCAAGAGGTCCGCTTTGAATGTTTTGAATTTCTGCCAATGTACAATGCAATTGTGAATATCGGACCCAACAATCGGGGTACCGCTATCTTAATCAAAAAGGGTATTGTCGTCGAACGCATTAAGCGACTTCCCTCTGGCCGTGGTATCAGTTTATTTTGTGATGGATTTAATATTGTGAACGTTTATGGTATTTCTGGAACAGTTAACAGGCGTTCTCGTGATCATTTTTATAACGAGGAAATAGTGCAGATTTTACCAGATAATTGTGATCCTATTATTATGGCTGGTGACTTTAATGTACTGGAACGACAAATCGATACCACTGGCATCTTCCACCCTAGTGTCAATTTTACCCGCCTTATCCAACAGTTGCGGCTCCTGGATGTGTGGTGGAATCATTGGACGGTGCCTAAATTTACTTTTAAGAATAGTCATATGATGTCCAGGTTAGATAGGTGGTACATAACGTCTTCTCACTGTTCAAATATCATTGAAACGGACATATGTCCAGTTTCATTTAGCGACCATGCAGCGGTTTATTGTGTTCTTAAAATTCCGACAGGTGTCTCGCATACGCATGGTAGAAGTTACTGGAAATTAAATGCTCAACTTCTCCATCCAGCTAGCATTAGGAATGATTTTGGTCAACGGTGGCAATTTTGGGTACGTCAACGACGTTACTTTTCAACTATTTCTGAATGGTGGACTTCTTACGTTAAACCCCACATAAAACGTTTTTTCCAATGGTACGGAAAAGAAATTAAGCGCGAGACTCATCAGACATTAGAATATTACTACGCTGTATTAAACGATCTCTGGTCTCAACCCAGCAGCCCTCAAAATCTCAGTCATATTCATAGGGTTAAAGCGCAAATTACACGCATACAACTTCGGGCTCTTGAACGATATCAGACGGCTTCCACATCTGCCTCATTTTGTAAATCTGAACGCATTTCCTTTTACCACTATATTCAATCTCAGAAGCGACGTCAACAGAACTACATTGAAGCTATTACGATGGATGGTGCTGGCGAAGTTACGGACCTTAATGATCTTAAGACTCTTGTGTATGAACATTTTTCTTCCTTATATCGAACTGGTTTCATCAATGCTACGGCACTAGAGACATATTTCCCGGAGACAATGCCCCAACTGTCTCCCGACGTACACCAACAATTAATGGCGGACATTACTCCGACGGAAGTCCGAGAAGCATTGAGTACATGTAAAGACCGCAAGAGTCCCGGTCCAGACGGACTAATTTATGAATTCTATGTCTCCTATTGGGATATTGTTGGAGCGGAGTTATGCCACCTTTTTAATGAGCTCTTAAGGCATCACAATTTCATTGATAATCAAGGTGTCATTGTTCTCATACCTAAAACGAACTGTCCGGTGACCATACAGAACTACCGTCCTATAACGTTACTCAATACTGACATAAAACTTTTCTCTAAAGTCTTAGCACGACGCTTGAAACTTGTTTGTCACGAGATTGTTAGTGATTTTCAGGCAGCCATTCATCCCACCAAGAATGTGTTTTCTGCTCTTAGCAAGATTCGTGACATCACTGAATATTTTAAATTTAAGCGCATGCCTGCATGTTTATTATCAGTGGACTTCCAAAATGCTTTTGACTTTTTATTCCACGACTATCTATACACTGTTCTACGAGCCTACAAGTTTCCTGATTCATTTATTGACTTGATTCGTGCGCTGTACTCTTCCGCCACTTCCCGTGTGCAAATAAATGGCCACCTTACGGCTCCCTTTTCCATAAGTCGTGGAGTAAGACAAGGGTGTGCTTTATCTGTATATTTATTTAGTTTGGCGCTTGAACCTCTGTTCTACCATCTAATGTCGCTCCCCTCATCAGTGAATCATGATTTTCAAGATGTCAATGTTCAAGCTTTCGCTGATGATGTGACACTTCTTTTCACTACGAATGAACAGTTTGCGCATATTGAACAGTGTCTACAGACTTTCGTGCAGGTGAGTTTTGAAAAAAACAATGTGAATAAATCGACGTTATTGTTATATAATGCTTCCATGGTCACGTCACACTTTTCTATTGACCACCAGTATCTGATTAATGACCACGTCAAAATACTTGGTATTACCTTTACAATTCGAACTGACGTGCTGACAGATATAATTTGGGACCCTATTCTTCAGAACTTACGCCTACTTAGTGCAGACAATAAAGGTCGGAGATTGAATTTGATACAACGCACCTGGTTTGTTAATACTTACATTCTTTCTAAAGTGTGGTATGCAGCTCAGATCTTTCCTCTGCCTGAGTGTTATGCAAGGAAGATTGACTCTCTCATAGGCTGGTTTCTGTGGAGTGGATTTTATTTTCGACTCCCACGAAATGTTACCTATTGCTCATATTTTACAGGCGGATTACATGTTACTAATGTAAGACAAATATGCAAAGCTCTTTATATGCGTAATGGATTGAAGTTATCTCTTGATTCTGACTCACACACATCGCAATGGATATCGTGCTGTACTGTTTCATTAACTGAAAATAATCCGCCATACATCCGCTTTTTTCGTCATTGCCCTGCATATGTGTGGAAACTCATTTCCGCATGGGCATATGCCCCACCGTTACCCGAGACTTGCACCATGTCCACTAAAATGTTGTATGGCACTTTAATCAAGAGTGCTATGTGTCATTGTGTACCCCGAATTTGTCATAAGTTTCCCACCTATGACTGGCATGCGATCTGGCGAAATGTGCACAACAAAATTTTATCTTCGGACATTCGTAGTGTTTGGTTGTGTTTTATTCATGACTTACACCCTACCAATGAACGACTTCATACTATTCATCGTTCTGAATCTCCTAATTGTGTGCACTGTGGGCGACTGGATACGCTTTTGCATCGTGTGTCGGAGTGCACTGATACGACTCGCATCTGGACCTCTTTATGTGGATTAGTTGCGGTGATCTGTCGTAAACCAGCTAACTATTTTGATCGCCGTATACTTGCCTTTCCGGACTATGTGGTATCCCAATACAAAACTCAATGCCGTTAATTGGCTTATTGGACATACTATCTATTATACTATGTCCTCTACGCCGAAGTGTACAGTGGAGGAATATTCTTTATACTTAAAATATGCTCATAAGACTTTTCCTATGATCAATCTGAATGAAACATCTGTGTTTGCTAATTTCCTCAAAGTGATCTTGTAAGATTCCATTGTATACTGGTTTGATGTAATGTAACGTCAGTGTTTGCAATGTACTAGTTGTTACAGTTCAATAAATATATTTTTAAAAAAAAGTGGCTAGCACGTGTGCCTAAGGTGTATGGGGTCTAGGGTTCGATTCCCGGTGGGGGAGTTTGGAATTTTAATTCGCTTAGATGCTTTTGTATTCGTGTTCCTGTCGTTCAAGATTAACGGAAATGATTGTAAAACGTATATAACCGAGTACAAAATAGAGACAAGTTACTTAGATACGTTCGGTGAATAAGTTAACTTAAAGAAAAGAAAAAGCTGTCTAAGGTATTTGCTTGCAAATTGTAAAGAACTCCTAACAGTTACTTCCAATCCCACCAAAGTAACATTTTTCTTTTACTTGTTCTCGAAGTTTTTCTTTGTATTTCTATCGGATTCGATTAAATAGAACTTGGAATAGAGACCACGTTGAATTCATTTATTGACTAAGCCTAGAATTCTGATAAAGGTATGGCTATGATTTTATTATTATTATTATTATTATTATTTAAAGTACGAAGTTTCAAATGAGGCGATGCAGTATTTACGTAAACAAAATGATAATTTATTTGATAATATTCACTAGTGCACTATACATTTGCGAGGATTTGCTTTGGGAAATGTAGTTTATACAACATTGAATAGTAAAAGTATTACAATAAAAATATATTATTAAAAATATTGATTAAGTAATTGAAGTTAAACATACTTTCCAGTAAGAATTATATACAGAGAGGATTTACTTTAAAGTGCGATGCAAACGAATATTCGAGTTTTAATCTGATTAGAAATCGATAACTTACACAAGAATATTTACTTCATTAGTTCTATAAATCTTTATGCTTATCGTATTATAATTCACTTTAAAATTATGATTTTTTTCCGTTACAAAACGTAGAACGAGAAATAATAATATTATATTTGTTAAGAAAAACCTTTCAAACAGTGGTGATTTCAGGGCATGGCCTGTGGGAGAATTTGAGACTCTGTCGACATAAATTTCCCCCTTTTTGGCCGTAAGTTATCTTCGATCAAGCTCAAAGTGGATTAATAATGTTTTATCAGTTTTCTCTCATTCATATATTGACCATTACCGGGGGAGAATCTTCTGAAATCGTCAATGCTTATAATTAGTTTTTCATTACAAATCAAAGGATAATAATGAAATATTGAACATAAAATTTTGTTCTCAGCTGTGGATTTTAGATTTGCAATTCATATAATGTTCCCTTCTAATGGAATTTGAGAGAAAAGTAGTTGCCAAAGATTTATTTAAAGAAATGTTCTCAGTCCCCTGGTGAAAATAGGAACACACTTAAAAAAAACGAATAATCCATTCAGGGTTTGAACACATAAATTTCTAATTGCTAGACTCGTGACCCAAACCGCTCTACCAGTTCGTATGTCTTCAGTGCGTCTCTTTTGACTTTTGGGTAAAGTAGTTTCCTGCTCCACACTTCTTATTGTTTATGTCGATACGACTATAAGTTTGTGGTGAATATTTGGCAGTTACATGTCTTGCAATGCATAAAAGTCTTTTTTGTATAAATTATATTCAATTTTACGTCCTAATAACTTATATACAACGGGTTGAATCTGTGAAATGATTGGGGTTGGAGTGATTGTAAATGTTTTCATAGTTAGGAGCCTGGATATGCAAACCCGCTCAACGTGGGGATTTACTTTTGAGAAATTTGGTACGTATGCACTGTTTACAGAAGTATGGACAATAAACAAGGGATTGTGCCCGCTTTCTTCCCAGGAGATCGTGCTATGATTTGTATCTCTGGGAATACTTAAAGCAGAAGTGTCCTATATCCTGGCAAAACTGCTGCAAACTATTACCAACACCATGCGTAGCATTACCCTTGAAGAACTACAGGCGGTGTCAATCACTGCCGTAAAGTGTCTCAGCATTAACGAGGTCAGTTTCGACATCTTGTGTAACATGTAAATAAGCCAATGTTTTCATTTTCCTACTATTTTGGCCGTTATCCAATATCAGCATACCGAGCTACTTTTATGTGGGCCATGCTGTACGAAAGATTATTTTCCTGTTTTCTAAGTGATTCTTGTATTCTTAACATTGCAGTGGCAAAAACTTTATCGTGTAGTTTACTAAGGCGCACATAAAATTTACATTACAAGAAAACGGTAAGTAAGAATCAGGGACTGAGTTGGAGGCATTTCATCTGACTTCTTATTTTTGATCGAAGCTACTTCAAAGACATTTTTTCAGCTGGCTCTTCTTTTTCAGTATCCATACATGAAATTACTTCGCGACTAATATTTAGAGAGACCGATATTCTGCTGAAACATAAAATGATTCAATGATCTCCATATCCTTTAACAAATCCTGTTGTATGTTGGACAGTTAGATTCTGCATTAGTACTATCCTGATCTACAAGAATCGTGACTCTTGCATTGTACAAATTCTTTGAGACACGTTGATCTTCACTCTCACTCACACCAGATTTGGGTTTCTGTTCTTCATCTAGCTTCGTGAGGTAGTTAAAGAGTTCCTTAAATTAAACAGAACTAAATTAGGGAGTTGGATTAGAAAATTCGATTAGAGCGTTGAAACCAATTCTCTGATCAAGCAGAAGGGAAAGTAGATGGATAACAGCTAGAGAGGAAGTTTAACCTAAAATGAGGGAGGGGCGAATATTACTGATGATGGTTAATTTTAAAAAGAAATAGAGGGAGGTTTATAATGATAGCTGGTGAAGAAAGAAGATCAGAGTTGTAACGTTCTCTTTAGGATATACTCTACCATAGTGTTCGTAAGCCTAATCATATTAAATCATTAAACCTCCTATACAGCTCCTAACATTCAGAATTCCTTTATTTCTTTTATCTCTATTTTCACTTCTTTATTGTTACACCCCAAAACATTTGTCACATAATCTCAACTGTTTAATAAATACCCCGTGAGTGAGTTGTCTTGGGATTGACCCGTTTCCTCCCTATTTAGCCTTTCCACCATTATCATCTTTCTCATCGTCGCCGCCTCTTTTAGAATTTGTAAATAATTATAGGACTTAACCTCAAAAGAAACGCCTACATACTTTTTTGACAACTTACCATAAACTACAACTTGCCTCTTCTGATTCAGTAAACTGACTCCTACAAAGAGAGAAAAAAATATTATTCCGTCTTAACAACATTGGCATTAGCTTATCTATTTACACGAAAAATAATTAGTTACTTTCAATTCCCAACTGTTGGAACGCAAAAGAAATAAGAAGGAAAAATATTATAATTACTGTAAAAAATTAAGAAACTTCAACTTAAATATTTTAATGAAGAGATCAAAGGACAACATGGAAGTTACTGAATTTGAACTTGCGTGGTGGGAAAATAGTTATGATACTAATATTGATGATAATACCTAACTATTGGACTATGTTCTTATGCTCTTATAATTGATGCTTAAATATATTTGGTTTCCCATTTTCGTTTTCTCTGCCATCTTAAAGGATTAATTTCACATTGATAGAAGATATATCAAGAACTTAATTCCCATTTCTTAGATTTTATTATACATTGTAAAGCTTTTAAGTTCTAATTATTTTCTGTGCAAGTATATACTAAGATTATATACAATATATGTATCGGAAACAATCCATCATATATTAGTGTTTTCCTTTTCTGTACCTTTTATATTTCATATTGAGACAACTGAAATTGCTTATTGGATTCACTCGACTAGACGGTTCTACCAAGTAGAAAATATATAGTGAAAATACGATGTGAAACATTTTTTGTGAAGAAATGGGAGTTTGAATGTAAGTAATTCTGTCAGCGCACAGCTATTGAAATGAATTTTGAGTGATAGTGAAAGTATTGTATGTGCAATTATGCTCTTCCACTATTCTCGTTTATGGGTATACCCCCGTCGCTGATACGCCTGCTCCCTACGGACGCATCCCTCGCTACCGCTGCCCCATGCTGCATTCCTGCCCTGAGCCGGTTAAATAGCATTCGCGCTTTTTAGTGATCAACTAGTACTAGTTGGTTCGTGTTTTATTCATTGTAGTTTTCATGCCATACGTTCACGCTGTATTTATACTGAGCCGTGGCCCCGCGTGGCATACTCGCTAATGTTCTCGCCTTTGGTGCGAGACATCCCGGTGGGGACCCTCGGTCGAAAAAGTGTAACAATTTTTTCAGGCCAGCCATCTTGAGTGAGTTTTTTTCTGGTTTGCTAGCTTGCTGTTTCTTCCTTTCCTATTATCTTCATGATCTGTAGTCCTTCATTAGCTTCTTTTAATACGTCTTCATCTCTTTTCCTTCCGGTCCATGGTATGCGCAGCATTCTGCGCCAACACCACATTTCAAATGCGTCAAGCTTGGGTATTTCAGTTTTTCCCAATGTCCATATCTCTGATCCGTACAGCGCCACGCTCCATACCATTGTCCCAATAAATTGTTTACGAATGTCCAACGACACATTTCTTGATGTTAGCAGTCGTTTCCTTTTATTAAATGCTTGTTTAGCCTGCGCTATTTTGGATCTTACTTCCTTTTTTACTTCTTCCGTCCAAGGGTATTAGACTTCCTAAATTGGGGAACGTCGTAACGTCTTCGATTTTCTCTCCATCTAGCCATACGTTTGATCTACTGAATGGGTCCTAGTAGATCAAATTATGATATGAAAACAATATTTATGACTTTTATATTTCCTTTCTTTTGCGTTCATTATTATTTTTATACCCTCTTATGTTTATTTTTTTGTTAGTTTAATAGGAGCAAGCTCCTTAATTTTAAATTGTTGCTAGCACATGCTGCGGTTTCTGCAGTTTATGATTAAAACTGTTAAAAGTACTTCATGTTCTGGAAATACTTTTCTTTATTCACTCTACAAATATTCATTTGCAACTTCTTGAATAGACTTCTATTTCAAAGATTTTCTCTTTATTCTTTTATTCACTTCTTCAAAGTGATAAATACTAATTCGGTGTTCGGGGGAGAAAATATGATAACAATTTAATTATGCCGAAACGAGATTAGTCTAAAGGAAACGTGACCAGCCTTTAGAGAGATTTCAATTGTATTTCTTATTCAGCATACATAGATTAGTGATTAGGAATTATATTTCTGGGCTTTCAGTATCTATAGCCATGTTAGCCCACCACGTGTCAAGGATAATGTCCTTCGGGCTTCGCACTATCCAGGGAAAGTGAAGGAAGGAACCGATCTGAGGCCTATATGTTAGAAACCATCCTGGCATTTGCCTGGTGGAAAAATCTAGGAAAACCTCACTCAGGATGGCTGGCCTGAAAAAGGTTTTACACTTTTCAAACGAGTGATCACGGGGAATCGAACCCGGGCCTACTAGAGGCGAGAGAGATGGCGACTACGCTACGCAGGGCCACTTATTCAGCATAAAATATAAACTTTCTAAGAGGTGTTCTGACCTCTAATATCCCACGATGGATAGGCCTTGGTATGCTATTTTGAAATTTTTTCACAAAATGTTACTGTATTTCAGAATGTTTAAAAAATGAATCATAATGTCGACCTTTTAACAACGTAGACACTCTCTTTGTAGCATATACACAACAGAGTGTTATAAAACTAAAATTATCAGGGTATCCTTTGATTTGATTTGATTTTTGAGTTTAACGTCCCTTTCAGCAGCCCCGCTATATGAGAAGAGACCTATTGATTCACGTAGAATCCGAACCAGATGAGCTCCCGACGGGAATCGAAGCCATGCCTCTCATGACAAAGGCGCGTACGCTAACCGCCTAGTCACGAAGGAACTTCTTTATACTTTCGAATTTTTAATTTACTCAATATGTTGAGCAACTTTTCCCCTCCTTCTAATTGAACAATAGTTTGATAAGCAAATTACGATGTAGCACTCTCCAGTAATGTATTGCTTCGTCCTAACTTTCTGCTTGCTACGAGTGAATTATCTTTGTTATATAATTAAAATGCTGCAACTGCTGAGATGGACAAGCGTGGAGAAAGTTGCCATATCATAGTATTATATATGTACTACTCAATACTGGCATATTTGTTAAAAATACACTACTTCTTATAAAAGCGAACTTCCATTACTACAGAAGCGAAAGCTCACTGATAAGGCTTGTTATGCAAATTAAATTGAGCTATTGTGTTTGCTATTTACTTCCCAAAAATCATGTTTCATATTAGTATTTCATCTTCTTTTTGGCCTACCCAATGATCTATCCAAGTTCATTTTTAACACTTAGAACCGTATACACCCCACACGCGAAGCATATCTCGTCCACCTTAGAATGTTTAATAGTAATATTCATTAATAATTATGCCAACTTCTTCGACTAGTTGCAAAATTACATGCACTGGTTCTGGCAGACAATGTAGGTAGTGAAAACTGTTATATTAACTATTTACTATAGTAATTTAGTGTTACGCATCCAGACTTAACATTGTTTTGTATGTTATAAATAATGTAATGTTAGATGACGATTATTAATACTTTTCTGTCCAGAGCATACACTTATTTATTAAAATTGAAATAAGTCGCAACAGTTTCAATAACTTAACATTATCTTCATCAGACGTTAACTGATAATAATAACAAATGGAAATTTATTTCTCTTTTGATCTGATGATTTTACTTCAAATATTCTTTATTCAGTATTTTCAGCCAGAATCCCATAGAGTTGGAATGAGTTCATAGATTGGAAACATATCCACTTATAATAAGCAAAAACAGGTATCAATTGCAGACTAGTCTATGTACCTGATTAAGTCTGCTGCTCCTCGTAGAAGCCTTCAAAACAAAGTGTACTTGGTACCCATATTTTGTTTATTTGTTATGTATAACATTGCTACCCCCCACCTAAATAGAAGTGAGCAAAGTATGAATCAACCGTTCAGCATCTAGAAAGAAATGTGTTTTTTTGTGTGTGTGTATCTGTGTGCGTGTATCTGTTTCAAGATAACTTCCGTTAAAATAAGAAATAGAATGAATTTTGACGAAGAAGACATGCATTTGTGTTCATAAGGAAGAATGAAACTATTTTTTAGTTTAAAGTTGATGTTGGATAAAGAAATGAATTCATCAACTGAAAAACTACCAATGAGCAGAACATTTAACTACTTTTGCTAAAATAATTAGTTTTATTAGTATCCACGAGTCTTGCTTTGTTAGCAGAGCAGGCAGTAATGAACTTTTCTCAACAGACCCATCCATTTTACTGCATGCTCATAATTCAGTATGAAAGCACTACACTGTTGATATAACGTTGTATAACATGTCCACGGTTCCGTATGTTTCGTTAAATTAATTGTCATGGTACGACAGAGAGAGGAAGGTTTCATGTAACGATACATGTTTTTACTACAATTAATTATGTTGAGAGCTGTAAAATAGCCACATATTTGACAAACTGAATGGAAAAAATTAACATTCTTTGCTAGGCTTCCTTTGTTTAGAGGAATTATTTTCATTTATATGCAACGTATCTCGTAATATATATATATAAATTGTCGGGTTTAATTATTAAGCACAAGGCGAAATATTTAATTTACTGCTCACTGAAATGCACAAGATGGGGGATGTGCAGTTGTGTGAAACACACTTGTTTCTAATGATGGAATAGCTAAGAAAAGGAAAGTCTAAGCAGTTGTCTGGAAGCCTGAAGTCAATATAACATCTGATTAGGAACACATTGCCTTAATGCACATTGAACTTAACATTATCATCTTTATTTTGAAGTGTTCCATACCGCATACCCTTTTCAATTCTACATCAATGAGATTCAGAACAATATCTGAAATGTTTATTCCCTCCTGAATATATATATATCTCAGATTTCATACCTGCATAGACAGTAAAGAAAAATGTGGTTAAGTCAGGTAATAGAGAAAGCCAGTTCCTAGTGTACTTTTTCTCAATATCTTCTTCGGGAACCAACATCTACGTAACGGGTATCACCTGTTGCTGCCATTGACTTCAGATATTAAACCCTTCGTCTTTAAATACTGAAAGAAATGATAACAGGCGACCGACGAATATCCTGAAAGACTTTGCAAAGTATTGTATGCAATAGTATTTCATAGATCGAGTCATTTTCTGCAACACTATAGTAGCTAGATTCCTTGATTTCTTCGGCATCATGGAATTGTGAATCATCATTACATATGATAATTCTAGATCGTAATGAGGCATCCTCTAATATTGATATGCACTACGATTGTGTCACGTAGAAAGTGAACTTTACTGTTTAATAATCTTTCACACTCCTTTAATATAACGACAAAACTGGGCGAACCGATATTTCCTTATTTCTCCGTGGCGTTGCGTCGCATTAAACTATAATTAGTTTAATATTTATACTAGTCTTTGGCTAGATTGGGGCTTCACTTTTAAATCGCCCGTTTGCTTGGCCTACGGCCTCGCATCTCTCATGTATTAGCCTTTGCAGCAAGAATGAATTTCATGCATTTGCTCTTAATATTTTCTGATTTTGGCTAGCTTTCAAGAAAAAAGATATATTTTCGCAGACATTTTTGTAAGTAACAAGGAGCGTTTCTTCCCAAAGAATTGAAGTAGAAAATGAGAAAATTCTAACAAATAGTTTATTCCATTTCTTTATTGGACAACAGAAGAAAAAACATTTCATCTAAAATGTAACAATTAAAATATATGGATTGAAGATTTCTATCAAATGTTGTCTCTTAACCAATATATATATTGTTTACTATTTATTTCAAATTTCGTAATTCTTTAGAAAATTATTATGAAATTTTAGTAAACATTCTTCGTCAATTAAAATAAATAATGGATTCATTATATTACTTTGATGAATATTGAGGATCAGCACGAGACGAGACCAGACAAGAGCTCTCTTCTCACCTCAGGAATATGATGTCTCGTCTCGAAGGTATACGTATATCTCACCTCGACTTGAATTTCAAGAGTATTTGTTTCAACTTGTGATGAAAGAGATGCAAAATTAACAGTTAATCCTTCATACAGTCCAATTTAATCCTTCAAAATTAACAGTTGAAGTAATAAGCTTTTGTCTCGTCTCATGGACATAACATTTAATAAAATTTGTTCTTTGGTTTACTCTTGTCAATAAAATATATCTGCATGTTAAATAATTGTCTTACTTTTTTCTGTAATTCTGTCGAAACAGATACCGATAGTTTAGAAGTAACTTGCATGATAATAACTGTACGAATGATTACTCTCCAATTATTCGTACATTTTTATCTTAGCATTTCATTTATCGATAATTTTACTAGTGTTATAAAAACATCCATGTATCTGTACACTATTTTGGAGTTATTTAATGTTTATTCAAAAACAATACTAGTACTCGAATAAATTTCAAAGAAATGTACATTATTCCTACAATGTTTAAAACTGTTCCTCTTCCGAGTAACTTTCTCACAATTGTTTGTTATTAATTAGAATATATTACAACAATTGCTCTTAACAATAATAATATCATAATTATTTTTGTTAGAACATAAAAGTTACCAATAATAAAACTATAAGAAAATGTTTGAATTCTTACTTTACTATCTCTGGATGTATGGGAACAATTGACGTAAAAGACAGAAAAAGATGGCCAAATATAACATTAGTATCATTTAGGAAAAATCTTCAGATCATCAAAAGAAGATAGATAGCAGAAACTAATCTAATTCGATATTTTTAATTATCTTTATGTGATCCTTCATATGGGGAATTCAGAGCACAGACCATTCAAGTCCAATTACCAAGGATGTGAGAAGAAGAGATATATGTTTTTTTTCCTTTTAAATACATGGAAAAGTTAAGCTATTTTTACTCTGTAACAGTTATTTATAATATCTGAACATGAATCCAAGATTTCGTTGTATAACTGAAGGTGGTCAGCAGGAATGTAAGGTAACATTTTTTTGATGTCCCTGTTGGCACTTTATCATGTGGACATGTGATTTTGGCAGGTAAACTTATGTCACGAACTCCATGTTTCTTAACCCTTATCCTGGCAACCGTGGCCTCCCAGGCCCAGTAGCTTCATTTTTCTAAAATTTCTCAATAACCATACATATTTCGAAGACATAAAATACTGAATTCTTCTATCTTTCGTCGAAGTTAAAATCATGAACATATCGAGCTGGTAAAGCTTTTTTTTATTTAAAAATCTTTTCCTGACGTAACCGGGCAACAGGGGCCTAGGAGGCCCCGTATAACTCTAGTGAAATTCCTGTCAAATATTAGATCAAATTGTCACATAATTGTATATTGAACACGTGACTATTGTAACCTTTAGTCGGAACAGTATGCGGCAACACACATTGAATTTTGAGTGTTCTGCACTTAAAATATATACTGGGCCTGACAGGCCAAGGTTGCCCGTTTACGTTACAAAAATGTCTGGACCGGATTTGCTATTTTTCTTGGTCGGCTTACAAAAGCGTGACACGAAGTTTCGCTACTTGACAAAAATATATACCGGTACATTTTAGACTAGTCTGAACAGTAAGTGAGAATAGGCATTGATTTTGTGTATTCTGCACTTAAAATATATGCTGGGCCTCACAGGCTCCGGTTGCTCGTTCACGTTACTAAAATGTCTTGCCCTGATAAGGGTTAAAGCTGAATGTGTGTTTGCCACCAGAGAGTCAATGAAATGTCTAGCAACTACTTGTGATGGAAACTTTGAGTCATAGGTAAAGTACATAAATGTACTTCTCAAAAATGTACTTTTTTGTCTTTTGATACAGCTCTGGGCTTGATTTTTTTCAGAGATTACTTTTTTTGTGAAAGTTTGGCCACTACGTTTTGAAATCAAACATTTCGTGCGAAGCCACTTTTTTACCCATGCACTTTCGGTTTCTGCTTGCTTGATGCCTGGTATAATGCTGGTTATTTCATGGGGGTTGCAAGTCCTGTCGCGATGCCTTAAAGCTCGTTTTATTATACCGAAATCTCGGTCACAGGTCAAGAATGAATGCCATCGTACAAGAAAAAATGCTCATTTTTTTAAATTGTTTCATGTCTGTTAATGCTAGAAACAATCTTGTTAAAGCATGATTTTTATTTTGCTCCCCGCAATTGTCTGACAACACATGAAGTTCTGTGTAGTGAGCTGGTAAACTCTTTGAGTAGTCACAAACCAACGAGAAAACCTCATTTGCTCCTTTTTTGGCAATTCCTTCATGGTACAGGTAAATGATCGCCGTATTCCGCTTGATATCATGAATGCAAAAAACAGTAGTAGTCAATTGCATCAAGTAAAAAAGTGTCTTGCACCGGGATCCGAGGCAATTGGACATTTTGCATGTAATGGGAAAAAATGGATAAGACATGTGGTTGTTGTTTCTCCTTGACTTCCCTGTCAAGACAGTTGTAAAATTTTGCTCCTTTCCTTTTGTGTATAACCAGTTCAGCAGCTGCTGCCTGTTTAGCAGCTTCGTTTAAAGTAGTGCTTTTTGATTTGGTTTCCAGCTCTTCACAAGTGCAGTAACAGTCGCTTTGCGGTCTACCGAAATGGAAGTCAAAATTTTCATCGAAGAAATTTGAAAAATACGTCTCATTCACTTTGTTGTCTGTTTTTTTCTTTTTTTTTTCATTGTACAAAGACTATAACAACTTTTTCTTTAACCGAGCATCTAAATACTTGTATGGCTTTGATGCATATTTCGTTTCTTTCTACATGTACATGTTTTCTCAAAAGGGAAGCTTTGTACATGTTGTCTCAAAAGCTGCCCAGTTTCAACAGGATGGGCCTTTTTAACATGCTTTCCACGTTGATTAATAAAAATTTTCCCCAAGCGTTTAAGAGCTCGTAGTCGTTTTACTCTTTTAACAGTGTTAGATTGTAATGCAAGGAATGCTTTGAAACATATCTGAACTCTTCTTGATCCTACCAGCACATGGTAGTTAAAGGAATTGCTGTTAATTCTTGCCTCTGTATCTTTTCGGGGCCGACGCCGCTTCACGTCATGAACGTCAATGAGGTGTCGTAGGTGCAAATCATGTTCATCGTTTGAGACCAAATCATAAAAATGTGTAAAGATCTCATTTTGTCGTCCTCTGGTACAACTTCAAAGCAGTTCTTTCTCTTGCAACTGAAAAAGATCGATAAAAGTAGGATTAGAGTTTCAGGAAAAACACATAATAGACACAGAAACGAAAGGATACAAACGAAGCCTTCACAGATTGTTTATTGGTTCAAAGTAGAGGCCAGGATCGTTGAGCAAAGAAACTGGGTAAGGAGGCAAAGGTGAAAACACCACTCTCGAGCGCAAGGATATAGAACATTATTCTACAAAACGGGAGTTTATTCAGAATTGGATGGCCAAACTAGCCAAAAATTGAAAAATTTACAAGAGAAAGGAGTTAATAGTGTTGAATTCCAAAAACAATGTGTGAGTAAAGTGTGATTAGAATTTCAAGGCATGTACGGGGAAATTACCAAAATGTAAACAGATGAAACTTAAAGGCGGTTTAACCTTTTTGACTTATGGGTTGAGTACAATGAGGTACGTAACGTATCCTAACCAAACTTAACGTAACCAAACCTAGCCTAATCTAACGTAGCTAAAAACCACCAAATAAAGAAAATAGCACAAAAGTAGTATAGAAAGCTGGCCCCCGAATTCTTTCTACTTGTCATAGTTTTATAAGTGTGCATATTACTTCTGACTTGAGAAAGAAAGGATCACTTGCTATTTCGAACTTCAGGTTGGTTAGGCTTACAGTAGGTTTGGTGTCTTTAGCAATATTGCAATACAGTTACTTCATGCAAAAAATGGGATATGTGTCCTTGAACTCCTTTGAGCAAAAATCAGCGGTATACATATTCTGACCTGTGACAAAATTTGGAACTGGATTCTTACACTTAATTCATTTACTGAAAGTGAAAAACTAATCTAATCTAGCATGTGTTACCTGCATGCGGTCCCTGTTTTTTTTTTAACAATGTTTCCTCTGGCATCAACAAACTCTGTATCTTTTATTGGTTTCCTTTCGTTTTTTACCCACAACATGGTCTTTACTATCCTCCATAATACTACGCAAGGCTAGAACAATCAAAATCAGACGTATCTCAAGCCAATGGATGGAATACGAGAGTGACTGATTCACAACTGGCGAAACAACCAACAATATTGCCAGACAATTGACCGTCTGCCGTGTGCAGCAGGAGAGAAAGAAAAGTGTTGCCAGATCACTTGCAACAAGGGCTTCAGTCGCTGACTGAGGCCCTTCTAGCATATTCCCAATATTTCTGTCCCTGGTTTCAATGCCAACAACGCATGCAACTGAGATACCTATAGCACACATTGGTAGAGCTATACTTAGATTTGGTATTTTCAACAAAAACGCAATTTATGCATTTTAGTGATTGAGTCCCTTTTAGCATGTGTCGATTCAGTTAGTAAAGTAATATTAAACGAACTTGTACAGTTAACTGAATATTTGTGTTACAACTGAGAGAAGTATCAGGTGGAGATGTTAAACATGAATTATGTTCAAAATTACCATATAGTGAATTTGAGCACTGAGCACCTCATATATATATATATATATATATATATATATATATATATATATATATATATATCAGGTGTTGCAAAATAAGTGTTACAACTCTTGGGAGGTGACTCCTGCCATAAGATAAGAAAAAAAGTTCTCTTGAACTTTCGGCTGTCGGACATAGTTTCGGATCTACAAGGTGCCGAAAGCGTGGGAAAATGACTTTCGGACGCCAATGGTTCAGACACTATCCAACGTAAAGAGGGCGGGTAAAAGATTCACTGAAGAAGTCATACCTGCTGTATTGAATTTTGCATGTTTCACAATCCTACCGTGCATGCGCAAGGGATTCCCCAAAGGAACGTAGGGAGTCCCGGATAATCTTCCAAATGAAAATTGGTCTAAATGGATATGAATTGACAGGGTTTCCACCAGTTAACAATAGTTGCCTAGTTGGTTTGTATTAAATCGATATCTGGAACAAATACAAAATGGCGGACACCTTCATTCCCGTTGTGTGTGGTTACATAATCGCCAGGTACGGATGCTGGCCAACAGTGTCGTTCTGAGTATTAAGTGTAGCGAATTTGTACTCAAATGCTCTAGAAAGACATCTGAAGTGTTGATAGAGCACAGCAAATGAAGCAGGGTGATTCACATGTGTGGAAACACTTAACGAAAAATGCCCAGAAATGCACTCGTATTCAGTAAACGTGAGTTCAAAGCATCTGAAATGTAAAGATTAGCGTCAAGAACATGAAAACCATTGCCAATTTACCAATAATATTCCCTTAAACCGACGTAATATGAAGTGCACGGTTGCATACTAATAAGGATGCAACAACTGAGGCCAAGATGAACTTGTGCAAGGGGACTCACAAAGAAACTGGTAAACTAAATGAATGTCACTAGTGGGATCTCATGATCGATATTGAAATGTGGCCAATGTGTGTGTTGATATCGACATGTAGCTAATGAACTAATGTCAACATGTCCCGCTACTGCTGGAACACCGTCCCTTGTGCGAAAAATAGGAAAATAACTACTCGGGTCTTAAATCTGAGGCCCTGGGCTCACAGTAGGATTTGAAGCGAGGGACCCTCACTTTCTCTGTATTAATTTCTTTGAGGAGTACCCACTTTGTTTGGCAAGCGCTCCTGCACAGCCTCCGGACATGCTTGTGTGTTTCATTTTGTTACTCCTACTTCACAGTTGTAAACAATCAGAGCTTTAAGACGTTTCTTCCTTTTTCCCATGTTGTTTTATTTTCAATATGTGTGGTGTTCCAGCTGTAGTGTTACATGTGCCAAATGGGTTCTTTTTCGTCTTTGTCTTGGCATGTGCACTGTATGAAAGATACGAATTTCTGGAGGTATTTTCCTATATTTCGAGTACGTCATATGTCCCAGAAGACGTGGTACATGATACAAGTTTGTTATTTTCACGCTGTATCAGAACTTGAACCATGGATTAAGATATTTCTTTTCATATGTATCGACTGTGGGACAATGTCCCAAACAAAGAGGGATATTGATACAATCGTGTTCTAGTTACGTTCTACCAAAAAGTGCACCAGATATAATAGCAGAATGTACAACGTTACTTTCCCAGCTTTCGCAGGTGAGACGGTCTCCCAGCAGTAGTGAGACATGCTAAAATGTGTCCATTAACTACATGTTGATACCAACACACATATTGGCCACATTTCAATATCGATCATGAGATCCCACTAGTGACATTCATTTAGTTTACCAGTTTCTTTGTGAGTCACCTTGCACAATTTCAACTTGGCCTCAGTTGCTGCATCCTTATTGGTATGCAACCGTGCACATCATATTGAATCGGTTTGAGGGAATACTATTGGTGAATTGGCAATGGCTTTCATGTTCTTGATGCTATTCCCTACATTTCCGACGCTTTGAACTCAGGTTTACTGAGTGTGAGTGCATTTCTGGGCATTTTTAGTTACGTGTTTCCACATATGTGAATCACCCTGCTTCATCTGTTGTGCTCTATCGACACTCCAGAAGACTTTCTAGAGCATTTGAGTACAAATTCGCTACACTTAATACTCAGAACGTCACTGTTGGCCAGCATCCGTACCTGGCGATTATGCAACTACACACAACAGGAATGAAGGTGTCCGCCATTTTGTATGTGTTCCAGATATCGACTTAATACAAACCATTATTGTTACCTGGTAGAAACCCTGTCAGTTCATATCCATTTAGACCAATTTTCATTTGGCAGATTATTCGGTACTCCTACGTTCCATTGGGGAATCCCTTGCGCGTGCATGGTAGGATTGTGAAACATGCAAAATTCAATACAGCAGGTATGACTTCTTCAGTGAATCTTTTACCCGCCCTCTTTACGTTGGATAGTGTCTGAACTATTGGCGTCCGAAAGTCATTTTCCCACGTTTTCGGCACCTTGTAGATCAGAAACTTTGTCCGATAGCCAAAAGTTCAAGTGAACTTTTTTCTTATCTCAGTGGCAGGAGTCACCTCCCAAGAGTTTTAACACTTATTTGCAACACCCGATATATATATATATATATATATATATACACCCGATATATATATATATATATATATATATACTAGTCCATTCCAAAATATATATATTTTCTAGATACATAGTTTCCCCTTCCAAGACATCAAAGAAGATAATGGTATCTCAGGAGTACGTTGGGGAAAGAGACTGCTTTATTTTCCGTTTATGTTTTTTCCTTGGTAATTCACCGATCTATATTATTAGTACATAAATTTACCACTAAATGCAATCGAACCTTCTTTCGACGTGAGTATTATTGAAAGATCTTATCCTCCAATACGTTCATCTAGTAGTTATAGAATTTCTATTTGAAATTACAATTTCAATTCCTCAGATCACAATATAAAATGTAAAAGTTTTGGAGAGGGGTTACATGGTGTAATAAAGAATAGAAATGTAAAAGACGAAATTATAGGGAGAAAAGGTTGAACCACTTTGGCGAAAGAAGAATATATATAGAAAACTGTCTCCATTTAATACTTGTTTACAGCTATTTCTATTATTGACTCTGTACGACTTCGTTTTGCTTACGAGCACCTTCACAACTTTCAAATTTCCGCCTTTATAGCTCCACACTTCTTTCTAATATAACCATATTCCCTTTCTAGAAACTGACTAGCTTGAATGGAAGGGTTGGATAAAAAAATTCAGTTATACTATTATTTTTTTCTGTTATATGAAAAAAAAAATCAGTTTCAATTTTATTACATATGTGACAGCTTTATAATAGAATGATTTATGAGAATGAAATAGTGGCACATACTACTACCTCCAAAGACAAACTTCTCTATCTGACTACACATCTGAAATTCCGAAAGTGAACTCATGTATGCTCAGGTAGACAAATATTATATCCGAAGTATTTTGTTAGAAGTTGCCGCTACTGTGCTAATTCATCTAGACAACATTTTGCTCTTTTTCATAGAAGTAGGTGAGTACCTGTTATAATTAGACAGGGGAAGAGAGATTACTTGGGGAATATATACGATTAAACCACAGAGAGTAACTAATTAAATAAACTACGGAAAGCGGACATCAAAGTCTTCTTCTGGAAAGTGTATTCGTGACTACAAGATCTTACTCTCTTAACCTTCGTGGCTTTCAACGTTGGCTAGAGACGAGAATGGGGAAGTAGAAAACCCTCACCTAATTAAATTATGGAGGAAACACACTGATTTATTATTCAACACAGAAAACTACCTGTTCTGTAGCTACTACTTTTCTGGTTTTCAGTTCGCCTCAACATCCACTGTAGAATCACACAGCACACGTCCATTTAGACAGCCCCCCCCACCTTTTCAGATTCAATCAGAAATGGTCTCAATCGTTTGAACATCGTTTGTACAGAAATGTGCAGGCGAAATTTTCGTTTGTACACAATTAGGGGCGCCGCCAGAACGAAAACGAAGTGGGGGGCTGCCTAAATGGTAGCCCCCCACCTTTTCAGATTCAATCGGAAATGGTCTCAATCGTTTGCACATCGTTTGTACAGAAATGTGCAGGCGAAATTTTCGTTTGTACACAATTAGGGGCGCCGCCAGAACGAAAAAAAGTAGGTGGCTGTCTAAATGGTAGCCCCCCACCTTTTCAAATTCAATCGGAGATTGTCTCAATCGTTTGAACATCGTTTGTACAGAAATGTGCAGGCGAAATTTTCGTTTGTACACAATTAGGGGCGCCGCCAGAACGAAAACAAAGTGGGGGATGTCTAAATGGTAGCCCCCCACCTTTTCAGATTCAATCGGAAATGGTCTCAATCGTTTGTACATCGTTTGTACAGAAATGTGCAGGCGAAATTTTCGTTTGTACACAATTAGGGGCGCCGCCAGAACGAAAAAAGAAGTAGGTGGCTGTCTAAATGGTAGCCCCCCACCTTTTCAGATTCAATCGGAGATTGTCTCAATCGTTTGAACATCATTTGTACAGAAATGTGCAGGCGAAATTTTCGTTTGTACACAATTAGGGGCGCCGCCAGAACGAAAACAAACTGGGGGCTACTATTTAGACAGTCCCCCCACCTTTTCAGATTCAATCCGAAATGGTCTCAATCGTTTGTACAGAAATGTGAAGGCGAAATTTTCGTTTGCACACAAATGGGGCGCCGCGAAAACGATAATAAAGTATATGCTGCCTAATTGGTAGCCCCTCCCTACGTCCGATTCAAAAGAAAATTATCTCAATTTTTGTACATCATTTGTACAGTAATGCGCAGGCGAAAGTTTTGTTTCTACGCTATCAGGGGCGTCGACAGAACGAACACACATGGGAGCTGTCTAAGTGGTAGCCCCACCATGTTCGATTGAACCACAAATTGTCGCGATCGTTTATTCATCGTTTGTGCAAAAATGTGCAGGTAAAATTTTCGTTTGTACTAAATAATATACGGATGTGAGTATTTTTAATATTTGACCTAGAATTCAAGAAAAGGGTTGGGGATTGCAATTACTATAATTATGTATATATCTCGGGATTGCTCAAATTTAGAGGTATGAAAGTTGTTATTTCGACTTCACATTTCAAATGTTAAACCAGTGTATCATGGTTTAACGTTTTCTGATACTTAACCTAATATGTAAGAAAGGGGGTTCACTAAAATGCTCACGAAATTCGCGATTTTGGATTTTGGATTAATTCTATATTAAAGACTCAGGATGAAGACAAAATATTGCGCACAGTTGCACGTTGGACCATCTGCTAGTCCTAAGATAATAATAATAATAATAATAATAATAATAATAATAATAATAATAATAATAATAATAATAATAATAATAATAATAATAATAATAATATAGTAGAAGCAATTAACTTTGAAAGTACTGGTTAGTGGAACATTAAAAAATGTGTCATATACTATGGAGTATTTACTAACAAGACATGGGATGCAAATACAGGGGATATACAAAAAGAGTGGAAACACCTGGTATAAAAGATTGAGCCATTTCAAACACGATTTGAGTCTGAACATGATGGTGTCGCTGTGGTCAACGGCACATCCCTTGAGGTAAACAGCCTGGCCAATCGAACAGAAGGGCCAATTACAGTTCAAGGACCAGTCCGTGCAGGTTATCGTGAATCATGTCTGAACTGATAGAGTTTCAAAGAGGGGAAATTATTTGTGTACGTATTGTGGGAGTTTCCGTAACGAAACTAGCGGAAATTTTTAGTGTATCAAGAGGTACAGTCTCGAAGATAATGTTTGCCTACGAATGTTTCGGAAAAACCGTTTCAGCGAAGCACCAGCGTGGGCGCAAGTGTGCGTTGCGTGACAGAGACACGCACATTGGGTAGGATTGTGACGAAGCAGATCACCATGGCGCGAAAAGTCAATGCTGAGCTGAATACTGTGCTTACAAAGCCTGTTAGTGTTAAAACAGTCAGAAGAGAACTCCACAAGTAAGGAATTTATGGCAGATTTTGCATTTCCAAAACACTCGTTACTATTGACTATGCTGCTATACGGAGACAGTGGTGCAACGCCCATAAAAACTGGACAATGGAGAGGTGGAAGACTTGCATCTGGTCGGATGAGTCTTCCTTTACATTGTTTTCAAGTGCTGGTCGAATTTACGTGTGGAAAACGCCGGCACAAGCGTACAATACAGACTTCTGTTACCAATAGTGATGATTTCGGCAGTTTTGGTGGCCCAGTGATGATTTGGGCAGCCATATGCTGGTATTCTGCCAGACTCATTATCACCTTGCATGAACATGTCACTGCCAAGGACCAAGTAACCATTTTGAGTAACCAGCTGCATTCCACGATGCAAATCTTATTTCCAGATGGTAATGCCATGTTCCAAGATGACAGAGTCCCTGCTCATACAGCTCACATCGTCCAGAACTGGTTCGATGAGCACAAATATGAAGTGTCGCAACTTCCATGGCCCCCAGAATCGACACACCTCAATATCATCGAGTCCTTGTGGTCAGTTTTGGATACCCGCTACCCACCACCGTCCTCTCTATAACAACGTTCCGCTATTTGGCGGAAGAATGGTATAACGTCTCTTTGACAATCATACACGACCTGTATTTCTCCATTCCCCATCGACTACAGGGCGTTCTGCACACGGTCCTACTTGCTCTTAGTGAATTTAATGTGCATGAAGGGAATCCATATTTTTGTCCATCCCCTGTAACTTTTATTCTTGAATTTGAAATTTAGTAAAAATGATAACAAGGTATAATGTGAAGGAAAATATACGGAACTGTATGAAAATATATTGAAATAATAATCAATTGAATAATTGTTCCTTCAAATTTATTGTAACTTAAAAGAATGTCTTAGTGAATTTTTGCTCCATGTTCGATTAAATAAATGTACTACATTCATAGATGTACAATATGAACACAATTTAATAAATAGATAGAAATTGATATGGATAAGCAATGACGTAAATATTAAGAATAATTTTTAGCTCCCGCCGTATGAATATGGGAGCTTATAGATTCCTACCAGATGTTTTGTAGGTTTGTCTATCTCTCTCTTTCTCTCTGTGTGAATGTGATGTTTCATTTCTCCGTAAATACTGATCGGATCTGAACTAAATTTCGTGAGCAAGTCAATAGAATATAGCTATATTTGGTACTTTCTCTGACCCTTCTATGGGTGCTGATATGTGTGTATGCGATACTCTATTTCTTGGTAATTTCAGATCTAAATCAAATTTGATGATTAGGTAACCTATCGTCTAATTAATAAAGATCGCTATATTCTGCGAACCCTCTCTGACCTCCGAGGAGTGATGGGGGTTACATGTAAAAGTAATGTGTCGGATCCATAGTTTAGAGGGTCTGAAAAGAATAGTGATACTTCTGATGTCATTTAAATACCATTTTAGCCCCCACCGTCATGGGGGTTCAGAGGGAGGAATAATCGAAAACAGACGATATTAGTGTCAAAGGAACAGTTTCCAGGATGACTGAGATGAATAGTGAAAGATTCAGTGCCGTTTTAAGTTCAAGTTCAGCCGTTATCGACATAAAGTGGCATATAGAAATAATCAAATTAATGTTTAAATGGGAATAATAAGGACCAACACAGTTTGTGTTTCACGCTTTGCAAATCGAGAGCTTCTGAGTTCGGTTCACAGACTGTCCCTCAGCTTCTACTCTTTCCAACTACGGTATTTCTAAAGTCCGTACGTGTTTCACAAACTCCACTTAATACATTTACAGTATATTGACGATTATCGGAATAGGAGATAGCGAGAACTGGTGTTTTGCAATCTAGCGTTCTAATAATAGGTACCATTTTCAATCTCAGCAATCGTTATTCAGCCGGTTAACGTTGATCGCCAAACTGCAAAAACAGTAATACACAGCTGTAGCCCAATCCCCTTTCTTACTTTCTAGGCTAAATATCAAAAAACGTTAAAACACGATACACTGGTTTAACATTTGAAATGAGAAGTCGAAATAACAACTTTCATATCTCTAACTTTGAGCAAATCCTGAGATATATACATAATTATAATAATTGCAATCCCCATTCCTTTCCTTCCATTCTAGGTCAAACATTAAAAATAGTCACATCCGTATATTATTTAGTACAAACGAAAATTTTACCTGCACATTTTTGCACAAACGATGTATAAACGATCGCGACAATTTGTGGTTCAATCGAACATGGTGGGCCCCACTTAGACAGCTCCCATGTGTGTTCGTTCTGTCGACGCCCCTGATAGCGTAGAAAAAAAACTTTCGACTTTGCATTACTGTACAAAGGATGAACAAAAAATTGAGATAATTTTCTTTTGGATCGGACGTGGGGAGGGGTTACCAATTAGGCAGCATATACTTTGTCATCGTTTTGGCGGCACCCCTAATTGTGTGCAACGCCTGCACACTTCTGTACAAAGACGTACAAACAAGTGCGACAGTTTGTCATTGAATTCGACATGGTGGGAGGTCTACCATTTAGGCAGCCCCCAGTTTGTTTTCGTTCTGGCGGCGCCCCTAATTGTGAAAAACGAAACTTTTGCCTGCACATTTCTGTACAAACGATGTACAAACGATTGAGACCATTTCCGATTGAATCTGAAAAGGTGGGGGCTACCATTTAGACAGCCCCCCACTTTGTTTTCGTTCTGGCGGCGCCCCTAATTGTTTACAAACAAAAATTTCGCCTGCACATTTCTGTACAAACGATGTACAAACGATTGAGACCATTTCCGATTCAATCTGAAAAGGTGGGGGGCTGTCTAAATGGTAGCCCTCCACTTTGGTTTCGTTCTGGTGGCGCCCCAAATTCTGTACAAACGAAAATTTTGACTGTACATTTTTATACAAACTATGTACAAACGACTGAGACCATTTCCGATTGAATCTGAAATCTTGGGGGCTGCCTAAATGGTAGCTCCCCACTTTGTTTTCTTTCTGGCGGCGTCCCTAATTGTGTACAAACGAAAAATTTTGCCGGCACATTTCTGTACAAACGATGTACAAAGGATTGAGACCATTTCCGATTGAATCTGAAAAGGTAAGGGCTACCATTTAGACAGTCCCCCCACTTTATTTTCGTTCTGGCGGCGCCCCTAATTGTTTACAAACGAAAATTTCGCCTGCACATTTCTGCACAAACGATGTACAAACGATTGAGACCATTTCCGATTGAATCTGAAAAGGTGGGGGGGCTACCATTTAGACAGCCCCCCACTTTGTTTTCGTTCTGGCGGCGCCCTAATTATCTACAAACGAAAATTTTGCCTGCACATTTCTGTACAAACGATGTACGAACGATTAAGACCATTTCCGATTGAATCTGAAAAGGTGGGGGGCTACCATTTAGACAGCTCCCACTTTGTTTTCGTTCTGGCGGCGCCCCTAATTGTGTACAAACGAAAATTTCGCATGTACATTTCTGTACAAACGATGTACAAACGATTGAGACCATTTCCGATTGAATCTGAAAAGGTGGGGGCTACCATTTAGACAGCCCCGACTTTGTTTTCGTTCTGGCGGCGCCCCTAATTGTTTACAAACGAAAATTTCGAATGCACATTTCTGTACAAACGATGTACAAACGATTGAGACAATTTCCGATTGAATCTGAAAAGGTGGGGGCTACCATTTAGACAGCCCCCACTTTGTTTTCGTTCTGGCGGCGCCCCTAATTGTTTACAAACAAAAATTTCGCCTGCACATTTCTGTACAAACGATGTACAAACGATTGAGACCATTTCCGATTCAATCTGAAAAGGTGGGGGGGCTGTCTAAATGGTAGCCCACCACTTTGGTTTCGTTCTGGCGGCGCCCCTAATTGTGTACAAACGAAAATTTCGCCTGCACATTTCTGTACAAACGATGTACAAACGATTGAGACCATTTCCGATTGAATCTGAAAAGGTGGGGGGCTACCATTTAGACAGCCCCCACTTTTTTTTCGTTCTGGCGGCGCCCCTAATTGTGTACAAACAAAAATTTCGCCTGCACATTTCTGTACAAACGATGTACAAACGATTGAGACCATTTCCGATTGAATCTGCAAAGGTGGGGGCTACCATTTAGACAGCCCCCCCACTTCGTTTTCGTTCTGGCGGCGCCCCTAATTGTGTACAAACGAAAATTTCGCCTGCACTTTCTGTACAAACGATGTACAAACGATTGAGACCATTTCCGATTGAATCTGAAAAGGTGGAGGGCTACCATTTAGACAGCCCCCACTTTGTTTTCGTTCTGGCGGCGCCCCTAATTGTGTACAAACAAAAATTTCGCCTGCACATTTCTGTACAAACGATGTACAAACGATTGAGACCATTTCCGATTGAATCTGCAAAGGTGGGGGGCCACCATTTAGACAGCCCCCCACTTCGTTTTCGTTCTGGCGGCGTCCCTAATTGTGTACAAACGAAAATTTCGCCTGCACATTTCTGTACAAACGATGTACAAACGATTGAGACCATTTCCGATTGAATCTGCAAAGGTGGGGGGGCTACCATTTAGACAGCCCCCCACTTTGTTTTCGTTCTGGCGGCGCCCCTAATTGTGTACAAACAAAAATTTCGTCTGCACATTTCTGTACAAACGATGTACAAACGATTGAGACAATTTCCGATTAAATCTGAAAAGGTGGGGGGGCTGTCTAAATTGACGTGCACAGCACAACATTGGTTTCGTTTCTTGTCATCTATCATGCCTCTATTATGAGCAAGTTATTGGTGAGTGGTAAAATACTTCTCTCTGATACGAAGGTCATGGTTTGATGCTTGTCCATTTGGTATTGTGATAAACTATATTGTTTCTATGGATTTTGTCTTACTTCTTTCGTTTCTCCTGTTTTGATCCTCCCAAGTGTTCCATTATAGTCCATCTTCTTCCTATCAACACGGATTAAAAGATGAATCATCAAAACATTTGAAATTTTTAGCTAACATTCAGAAAAATGTATTTTTATAGATGATTAAACTTTTTTTCCGTTGCTCAATTAAGAAAATTCTGCATTCTCGTAATAATCCATAATTTTAATCGAAATATTCATTTTAAGAAAATGCAAATTCTATTAATTTTATTCGTAAGAACTTTCAAATTTTTGAATTGTGAAACGAAGAGTATTTTTTCAACAATTGAAATATAATTGTATATTTTGAAATGTATACAATAAAATTTTAATTATTTGGTCCCAATGAAGAAGCTATGCAATTGGCCATCTCAGAGTAATAAGAACAACTCGATATACAGTAAATCACATTAAGTTGACTACCCGTGATCACAGAAATTGTACAGCTTATACAAGTGACCGAACTATAGAATAAAAGTAACATACTGCTATCATATACATGGTTCTATATACTATGGCCAAGTTGGAGAGATGGATTGGTTAGAGAGCAAGGATATGTAGGCTAGTTTAATATATAAATTCATGGCTTCAATTCAATTCATTGCGTTAATACAATTATTCTTCCACGCTGACTGAATTTTTACCCCATACTGTTGAGCACTTCTCTTTATTCTTTAAGAAATTATCGAAACACATTAGCGTCTACCTTGAGCAAGACAACTCGTGTTCAATAAAATCATATCCATATTTTATCTTGCTTCCATGTACATAAAGGCCATCGAAAATTTACAGTTACCACGCTATCTACGTTGCTCTAACAGTTAACCCGTTCGAGGTACTAAGATATTTTGATGTTGGTTTAATACGAAATATCACCTAGATAAGCACACATTCATCTAGCACATATTTTCATTCGGAAATGGTTATTCCTCAATTCCTTCATCTTCTTATTTTGTTCACTAAGGCATAGGTAGATTGATTGATTGAATTTAGTTTAGCGCCCCTACCAAGAGCGAGGCTATTTAAACGTGGACTTACATCTTAATGTGGAATCCGAACCACGTGAGCTCTAGCCCGGAATCGAGCCAAAGTCTTCCACTCAGAGAAAAAATGTCTAGGATTAAGGAGAATTTTGGATAAAATACTTTCTGGTGGGAACACCATGATAAGACTGGAGTGCAACTTATAGAACTGGCCCTTCCGTACTATACTATTTCATCTAAAAGAAAGAAAATTAAAAGAAAAGTAGATTACACGCTTTGTCAAACATCTGTGGAAAAACATTTTAGTTGTCCACTGATCGTAACTCATAAGCTTTTTCATGGTAGCGGAAACAAATGCGTAATGTATGATATTATACGTTGCAACACAAAAAAAATGTAGATTTTAACGAAACACGACGTGAATAATATTGTCCACTGTTCAACATAAAATATATATCTGTATTGTGTTTACCATGTATTGAAATAGTTTGTCACTCTTTAGTCTGTAACTGAATTTGCAATCAAAATTGTAAGTTTGCAGTGTATGTAAAACTCTTCTTCTTTTGAGTGTATGTAAAACATTGTACTGTGATACTTCTTTGATGTACACGCTAAAGATAAGTTCAAGCTTTAACGTCTCATTCGTTCCCTCTATTTCTCTGCAGCTCTCTCTCTCTCAGGAATGGATTGAATTTAGTCTTAGGAAGGGAATAAAGACTAAAAAGGATAAAGTGATTTCTTGTATTGTGCATTATCTCAGTTCCAAGCTTTGTTTTATATATGATTGGTATAGTATATAGTTCACAAGTTCCAGTTCAAAGTTGGAAGTAATTGAATCAAAACTCATTTATGCAGTTTTTTCCCCTCGATTTCTCAACATTTTGGTTTTAAAACTTATTCTCTTCTTAAACAACTCAATTATAGTTATATTATTATTATTATTATTATCATTATTATTATTAGCAAAACTTACGGCATCACAGAAGAGATGCGGTGGTGCTTACCTTTCTAGCTCTGGGCTGTCTAATTAACCATTTCTCACGTTTTCGTTATTTTGTTTGGATTCCTTTTGTCTGTGTAGGAGTCTCTCGTTCTCGAATACTTTCTGCCTCCTACTCAGAATAAAAAAAAAGGCTGAAATTAAATTCTGTTGAGTGGTCTAGTGCTTCTGCGGAAGACAGAAATACTCCATTGTACACTACAAAACTTTACATCTCCAAGGAATGTTTTCAACGGAAGAAAAAGTTAATTAAATTCGTCGTCAAAGAATTCTTTCTTTGTTCTTTACTCTCTGTCCCTGTCTGCCTGTATCTCCATCTCCATGAGAATTTTTACTTTTTTTTACTTTGCTTTTCATTAATCCCGGTATTATATTAAAAGAATAGTTATATTTATCACCTTCTGATTTTGCATTGAATAGTACTTTCTTAGCAATAATCTATTAACGTTTGTTTATTTACAAGGTGTAAACATATATGTTGAAGAAATTTGTCATGGACAAGTTAATAAATAAAGAACGGAAAGAAAAAGAAAATAAAGAGAAATAAATGAAATGAAATACAAGGAAATGAAAGGAAAGGGAAGAAATGGAAAGGCATTTAAAGGAAATGAAAGGGAATAAAATAAAATAAAATAAAATGAGAGGAAATAAAATAAAAAGAAAGGAAAGGAAAGTAAGAACATGAAAGGAAACGAAAAAAAGAACAAAAAGTAAGGAAAGTAAAATGAAAGAAGAAGAAAGGAAATGAATGAGAGAAAAGGAAAGGGGAAATGAAAGGAAGGGAAGTGGCGGGAAGTAAAAGCAAGAAAGAAAGAGAAAATGAAAATATAAAGAAAGGAAATGAAATGAAAAAAGAAAGGTAATGAAAGGAGAAGAAAGGAAAGGAAAAGAAAGGAAATCGACCAGAGTCCATTTATTTAAATGTTATATCAAAGTTCTTTGTTTAATGAAAATAAGGAAAGTCCCAGAAAAAAAAATAACGTGACACCAGTAGATCAGGTAAATCAAACTTGGAACCTGCCAGTTACTAAACAATAACGTTATTTCAGATTTTGCCAGGTGGGCAAGATTCTACAGCAGAATAAGAGTTTTACTTTTAATTAGTAAACAATAGATTAAATAGTATATATGTCTCAAACTCTAGCGGACAACAGATCCCCCATGTCCTTCCCAAATGTCACCCCTGTTACGAAGTAAGAAAAGCGGGGACATATTTATACTGAATTTTTTTAAAGTTATTTGTATACGAATTCTGAAACAGAATGAATAATGCGTATTAATTTCTGACCATGTATCTAGCCGTTTTTTTCTTCTGAATGCAATATCTTATAGCTCTGGGTATAATAATCAGAAATATATGTATTGCATAAGAATATTATAAGCTTATGTGAGCAATGCTCATTTTCTTTATTGCACTGTGTGACATGATATTTAGAGCGTATTAATTTTACTAGACAAGAACTTTAATGTGAATACAGTCGCTAATTACGAATATTACAGATTAAAATAATAATAATGGGATTGTTTAGATGAAGGGGACCTAAACTAGGTTAAAATAGATTTAAAGGAGAAAAGAGTTGAAGTAAGAAAAGCATAATTGATCTATGACTTATTTAAGAAAGAAAAGTATTATATTTTATAGAAAAAAAGAGAAATACAAAATCCTGTAGAGACTATATACACTTACCGGAAGCGTACATAAGGAACTATGCAAATAGATAGAATAACCTAACCTAAAATAAATTAATCTAAAATAATATGAACAGAAATTAACGAAATGGTAGCATTTTTTTAAGTCATGTTGTAAGTCAATGTCTATGGAGGTAAATGTGTGTCTTTATTCTAATGAGCGTTATACATTGCTTAGTTGGAAAAGGACGTTTATTTACTTCAGAAATGTGATAATTATTTGAAATTACTTTCCATATTACTGTCATTGAAGCTTGTTTCTAAAGGATTTTAAATCAAAGTATATAAAAGAGGAATTGTTCTTGTGAAAATAAAATAAAAAATAATCGGAAAGAGTTTCAATTTATTAAGTAATAGCAGATGCGATAAGAGTTTACTGTTAGATGAACAAACTATCTTCACTTTAGAAAAAAAAAGTATGCATTTTCCATTTAGTTTATCTTGATATATTTGTCCTTCTTATGTTTATTTCAATGAATAGTAACGTTTGGTGTGTTTAGTGTGTGTTTTTGTTTTGATTCATTATTTTGATGTGACAAAGATGAGAGAGTTTCTCTTGTAGTTTTGGAAGGGAATAAAATCACATAATCAAAGTGTGCATTTAAGCTTCTATTTATGGTTAAACATGTAATTTCAAATATAAAATCACAATTGATTCACTTCTTTCTATATCTACAGACAATAATTTGAAACTTGTTTCCTATTACAACTTTCAGGGAATAATGATACATTATTTTCTTTAAAAGAATCTTAACTGCCCCATGAAGTGCTTTCTTTTATAGTTATTCACGTAAGTGTAGTAGTCTCTAAAGTGGTGATCAAGTTTACAGGCAATTGAGAGGTATTATGTTTCCTTCAAAGGAAAAATAAATGCTGACAACTGGATGATAATACGGTTCTTCTAGAACAATAAAGTACCGTAGAGTAAAATACTCTTAGTAGAATCCAGTTCAATTCTTTCGAAAAACTTAACCAAAAAGCCAAAATTTGCTTGATTCTTTTCTTTTACAGAGTAAAGAAGGTCTGGGTTTGGAAAAAAAATCATGAAGTTTAACTACTGTTTTAGGGATTGCTATGATACATTAGATTAACGTACAAATGAAGTTTCTATAAGAATTTCTAGAAGAAAGACAGTACAAAAGTAATGGTATGGTTGCTTTACACAGAATTTATCAAGATTTATTCAACTGCAGTTAAACCTATATTATTCATAGCTTAATGCTGTTAAAGTATTCCTTCCATCTTGCAAGGTAACTCGTTATCTTCACACCACACATAGATAAAAGTTAACTTATACATTTCGCGAGGAAACTCGCTTTAGTGCTTCGTTTCGTATAATATAGAAGTTACACATCGGTAAGAAACACTTAAATTCTTCATGTAATAGTAAGATTAGACTCCTTGCATGGCTATAATATTGGATGTTTAAGGTTTTGTTATTCCTCATATCGTTATAGTTCCTATTATATGACATAAAATAAATACGAATTTGTACTTCGCTAAGAAATTATTGTACTCATTAACGCATCACAATCATAAGTAACTTTTACCTTATTCCACAGTTTCTAAATACACATCTTCATATCACTACCAGGATAAAGCTCAGTCTCCAACAATTTGTTAAGCAAGTGTTACGCTTTTTTCAAAATAACAAGTCAAAAATTGATCTTGTGTTTTATTAACGCACGCTAAAATTTTCTGTAATCAGGATTAAGCAAAAGTTTTCTAAAATTTATTAGAAAGTATAATTCATAATAACTTAATCGAACAAGTGTAACTTATTTTCGCTATTATTTGGTCCTCTGACCCTTCACATAGTATTAGAATAAAAGAGGTACTGTATTTTTTACACGGTGATTACATATGTTAAGTTTTGTCGGTACTCGTGCATATAAGCTAAACGTCAAGAACACAGTTCTGATATGAACTTTACTTATTATTGTTTTCTGCAAGGCTTTGATTCATTATAAAAAAAGAGAGAAGTGTTACTTGTGCTTAATTTCGTACTTAGCTTACTGATAAGTTTCTTCACTGTTAAATACATAGTCTTATCACAAAAAAATATCCCTATATTTTTTTTCATTTTTTGATTAAATCGTCTATTTTTCAGTTTTCTCTGTTTCTGTGGCGTAGTTCGGAACATTTTTAAAGGGAAATTTTACGATCCTTTTCTTGTCGATATACTATCTAAAATATTTTCGTTTAATCTTGAAGCATATAAAAGATATTCCTGTATGATCTAGTATCCTCAACTTTGGCAGTTATTAATTTTACTTTGCCTTTGTACACAAAGTAAACCACAAACAACTATTTTGTTTACATCTTTAAATTGAAATTCTTCCTGTTTCTTCTAGTAGATATTGACTGCCGAAATAAACTATAGCATAATTAAGATCAGCCAGCTCAAGCAATTTCTTATCAATCTTTGAAATCTTTGTGCTGAAGCAACAACATCTCTATAAGATAGAATGATATTATTTGTTTACTTTACAATATATTTCTTGTTTCTGTCAATTTGTTTTATCCTAGTGATGAATAGACTCTTTATAAAGACCATTTTTTTTTTATTAATAAACGATTACATTCTCCATGCCATAATGATACATGGTGCCCATATAAAAATATCCCAGCCGGGCAACACCAGAGACAAGGAAACAATTATGCTTAACTGTCTGAGTAATTCTAGCTGACAATAGTATGCAGTTCAATGCATAGCTGTTTGGCACCTTGAGATGTCTGATTCTGTACGGTGCAGCTATGTGTTGCACGTATGCCGCCCGATATGAAGTTGTTAGCTGGGATTCCCTGTCTGTTCAGTTATGGTAAACAAGTTGAGTCCAGACGATTTGTGCTTCCTGTGGAACAACGAATTGCGACAATGGTAGAATATGTGGACGGAGCCAATTAAGAACATTCAAGAAGGCTTCACTGACAGGCACCAAGGTACAAAATCAAATGTAAAACGCTGTATTCAGAACATTTTACAAAAATGGGTATGTGACGAATGTGAGTAAGCAGGAACAAATTGTAAGAACACCGGATATTGACAGGGATATTCAGCATCAGATAACACGAAGCAACAAAGCCCTAGCCGGAAACTATCCCAGAAGATAGTTTTGCCATGAACAACGAGTCAGTGTGTAGTGAAGTTTTGAAAGTGAAACAATACGGAGCAGCATGTGTCCAAGAACGAAGGAACCGAAAGCAGTTAAACGGGCAGTATACTGCAATTTGGCTATATTATTGTGGATTAACGTTCGGATCTTGGTTTATTTTATGTCCGACGAAGCAAATATCTATTTGTTTTATTAGATGAATGCGCAGTATACGTGGCACTGGTATGCTGAAAATACAGATGTCATAAATGGAAAACTGGTGTTTGATGTGCTGTTTCAGCGACATGTGTAGTGGATCAGTTCTATTTAAATAAACAATAAATAATGAAGTTTATTATGAATTATTGCAACGAACTGAAACCACAAGAAAGACAATATTCATACTTGGAACAGATGCAGAAACATGCTACACTTCGAACAAATCTCTGGCGATGGTACGTATGAACCGTTTACAGAAGTACGGACAATAAACAAGGGATTGTGCCCGCTTTCTTCCCAGGAGATCGTGCTATGATTTGTATCTCTGGGAATACTTAAAGCAGAAGTGTCCTATATCCTGGCAAAACTGCTGCAAACCTTTACCCACACTATCCGTAGCATTACCCATGAAGAACTACAGGTGGCGTCAATCACTGCCGTAGAGTGTCTCAGCATTAACGAGGTAAGTTTCGAAATCTTGTGTAACATGCAAATAAGCCAATGTTTACATTTTCCTACTATTTTGGCCGTTATCCAATATCAGCATACCGGGCTACTTTTATGTGGCCCATGCTGTACGAAAGATTATTTTCCTGTTTTCTAAGTGATTCTTGTATTCTTAACATTGCAGTGGCAAAAACTTTATCGTGTAGTTTACTAAGGCGCACATAAAATTTACATTACAAGAAAACGGTAAGTAAGAATCAGGGACTGAGTTGGAGGCATTTCATCTGACTTCTTATTTTTGATCGAAGCTACTTCAAAGACATTTTTTCAGCTGGCTCTTCTTTTTCAGTATCCATACATGAAATTACTTCGCGACTAATATTTAGAGAGACCGATATTCTGCTGAAACATAAAATGATTCAATGATCTCCATATCCTTTAACAAATCCTGTTGTATGTTGGACAGTTAGATTCTGCATTAGTACTATCCTGATCTACAAGAATCGTGACTCTTGCATTGTACAAATTCTTTGAGACACGTTGATCTTCACTCTCACTCACACCAGATTTGGGTTTCTGTTCTTCATCTAGCTTCGTGAGGTAGTTAAAGAGTTCCTTAAATTAAACAGAACTAAATTAGGGAGTTGGATTAGAAAATTCGATTAGAGCGTTGAAACCAATTCTCTGATCAAGCAGAAGGGAAAGTAGATGGATAACAGCTAGAGAGGAAGTTTAACCTAAAATGAGGGAGGGGCGAATATTACTAATGATGGTTAATTTTAAAAAGAAATAGAGGGAGGTTTATAATGATAGCTGGTGAAGAAAGAAGATCAGAGTTGTAACGTTCTCTTTAGGATATACTCTACCATAGTGTTCGTAAGCCTAATCATAATAAATAATTAAAACTCCTATACAGCTCCTAACATTCAGAATTCCTTTATTTCTTTTATCTCTATTTTCACTTCTTTATTGTTACACCCCAAAACATTTGTCACATAATCTCAACTGTTTAATAAATACCCCGTGAGTGAGTTGTCTTGGGATTGACCCGTTTCCTCCCTATTTAGCCTTTCCACCATTATCATCTTTCTCATCGTCGCCGCCTCTTTTAGAATTTGTAAATAATTATATGACTTAACCTCAAAAGAAACGCCTACATACTTTTTTGACAACTTACCATAAACTACAACTTGCCTCTTCTGATTCAGTAAACTGACTCCTACAAAGAGAGAAAAAAATATTATTCCGTCTTAACAACATTGGCATTAGCTTATCTATTTACACGAAAAATAATTAGCTACTTTCAATTCTCAACTGTTAGAACGCAAAATAAACAAGAAGAATAAATATTATAATTACCGTAAGAAATTAAGAAATTTCAACTTAAATGTTTTAACGAAGAGATCAAAGGGAAACATGGAAGTTACTGAATTTGAGCTTGCGTGGTGGGAAAATAGTTATGATGCTAATACTGACGATAATATCTAACTATTGGACTATGTTCTTATGCTCTTATAGTTGATGCTGAAATATATTTGGTTTCCCATTTTCGTTTTATCTGCCAAGTTAAAGGATTAATTTAATATTGATAGAAGATATACAAAGAACTTAATCCCCACTTCCTAGATTTTATTATACGTTGTAAAGCTTTTAAGTTCTAATTATTGTCTGTGCAAGGAAATACTAAGATTATATACCATATATATGTCGGAGACAACTGAAATTGCGTATTGGATTCACTCGAGTAGACGGTTCTACCAAGTAGAAAATATATAGTGAAAATACGATGTGAAACATTTTTTGTGAATTAATGATAGTGTAAATGTAAGCATTCTGTCAGCGCACATATATTGAAATGAATTTTGAGTGAAAGCGAAAATATTTTATGTGCAAGTATGCTCTTCCACTAATCTCGTTTATGGATATACCCCCGTCGCTGATGCGCCTGCTCCCTACGGACGCATCCCTCGCTACCGCTGCCCCATGCTGCACTACTTCCCTGAGTCGGTTAGATAGCATTCGCGCTTTTTAGAGACCAACTAGTACTAGTTGGTTCGTGTTTTATTCACTGTAGTTTTCATGCCATACATTCACGCTGTATTTATACTGAGCCGTGGCCCCGCGTGGCATAGTCACTAACGTTCTCGCCTTTGGTGCGAGCGGTCCCGGTGGGGACCCTCGGTCGAAAAAGTGTAACAACGTTTGCAGGTCAGCCATCTTGAGTGAGTTTTTTTTTCTGGTTTGCTAGCTTGCTGTTTCTTCTTTTTCCTATTTTCTTCATGATCTGTAGTCCTTCATTATCTTCCTTTAGTACGTCTTCATCCTTTTTCCCTTCGGTCCATGGTATGCGCAGCATTCTGCGCCAACACCACATTTCAAATGCTTCAAGCTTGGGTATTTCAGTTTTTTCCCAATGTCCATATCTCTGATCCCTACAGAGCCATGCTCCATACCATTGTCTTAATAAATTGTTTACGAATATCCAACGACACATTTCTTGATGTTAGCAGTCCTTTCTTCCTATTGAATGCTTGTTTAGCCTGCGCTATTCTGGATCTTACGTCCTTTTTACTTCTTCCTTCCAAGGGTATTAGGCTTCCAAAACTGGGGAACGTCTTAACATCTTCGATTTTCTCTCCATCTAGCCATACGTTTGATCTACTGAATGGGTCCTAGTAGATCAAATTATGATATGAAACTCATGTCCGGAAACGTACCTCTTTTCAGTACTACACAGATGATAAGATCACATAATGTTAATCTTCCACTATATTGTTTTTGTACAACACAGATGGCCAGAGCACAGAATTACACCTATCACACTTTATCTGCGTTCCTATAAGAGCATCTTGATATTTTGCCCTGAAGTTCGTTGCAAGCAGTGTGACTTCGAAGAAAGTTTGCATGCGATGCATAAAAACACCCTTTTGTGCTAAATCGTATCATCTATCTTTAGAATTAGCACAATAAGACCTCCCTCTGACACTCCACGGGTCTCATAAACATGATACTTAATGTAGCCCCGTACGAAAAAGTAGAGTGGCCGTGCTGACCAAGGAGTTGGCCCGCCATGACGATCCCTTTGTGTTATTGAGATAATGTCGAACTTGCTAGGAAAAGTGTGCTGGTGCCTCATCATGATGAAACAAAGGGTTCAGGGAACGTGCAACGGGACATTATTCAAGAAATTGGCCAACGCCTCTTGCAGGATAGTCAAGTACCTTGCACCTGTTAGGCAGTCCGGAAGAAAGTACAGTCCAATCAGACGACCATTGATATTAACAGCTCATACATTAATGCAAATCATTGTTGAGATCCGTGAGACTCTATGGTACGTGGATTTTCATTATTTTTAAATGTGGCCGTTCCTACTGCTGTAAACACTGTCCCTTAAAAAAACGTGCTTTATACGTAAATAGCACAAGCCAAAGAAAAAAAACTCGAAAACATTCACACAACGGTGTAGAAACCATGCATAGTAATTGATACACGGGGCACAATCTAAAGGAGAGTACCATCTGGGATTGGTATGGGTGAAGCTGATGGTTATGCAGAATAAACAAAACGCGATTCTAAAATAGATGAATTGTCGTTAGTGATTTTGTACTCGTAGACGATTTCTCTTTAGTTCGATGCAAGAACTTTTCTTCAACTTAGTAGGCTGCGTTGACTCAATGGTAGAGTGTTCACCTTTGATGACTGGGGTCCCTGGCTCTATCGTAGCTGACACCAAGTTGCCTTTGTGGTGGAGAAAAATCGGCTGGTGTGAATTGTCTCGAAGTTCTTCCCTTTCCTCCTATTTCTCTCCTTCCACTGTTTAATTCATTATAATTAAAACTATTTCCTTTAGCACACTCTGTTCAATTTGAAATTTCCTCGCAGAGTTACTCTAATTAGGCAGAAAACGGTATATGATGGAATGATACGATAGAGTAACACACATACAAATCAAGCACAGGTCAACCATTATTTCCTGCTTCGGCATAAATTAACATGTCATTGTCCTCTGAAAATCTGTATCCAACCATTTTGTACTGTGCTGTCCTCCACTACGACTAAATGAGCCTGACGTAAGAGTCGAGACCCAAAATGGTACACAACGAATTGTCTTCCGCCACGAATCACAAGCAAGTTACTTAAAGGTCCAAGCACGTTGAATTGTTCAGAGATGGCGTTCGAAGCAGTACACATGACGCCAGGTGCAGGAATATGTGGTCCTCTGTCAATGTGTGTTGTCTGACACTGAAGATGTTACATTATGTGATCTTCTTATCTGTGTAGTACTTAAACGGTGTGTTTCCTGGCATCGGTTCCTTATTAAAACTTGCTCCACTAGACTTGTTTTGCACCCCTCGAAATGAGCAATAGGAATTCTGAATTACTCTGTATACCTAAGTTGTTGATTTATTGGCTATCAACATCACTTTACAAAATTCAGGATAAAAGCTACTACTTAATTACTATCCAAAGTACCTCCACAGGGAAAAGAACCTTACACCACACACAGAAATCATTGTATTAACGACTCTGGATGTAAATCTCTTTACAACATTCGAGATAAAACTTACTACATACTGCATAACGAAGTCTATACCACGTATACGGCAATACAGTTCGTTAATCATTGGACAACGAAGGACCACTTTCTATTGAATGTTCTGTCCATCATATTGCATTAACGACTATAACTAAATCTATAGAGTAATCTACTGGAAAGATTTGTCGCCACAGAAATCAGCAATTATCATTGGCTGTGCTGTATTGTTGAATTTCAATCAGGATTGTCTTTTTTATTCCATCTATTTCTATTATTTTTTTTCGAGTCATGCGCTATCACTATCATCTCAACTATGACTTTCTGTACCACGTTTGTATTTATTGTACAAACGTCATGTCTTTTTATTCTTAAACGTCTCAATCCTATTACCCACATATGGTGGTATCTCTCAATATCTTACCATATAACTTCCTTTATTCACCATTTGCTTTATCTAATTGTGAATAAGGTATTTCCAGCAAAATCATTTTGGGAAAAGCTCTTACGGATTAGCTGGTCACTGCAGAAGAGATATAATGTAAAACTTCGAAACAACTAGAATTCACTGAATATTGTGTGCATAATACAATCAAAATATGTATTTAATTTTAATATTCTGCTTACAAGATGTATATTTATTGAGAAGTTTACACAATTAACGTTTATACTATTTTACCACTCAATATATAAATCTAGAAGATAGGAATACAAATAACCAATAATAAGTAATTTATAAAATAGTACATCTATATTTGCAGGTTCTATTTCACATTCGTGTTACAGGTAAATAATGGTCCATTCACGACGCATGATGTGTGTTATATCTCCTGTAGAGGATTATTTTGTTCTGCATCTCCACGAATACTGCTTCCATGAGTACAAACTTTCATATCCTGCTGGGATACGGCCGAGAATAAATAATTTTTGAACCTTTTTTGTTGCACAAGCACTCACGCGTTTCAATACGTCAGTTCGAAATTAAATGACCTCTTCCTATATATTTGTGTGTGCGTGTGTTTGTTAGAGTGGACATTAGGGGTCAATATTTTGTAATATGAATGATCTTTTAAAGCAGCATTGATAAATATGCTTGCTTCCTTCACAGAAGAGCAATCACTAGTTGTTAAAGTGGTTTAAGCAATTTATTTTTTCATAACATGCTATTAAGGAAAACATTATTTTGTTAATGCTGGTTAATGATTTAACGATTTAATATTCAAGGATAAAAATATGCTCTGTAAATGCCAAGTGAAAACAATGAAGACTCATATATTTCGGCCACATGAAATGCTACTTTCTGTGAATGTAATAATAACAATGTAATACGAAAAGTTAATGAAATTTGTTTCAATTAGTGGTCAGAACTATTGCTAAAAAATAACTTGATCGTTTCCGAAAAATTCCAAATAATCTTTCAGTTTAACTTCCCATGATTATGCCCTTTCGGCTAACGGAGACGGATGATTCAGTCAACAATGAAAGAATTGGTGGAGTAAGAATATAGAAGGAAATGGGAATACCCAATACAATCTAAGGGCATGATCTTGTCTACCACAAACTTACTTGGCCGGCTATCAAGCCAGTGACCCCACACACCAGAGGTAAGCCCTCTACCACATTTTTTAAAAGTTAGCTGATTCACCGAACGTGCCTCAGTAACTTGTCTCTATTTTCTACTCATTTTTACAGTTATTTCCAGTAACCTTGAACGACAGGAACACGAACACAGACATTTATTTATATATTTATTTAGAAAACAACAAAACAACAGACTTAACGGCTAATTATAGTGTCGTATAATACATACATAGACATATATACATTTATCCGTACAATTAATCAATTCACTTTGAGTGTCAGGTACTCGGTGATAATCCAGTTTCTAAATACATATTCTGACATACTGAATATATCTAAAACATTAGTTTTATGACTTAATTCATTGTAAAAGTCACACATTCTCCACAGCGGAGATTTACTGAGAATATTTGTTCGTGCCCTTCCACAGAAAAATGTACCAGTATTCCCTGGTCTTGTTCTGCCTGTTGGAACGCTCAGATATACTTTCATGAGTAGCTCTGGACGTATGCCACTCTACACAGTTTATGCTCTGTGTATTGGCTCGTGTATATATTGATCAATTTTAGTCACTACTGTAAGAATTTCTAGTAGCAGGATCATATTCAGTATTCGAAATATCCCGAAAGGACTAGGATTAGAAATTAGATTTTTGGGCTGTCGGCATCTAGGGCCATTTAGTCCGTCACGTATATCGTTGTCAAAATCACGAAAGGGCGTAACTCAAAAATTGCCATTTTGAGATAAGTTCATAGGAGCATGGGCAATGATGGTATCTTTTTGCTCTCAAATCGGTATGGCTCAATTCCCATTAGTGTAAAAATTATAAGTATAAAACAGAAAGATGTATCTCATAAATAGGTCAGTCTTCAGGTCACAAAGATGCGTAAATTAAGTAACACCTATTTGTGACTGTGATTTTACCCCAAGACATTGTAAGTTGATTTACGCCTGTCGGATTTTTAATTTTTTTCATCAATAAAGAGCTTTAAGTTTGTTTGCCGGTACCAGGACAAAGAAAGGCTTCCTTACTCAACAATAGACTTTTTCTGTATGTGTACATCTTGGTTCAAACCACCTTGCATGAAATTGTTCGAAACTTTGCGCACTAAGTTGTTGGCAGCCCTCTTTCAAGATTGCCGTGATTAATCCAATGTTGGTAGTTCATTTGAAATGTTAAGATGGATGTTCTAGTGCAATGGAATGACGGATCAAAAATTTCGTTCATTCTTTAGAACTACGTTGGTGGACAAATAAAACTAGTTTCACAACTGGATCATTAGTTAAAATGGTATTATGGCCATGTATTGAACACTGCTAGTACCACAAATTTTTTGCAATAGTCATGTGAGCTAGAATGCCAAGATGCTTTAAGTTCGTGGTAATCTGCAGATGATCTTCCATTGATTCCAAACAAAGCTCTCTATTGTAGTGATGTTGAGCCTTCACATATCCAGAAAAGGATGAGAAAAGCCGAACGGGATGTTCAAAACTCTGTCCGTTATTCGCTACTTCAAATCTGAGTCTCAGTTAACTGCCAGTTCAAGGAGTTGACACAACCTTAGAAATTCAACAAAAGAACCTCTACAGAGAAGAAATAAGAAGCCATGAATATAGCTGGTTTGAAACTATTGGTGTTGAAGATGAAGATCCACCTTACATGGTAACTTGTAGTGCAAAAATGTGCGATGAAAATGCTGTTAGCACCTACGATCAATGTTAAAAAAAACAGTTGCTGCCTACAGTTGCAGGAAAGCAGTACCTTCACTTTAATCAATCACCTATGAAGCTCACAATAAAAATCCAAGGAAAACCTGGAAACGTACCAAAGAAGAGCACAGAATCATTAGGATCACTTCTTCTGAAGTATCATCTGTTAAAATATAGAACGAATATTTCGTTGAAAATTCACCCCGAGAAAAATGTAATTCATTCTTCAGAAGTACGTTGTGTGGACAAATAAAACTAGTGTGACAACTAAACAAGAAGAGAATAAATAAGGAATTAATTGCTAAGCAATTTCATTTAACTGGGAAACCATACATAAAGTTAATACAATGAATTTAGTGCCACATAGTTGGTAATCGATGCATTGGAACATTTTACCATAGAGGTGGGAGAAGATGTTCTGCTTTCAGTGATGACGAAACGGAGGAAATACATCATTTTAGGGTCTGAGGAATCTCCAACTTCAAACGAAATACATCACTAGACGTTTTTTCTTCTAATCTCAAACAGAAGACAGCAAAACATGAAACATAATGACAAATTAAAAAGTAATCGCCTTTAATTTCTCGTTTTATGATCATATGCGGTAGACAAAATTAAAATCCAATTGTCGCTTGAATATTTCTCTACGCATTGCAAAACTTCACCAATGTGAAGGAAATTACTCTTCATTTTTGGGGGCGTTCCATGGACAGAACGAGAGAGATTCTGCACACAGTGCTATTTTAACGGCTAATAAAAAATCGGGCGATCTCTCTGTACCTTCACAGCTTGTCCTTATCTTTAGACTGTCTACACGTAAACTGTAATACAATGTTAAATCTCTAGAGTATAATAATTTCATGGACTTCAAGCGCTTGTCCGAAGACATGTAAATCCTAAAGAGTAGGAAATACGACGAACAACAGACGTCAACTGGTCTAAAATGGCGGAATTTCATTTTCGAAAGAAAGAACCTGACAGAATAATTTTCAGGAGCAGTCCAATGCAGGAGTCTTCCAGAAGGATTACTTTGAAACACAGACAGGTTTCAGATCAAGACAGTAACATCTACCTTTAACATCTTAATAATGAAGCTCCAAAGACATCAGAAGCAAACTACCAAGACTTACTCTCACTGTGCTCGGGTTGAGTGCATATTATCACGTAACTAGAATTTGTAGCATTTTACCTTTTTCTTAATCATTAGAAAATTAGTTGGAAATATTATCGAGTTTATATATATATATATATATATATATATATATATATATATATATATATATATATATATATATATATATATATATATATATATATATATATATATTATAAATCATAACACATTGAGATACTTTCTTCCGTAATATCAGAGTATAACTGTTTTTATTTGCATAAGTATATAGCTAAAACAAATTTTCTTTCCGTGTTCAGTGTTTGTAATAAGAAGCATTATCAAAACTGTACTTTTGACTTTCTATAGTGAAATTATAGATCACCGTAATAATAATAATAATAATAATAATAATAATAATAATAATAATAATAATAATAATAATAATAATAATAATAATAATAATAATAATAATAATAATAATGATAATAATAATAATAATATGAAATTTTGTGGTGTAAAAACACCGCATATATGTGGCTTTTCATTGGATACTCCCCTATCTTTCCACTGTGTTCATGCCACAAATCATCTCATTATCCTTCCAGCCTGACAGAAGTTCTAATGGCTTTAAAAGAATAAATTCTAAAATAAAAAAAAAAAAAGATCTGAAATAAAAGTTGGTGTTGATTTCTATAAGCAAAGTTAGATAATTACATGAATATTTGTGTATTCTTCATTATTTTACGCTACATACACCACTCAAATTAGGTATATGCTGTCTCGTAAGTAAATGTATTATATTGAAGCTCCGTGCATTACTTAGGTGTAACTTGATAATACGTTAACTGAGTTCGGATTACAAAAGAGCGTATCTGAAATTACCGTTATTTTTTTCAAGAGTGTCACAGTTATAATCACAACGTATATTGCGGTACTTAGAGGATCATTTCTTAAGTGTCCAAGCCAATTTTGGACTAAAAAAGTGTCATGAATAACTAATGAGAAACTTTTGAATCACCGCAAAAACTTTCTCGTGCACCACTGAAAAAGTGCTAAAACTGAGTTACACCCTTTCGTGATCTTGAGGACGATATGAGGAATGACGTCCCTCGGCGATCACACTATCCGGTAAAAGGGAAGTTGAGTTGAATTGAGTTTGAGTTTAATGTCTCGTTCAGCAGCGAGGCTATATGAGACGTGGACCTACTGATTAAGGTGGAATCTGAACCACGCCCCGATGAAAGGTAAGGAAGAAGGGATTGGGGAAGGAAGGAAGCGGCCTGAGAATATCATGTTAGGTACCATCCTGGCATTTGCCTATTGTGAATTAGGGAAAACGAGGAAAAACCTCACTCAAGATGGCTGGCCGACTTTTTCGATCGAGTGTCCCCACCGGAAATTGAACCTGAAATATCCCGAAAGGGATATCCCTTTAGAAGATGTGTGAATTTACTATTTCTTTCATTTATCAATGGTGTCTATAAAAATTGCTGTTCGAAAAGGAGATTGATAATTTTTCGTGAAAGGGAAATGCCAAATCTAGGAGATAGTGGGTACTAAAATGGTGATATTAAAATTAATACATTTCTCCAAAATTAGTTGTAGAGGCAACTTCCGTCACTTCACTCAATCCGCAATTGTCTTTTTGTCTGTTATGTGCTAACTTCCGTAAAATATGGTAGACTTGAATGATTTTAACATGTTGCATCAGTCCATTCCCCAATATTCTAAAATTTATGCAGTGATTCTTAAACGCGCTCAGTCGTTTAAACGTTAAAATGACCCTTTCTTAAAAATAACTCTTTAATAGGAATCTCAAATTAACACCTAAGTTCTGAAACATATCTTTATACTATGAAAGTCACCTTATAGAATTTTCAAATGTATTTTATAACTAACTGTGAGTGTTTATAGTACATTGATAACATCTATGCACAATGATGAATATTTCAATATGAAAGTACACTCTACTGTTCTGGTAAGTACCTACTTTTAAAAGGATTTCAATTAAGACAATTGATATTTGTTTTTGTATGGCAGAATAATATTTTGATTTATCAAAAAATATTCAATTTAGTGAGCTTATTCATTTACAAAAATAACTGAATAAAAAGGAAAATCTAATATTTTATTGAAGTTCTTTTACTGTTGTTTAATGCGGGGGAATATCAGTAAAAGTCATTGTTTTTTTGAATACCAATACAAAATGAATTGCTTTTGCATAGCCTAGTTTTCATCTGTCAACATTGCACATTTTTTGTTTAAATCGTATCCCGAAACCATTTAAAACTTTTCTGCTTGTGAGGTCGAATAATCAATTTTAAATTTATAAACTTTGTTATAATTTCCTCCTTTTTAATGAATTACAGTTGTAATAACCAGATGAAAACTTTAAACTTTGTGGTTCTCTTGGAGAACGATTAAATTTTATTTAGCCATTTTTCTTTCTTTTCAATATATATAGCCTGTGCTCTGCTTTAAACGTTGTGGTCTTTCAACATTTCTGAATAGAATGAAGTCAATGTATTTTATTCATTTTTTATTATATGCCATCACTCTTATAGTTAGTTTCTAGAATATTATGACAACAGAAGGATAATTATATGAACAGGGTTGGTTTGTGTTAGCTTTGTTTTGAAAATACGAAATATCTGAAGGAACTATTACTCAAATTCAATTTTATTTTGACAATAATATTTGTGAGGACAATAATAATAATAATAATAATAATAATAATAATAATAATAATAATAATAATAATAATAATAATAATAATTATTATTATTATTATTATTATTATTATTATTATTATTATTATTATTATTATTATTTCTGTTCCTCGGATAGCACAATGGCAAATATACAAGACTTTATTATTAAAAAATAAATACGTATTTTATACAGCATAGGCGTTTACCATAAAATATAAATACGTATTGCATACATCATGTGTTTTATCATTAAAATATGAATACGTATTGCATACATCATAGCCTTTTATCATTAAAATATAAATACGATTTGTATACAGCATAGACTTTTATCATTAAAGTATAAACACGTATTTTATACAGCATAGCTTTTATCTTAAAAAATATAAATACGTATTCTATACAGCATATCGTTTTATCATTAAAAAAGAAACACGTATTGCATACAGCATAGCCTTTTATCAATGACATATATATACGTATTACATACAGAGAGCCTTTTATCATTAAAATATAAATACGACCTGTATACAGCATAGCTTTTATCATTAACATATAAATACGTATTGCATACAGCATAGCCTTTTATCACTAAAATATAAATACTTATTATACACAGCATATCGTTTTATCATTAAAATATAATCATGTATCATACACAGCATAACCTATGATATGAAACAATAGAACAATAATAAATCTTTTGGTTTAAATAATCATTCTTCGTCATATTATTACAAAATATTTTATAGGCTCAAAATCGAGACATCGCCCATACTACTGCACATAATATTCGTCTACTCAAATGGTATGATTGCGTGCTGTTTAAAGTAGAAGTCTTAGATTAGATTAAAAAAGTTGGCCATTCTTCTGTAATTTAGAGATTTACGATTCAAGGAAACAATTATAATTATTGATCCACTTCTTATATTACACGTTTGTATCATCATGCCAATATTATATAAGCAGTATTCACTTCGATTTCTACTGCCAGTATTTTCTGAATAAAATCTTTATTAATACTTTTTGCCCTTTCATGTTATGCTGTAGTTCACTAATAACATGATATACAGTATTTTTAACATATTTAATTTTCTTTACCAATGTTGAACATATGATATTTCAAATAACTGCACAAAACTCAAGTTTCGAACTTGCAAGCGTCTGATGAACTAGTATTTTTTTTAATTCAGACCATTGTTTAAGTATGAACCATAGTATTCTTCTCTTCCGGAGTCCTGCACTGTAACGTTAATATGATTACATTTCTATCAAACGCTCTTTCTAAATCTTTTAGTTTGTTCATCTTTCTGCAATGCTATCCCATTTGCAACACATTTGCTAACTTACTATTGCATTTTGTTAGTATTTGAAATGTATTTTCTCACAATTTAGCTTTAATAAGATGTATAATAATAATAGTAATAATAATAATAATAATATTAATAATAATAATAATAATAATAATAATAATAATAATAATAATAATAATAATAATAATAATAATAATAATAATAATAATAATGCAAATTATGCGGGGAATATTTTTTGTCCTTTTTAATGTCCAATACAGAAAATATAGTCAACATATTTGGAAATTGCAAATGAACTGAAACTAGATTTCTTATTAACTTAATGTTTCTTGGAACGATAACAAATCCGATTAGGTGTCATTAGTTGTGGTATATACTCAGCTCATTAATTACCATTGCTACGGATGTACAGGGATGAATATATTGTTTATTTTCGGGATGGCAGATGTCTCTAGAAAGCCGATTGTTTGGGTTTTTCTTCGAAGCATTGTTAAGTATTGTATTTTTGTATTACAGTGCGATTACCTCTTAGATCAAAGAAACACCAGATCAAAATTATCGTTGTATTTTCTCTCCTTTTCTCGCTTTCCAAAACGCTGTAATTAGTAAGAAAGCTAGTGTGATTTAATGAGAGGTTATTTAGTTATGGTGGCTCATTCTCGTTTCTCTGCGATCTTGTATCTTAACTTTACCTTTGCGTTCTAAAAGAAACTCTTTTACCTTATGAGTAATTGATGAAAATATGCTTTGAAGTTACTTGACAAATTTTCTACCAACTTCGAAAATGTTAATTTTCTTGTCAGAAGCCTGCATTTTTCAGGACGTTCAGCAATTACGCATTTATTCATTAAATTCGCAGTTATTGTCCGTAATATGGGTGCTTCCATTTTATTTGAAATACTTTTATATAGTAATGTTTTGCTTGCATTTTATATCATACCACAGGATTCACAAATCTCCAAATGGGGTATATAAATTGTTATAGTAGAAAATATTTTTGAAATCATTACTGTTCAAGAACCAACGTATTCTCTGTCTCTGTTTTCTCATTTTCCACGGATACCTAAAGAAATGTTGTAGATGAAAATACTATTAAAATATTACAGATATGATATTTTGTACTCGTGGAGACTTGTATTACGTGGCTATTATTTCTTGTTTCCTACACCAGTTTTCCTAACTTTTAGCTCAGGAACATTACCAATTTACTCTCATAACTGGTTCAACATCGAGAATTCTTTGCTATCAAGTTTAATTGAACTCTGGACAACCCACACTGAAAACATACTAGCTAACAATTCAGTTATATGATCATAATAGTAATTATAGTATTGTGGGAATAATAATATTGAATGAATGACGATGGTGAAAGACGAAGGAAAATGTTAAATCTCAGCATGTTTTGGGACCATTTGTTAATAATTTGTGATTTTCATGATTTATAGCTTACGTGGATTAAACAAGAAACAAAGAGAGATGGTGAGAAAAGAGCATAAAAATGAATGAGTAATGATGTAGGTGGGCATAATCTCGCTCTCTGTACGATGCCAGTATTTCAGGAAGCTCTTCCTCTTTTCCCGTCTTACATTAATCTTTTCATCGAATGGTATGAAAGTTGAATGTTTCGGTAGAATGGAACAATACGTCTTCTTTTCGTTAAAAAATATTATTTCAAAGAGATACGATACAAAAATATGAGGTTTTCTTTCTTTTCGGTTATTTCATAGCTTTTTATATTGGTGTCGAAAGAAACTCATCAAAATCATATGGAAGAAACAAACAACCAAAAAGTTATATTGGAAAAGAAGTTATTATCTAAGTATTAGTTTATTTTTATCTCATTTAAACTGCCTGCTGAGCAAAAAAAAACTTTATTGTAAAAATTATTAAAGTGTAACAGTTTCGCCAACTGTCCACTTGGGTTCGTCAGTCAGCATGAAGCCAAGTCTAGCAGTTTAGACAAGTAGTTTAAGTCAGATTTAAGTTTACTGAAAGCAAAGCTTGAAGAGTGGAACATATTTATTTTCATGTATTTTAGAGGATAAGAAAAGAATTCAAATTTTAAAATACTATTGTTTCGTATTTCTCATAGCTGAAAAGAAGTTTTCTTGCCCTGTCGTCATATATTGTAGTCTGCATATTCGAATAAATATAATAAAATTCTCTCTCGGCCTAGACTTTTTTTCTATCGAACTATTCAGAAAACATTATTGTTGCATGCTTACATACTTAGTAAAGATTTGGACAGATTAGTGCTTGCTTACCTTGATTGCAGTGTATCTAGTTTATAGATATAAATATTCTTGTATATCGTGACTTTGAATTGACATTTGATAGATCGTTCCATCTCCTATAGCCTGGCATGCGACTGTGCATACAAATTGGTTAGTAGTTTAAATTTCTTAGTTCGTTTTATTTTATTATTTCAGGTTGTCGCTAATCCTAATCCTTCAGTTACATGAAAATTTAACAATAACTTAATTTTTATACCTTATTCTTCTTTAATTTTATCCATACATTTAACTGTGGTATTCTTGCTGCTGGCAAATATTTGCTGAAAGATTGAGTAAGTTGTATTCCGTAACGGAACATTTATATATTTATTTATTTTGACTGTTAAATTCCTCAGGATATACTCTTTCTTAGGTTAGGAAATGTATGAATTGAAATATAATGTACACATTGGATGAATATTTTATTGATGATGGGTCAAAAAATGGTTTATAAGTCAAAACAGAATATTTTGTATTTAAAGATTTTGATCAGTAGAACATAGAAAATCAGTAAGATACTTCGTTCTCTAACTAATATTTTATAACTGTTTTATTACGAGGAGATTTAAAATAAATGAAAATGCGAACTTGGCAACCGAGTATGTGTGCACAGTACATTGACATGCAAGTTGTGATAATTTACTAAATAACTAAATTGGCAACACCAAATCTTTTAATTAAAAATCATCCTATATTTGTATAATGTTAACCATCGTATCGAGCAAATTCAAATAATTCAGAGTTATATGTAACGTTTTCATTTAGTTTTTTGAATTTTGTTTTTGTTCATTTTATAGCAAATGTGTTTGTGCGTTCTAATTATCGTTCTTTATTGAGAATTTGCTCTACTTACCTCCCAAATGGGAAGAGATTCAAATCAAATTGCATCGCAACTCATGTGTGACTACATCCTCTGCATGCAGGTACAAGTATATGATTCTACACAAGTACACTCACATACAATATGTTGTATATATATATATATATATATATATATATATATATATATATATATATATATATATAACTGAAAATCACTGCTCTGTTCATTTGAATCGGATTAGATCTGAAATGTTACTCTAGTTGCTGATTGAAATTACACGGGGATTAACGAATTAATCTAGCGGAAACAACCTCGCAATGCAGAGGCGTCATCACTTTGATAATCATTATTGGTCATCCGTCATTTCGGCTAACTTCCGTACTCTGCCCTTGAATAACGTTTTAGTATTGTACTATAGGTTTCTGTGCCGCCATAGTATGATTATCATGATAAAATGTTTAACGATTTTTTTCTTAGCAGTTAAGTACAAAAATATAATGAACACAACGTTCTGAAGGCTTCTTTGGACATTCTTATCATTGCTTTTATTTCCCGGTTGCATGTCATGTTATGATTAATAACACTACCACAACTTAGTTTTAGTCAGCATTGTTTTTAATTTATAACATTATTTTCGTTTATTTCTTCGTAATTTTATCCTGATTTTCTAACACCATAATGAATTTCTGTTCAGATCCAGAAATAGTGTTCTCCACTATCAATGACGTACTTGAAACACCGACTAACCACAAATATTCCTTTTTGGATGTTATTACTTCTTGGCTGCTACTCGATCCACGTATTTTCATTTTCACTCACAGTAATTTCCAGAATCCCTTACGCATTACTAGAAATTATTTGCCTCGCCACTACATAATTCTCACTTGAGCAGTTGCATATTTTTAAAGCTGATGATATATTTTAAGAAGGAATATGTTGTCTTAGTTCTAGGGCTCATACCTTTGTGGGTATTATACTCCAGAATTCACTTCGCCACATTTTCAGAAGTATCAAACTTTTAAATGAAGCAGTATTGGACCTTTGTTAAATAAGACTTTTTTTCCTTTTGATGCAAGTATTAACCCCATGCCTATAGGAACATATTCGATATGTATTAACAATCATTTTTTATAACTTTCATTTTTATTTTTAGGTTTGTGCCTCTTGTAGTGAAACAAAGACGTACCTACAGACGTTCCAACGACAATTTGAAAAATTCTCACTCATATCATCGGGAGAAACTCAGAAACATATGTTTATTTCTCTTTTCTATGGTATTGGCCAATGTGCTGACAATGTAATATAATAAGACTATGTCAATCTTAGTTTCTGGTTATTTCTATTATGAGGCCTATTTTATAAACGTTCGTTAATCTATCAGAGGAGAACAATGGTAGACAATCAAACAAAGATAAGACAATTCATTGGACATCATCCATCTTCCAAAGGCACATATAAGTTATTTTCTGTCAATTCTCTGCAGCAAAGTTGTGCACACAGCCATCACTTAGAAAGTTCCGTTCTTTAAACTCTCTGCAGCAGTCGTCCACACAACCATCACTTACAAAGTTCTATTCTTTAAACTCTCTGCAGCAGTTGTCCACACAATTATCAGTTATATAGTTCCCTACTTTAAACTCTCTGCACCGCTCGTGCAGACAGCCATCATTTATAAAGTTTCTTTCTTAAACTCTCTGAAGCAGTCGTCCACAAAGTCATCTTTTATAATATTTCCTTTTAAACACTTTCTGCAGCAGTCGTGCATATGCCATCACTTACTCGTATAATATTCCCTTCTTTAAATTCTCTGCAGCAGTCGTTCACACAACAATCACTCATAAAGTTCATTTCTTTAAACTCCCTGCAGCAGTCATGCACACAGACATCACTTATAATATTCCATTTTTAAAACGGGGCCGCGGTCGCTCAGTGGTAGAGCACTCACCTCTGGTGCTTGAGGTCCAGGGTTCGATCCCAGCCCCCGCCAAGTGAACTTTGTGGTGGACAAACACCGTGTGCGTGGGTTTTCTCGGGGTTCTCCCGTTTCCTCCCACTTTCTTCATTCCACCATTTTCATTCATTACTCATCATCACCGTCTCCTTTAGCCTAACCGGCATAACCATGGGACGTAAAACTCAAAGATTTTATTTCATTTTTTCCATTTTTAAACTTTCTGCGGCAGTCGTGCACATAACAATTTGTAACAAGTTTCCACCGTAATCTGTGTTTATTCGCTCTGAAAATTCCGAATATCATTCACTGCATTTGGCTCCGTGCGACATATTCCTGTTTGGTCTTCTCAAGAAACTATTAAGATGAATAAGTTTTAGGAGGCGAGAGAAGATAATAAGAAAATCTAAGACGGATCTGATAATATATCGAAAATCGAGTACTACAAATGTTTTGAGAACTAGATCAAACGCTGCCATAAGTGCGTTGCAGTCGATGGACATTACTTCGAAGGGGACAACTTCAATTTTCAGGAATAAACATGTGTTTTTAATTTTGTAAGTGAATTTCGTGAATTTTTTGATCAAGGTAGTATGTCGTTTTAAGTAGACAATGAAAACATTAATGTCACGACGAAACGAATTGGCTAGTCTTCTAGGTTTCAAAACAAGACGACTTTGCATTTCATTCGTACTGTTGGTTGGAATTGAAGTGATTGAAACACGCTTAAAAATCCACAACCTAGTGGACGTACACAAAAACTTTTGAACGAAAGCGACTTTTTAACTTTAATAGATAGGTAGTAGAATGACTATCTCGATCGAGTTTGTTAATCGAATCAATTCGTTAAAATATTAGAAGGTAGTATAAATTGTTAGATGGCAGCAAGCACCCTCCAACGTCGACATCTACAAGACGAAGTTAAACTTCTAGTACCTTATTCTTTCTGCTGCTTACTAATTTATCTTACATCAATCTTCATGTATGGAAATACATATGTATGATACAAGGCACTATATATAGAGTTGAGTTGATTTTGAAATGAATTGAAATGAAATCTTTAAGTTTAACGTCCCACGGTTATGCCGGTTAGGCTAAAGGAGACGGTGATAATGAGAAATTAGTGAAATGGTGGAATGAAGAAAGTGAGAAGGAACGGGAGAACCACGAGAAAACCCACAAGCACGGCGTTTCTCCGCCAGAAAGTCCACACGGCGCGAGCTGGAATCGAACCAGGGACCCCAAGCACCTGAGGTGAACGCTCTACCACTGAGCCACCGCGCATCCGAGTTGATTTTAAGTCTAACGTTCCGGTCATCAACGAGGAGATATGAGACGTGTACCTACTGATTAACGTGGACTCCGAACCACTTGAGCTCCCACCGGGAATCGAACACGGATCTCCGCGCCAAATTGCGTAACGATAACCGCTTAGTCACGAATGAGCTCACACTGTAGATACTAGTGCTGTTGAATTTTTGTGACATTTGCGGTTTTCGATTTTTGAGAAAACCGGTTTTCTGAAAACCGAAAACCGCAAATGCGGTTTTCAAAACCGAAACCGCAAAAGCGGTTTTCAAAACCGAAACCGCAGATGCGGTTTTGGAAACCGAAACCGCAAATGCGGTTTTGAAAACCGAAACCGCAAAAACGGTTTTCAAAACCGAAACCGCAGATGCGGTTTTGAAAACCGAAACCGCAAATGCGTTTTTCAAAACGGAAATCAATGTTTTTAATTACACCTTTTAACAATTGTGAAAGCATCTATCGATCGAGACAATTGTATTGATTTATATCTGTGTTTCAACTTTTTTTATTTGCTCCCGTTTCCTCCCACTTTCTTACGGTTTAGAACTCCGTAAGTACTGATGTGAACTTGTGTGTTACAAATACTGACCTGGGATCATTTGCACTTTTTTTTAGTTACTTCTTTGATGACACTTCCAAGGTACTTTTCGGTTGTAGGGAAGCAAACTGGACCCCACCTGATTTTTATATATTTTGTAAAGTAGAGCACGAGGAACACGAATCTTAAGGAATTTTGACATTCCGACTTCCCGAACTCGAGATACCAGAACTTATACAGTAGTTTTACATAGTATTCTATGTATAAAATTAACGAAGAAAGTTCTGTCGCTTTTTGACCTATCACCTTAGAACATCGATATGTCACCTAAGACCAGGGGTGTAGCCAGCAGGTTTCTGTAGGAGGGGCCCGTCGTTTTTGAAGGGGGGAGCTACAATCTAAAAAAAATGTGTTACAGCTAGTGTTTTTGAAGCCTGAAAAAAACTGGAAAATTTTGGTTTCCTTCCGGAAAACTAAAAACACTGTTTTAGCTTATTATTATTATTATTATTATTATTATTATTATTATTAATAATAATAATAATAATAATAATAATAATAATAATAATAATAATAATAATAATAATAATAATAATAATAATAATAGTAATTTCATAAATTATATTACAGATAGTTTGTATTATGTTTAACCAAGAACTACTGCCCCCGGCCAAACATTATACCTTTGTGCATAACTATTTCAATACACAGAACCGATCTATATAGGCAAACAAGAAAGTTCTATCGCTTTCTCACCCACCACCTCCGGACATTCATGTGTCACCTAACACGTATCTGGAAGATCAAGAATAGATCGACAACCTTCTGCAAACGTTCTGGAAGGCCATTTATCCCATCGCGGTAGAGGTTGGTGTTCCGTGAAGTGAAGAAGTTATCAAGTGCATTTTGCACCTCTACTTGGGATTTGAGCTGGCATCCTTTAAAGTGATTGTCCAAGGAAGGGAACAGATGATAATTGGACGGTGCAATGTCCAGGGAGTATGGCGGATGCAATAGTGTTTCCTATCCAAGGCGTAAAATGGTGTCCCGGGTCATCCTAGCCACGAGGGGCTTAGCGTTGTCCTGTAACATAAGGACCCCTTTGGGATTCAGAAGTGCTGGCTCCAGAGTTTTGAGTTTCTCTTGAACACGGCTCAACTGCTGACAGTACACAGTTGGATTGATGCGATGACCAGCTGGTAGCAGTTCCCGATGCACGATGTCACGAGCAGTTCATCAACACACAGGAGGACTTTCTTCTGGTGTAGTACTGGTTTCGGCTGTCTTGGAACCGTTTATGGGATGCTAACCAATTATGACGGCGCCGTGGAACTTCGTACAGGACCCATTTCTCATCACATGACCACACCTTGTCCAGAAATGGCTCCTTCCTCAGACGAGACAGCAAAGAAACACAGGTGTCTGCTTGCGTTGCCTTTTGACCCGGAATCAAGTTATGTGGGACCCATCGACCCAACTTCTAGTGTTTCCTCAGTTGATGAAGGTGCTGCTGAATGGTTTCGCCACTCACACTGAATTGTCCCCATGCCGTAAGCGTCGGTGGACCACAAATGGGCAATTAGCGACATCACGCCAAACATTGGCGGCGCCGCAGCGACGATCCCCGGTGGCCCCTCTATCGTTTTGAAAATTATGCCACCAGCGGCAGAGATGCGACAAAACGCCAATGAACCACAAAATTACTCCCCCAAAATGTTAAATCGGCTATATGTGTGATTTAGTTACATTAAGGTGAGTCTAAAAAACACTTTTAAAAAGTACCAAAAAATTACCCCGAAGGGGACTCAAACCACCAACCTTATGATTACTAGGCAAGTGTTCTTCCTACTTTGCTACGATGGCGATGAAGGAAACGTCGCTTGTAAAGGGATAAATCGTTAAGATTTTTTTAATTTGGTCAATCACAGTGCTCCTTTAACCGTGTATATTCGACGATAACTGTTTGGAATTAGATAAAATGTGTTCGCCATGTCATTTTGTAACAAAATGACGCGTGTCTATTTACTTTATTTCATAGTTCTCGCATACTCACTTTCTAATGATCGACGACAGTTGTCATCTAAATGCATACAATTATCGCACTTATCTCAAGATTTTTCACGTCATGTTGTTGAGGCAGAGGTTATTCTTGGCCCTCGGAGCTCACTTTAGGAACAATTCGTCAGCAAAAAATAATATATAATAATAACCGCATGCACATGACTGGCGACAGTTCGTGTTGGTCCCTTCACGATTCTCTGCGAAGAATCTAAGAAGTGCGGACCAAGACGAAGTTCTCGCTGGTCGCTGCTACGCGGTGGTACTTCAACACCCCGACGCGAGATATATGTTTCGACTCGACGAAACCCGGCCGCCAGTGAGGGCCAACTATCGCAGACCTACGCAAAAAGCGACAGAACTTTCTTGGTTAATTTTATACATAAGGCTGATCTTCTTTGAAATTGCACTTAATTTATTTTAAGATTTTCTGAAAAAAAAAATGTTTATTTATTATTCGTGACTAAAAAGACGTAATTATTTTATTAACAGCTATATCTCACTTCTTGTTTTACAAGAAATAGCATTTTAAAAAGCGAATGAAATCCAAACTGAAAAACTGAATAAAAACGTTGCTTTTTGCCAAATTTTCCATCTGATAAAAAGTTTTCTTGAAACACTAATTACAGCATATAAATAATATAATGTACTTACGATTTAGTATAGTACCATTGTTTTATGATAGAATTTATAGTGGGGGCCGCGGTGGCTCAGGGGTTCCTGGTTCGATCCCAGCTCGCGCCGTGTGGACTTTGTGGTGGACAAACACCGTGCTCATGGGTTTTCTCGGGGTTCCGTTTCCTCCCACTTTCTTCATTCCACCATTTCATTCATTTCTCATAATCACCGTCTCCTTTGGCCTAACCGGCATAGGCGTGGGACGTTAAACTCAAAGATTTCATTTCATTTCTGTAACACTGTACTTTGGTCCTAGTTCGGTTGCGCCATTTCTTGTAACACTGGGGTTCCTCTATCGGAAGCCAAGTTTTGTAATGATAATGTTATTGTCTCGGGCGCTAAGTTTTGCAACGATTGAAAATAACTAATAATTAAAGGAAAATTTCTGCTCGGGCTGCCAAATAGAATTACTGCGTGATATTACGAATAAGCAGATCTTACGTATTTGGGCGACGAAGAATATGAAACGTATTGTTTTCGGAATTCGATTCCTTATCTCTAATTTGCATATTTAATCTGCACTAGAATGAATAATTAAGGCACTCACGGATGAGCCTAATATGCATCAGAAAAATGAATACCTGACCTTGTACTTGAAAAGTGAATGGTATTGATGAGCGACAACTCATCTGCCTATTACACAAATAAAAAAATGAATGAGAGTTTGGAGAATTGAAGTTGACTCCACGGGGCTCGAACTTCAGTTCTCCAAGGTAAAGATACAGTTTTGCTAAGATGGTTAGGAATTAAAAAAAAATGATATATATAACGAAAGATGACCTAAGTCTAATCGATCCTGTTTTCCCCATAACGGTGTCTCCAAGGCGCTAGGAAAACAGGTGCGTAGTTAATGGTTAAGTGATTTAAACATGCGGAGCAAAAATCTCACAAGCTGCAAAGCTGAAAGAAAGATTTTTCGCTAATGGCTTGTTCAGTTGGCTACACTGACTATCACTCTGTCACCGAAGTGTGTGGAGATAGCAAAAATAGTTAAAAAGCAACAAATAAGGAAAGTTTAATTTAAAGTTAAAAAAAAATGAGTTAATTTAGATAAAAAATTTCTGATGGTCAATGTAACCGTATTTCAACTTTTTCAGTTCTTCTAGGTATGCTAATACCGGTTAAAGAAATAGGCATATCTTTGAAATAATAACCACATAAATGCTTTGGTTCTAACGTCAAATAGACTTTTAATAAATTTAACGAGAAATAAGGTGATATCTACAAAAATCAACAAGAAAGTTAATTTGGATTTACAAAAAAAAATGAATTAATTGACTTTACTGAAAATGAATCAGACTTTTGACTGTTTTGACCAAATAATATGATTTCTCTTAACACATTCTTCACTGTACAACGTAATATTCAAATTATTCAATCTTGACTGTAAAATTTAGCAACAATCTATTTCTACTCAACTAAACTGACAATATTCGATTCTTTATAATTACTATGACGTAGTTATACAAACAAAAATTTCTATTAAACTGAATATTAATTAGCAAAATGATTTATTGTTTTCCCCATAGACATAAACGACTATTAAGTAATTCGCCCACAGTTACTACCTCTTTTTATTAATAAAAGAAATGGAAATAAGTTTAAGAATCGGATTGCGGAATGAAAGAATTAATGATTTAGGTTGCTTGCAAGACTTACTGGAGAAATAGTTTAGAAGCGATAGTATGCTTTTGAGAAAATTTAGTGCACTGTTTCTAATGAACTCTAATGAATTTTCAATATTAAAAGATTTGCATAAACAAAACATAGCTTTGTACACATACTATATCAGTTGGTAAATAATACAATTCACAATAAAAATCGTTACACAACACTAACTACACAAATATTTCATATTCAAGTACACTACACAAATATATATATATATAGCACTACTATTATTATAATTTGGCCAATTGATCAAAATAATTGCATTGTCGACGCTTTCTGATTTTCTCAGTGATTCCTTCTTTTGCAAATAAACGTTTCTCCATAGCTATGGACCCTATCTGCGTTCGTTGCTCAGATAGGTACCTCCGAAGGGATTTACTCGAGTATCTTAAATTTGTTTACCTTATTTACGAGACTCTAACGATATTACGGGATAAGAGTGTTTACACTTATTTGTCTGAAACTTACTCAACATAGCACGTCTTTGGAACCTTTATATTGATTGTTTCTTTTAAGAATGAGTATAATAAAAATTGACAAGTTACAATAAAATCATATTAAGCCTGTTTACCGCTCTGACACATATTTCCCTAACACAACCTATACAAATGTTAAAATTTGAAAAACTAGACTTTGACGCTAAATCATAGTTTACTCAAAACAGAAATTACATTACATTCACACATCTTAAACGCGATTTATGTTTAAAAGAGAAATAATTCATACTTGATATGAATAAATACTGGATTGCATATAAATGATTATAATGACGGCTTCAAGGATCTAAATATTGACACATTACGATTACAAATAAATGCATGATTGAAGATCAAATCAATGTATACAAATTTCACTAGTAAAATAATCAAAAATTTTATGGTACTTATTCAAGAATGAAATTAACAGTTCCTATATCAGTGAATTAATTTTGGAAATGCAACCAAGGCATTAGGCTATTTGTTTACTTCTTTTAAAAAGAAAGAAAAAAAAATGCTCTAAATGTTTACGGACAGTTCCGTATGAATAAACAATGTCCCGAAGTTTCTAGGAAAAGGTGAGTATGGAGATCACGAATCACGGAAATATTGGCCATAGTCCTTCTTCAATAAAGAAAATAGCAGAATACTTTGTCCTACCTTAATAAGTCCTTCCGCTTATATTTCCACACTTCAGAAGAAAACTGCACTGTACTTAACTGACCGTCACAATGCTTCCTAATGTCCCTTCTCAGACCCCGCTGTCCTCTGGATTCAACTCCCGGAGAAGAGGTCCTCGTTTGTCTGAAGCGTCTGGGTCTTCCTGTGGCAAGGCATCTGTCTCGAGTATCGGGGATCGAACCCGTGTCTCCGTCCTTCATCTCCATGTTGTTGAAATGCAACGATGCGTCACTTATCAAATCCATCTGCACTTAAATTTCACTCGCACAGTTTATATATATATCCGCCATACATCGCACTACTTTTCCTGTCTTTGCACTTTATGCGGGAAATCAACGTATATAGAATCACAGACTCACTTCAACATCACCATTTATGTAGCGTTACCGTAAGATGATAAGAATTATCTGTCGATGTTTTAAATATTTGTATAAATAATCTTGTAACGACGAAGTTGCTGTGGATAACGCGTGATTTAAGTAACTGGCTGCTAACGGGTGTCTAGCTAGCCATTTTTCTGAAATTTAAACACTTAAATATATATATATATATGTACATATGAGTTGACGTACGCTTATGAATCGCGTGTTGGTGATGTTTTCACGATGAAGTGTCGACTTAGAGTAACCTCTCTTCCGTGTAGGCGTTCTCCCAGCTTTCCTTATTTTTTTTAAAAAAAAATAGACGCTTCATTCTTCTCTTTGTGAATTTTGAATTTCGGATTCTGATTCGCCGCTTTAAGTTCGTGACACCATTTCCCAAAAATCGGTTGATAATTTGGCTTGGGTTTCTAGCGTCTGTTCTGGGCTCGTACGTGATGTTAAAGCGTTTCATAAGCACTTGCGAAGATTGTAGATAAAAAATTTTGGTTCCTGTGTGTCTGTGACGTGATATTTGCGATATCGAGGTACTTAGGTAGTGCGACAGTATGGCTGGAGTAACAATACCATCGACTGGCGAGGTAGAACGGTGGGTGGTCTATTAGTGCGGTTACCGTCTTATGTTTTTTTTTTCTTTCTGAAAAGCAGAGAAACTTCTTTACCTGGGACAAATGAAAGAGGTTGCTCGGTTGCTAAATGAAACAAAATAAAATTTTCCTTGACTTTTTAAAATAAATTGAATTTACATATAAAGATGTTTTAATTTGAATATAAGAACAATTAATTAAGTGTGTGAGCGTAATTGTCACAATACCCCCCTCCCAAGATGTAGCAAGTGCTGCAACAGAGTGAAGCACGGCTGCATCTAAGGAGAAGTAACATTTGATAAATATAAAAGTTCAAATTCTGACAAAAAGTACAAATACATGAAAATCCTAACCCTAATCTATGTTGAAGAAGAAAATTTATAAATTCACCAAAAATCCGAACCCTAATGTTAAAATTTCGTGCATGCTGAGAGAGATAATCTCAATCTAGATGAGAGGTCTCAGGTATTGAGTTGTTGGTCAGTTCAAGCTGCTGGACACAAGCTTATCAGGCATGTTTTAAATAATATGACCTTGTTCTTAATTGTTTCTTGGAGTTCTTCTTTAATTTCTCTGCGCGGGATACAACTTCTTCTATTTCTTCCAAAGTTCTGGCTGCCCTAGGTAACAAAACAACAAAACAACAATATTAAATAATCTTCAGCGTCTTGTATCATCGGGAAAGAGAGCATTGGTTACAGAGGGTGGCATGGAGCTTCAATTCCTCCATGTGCGAGGGCAGAGCCACTGCTCGCACTTTTGCTTTTATTCTTCGGCCATGATTCTTCTTCAGTAACATAACTTTAAAATATAAGGAGAGTAAAATGAGTAAGGCAAAGTTCCATGTCGCGAACATCCAATTGTGGGAACTTGCAAACATCTTGGTGGATTTGTCATCTGCTCGCAGCTCGTAGCTCACTATTCTTTGGCTCGGCGCGTTTTCGCAGGTATCCTCACCAAGGAGAAGGGGTGCGTTGAGTCTCTGCTCTAAACGCAAAACTCCACTTCAGAGAGCTCAAATCGGGAATCCATCTCTACCGATTGCTCTGTATACAGGCACTTCTTCGTGCATAACAAAAATTATATCTCCTGGGCCGGTTTCAATGCTGGGTTGCGCACATTGGTGAACATCTTTTTCCAATCTTCCTCTGTAATTTTGATTGCCTCACATCCGATATCTGAAATAAGGTTAAAACAAATGCTGGTAAACAAATTCATTTCTGGGCATTATGCTTCCATATAGTACATATTCTTATTCTTTATATTTAACTTCTAGGGTTAGCCGCTTGGACAAGAGATGCAGGTACATTCAACTGGGTTGTGCCATAGATAAAATTCTCTTATATTTCTTTCATCAGTTTCCTGCTAAGTTTTCTTTCTTCGCGCTAGTACTTTATCCTTGACTTATACTTTTCTTGCAGTATCTTCTTGCAATTTTTCTTTACTTCTTGCCTACAATCATTCTATTTCTGTGCTTCCATTAGTTTTCATGCCATTGTGTGTCTTAGTCTGTTTTCCAGCAAGCTGTCACGTAACCTCGACTCGAACCTGGACCGTTGCAAGTCAATTTTTAGTATGCAACTGTCATGGCCGGGTGAATGGTGACAATGCCGATACCATTCTTGTCATTTTCCAGGCTTTCCTTGGTACATTGTGAGTAATGCCAATTGTCATTGCTCATTTCCTGAGTGCTCACCACCTTCCTATTGGCAATCAATGTATCCTGTTGGCCATTTTTACATTCTGCTTCTGACTTGCGGTCTTCTCTGGTGCCTTCATCATGAAAATTGCTTCTTGGCGGATTTGCTTCGTTCTGCCAGTTATCGTCACTTATCTCCTGTGTCTCTACTGCTCTGGCCTGACTGTGTATATCTTGCCGGTCACATGGACTTCTCTGGCCGTTGTAAGTTCTCCATGAATCTGGGTCCTCGAACTCAAGTACTCCTTTTCCTTCTGCATTTCTGGAGTCTTCTGCCCATTTTCTCCGTGTCTTCGGGTGATTATTCCTCCTGACATAGTTATGGCTGCGTTGCCATCCAGCACGTTTGTCGTGGAAACCTTTCATTCTTGTATTTTTGTTTCGTCTTGGTTGTATTCTTGTCCTCCCAGGGATCATTCTTCCACGCAGTTTACGTTTGCTCTTGAATTTTGGAGCGTTCACAGCGTTGGAAACACTTGTGCTTATCTTTACAGGTGCGGGGGTTTGTTTGGCTTCCTGGTGTGTATCCTGCACAATTGCTTCTGATGGAAGTTCCTCCAGTACTTCCGTGTTCGACTTCTCGTGTTCGTCCAGCCTCCTGGCTTGCTCCTGTCGTTTCCTCGAGAGGTATTCTGCCAAATGGTCTTGTTTTTCCATGAGCTTGTCCAGTTTTCTATTTTGTTTTTCTCTAAATTCTTCGTTTTTCTTGTTCTGTTCTTCTATAATCTTCCTCAGTTCTTCTCTAAATTCTTCGTTTTTCTTGTTTTCTTCTTTTTGTTGTCTCATTAACTCATGTAACGCTGATTGTAACGCTGATAGAAAAGATTCCTGAAAATCGCCATTAGTGCTGTTCGGCCTGTGATGCTGTTGAATGTTGTCTCTACTTCCTTGAGTGACATCATTTTCCATAACTGGACTTTTATTCCTCTGGTCACCACATTCAGGACAATTTTGAGCCTCATCCGTGGGATCCAAATCCTGTTCCCATAGGTCACGTCCACACGTGCGACAACGTTGTGCTTCTTCCATGGCAGACATCCTGTTTCTTGGTCGTTGCCTCAAGGTAGATGGCCTCAACTGTGGCATCTGCAAGTAGACTTAAATAACTGGATTGTCAGAATAATTCTTATTAAAATTTGTCTAAAATGAATTCTAATTGTCTGACCTATGCTGTCAATCACTCTAAATTTCGTACTCTAAGTTCACCTTAATACGCAAAAATATTACTATTTCATCAATGTAGCATGCCAAGCTACTTTATCACCACACGTTTTCCACAACAACTTAGTTCATTCTTTTTTTTTTTTTTTTTTTTTTTTTTTTTACTATATTCATATGGATATTTATGTGTATATACAAATAGTGTATTAATTAACAGATAACATGTCTAAAACACACTAATATGTAAGTAATAAAATGCATGTGTAAATAAAAGTATTAAATCTGACCTATTCTAAACCTATATCTATATATGAATATATAATTATGTTAATACTAATGTTATTCACTAGAAACAAACTTAGCTAAATTTATGCATCAATATGCCAAAAATTTGCATGTTCACTTATATTAATCGCTTACCTGGTGCATTACCTTTTTGTTTTCTTCTTTCCTTCTTTTCTTCTTCTTTTTTTTTTTAACAAAGAAAATGGTGTATCTCTTTTCTCTTCCAATCACACAAACCAACAAACAAACATGAGGTAAGAACAATTATTATTATTATTATTATTATTATTATTATTTACGCATGTGCTGAAATGAAATAAAATTGGTTGCGAGGGGGAGTAGAACGCTTAATCGTTCCCTACGGGTAATCTCGAAATAATGATTCTTTGAATACAAAGTTACCTAATTTCATATCACGCTTCCCATTCTTAAGTTTACTATTGTGGAATAGAATTGATTACTGCTTTCGTTCGCTGTTCGAAATTTACTATGTATGCTTCTCCAAACTAAATTTCCTACTTTTTTTTTTTTTAACGCTTACTACGCTTTTCGGTCCTGAAATAAAATTAACTACGCATGTTGGTCCTTCAAATAAGATTAACTACGCATTCGGGTCCTTTAAATAAAATTAACTACGCATTCGGGTCCCTCAAATAAGATTAACTACGCATTCGGGTTCCTGTTCGGGAAGCCATTTCTTGTAACACTGTACTTTGGTCCTAGTTCGGTTGCGCCATTTCTTGTAACACTGGGGTTCCTCTATCGGAAGCCAAGTTTTGTAATGATAATGTTATTGTCTCGGGCGCTAAGTTTTGCAACGATTGAAAATAACTAATAATTAAAGGAAAATTTCTGCTCGGGCTGCCAAATAGAATTACTGCGTGATATTACGAATAAGCAGATCTTACGTATTTGGGCGACGAAGAATATGAAACGTATTGTTTTCGGAATTCGATTCCTTATCTCTAATTTGCATATTTAATCTGCACTAGAATGAATAATTAAGGCACTCACGGATGAGCCTAATATGCATCAGAAAAATGAATACCTGACCTTGTACTTGAAAAGTGAATGGTATTGATGAGCGACAACTCATCTGCCTATTACACAAATAAAAAAATGAATGAGAGTTTGGAGAATTGAAGTTGACTCCACGGGGCTCGAACTTCAGTTCTCCAAGGTAAAGATACAGTTTTGCTAAGATGGTTAGGAATTAAAAAAAAATGATATATATAACGAAAGATGACCTAAGTCTAATCGATCCTGTTTTCCCCATAACGGTGTCTCCAAGGCGCTAGGAAAACAGGTGCGTAGTTAATGGTTAAGTGATTTAAACATGCGGAGCAAAAATCTCACAAGCTGCAAAGCTGAAAGAAAGATTTTTCGCTAATGGCTTGTTCAGTTGGCTACACTGACTATCACTCTGTCACCGAAGTGTGTGGAGATAGCAAAAATAGTTAAAAAGCAACAAATAAGGAAAGTTTAATTTAAAGTTAAAAAAAAATGAGTTAATTTAGATAAAAAATTTCTGATGGTCAATGTAACCGTATTTCAACTTTTTCAGTTCTTCTAGGTATGCTAATACCGGTTAAAGAAATAGGCATATCTTTGAAATAATAACCACATAAATGCTTTGGTTCTAACGTCAAATAGACTTTTAATAAATTTAACGAGAAATAAGGTGATATCTACAAAAATCAACAAGAAAGTTAATTTGGATTTACAAAAAAAAATGAATTAATTGACTTTACTGAAAATGAATCAGACTTTTGACTGTTTTGACCAAATAATATGATTTCTCTTAACACATTCTTCACTGTACAACGTAATATTCAAATTATTCAATCTTGACTGTAAAATTTAGCAACAATCTATTTCTACTCAACTAAACTGACAATATTCGATTCTTTATAATTACTATGACGTAGTTATACAAACAAAAATTTCTATTAAACTGAATATTAATTAGCAAAATGATTTATTGTTTTCCCCATAGACATAAACGACTATTAAGTAATTCGCCCACAGTTACTACCTCTTTTTATTAATAAAAGAAATGGAAATAAGTTTAAGAATCGGATTGCGGAATGAAAGAATTAATGATTTAGGTTGCTTGCAAGACTTACTGGAGAAATAGTTTAGAAGCGATAGTATGCTTTTGAGAAAATTTAGTGCACTGTTTCTAATGAACTCTAATGAATTTTCAATATTAAAAGATTTGCATAAACAAAACATAGCTTTGTACACATACTATATCAGTTGGTAAATAATACAATTCACAATAAAAATCGTTACACAACACTAACTACACAAATATTTCATATTCAAGTACACTACACAAATATATATATATATAGCACTACTATTATTATAATTTGGCCAATTGATCAAAATAATTGCATTGTCGACGCTTTCTGATTTTCTCAGTGATTCCTTCTTTTGCAAATAAACGTTTCTCCATAGCTATGGACCCTATCTGCGTTCGTTGCTCAGATAGGTACCTCCGAAGGGATTTACTCGAGTATCTTAAATTTGTTTACCTTATTTACGAGACTCTAACGATATTACGGGATAAGAGTGTTTACACTTATTTGTCTGAAACTTACTCAACATAGCACGTCTTTGGAACCTTTATATTGATTGTTTCTTTTAAGAATGAGTATAATAAAAATTGACAAGTTACAATAAAATCATATTAAGCCTGTTTACCGCTCTGACACATATTTCCCTAACACAACCTATACAAATGTTAAAATTTGAAAAACTAGACTTTGACGCTAAATCATAGTTTACTCAAAACAGAAATTACATTACATTCAAACATCTTAAACGCGATTTATGTTTAAAAGAGAAATAATTCATACTTGATATGAATAAATACTGGATTGCATATAAATGATTATAATGACGGCTTCAAGGATCTAAATATTGACACATTACGATTACAAATAAATGCATGATTGAAGATCAAATCAATGTATACAAATTTCACTAGTAAAATAATCAAAAATTTTATGGTACTTATTCAAGAATGAAATTAACAGTTCCTATATCAGTGAATTAATTTTGGAAATGCAACCAAGGCATTAGGCTATTTGTTTACTTCTTTTAAAAAGAAAGAAAAAAAAATGCTCTAAATGTTTACGGACAGTTCCGTATGAATAAACAATGTCCCGAAGTTTCTAGGAAAAGGTGAGTATGGAGATCACGAATCACGGAAATATTGGCCATAGTCCTTCTTCAATAAAGAAAATAGCAGAATACTTTGTCCTACCTTAATAAGTCCTTCCGCTTATATTTCCACACTTCAGAAGAAAACTGCACTGTACTTAACTGACCGTCACAATGCTTCCTAATGTCCCTTCTCAGACCCCGCTGTCCTCTGGATTCAACTCCCGGAGAAGAGGTCCTCGTTTGTCTGAAGCGTCTGGGTCTTCCTGTGGCAAGGCATCTGTCTCGAGTATCGGGGATCGAACCCGTGTCTCCGTCCTTCATCTCCATGTTGTTGAAATGCAACGATGCGTCACTTATCAAATCCATCTGCACTTAAATTTCACTCGCACAGTTTATATATATATCCGCCATACATCGCACTACTTTTCCTGTCTTTGCACTTTATGCGGGAAATCAACGTATATAGAATCACAGACTCACTTCAACATCACCATTTATGTAGCGTTACCGTAAGATGATAAGAATTATCTGTCGATGTTTTAAATATTTGTATAAATAATCTTGTAACGACGAAGTTGCTGTGGATAACGCGTGATTTAAGTAACTGGCTGCTAACGGGTGTCTAGCTAGCCATTTTTCTGAAATTTAAACACTTAAATATATATATATATATGTACATATGAGTTGACGTACGCTTATGAATCGCGTGTTGGTGATGTTTTCACGATGAAGTGTCGACTTAGAGTAACCTCTCTTCCGTGTAGGCGTTCTCCCAGCTTTCCTTATTTTTTTTAAAAAAAAATAGACGCTTCATTCTTCTCTTTGTGAATTTTGAATTTCGGATTCTGATTCGCCGCTTTAAGTTCGTGACACCATTTCCCAAAAATCGGTTGATAATTTGGCTTGGGTTTCTAGCGTCTGTTCTGGGCTCGTACGTGATGTTAAAGCGTTTCATAAGCACTTGCGAAGATTGTAGATAAAAAATTTTGGTTCCTGTGTGTCTGTGACGTGATATTTGCGATATCGAGGTACTTAGGTAGTGCGACAGTATGGCTGGAGTAACAATACCATCGACTGGCGAGGTAGAACGGTGGGTGGTCTATTAGTGCGGTTACCGTCTTATGTTTTTTTTTTCTTTCTGAAAAGCAGAGAAACTTCTTTACCTGGGACAAATGAAAGAGGTTGCTCGGTTGCTAAATGAAACAAAATAAAATTTTCCTTGACTTTTTAAAATAAATTGAATTTACATATAAAGATGTTTTAATTTGAATATAAGAACAATTAATTAAGTGTGTGAGCGTAATTGTCACATTTCATAGAATTTATAGTACCTTGTCAAAACGTTTGTCTTCAAACTGTCAAATACAAATCGCCGTAAATTGTGTAATCTACTGTCACAAAAAGTATACCATACTATTTTCGGATCGCTATAAGGAAGAAATACCATACTATTTTGTGATCGGTATGGTAAAATACTATTTTTCCGTACTATTTTACCGTAAATTATTAATTATATGTAAACATTGTTATTTTTAAATGACTGAAGCGAAGTAATCTCACGATGATGTTTTAACATCTGGTCATTAGGGGGGCCAGGAAATCATTTGGGGAGCCTGGCCCCGTGGCTACACCCCTGCCTAAGACGTACCTGGAAGATCAAAAATAGTACCCATCAGTATCAACGACCTTCTGAAAAATGTTCGGGATGGGCATGGATTCCTTCGCGGTAGAACTTGGTTTGCCGTGAAGCAAAGAAGGTATCAAGTGCATTTTGCACCTTTACTACGGAGTTGAACTTTAGTTCTCTAATGTGAGTGTCCAAGAAATGGTTCAGGGATAATCGGACGGTGCACTGTCCAGGGAGTATGGCGGTTGCAATAGTGTTTCACATTTAAGGCGTAGGATGGTGTCCCGGGTCACTCTAATCATGTGGGGCTTAGCCCTTAGCGTAACGGGAGAACCCCTTAGCGTATGAGAAGTGCTGGCTCCAGGGTTTTGAGTTTTTCTTGAACACGGCTCAACTGCTGACAGTAGACAGTTGCATTAATGTTCTGCTCTGACCAGCCGGTAGCAGTTCCCGATGCACGATGTCGCGAGCAGTCCACCAAACACACAGCAGGACTTTCTACTGCATTACTGGTTTCAGCTGTTTTGGAACCAGTTCATGGGATTTTAACGAATGATGACGACGCCATGGAGCTTCTCATCACATGTCAACATCCTGTCCAGAAATGGCTTCTTCCTCAGACGAGACAGCAAAAAAACACAGGTGTCTGCACGCGTAGTCTTCTGGCCCGGAGTTAATTCATGTGGGACCAATAGACTCAAATTGTAGTGTTTCCCAAGTCGATGGAGGTGCTGCCGAATGGTTTCTCCACTCACATTGAATGTTAGCTCCAGTTCCTCACAGGTCTCTCCACTGTTCGCCTCAATTGCTACCTGAAGGTCTTCATTTTGTAAATGTGTTGGTCTTCCGGCACGTGGTGCGTCTTTCGTGAGTGTTTTGTCACCGTCCTTAAACTTTCTAAACCACCCTTGCACTGTCTGCGTAATCACGACACCCTCACGAAAGGCCTGAGATATCTTTCGCCCCACTGCAGTGGCGTTTGATCCAAGTTTGAACTCGTACAGCATACACACCCTTATGACGCTCTGTGGAGGTTCCATATTCACTCTGTCCTTACACAAGTTCACGTTGTAACTGAACTGCCACAAGCAGGTAGAATGTTGGATATACCCACACCAACATCTAACCTTCGCCTTTTCTCCATTCGCATTCAACTCACGGTGTAAGGATCAATTGAACACAGACCTCCACAAAAAGCGACAGAACTTTCTTGGTTACCTTTATATATCTCACAGGACATAATATGTTTCGTATAGAGAATATATCTATATTAAACTTAGTTTTAATATCTCGAGCTCCGGAAGTCGGAATGTCAAAACTCCAGATTCGTGTTCCTCGTGATCTAGTTTACAAAATATATAAAAATCAGGTGGGGTCCACTTTGCTTCCCTGCAGCCTACTTTTCAAACGAAACTAAGTTTTCCAGAGTGTACATTTTGCTTCAAACTGAGTTCTGCCCTGGCTAACATACGTAAATTCGCTTCTGTAAGTGTCGTTAAAGTTACACTTGAAATTGTCGTTCGGCATTCTTGTAGCTTATGAAGGCATGAATAATTCAAGTATGTTTGTCACAACATCTACAAAAGAATATTCATTCGTATAGAACCTCCAATACATTACATTAAAAACACATGAATTACACAAAGAAAACTATTGTGCATTAGAGCAGATCTCTTATTAGCGAATGGCCCTACACCCGCGCACTGCTCAGATAGCTCACAGCCTGAGCCTGAGCGCAATTCCAAATTTAACTCAATCGCGATTAAGATTGTCAAAGGTGTAGCGGTTTACGTTGAATATACCAACACTTTATTCACTAAGTCGTCTTAGATTTTTCTCCAATCCCAAAAAGCAGGTGGTTTTTCGTGATTAAGATAGCGAGGGACGAATATAGAACCTGACAATCGGGTGGTACCCGCAAAAATCGGGTAATATGACAACACTAAGCTAAATAGAAAATAAGGTATATCCCTATTTAAGATCACTACACCTGCAACTCATGAAATTCAATTTGAAATCTCATCCACTTAGACTGAGATCTTTTATATTATCATTACTCTTTCACTTTGTTTCTAAATAGTACTGCCACTCTTTCTTTTCTTAACAAAAAAACACCACCTCCCTTTCTTAGAAAAAAGAAAAGAAAAAAACATTAGATCGCAATTCACAATTTTATTGTTGATTTGTTGCCACTCCGATAAATGTGAATGTTGTGGTTTTGCATGTGTTGACTGGTTTCTTATCGCAAGTCCCAGACACCTGCAATAGTTCATACGTGAAGGGAACACCGATCATATTTTATTCTATATCTTTTTACTTCCCAATAACGATAGCCGTGCCTCTTTGTGAGAAACTGCAACTTATTTTTTTTATTCTGCCAATTGTAAAAGAATACTAAACAAGAATTTCCCTACACGTTAACACATTTTAAGAAAAAATATCTTCTTTCACCTCTGCAAATTTTGAGCATTTTTTCCCTACGCCGGGGAAAATTTCCCTGCATCTGGCAACTGAGAGCCGAAGATGGGAAAGATTCTTTGCGGTTTCCTCGTCGTTACTTGATATTAGTGCTGTCGAATTTTTGTGACATTTGCGGTTTTCGGTTTTTGAGAAAATCGGTTTTCAAAACCGAAACCGCAGATGCGGTTTTCAAAACCGAAACCGCAAATGCGGTTTTCAGAAACCGAAACCGCAAATGCGGTTTTCAGAAACCGAAACCGCAAAAGCGGTTTTCAAAACCGAAACCGCAAATGCGGTTTTCAAAACCGAAACCGCAAATGCGGTTTTCAAAACCGAAACCGCAAAATCGGTTTTCAAAACCGAAACCGCAAATGCGGTTTTCAAAACCGAAACCGCAAATGCGGTTTTCAAAACCGAAACCGCAAAAGCGGTTTACAAAACCGAAACCGCAAAAGCGGTTTTCGAAACCGACATTTCGGTTTTATGAAATTTCACTTTTTTCAAAAACCGGTTTTCGGTTTTTTCAAAAACCGATTTCGACAGCACTAGTAGATACAGCACAACCATAAAGAATCGCCACTCAATTATGAATTTCAGCAAATAAATTGATTTATTTAAATTACAGTTAAACATCCATATGATTTAGTAATTATTTCTTCATTCACCACTGTACATTACATTACCTTTTCTCAGTATGCAAATATTACACAGACTGATTTTCTTTTCAGTTCAGTGTCTTATTAATTATAATGTAAATGTGTTGACACCGATCTTTATTTCACAGAACTTGTTAGGTGGTTCAGATCATAACAATTTTAAATAACCTCAAAGTTAAACTAATTAATTCATTAATTAGTTAAACTAATTAATCTGTGCTACTAACTGGGAACTTCTTTCAAATCTGAGTAAAACCTTTAGTTAAATCAGAAAAAAATAGTAAATCATGAGAACCAGAGCAGATAAATACACGAGGAAGCAAATAAATATACTCTAAATATTACACAATTGCTAATATGTATTTTAATATAACGTTTGTGATAAACCAAACTTCGGTTACTTGAACTTAACTGTACAAATACTAACAAGATTTTGTATTATTAGTAATTTCTTTATCATTAAGAGCCAAACTTTTAATTGATTTTAAATCAAAGATGATGTGCATAACAATATAATTGTGAAGAAACGTACACGAATAATGCATAATTAATAGAGTACGACATCTTTTTATATATATATATATATATATATATATATATATATATATATATATATATATATAAATGGTAGGTTACCTAATAACATATGTCCTTAAGACAACACATAAATGTATTCATCAGTATTATTCTATTAGTTCTATTAGCCGTGAATTCTAAAGTAAGTTATGCTCATTTAATTGATGAAATAACTTCTCGAATAAGTTTTATAAAGAAATTTGTACATGATAAGTCAAATAATGAAAAATTGTAGATGGCATTGTGGCTTAATGGTAGAGCGCTCACCATTAGTGCGAGAATTCCCTCTTTGGCGTCCTTTACCGTTTAGGAAATTAGCGTGGGACATAAAACTAAAAATTTCATTTCATTTAATTTTAAAGAGTTTGACCAAAACTCTTTTGTATGTTTACCCTGCCATCCATATGTCAATCCATCCGCCAGAGAGACAAAAATGTGTATACGTCTTTCTGGGAAACATAAAAAAAAGAAAAAAAAGAAAATAAACTGATGAAGTACTAGGCAAATCACCATCAAACTTGCTCAGGATGTAAAAGTCGACAGTAAAACATCCAGTTCCTTTTACGCAGATGATTCATCAACCGCAAGTGGTAGGAATCAGCGATTTAGGATTTCCACGCTGATTACTATACAGAACTAAAAGGGTAATACATAGTGAGAATTGGTTTCCTGCAATCGATAAACCGTTTCATGAATACATTCCATCTTCATCTTTTATTCTCTAATGAAACCGGAATCTAATACAACTTCCGGTTTCAATATTGATCTACATAGAGTAAAATGATTAGAGATAGTGACCAGTTTTCCTTTTTAATTGATTTCGCTTTCTAAGAATAGGTGACATCGTCATTGTTTACCTTCTATTCAACTCAAGAAATTCCGATTTTAATCTTGTCGCTAGAGAGAAAATTGATAATACATAGGGCAGTGGCGTATTTGCGATTTTTTTTTCGGGTGGTGCTTTTCTAACTTTGTTCCTGAAAATGTGAAAACTCTACTAGGTATTTCATTTAATTTAGAATAGTAAATAAAAGTTAGGTGGAGGGGCTTCAGCTCGAAAGCCTCCCCTAAATTCGCCACTGAGATGAGGAGAAGTTGCTTTGTGCGATCAATTAACCTGCCAAAGAATATATTCGATCTGCACTCTAATCCCTCTACTTAAATCGGAAGTTGTAAAAATCTACTACGATTTAATCAAGGATAATTAATAAAATATCAACCAAACCGCACAAACCAAACTCCTTCTCCTGGGTACCCGTGAGATTATTATTTCTTATAAATACGAATGTGTTAACGATATTAATAGGTTACTAAAGCGCCTATACGACTTACTAATGGAGAAAAGTAACACGTCAAAGATACTATGCTAAATTGTGAATAAAAATAGAATTAGAGGAGACCGGGGCTTGTTTTGACAGGGGCAGGTTGTGACAGTTATGTTTCTATTAAAAGTGCAAACAATATACACGACCTGGCAACGCTGATTGACGCCTACAGTCACGAATTCACAAGCTATTGTTTCCCATCAGTGTGAGTCGCGCCAAGCCAGAGCAAAGAATAAAATTGGTTTTGTAGAAGTCTTGATCTATTTTTCAAGGTAAGTTTGATTTATGTGTCCCTCAATATAAAATAGTTGGAAATATTAATGCTATTTTCTAAAAACTAAAGCAACTATGTTACGCATGTAAACGGTTTTCTTTCTTGGTAAAGTAAAACTGAAATACTGAATTGCCAATAAAAGCAAAAAATACCCATTGGGGCTAGTTATGAAAACCTGCTAGAGTAAATTGTGACAAATGTCACAACTGACCCCGCAGAAATCCAGACAATGGAAGTTTGTCTAATTAATTTTATTAATTTTACATAAGGGATGTTATTAATGTTTTATTAGGAAGTGGACACGTTACTAGTATTGGGAGAAATTTCCGATTTCTAACGCATAAAATCATTAGCACACTGTTGATTGTATATGCATCAATGTTTGCAGATTTATACTTTTTTATTTTGCATATGTCTTTTGTGGATGAGTGTACTTTGTGTTCGATTCCCGGTGGAGACACAAATGGTTCGGATCCCACCTTAGTTGTAGGTCCCTCCTTAGGACGTCATCACCATCCCATGGAAAAGAAAGGCAAACCGCCATAGGTTCACCTTGCCCAGAGACTTTGAATCAAAGACTGGCCTTTGGACAGAACACCACATCATCATTAACAACAATAACAACAACATCCTTTTGCATGTACTTTGCAGCAATTTGAATTTGCATTTTAATGTTTGCTTCAATCTTTCTCGTTGCAGATGGTACGAACATATAAGAGAAAGAGAAAGGCCAGATACCAATTGAAGTGCACATAGATGCAGCACGAGCATACCACGAAAACAAGTGATCTTCAAGACAAGTGCAGCACAATATGATGTTAATAGACAATCACTGTACAGATTCTGCAAGAAGCAGTTTGTTGAAGGTAATTAGAACCTAGGACTCAGCTTAATTTGCATGGAGAAGAGATTCGACCGACTTCGATTTCATGGTAAATGTCCTACTGGAAACATTGCAGGAAATAATCCATCAGGTTGGATGACAGGGGACCTGTTTGTGCAATTCATGGAGCATTTTGTCAAACATACAGACAGTTCTCTTCAACATCGTGTCCTTTTGTTTTTTGATAACCATGTATCTCATATCTTAGTGCAGGTAATCAATTATGCCAAGAAAAATGGTGTTATTCTCCTATCACTCCCACCTGACACGTCCTATAAGCTGCAACCCCTTGACAGAGGATTATATTCTTCATTTAAAAAGTTAGTTGCAAATGGAATGGATGCATGGATGGAAAACAATCCTGGGTGTGCATTTAGTATCTATGACATTCCGACTATTGTGAAAACGGCATTTCCTCTTAATGTAAATAAATCTAATATTCCTAATCCGTTCAGAATAACTGGTATATATCCCTTTAATGGAGACATTTTACAGATGATGAGTTTTTGGCACCGCAGGTAATTGATCGTTACATTGAAGATGATGACCACATTATAAAGTTAGCACTAGGACGTGCTTCGCTAACACATCACTCAAGTTCAACCACATCCTCATCCTCAACGAACTTTTCAGGTCATAATGAAGAACAAGTACCAACTAACATTACACAAGAAGTGAATTCAGAACTCCCAGAATTACCTGTGAGGGAACCAAACCAGCCTTATCCAGCAATAAACTGTAAAGAATCTGAAACCTTATCGACTGTTGGCAATACATCTTCTACACGTAAAGAAAAAAACACAACTGTCGTCTATGCAAATTATGTCTTAAGACGAAACGTCCAGAAATGACAGTAATCCTCATCATGTTAGTCCTAGCGCCTATCGTTCGTTATTAAAAGCTAGACCCAGGGAAACTAAACGAGGAAGGAAGAAGCGAGTGTCCGCTGTACTCACTGATACTCCAGTTAAAGAAGTATAAGAAGCAGGTACAGGAGCAAGACATGAAAAGTCTCTAAAGAAAGGTATAAGTCGTAATATTCTTCACAGCTCTATTAAAAAAGGGGATGAAAATTTCAAAACGTAAAAATGATAGTGATGTTAATAGTTTTTGTCTTGTGTGTCTGGAACCATTTTCTAATTCCAAATCCAGAGAATCGTGGGCTCAATGTGTTGACTGTAACCAGTGGTCACACGAAGCGTGCACAGAAAGTAATTCTATTTATGTATGCCACAACTGCAACTCGGACAATGATAGGGGGTCTATGTAGTCTAGGTTTGCATCATAAGTCGTTTCTGAAAGAAATTGTGATTCTATTATAAAACTGAGTATTAGGAAGGAAGTATTGTTGGCGCATTTAACTGTGTAAGATAACGATAAACAACAACAACGATTTATATAACGATTCAAGAAACAACGATTTATATAAAATTAAGATTGATGATGCGATACAGCATTTATTTACACATATATACATAAACAACCTTGCTGACTGCGAAAGAGAACACATATATGAACAAAAGAACATACAGATATATTTTGTAAAAACATTGTACAAAGATTTCGTAATACAAATAATACAACCTCTAATATAATTTTATATATTTGAACAGTTTTAATGCAAGTTGTCCTTTGACCTGTTTACAATGCTAAGTAAAGTTAACTTTTCGTGCCTTTTTCTCTGCAAAGTCTTTAATTAAAGTATCAGTGTCAAGCTCATACAGAACATCACATTCAATAGACATCATAGAAAGGCCTACAAGACGCTCTTGCGTCATCGTTGATCGTAGGTAGTTCTTTATAAGTTTCAACTTGGAGAAACTTCTTTCTGCTGAAGCTACACTTACAGGAATAGTTAGTAAGATTCTTAGAGCAATAGTTGCATTTGGAAATAACCCAATAAGGGAGTTCTTGCAAATATATGTAAATACTTGCAACGGTTTGCTCCCACTTTCAGAACTGAGAAATGAAGGTAAAAGTAAGAGCTCTTGATATAACTGAAATCCGTCAATATCACATTGATCTTTGTCTGTTAAAGATAGTTGTAAGTCCTTGCAACACTTTAGTAAATACTCTTTGTCCGTTGTTGGATGGATGTCATACAAAAACCCAAATATTTCGCTGTGCTGCTTCAGTTGTTGAAATCTTTCATTCAGGGAACAGATAATTGTGTCTAATGTGCAAAAATAGAAGTTACATTTAAACGCACTCTATGGATCATTAATCGGTTCGTCTTCAGATTCATACAAAAATTGTCGTTTGACTTTTCTAGGTCGGAGTTTTGGTTCATTCTCAAATTGTGGTTGAATATCGAGCTCTTCAACAATTACTTTGGCATCAACCAAAATATTCTGGAAACCTTCATCACTTCACATGTTCTCAAGGCGACACTTGGTTTTCTTAAGCAGATGAACTGCTTGCTGAATGTCCACTGATTCTTGTTGGAAAACATGGCTAACCACATTAGCACAAGAAAGAATTTCATACCAAAACACCACAACACAAACGAACTTAAAATTCAGGAGCTTCCTAGCCAGGGAATAAGCCTTATTTTTGCCCATAACGTCTATCTTTGAGTCCTTTGATGCTTCGAAAAGAGCATCGTAAATTTCTCCTAACTGGTAGCGAAACGATTTGACAGCATCAATACAACTCTCCCATCTAGTATCACTAAGAGGTTTCAAAGTGAAATTGGATATATGTTTTTGCAGAACAGACCAACGATATGTGGAACTAGAAAAATAATTGTATACTTCTTGCAATAAAGCAAAAAAAATTACAGCCTCACTACAGCACATTGCAGAATCATTTACAACCAAATTCAATGAATGGGAGCTACAAGGGACAAAAAATACTCGACTATTTAGATCTAATATTCTTTTCTAAACGCCTGAGTGCTTTCCTTTCATATTGGCACCGTTATCATACCCTTGGCCACGCATGTTTGAGAGAGGAATTTTCAGTTTTTCTAATTCTTCCAAAATAGTGGTAGTTAGTCCTCCTGAAGAATCATTTATGCACAAAAATCCCAAAAAATGTTTTTCAATGGATGGTTCCTTACCCAGTTCTACCTTCACGAAACGAACAATTAGGTTAATTTGCTCTGTATGACTTACGTCTGGTGTACAATCTAATATTACGGAATAATATGTCGCTTTTATTAGATCAGTCAAAATTTTATCCTTTATTTTTGACCCATGGAGTTCAATTATTTTATTTTGAATGTCCTTGCTCAAATAATGTACATGTGTCTCTTTACATGTTATTCGTCGCAAATGCTCAGGCATAGTAACATCAAATTGTGCAATACACTCAACTAGTTTGAGAAAATTGCCGTTGTTTGTTCAGTAAATAGTGCCATTTTGACCACGAAATGCCAAGTTCTGGGAAGCAAGAAACTGAATTATACACAGCAGTCGTTTGAGAACCTCTTTCCAACGCTCAGTTTCATTGCGAATAATTGCTTGGTTTTCAGCGTCAACTGTTTTACCTGACTAATCGGTTTGCAAGTTCAAACCACGATTGGAAAGCCTTCATGTGAGTCAAAGATCTATCATGGTCTGATAACAGTCCAGACATATGCTTCCAATCCGAAAAACCTTCACGAGAAGAGAGTGACATTGTAGTACCAACGAAAAGACGTCAACAGAAACAAAATATTGTATCCTTAGTCACTGAATAAATAAGCCAACTATGAGCAACTTCTTCTTCATTGTGCAGACGTCTTTTGTAGTTACTTGTAGTAAATCGCCGACCCTCGCTGTTTACTGGGAACTCTCGTTTGGAGACTTGAACTGGGCCTTGTCTAACAATTATCTGACGCATTCTGCCCGTAATATGTTCTGGCCAATATCCTGGATCATCAAGATCGATTGATTGTGATTCCAACACCAGCAAAAAAAAAAAAAAAAAAAAAAAAAAAAGTCAGTAGAAAATAATGTTAAATTTATTTTAAACATTGTCTTCTAACAAAGAATAAGTGACTAAAACTTGAATGGATTTTTTAAAATTGTGTTCATAATTTTTTAAAGATGGTAGGCTTGCACCGAAGATAGGTGGGGTGGGGGTGGGGGATATTCAAGCAGCTAGATCATCCGGGGATAAACACAAAACTTAGAATGGCGCATGACCAATAAGCCTCCGATAGATGTGAGATATAAATAAATAAAGAGGGTGAGAGGAAAGTTTAATAATAATTGAAGTAAATAAATAAATAAATAAATAAATACAGGTTTCATGCGAATATAAGACGTCCACGTCATGTTCTTTTGTATACATAGGAGAATCTGCCCAGGATTTCTGAAGCCCTACCCAGGATTCTCGGTATCAGCATTGGAGTGCTGTAATGTGGTTAAATGCCTTGACCCTGATTGGCTCCACAAATACCTCTTACGAAGTTGAATCAGTAATGAACGACCAGATCAACCGGGATACAAACATGTTCGTGGCTGACTTAACCTAAGAAATAAGCAACTTTGAAAACATTTCTTTGAACATTATTCTTAGCAAGTTTGTATTTCTTACTATCTGTATTTTATTTAAAATATGCACATTATTATACACTAATTAAAACTAAACTCTTTTTTTTAAGCTCCGAAACACCACTGACTGTGTCCTTTTTTTCTTTCTCTTTAAATGTGGTGGGTTGGTATGTGATAAGTTAGTTGACTTGCATCGTAATGTTTTGGGGCTTTCTGGATTAGAGTTTGGTACTTTATATTATTTGAAAAGCTTTCCGATTTCCTTGCGATGCTCAATATAAAAAGCCTTGGGGGATAGAATCCGCTAACTCTTGCATCAAATGTAAGTCTGCTAGTCATTCAACCACTAAGGCAATATACATTACATATTATTATTTTTAAAAAAATGTTATCCCATATGTCTTCCGTCAAAGCAACTTGAACGGAATACAGTGATATTATGCACCTAGGCACAAGAAATGAATTCCAAAAATTGAGTAAGTGTGACCCTAAAGATGATTTTGATTGATTGCTTATATATTTGGCATGTTATAATTTAATTGGTGTCTCCGCAGAACGACTGGTTAAGCTCATCGCCTTATAACTAAGGGAGCTCGGGTTCGATTCTCGGTGAGGACACAAGTGGTTCGGATCCCGCCCTTAGAACGTCATCATCATTCCATGGAAAGCAATGCAAAGCCACCATGGTTTCACCTTGCTGAGAGACCTTCGGGGTCAAACACATGCCTCCGGGAAGAACACCAATCATCATCATAAATTAATTATTAATAGCAGGCAAATTATGAGCTTTCTTATATTACAGTACAAAAGCATATACAGTTTGAACCTCAGTATTTTCATTTTTCCAACATATTAAAAAAAATTACAGTGAAATGTATGTGGCCAAACTACAGTCTGTTAAAAGATTTTTTTTTTAAATGTCAGTTAGTGAAAAGTCTCTAATCAGTTCTACTGCTTGCTTATTTGTTACAAAAATAATAATTCGATTTATATCCCGAGTTCAGGTCGAAATGACCCATTCATCTACAACACCCGTCAAATTAAACCCAAGAAAATCAATAATATTGTATATGCTTCATGTAAAGTAAGTGAAACATAGTTAATTTAATCCCACTAGCTAACTATATATATAAGCTAGGCCGTCATGAACATATTGGTACAAGATATTTAGAAACAATTGTCGGTCTGTCGAATTTATAATTTATGCCTGTCGAATTGCAATGTACTCTAATAATATAAGTAATTATGTTTTACTGCATTTCCTCTTATATTTTACACAATGCTGTAATTGCGTGATATTCAACCAACATGCAATTGTATGTTTATTCAAATAGCAAAATGTTTAACATACGTGTATTACAATTTCCTGTGGAAATGCTGATCCATCTTCGTTTCGTATATCAATTGTTCCAGATTTCAATTGTTCTTCTTCCTCCTGCGAAATGCTCGTAATCGATCGATCCACCTGTGGAAAGGAAAAGAACTAATACGTTACAAATAAAGTTTCTTTTCTTAAAAGAAACAAATATATTTAATTTGTATTCTAAAGGTGAAGAAAATGCATAAATGATAAAATAACTGCGTATAAATATTGAATCTACATATTCCGTGTTCATTGTGAAAATGTACAGTTAGGAAAACAAAAAATGGGGCGATACATACAGAATCTAGGTAAGAATGGCCTCATTTTTTCTTTTGCTAACTGTACATAAAAATTAAATTCTCTCCGTATTCATTAACAAATTTGTGTTGTGAAAATCATCAAGAATCAGCGCATTCATAAAATAGATGCGAATGCATTCAAATTAGCTGCCGAAGCCAGAACACTTTTTTTTTTTTAAATCACGTTAATCGTATTGGATAGAAATATAATCTATATAGTCTTACACTGGTACATGTTACTTATTTACGATATGTTTATGAAATAATGGGTCTATTGCAAAATTTGTGATAGCGAAACTTCACGGGGATCTGTTAACGGTAACAATCATACATTTTAACTCTTCAGAATTCTAGTTAGTAGACGATACTACTATTACTATTACTACAATACTACTACAATACTACTACTACTACTACTGCTAATAATAATAATAATATTAATAACACTAGTTAACAAATTTAAACTTCCCTCAAAAATTTCCCTTTTTCAGATATTTTATTCCTCTAGCTCCTGTCCCCTTACATATAGTAACATAGAAATTATACCTAAGTATACTTTGATTCATATTTAATAAACCCTAAAAGTTTCGTAAAAATCGCTTTGTTCTTTCTAGAGAAATACATATATTTGTATGTATAATGTGTGCACTGTTTATTGCACCTGATAGCCTGAATTGGGGTAAAAACGATTTGCTTTATTACTACAAACACAGACTTAAAAATGAATATTTACAATAGTCAACAACACACTTGTATTGCTCTCTGTAAATACTTCCAACGTATATTTTTTTAAACGTACAGTATATGTATATCTTAATACATATATATACAATTCTCCAAGTTTTTTCGTTTTGTTCATGAAATGGTTATCAATATTTGTTATCAAATGTAACACAATGCAAAAGAAAGAAAGAATGGAATACAGACTCATTGTTGACAACAATGAACTAATGCAGTCTGAATTTTCCACTACGGTATCGTTTCCCCCCTCCCCCAGCGCATTTCTTTCTTTCTTGTGTTCTTGACATCTGGTGAGGGAGTTTTGTACATTTTTATATTGACGTGTGGTTTAACACTACTTCACTTTCAAAGTTGTCTTTGCTGCTAAGAGTGCTTTCATGTTTGATCTTAACGGCATTATACCCAACTAAGACCAGAAGTTTAGTTTGTAATCAGTACAATGGCGTCAAGAGGACGGCGTTCGTCTGTTAACTCACCAAATAGTTTTTGTTATGTGTGTGGCCAGTTTGTAGTTAAAGGACAGTGTAGATCCATTACGCCATCGGTGAAACTAGCATATTATATATATTTCGGATGTCGTGTGGGAGATCAGGACAAAACTTGGGCACCCAACATAATTTGTGCGTCGTGCTACGTCACTTTACTTGCATGGACCAAAGGGAAACGGAGGTTCATGAAATTTGCTGTACCAATGGTGTGGAGAGAACCCACCAACCATCTGGATGATTGTTATTTTTGTCTCACAGTAGTTAAGGGACATTCTAAAAAAAGCAAATACACAATAAGTTATCCCAACGTTAAATCCGCAATTAGACCTATTCCGCACGGGGATGAACTTCCACTTCCCGAGCCCCCTACCAACTGGGAAGAGATATGGCCAAAAGACTCTGATGATGATCATGATCTTGATGAACCATCGACATCAAAATGTACATCCAAGGATCCAACGTTCATCCCTGACTGTGTTCGCGAGCCACATTTCATCCGGCAATGTGAACTTAATGACCTAGTCCGTGATTTGCACCTGACAAAACAAGAGGCGGAACTTCTGGGATCAAGGCTCCAGCAGTGGAACTTATTGGATGCAGAAACGAACATATCAGTGTACAGGAAAAGGCATGTTCAATTTTCAAGCTATTTCTCAATGCAAGATAGTGTGTGCGTATGTACGGATATAAATGGGTTGATGGCGGAGCTAGGAATTCCTTACGTTCCAGAAGAATGGAGGTTATTTATCGACGCGTCAAAGGTCAGCCTTAAAGCTGTCCTTTTACATAATGGAAATAAAAAACCTTCTATACCACTTGCGCACTCAGTGAAGATTAAGGAATCCTATGACACCATGTCAACTTTGCTAAATCTTATAAGTTACAAGGACCATTGTTGGCAAATATGTTGTGATCTCAAGGTAGTTGGTATTTTATTAGGACTGCAGTGCGGTTACACGAAGTACCAATGTTTTTTATGTTTATGGGATAGCCGAGCTGATGACAAACATTATGAAGTGAAGGAATGGGAACCTAGAGTGAATTACGTACCTGGAGAATGCAACGTCAAATACGCTCCTTTGGTAGATCCTAATAAGATATTACTACCGCCACTTCATATCAAGTTAGGACTTATGACAAACTTTGTCAAAGCCATGGACACATCTGGTGAAGGTTTCAAGTATTTGCGAGATAAGTTCCCTAACCTGAGTGATGCTAAGATTTCAGCGGGAGTGTTTATTGGTCCCCAAATTAGGAAATTAATGCTTGATGATAGCTTTGACAGCAAGTTAAACAGTGCTGAGCTAGCTGCCTGGACAGCATTTAAGTGTGTTGTGCGCAACTTTCTGGGCAATAACAAAGCTGAGAGTTACACAGAAATCGTACAGGACATGATACAGAAATACAAAGAGTTGGGTTGTAGGATGTCTCTAAAAATCGACTTCTTGCACTCCCACCTCAGCTTCTTTCCTGCTAACCTAGGTGCTCTCAGCGACGAACAGGGGGAAAGATTCCACCAAGATATAATGGCAATGGAGAAAAGGTACCAGGGACGATGGGATCCTTCAATGATGGGGGACTATTGTTGGGGTCTTGTTAGAGAATGCAACATTTCTTACAAAAGAAGGAAGTAGTGTACGTTTTTGTAACCCAATGGAAGTTTCATATATTGTGATAATTTTGATTGTCTTTTTCATTACCTTTTGGTACATTTGTATTATTGTTTATTGTAAATTGTCACACTTGTAAATTATATTGTATTATATTTTATATATGTGTTTGTGGTAATAAAGCAAAACGTTTTACCTCAACTTAAGAGATCTGAAAGCATTACTATAAGGTGCAATAAACAGTACACACAGTATACATACAAACATATTTATTTCTCTAGAAAGAATAAAGCGATTATTACGAAACTTGGAGGGTTTGTTAAATATGAATCAAAGTATACTTAGGTATAATTTCTATGTTACTATATGCAAGGGGACAAGATCTTGGGGTGTAAAATAAACGAAAAGGGAAATTTTTGAGGGATTTTCCCGAAAATCCCTCTGTTACGGGGAAAATCGTACGTGATGGAGGAAAACCGAGTGCATATTCGAATTCAGCGCAAAAAGTTCCTTTAAGAACAGGTATTTGCTTTTATGTAACAAAACCTTTGTTAACTAGTGTAATAATAATCACTGGCACGGCAGACCAATAGATCCTGGGCCTGCTCCAACGCCATCTGATAGCGAGTGGTAAAAATTCATCCACCTGGGTAACAGAACGCGGGTCAGCCGGTCGTGTCACTACCCGCCAACAGGCGTATTAGGAGCTTTGCAGGCCAAGTGACCGCCATATCTTTATTTATGTGACTCCCCAATTTTTCTGCCGTTGAAAAGCGGAAAGTCCGGGGATTGAACCCAGGAGCACGTAGACATGAGTCCAACGCTTTAACCTGTAGACTATGGAGGCCCTCTACTTAATTAATAGATGAATGCTTGAAATACATCTAAAGTTGGTTGATACACATCTAACGAGTAAAAGTTTTATCGCTTTGGTACATGTATCAAGCATCAGTGTTGGTATAGAATGTAATTATTGCTACTTATATCAATGGAGAAAGAACTTTCTTTGAGCCTGAAGTTCGCCGCCTATCTGAGAGGCCGCCACCCTACCCACCCCTGCCTGCTGAGACGCTACGTGTGTAAATACCTCTTCTCTATTAAACGTAATAAAACGAAAATACGTTACGTAATGTAGGCCTACTTACCTGTACTGTGTTGTTATCTTCTGGAATATTTGTTGATTTCTTGCTGGTTTCCTCATTCCCTGGTTCTACGTTTTCATTTCCATTATTGTATGTTTCAGGAGTACGAAAGAATTTCTTTAATGCTGCTGCCTGTTTCTCATTTTCAGCCGCTAATTGTGCTCTTTTTTTTCTGTATACATTTCCAGAAGGCTTCTTTTTTTTCCAACATGTTGATAAAGAACACATTAACCGAACGATTCTTCTACTAAGAGTCGAAATTCAGGAGACAAAAGAAGAACACGCACACCATGAAGCCTGCACTACATGTACATGACTTCTGCTTTATAATTTTCTTTCACGAGACATTTGACAGTACAAACAGGAATAATTTCTTTTTGGTTGCCGATAACTCGATATTGTTTGTGTGCATTGTTAGAGCGGCCGACATAGCTTTGTCTCAAGGAGTGTAATTGTCGGCACCGCGGCGGTTGTAAGTGTCAGAGCGTGTTATTGTTGCTCAAAACTCCCAGCTCTCAACAATAGCCTTTAGCTTTGTCAGCGGAGATTTTTTTTATAGACAAATAAGGTGAAGGGATGAAGGGATTTCCTTTATAGGAGATTCAAGAAGAAACCGGGGTTGTTATAAAGAGCGAGGCCTATGGCATGAGGTAGTAACCAATGTTGCTACACAATTTATGAAAAAGTTAATTTTTAGTTCACCGTTTACAATAATATAAATTTAGCAAGGATTTTGGCGCCCCCCAAACTCCCCTAAAATCTGGCGCCCCGGGCGGTCGCCCGGCTCGCCCGGCCCTTCCGCCGGTACTGTATATTCTCTCCCAAACAAGTTAAAACCTTGTCACACAACGGATCTGGTTCCATGTTTTGTTTTTGCAGACGCCTTGGGAAGACAAGATAAAAAATTACATCACCTGCAATGGAATGGACTTCAAGGCAGCTGCAGCACCAAACAGTAGCTCAGCATGATACAAAGAAGTCACGAGATGCCTTTATTATGCCTTGGAGTGTGTTGTAATCTCATTAAGCAAATAGCTTTTGTTCCTTTGTTGTAAGCATTATAGATTTCGCTAATAATATATGAATATATATTGTTGTAGCTAGTACTTCTTCTTTTTTTAAAAAAAATCATTTAGTTGAAACTCTTCCTCTATGCGATTAGTTTCTCAGCTTGTTTGTTTAGCGACGAGTACTAGCTTTTCATTGACAAGTAATTTTTCACTGAAGCAACATATTGAACCTGTGAACGACACATGAACTGTGTTTTGATTTGATTTACATATTTAAATTTTGCGTCAATGTATGAATATTTTTACCATTTAATTAGGGATTTGCATATGAAGTTTAATGGAATTTGCATACGTATCAGCGGGAGCATGTATCTTTTATTGGTATTTTTATGTATATATATTGTTTATTTTGAATATGTAGTGTGAACATTGAATAACAACAGGACGGGACATCAGATTGGAGCAATGATATGTTAATATTATTTAATATTGACTTCGAAGAAGACAGAACATTCTATAGTTTAGATACGCTATTTTGCTGGCAGAGAAGCAGCGAAGTCCTTACAGAAAAAAAAAAACTTTAAAGAAAGCTTGTGTTCCTAACGGAGCCTTGGTCTCCCACGTCGTGGGAAGATATAGGAAGCAAGGTAACCATCTTTATATGGGTAGAATACCTATGAGCTCCAATGTTCGCATATATGGATAGCTAGTCGCACTTCCTAGGGTATTTGTAGGTAGGAGCATACACTATCACTACAGCGACACTGAGTCCACGAATACAATGCTTTGAAAGTAATAAATTTTTTAGCGTATCTATGAGAGAATCCAGGATACAAAGAGGTGCTAGTTTTTCAAGACACACCTACTTTTAGCATGTTTGTCTCTAGAAGCGTCGCTTGGTCAACGAACTACCGTCAGAGAAAGGGAAGTTGACAAATTCAAAATTGTGGACGAGTCCACTTGAGTCATAGTGGTAGTTGTCTACAACTCTGTTTGTAGTAGTACAGTGACATCCGCTAGATGTCTCTGTTAAAAGATTGTTTCGTCTGCTCCGTTGATACATGATTGGTTATAATAGTATGTATTTTGGTTATATAAATAAACTTTCTGGGTGTTCCCGTAGTTTTAGATATATTTAGCTCGATATATATTTTGATTACAACAAATGGCTTGTACTAAAGGCAGTTATGGACCTAGTTGATGGTTGTGGGAAGTATTCAAAAGACGAACACACACCTCAGTTTTTTTTTCAACCTTGACGAAATTCCCTACTGTTGCAAGAGAGAAGAGAACTCTCAAATAGTTTTATTATGCTTATTTTGATGTGTCAGGCTACGACAGCCTTGTTTAGAGTTCATTAATATGTTAGCATCTTGTGTAGCTTATTTAAATTGTGTAATTAACATGAGTTATCAATTAATAAGCAAAATCCTTCAATGCATCAGTTTCAGTAAGTTGCAATATTCAATGTCACTTGGACAAACAGTTACGGGGGTCGCCACTAGGTGGTACCACTTGTCAAGTTGTGTACGTAAACCTGTCAAGTGGCCAAGTGTGAATAATTTTGGTTGTTTATTTTAATTTTTCTATTATATACAGCACAGTGTTAGTGAGTGTCATACACTAAATGAAAGCTTGATAAATAAGCTATCTAACACGCATAGTGACTGTCAACGATGTAATTGAAGTGAGCTATAAATTGCAAAAGAATTTGAAAAAGTGTTGTCTACCGAAATATCTAGGTCATTGGAAGCCTACAGGTGAGTGACATACCTCCCACACCTATTTCGAGTGAAGCGGGCTATAATGGTTTGGCCCAACCCAAAGTTGGAGCAGACAATGAACCTGGAGGTGAATATATCATTACGGGACACAACCGGAAGGACAGTTGCTTCTTGGATCGTGAATCGTGTACATCGAACACGAAATTCGGAGTTATTGTTTTAACCGCCAGTTACTTGAAACTTTATAATCGACATTCGTCGTGTTAAGATATGTGTTGAAAATGTCAGTGATTTAGTTTCACAGAATATACATAGTGCGTGTGTTATATTAAATGTGCACTAAGCACTAATTTACCGCCAATTTATCTTCGATAACGCTGAACTCATATTCTTTTGGTAGAATGAGAGCGTAGGAGGAACTACTAACATTTACGTAGGTGCGGTGTGCGGCAACATCTGCTTGTTGATATTATATTAAGTGCAACATGTACAAAGAGTTACTAGTGTGGAGAGACAATGCTTCCGCGTATATTTTGTGAAGTGCTTCGCACAAGTAGTAACTTTTGCCGTTTTACGTCATACGCTGTATCACCTGTTAATATTGTTTGCAGTTAGGTAAAGTATTGGTAAAAACAATCTCTATGCCTGACTCTTTAGGCAATCACCAATACTACAATACTGTGCAGTGTATTTAAATACCGTTTAATACAAGAGACTAAGCTTTTACGCTTGTATGACTTAGGCGCGTTTAGTGCAATATAATTTCAGTGCACCATATAATGACAGGCTAGTGTGAACTTTCAGCATATATACAGCTATTCACTAGTCCAATCGCACAGAGGTCTAACCACAGAACCGCCGCTAATGCAGCAGAACTCCAAAGTTAGAGGGAGTACGACTGGTGGAAGAGCCTAGCAGCACGACAGGAGAAGACGGAGAATGGTCGCCGGAAACGGAAGAAATACTACAAGGAGGTGTATACCGTAGTGAAATGCAGAGACACTGCAAGTGAGAAGATATCGGCGAAATTAACAAAACCGTGCACGAACAATTAAAAATGAGAGCTCAGAAAGTGTGATAAAAATTTCAAAGAGAAATATTTTTATTAAAATTATATTTTTTTCAGGTCTCATTGCGAGACCGTGCGCGCGCGTGTGCTCATGTGTATCATATAATTCTGTGCATCTGAATTATTGAAGTGGTGCATTAAAAAGGATTTCGACTGGAATTTTGAACTTCTTTCTTATCTGCAGTATGGCCGTAAGGTATGTGTTAACCTTTAGTCTATTTGTTTCCTTTTCAGGCCAGAAGCTGGGTTCGTGAAGGAATCGTGAATGCGATGTCCGTATCTTGGGTATCTTTCACATGCAGGATGGGTGTTAAAAAACAGATTACCTGAAAACTAGAGTTTCATGCTAAAAAGAATATCTTGTTTAACTTTTCAAAATTTTAATTTCATTTAACTTAATACTCTACCGACTGAACTAAATTTAGTAAATTAACTTTGTGACTGGAGGTTGCATTAATTTAAAGTAATTTTCAGTATACATATAAAGTATCCTCCCACATTTCCGTTCTAAGATATTAATTATTTTGTTAATTTTATTCATACTATGCAATCTTCCTTCCTCCCGCTCACAAACCCTTTCCAAATTATGAGTACTTGTAAATACCTGTCCTGTATATTAAGTATCTGTCTTGTATATTAAGTATCTGTCTTTGTTCTCGGTTTCTGCTCAACTACTTAAGGAACATTACGATGAAAGAAATTGCGGCTTTGTTTCTTTTGACTAAATTTACAATAATGTGTTAGCATTAAAGACAGAGATAGAAATACCATAAATGAAAGCTATTAAAATAAACAAATTTGTGAACGAAAGTAAATAATTGAACAATCTGGACGAATGTAAATATTTCGACGAAGTTGTAGAATTAAGTTTAAATATAACGAAAAATTAGAATCATGTTTCTAGACTATTGTCGAAAGGTTGGATTAGATTTAAGTTTAATGGTCTGTTCAGCAACAAGGCTGTATGAGACGTGGACCTATAGCTTAAAGTTTGATTCGAGCCACGTAAACAATAGTAGGATTCGAACCAACGCCGAAAACCAAACCCAGGTCTCTATGATTAAGTTGTGTCTTCTTTTTTTCAATATTCTCTCCGTTGTATTGGATAGAGTATTGTTCTCTACACATTAAAATATGGTTGTGTTAATTCAACTGCAATTTTAACACAGGGCAGTGGTTCCATCGTGAATGCCACTATGCGGTGTTAGTTCAACACAGACTCTGCGGTGTTGGCGTTTAACACAGGGGGTTTGTTACGTGTTTAACACAAAACCGATGTTAAATTCGGATCAGTGTTAGTATTTTCCTTGTTGATTCGACATCATATCAGGGTCGGTAGTGTGAAGAAAAAGTGTTGAGTGTTACTTGTAGTGGTGTTGCACCAACATGAAGAAAGTAACACAGTGTGTAGTGCGTTAATTATTTTGTGTTAATACTTCACCATGTCAAGTATCAATATAACACAATCCCTGTGTTACTTCAACATCATGTTCTTATTATTTCAACACACAAACTGTGTTATAATTCAAGGTCAAGCCGTGCAATACCGTTTTGTGTTAATTCAACACTCCCTATGCTAAAATTCAAGGTCAGACCACCAGATTAACACCGTTTTTGCTGTTAGTTCGACTCCACTTCTATGTTATTACAGCACCTATTTCGGTGTTGAAATAACTCCGCGTGCGGTGTTAATGTAACCATTTTTCTGTATTCGAAAACCATGTGGTGTGCATGCTTACGCTTACCGAAGATTATGATTTTAAAATAAGAATAGTAAACTACAGAACACTTCGTGTAGAAAAACTTCATAAAGATTTTTGTCGTTCTTCCCAACATTTATTGTGAAGTATTTCTTGATGGTGCGAAACACAACCTTCATCATCTTGTTCAAGAATGATAGAAATCTCTTACCTATATCCTTATAATATGTTTAACTCTTAACCGAGATTCTATTTGTTTTCCGTCATTTTTGAAGCACAGTCCCCTGTGTTGACTCGTGAGCTCTAGTGCAGTGTAGAAGTGACACAGTAATACGATGTTATTTCTCGCTGTTGACATATTTCTTCAGAAACATTATGTAAAAAATTGAACACACATCGCGCGGTTTCCATGTTGAAATTTTGTGTATACCTGGATTTGTTTAAGTATTTATTTCTACTGTGTTTGTCTGTAGCTTCAATTCATAAACCTTTATAATTAGATACGCAAAATATTTGGCAATTACGCAGAAAACAACACCGAAGATTCTACATTTGTGTTAATTTAACACACAGGCTGTGTGTCATTTCAACTACCGGCATTTGACACACAGCTCCAAATGGAGAGTGAGTTGTTCTAACCACTTTTTTGTATTATATTTTAACACAATCGTGTTAACACATAGACATGTCGTTGAAATAACACAAGGATTTTTTACAGTGTATGGAAAAGGAAACATAGATACTACACTAAGCGATTAAAAATAACTTTTAGGATTAGAAATATGACTATAGAGAAGAATGGTTAGAATTAACTAGGTGTAAAAGATAATGAATGAGGAAGTGTTAAAATAGTATAGTAGAAAAGAGCAATTATTGGTTCATATACGCAAAGGAAAATACAATGATAGGCTGAGAACCAGTTGTATCATAAGAAACGTGATGGAACATACTGTGAAGATATGTATATTTGAACACATGGCAAAGTTTCTTATTTTGAACTTTGGGACATTTTATTTTAAAAGAACATTTCAGTCAAAAGAATCATCATTCGTTTCAAGTTAAATCACATATTGACTTTTTTCTAAGTTCATTTGCTGTCTGTCATTCATTTCTTACGTTTGTAATTTTTCAATTAATATAATAACAGATTGCTTCCTCGTCCACATTCCTATCATCACCTTACCTTGGTTAATATACGAGCATGCACTTTTTTCATCGAGACGCAAAACAGAGTGAATAACCGAGGATATGAACCCGGAAGGAACGCCATACAAAATCAATTGAGAGACTATTGGAAGGGACAGTCGACATGGAGCGAGAGACGAGTTAGAATGTAGACCGCGAGCTTAATTGTGAAATTTACGATTGACAGCCTTGCTCTGTCTTATAGAGCACCTTCGTTTCGACTAGCGCCAGATAGCCATCTATGACGATGTATTGCCTTTTGAAAAGAAGTTTTGACTAAAATTGCGGTCTTCGCTAAGTTTGTTTCTCAGTCCGGGTTTCGCCGACTCTTAACCTTGGTTACTAGAATGACCAGCCAGCCAAAAAGAGGGATGGACGGACGTCGGCCCGTTGGAGGAATCGTCGAGAGGACAACGATCAGATCAGCAAGTAAGTGCGAGTAGATTAACCTCTCCTGAAAGTTACTCCCTTCTTACCCCTTTTCACCCCCTTTTTACATCACAGTCTGTTTCTTTTATACTTGTCAGATTTTATTTAAATGCAACCCAGGTCAGGTCCCGTACCTCTCATTTTTTCAAGTTCCATGAATACAAGATCCTTGGAGCAACTTGTCGGTTCTGGCATCCCAAATTACTGTGTATTTCAGATGTAAAGCATCACGGGCAATAGCCAATGGTGAGCGATATTCCGCGCGGTGTTGCCGGATCATGGACTCCCCTTTCCCTTCTCGCTCTTCCTCCAGTTGAGGTTATGACACATACATTTGCAACATTATTCGCAATGTAAATATACTATTCCAGCAAACTCAAGAATTTTGACTGTGCATCCTAGAAGTATATACAGCAATTAAATTACTTACCTATTAACTTTTCCAGGGGATATGCTAAACACTCGTCTTCAACACTACTTTCACTATGTCAGTTAATATTTCCTCATTGTCTGAATCTGAGTCTTGTAAATTTATTATCATGGGCTAAAAAAAATGTAAACACAAAAAATAATTCTTCGAGACTGATTTCGTAGCACTTAATTTTTAATTTTTATTTATTTTTTTTTAAGAAGGCTCAGCACCTGTACTCGGTTTGCTTAAAGACATTGTCAACTATAATTTTGGAGAAGAAACAAATCTACAACGAAAGAAAGTAACCCAGACACTGATGAATTCTGTTTATCCTAGAAGAGAACTTACGTTCCAACACAACTAACACCTTTGTTTCCTTCTCAGTTTTCATAACAAATAACTTTCTTGGGCTTGGTCTAAGTCACACAAAAACAATCCGTCTGTTTCCTTAATGATCGAGTTTGTTTTGGGTTACGATAATTTACGAGACCATTCAGACGCCTGGTGCTTTTGAATCCCTGCTGGAGGAGGAAAGAGGGAATAAGTGGTCGCATATACGTATGTAAGGTAGTGAAACGTGAAGAAAAAAAACATACTGCGTTTTTTCTGTCGAGTAAGGAAAAATTTATCCCGAAGTAAATTTCAAAACAATATTACGAACTTCCCATACTTTGTTTTTACGATGTTAGGCATATTATATATATATATATATATATATATATATATATATATATATATATATATATATATATATATATATATAAATGAATCAGATTCCAAAGGCGTGTAGCCACGGGGGAAAAGGGGGCACTGTCTTCCAAACTATTTCCAACTCCAAAATGAGGTTCGTGGTATGTGTTTAATAAACTTATTTAATAGTTAATGCAAATGAGGGACGTTTATAATAAAATATGATTTTTTAAAAAAAATCAAACATCATCAATGCGGTTTCTGTACCTAATTAAAACAAATAAAATTAACCATATGCTTTATATTCTCATTTCCCTAACTGAGAGCACACCGTATGAACTCTCTATTAGATTATTGCATAATAATATCTGAGTTGATATTTTTTTCGAGTTTTTTTTTCCTTTACTATTTTAACCCATATAAATACAAAGTCAGATAAACAGACTGCTATAAACAGCATTCGTTTTCTTATGAATAGGTTATTGATTCATCTACAATCCGGTTTTCAACTCAGTACTGTTAACATCCGTCTTTTGATAAGGTAGCATCGTGAAAATATAACATGTGTATAGTATGTATGGTGAGTTAAAATGCTTTCATATTCTGAAAGAGATCATTTGTTCTCTTTTAAATGTGTAAAAAGCTTTCCTCCCCCTGAAAGTAATGTTCCCCTAGAAAAACCTGCTGGTTACACCCATGATTATTCTGTAATAAAAGTTGAGTTCTATTTCCAAATTGAAGAAAAATCCACTGGAAATTAGACGCGGGACTCATCACTCGTTTTACTAATTGTTTTATATGGAAACCTTTAAAAGCGTGTATCATAACAACCAGTTGACATAAAAATATGTAGTTTTCACGTATGTGTTCGTAATTCTTTTCTCTACTTCGTAAAGTGAGCAGTTGATGTGCTAATACAGTATTTCTAATAAGCGCCTCTGGTATTGTCAAGATTCGCAGTAGCGCGAGAAGTCAGCGTGCGGACTGCTTGTCGCGAATTGTCAACACCGCTCAAAGCCAATTGGACGCCGCGTGAAGCCAACTCAAGGCCATGCCGCTTATCATCTGAAATCTGTTATACGTTGTTTATGAGTACATTATCTGAGCTTTCAGACCGACAAGGGGCGACTACCATGGCGGAGATGTGGTTTTAACTTGTGTGGATGCTCACATATCTGTGACCCTCGATTTTTCCCATTTAGCTGAACATAATTAAGATTTATTTTGCATTAGTTTGTTTGCCGCCCACCGTTAGAATTTAACGAAATTATATTTGTTTTACCACCCTCCGTCCACCCTCTCAATTTGTTGTACTATTTGGTTTTATGTGCTTTTAGTTATATTATTTAGATATATTTAGTGAAAATGGTGAATACTAGCATTATGGCACAAGCTCGTCTTACGTCTCTAGATTCTACTGTGCGCCCCACATTTTTTCACGGCAAGTATGGGGAAGACATCATTCGTTTTTTTTTTGAGTATTTCGAATCTTACTGCATCATTTATGAGTTCAATGCAGTAAAGAAGCGTCATTTGCTCCCATATCTATTACGGGACGGAGCCTTGGCATGGTTTCTAGCCTTAACTAGGACAGACAAATTTGTGAACTTGTCGTATGTAGACATAAAGAGACGAATGATCACATTATTTGGTGGTCTTGTGGTTAAGAAGGTGACGGAACACACCATTCGTTCTAGAGATCAAAGGGAAGGGGAACCTATTATGACATACATTTATGAGAAGCTAGATCTCATACTTAGTTTCGATAAAGCCATGCCTATACAACAACAAATTAATTTCCTTATTGAAGGGTTATTGCCTCAGTATTTTAAGGTTACATGCAACAAATCGTTTCCATCCGTTGATGCGTTATGTGAGTTTTTATTACTGGAACAGTCAGCTGAGTTAATAGTGAATTATAATACGCTCATTAAAGCTAATTCGAAAGAACAAATCTTGCAGTAAAGTACACCGGAATTTATCGCTAAGATAGCTGATGTTTCATTGCGCGATAATTCTCATGTTTCATTTCCTCTCGAAGAACAACAGGAAAAAAAAAGAAACGCTTGCACGTTTGCATTATCATATCCCATCCGCTGGTAAAGAATGCGGTTCTCAACAGTCAGTAGATTCTATTCCGCCTCATCAACAGAAATGTAACTCTTTTTCTTCTTTTTGTTCCTCTGAATGTAAGAGTGCCGAGAATAATGATAATATGCATGATAGAATGGGCTCTGCAACGAATACTTCTGTTATTACTAAGAACGAACAGAACAAGCGCAAACAGAATCATAGTAAGTCTCCCGCGAATAATAAAATACACTGTCCTGCCATAACATTACACTGCAACATGGCACAATTCAAGGGAAGTAATAATTGTAATTTCTTAAAAAGCGGAAATAGTTCAGGGAATGGTGAAAAACCTGTTTTTAAGACCCACACGATAACTACGCCCATTGTTAGGGATAGGATTTTGCCTTGTATCAAAATTACTATTGGAAATAATGAGTATAAAGCGTTGTTGAACTCTGGGAGTCAAATTTCAATTTGCACTAGGGAGCTCCTTCCTCCGAACACTAGACTTGTTAAAAGACGTACTATCATCCGTGGCATCTCGGGTAAAGGACTTGAAACTAACACGTTAGCTGTACTGAAGTTCAAAATTGACGGCTATTCATTCACGCATACTTTTAGAGTTGTAGACAAATTTAAATCTTCTGTTTTGTTGGAGAATGATTGGTTACTTCCTCAACATGTCACTATTAACCAGGATATTCACGTAGTTCATATAGTTAGGTTTGGGAAACCTACTGATCACGCGCTACCTGAAAGTCATGCTATAGGCACAGTTTCCGAACAAACAGCGAACCTAATGCAAGCGTATTTCATAACGGCGAAATCTGTTACTTTACCACCAAATTCCACCGTTGCAGTACCTGTTCGTAAAATTAATGATTCAGTGGGAGTTAAAAATGTTTTGCAACCCAATGAGAAAATCTGTTCTAAAGCCGAAATTTTTGTCAATGAGTCGAGAGTGGATCCTGTTAATCCTGTCATTAGAGTAGTCAACCCAACCAACAAAAAGTTGTGTTTAGAGAGAAATCTTCATTTAGGTGCAGCTATTGACATTAGGCCGGGTGCATATTATCCTAATGATACAGATAGTGTTTAAAATCATGGTTTAGCCAGTAAACAAGACAACAATAACTTTCCTGCTGGTTTTGACGTCGAGCGTGTGGACATTAACCCTCAACTTTCTGACGATCAGAAGCAAATGTTTTATTCTGTTATAGAGGAGTATAAGGATTGTTTTTCTTGGTCAGAGGATGATTTTGGAGTGGCCAAGGGCTACGTACATGAAATTAAAATGCTACATAACGTCCCAGTCCACACCAATCAGTTTCCTATCCCCTTCTACTTAAGAGAAGAAGTTAAAAAACAGATTGATACTTTGCTCAAACAAAAGGTTATTAGGAGGTACATATCGAGTTATAACTCGCCTATTCTTCTCGTGAAAAGGAAGTCTGGATCTTATAGATTTTGTTTGGATTTTAGAGCTATTAACCTACACATTGCACCAGACAGTTTTCCTGTACCGTCGATAGAAGACATTATTTCACGTCTTAGTAAGTGTCGCTACCTGTGCTGCTCTGACTTGCTCAGTGTTTTTTTTCAAGTGAAAATCGCGGAAAAATACCAGCACGTCACTGCCTTTTCAATCCCAGGAGTTGGTTCATTTGGTTTTACAGCACTCCCACAGGGCCTTATCACTGGTTCCGCTGGTTTAAATAGATTAGTGAAAATGACATTGGAAGGATTAGAATTTAAACAAGTTTTCGGGGACCTTGATGATTTTTTTGGGGGGGTTGGAACACCTTTGAGGGTGTTATCAATCTCACCAAGAAGTTATTTCAACGAATTAGAGAACGTGGTCTTAAACTTGCACCAGAAAAAACGAAACTGTCTTATTTTTCATTAACAGTTTTGGGACATGATATTTCATACGATGGCTTGCGCATTTCCAAGAACACAACTGACTCCATTAGTAATTATAACGTCCGAAGACGAAAAAACATGTGAAAAGTTTTCTAGGATTAGCTAGCTTTGTAAGACGATTCTTACCTTATTTTTTTCTCAAATTGCGGAGCCTTTGAACTCACTTCTCAGAAAGGATGTGCCTTTTAAGTGGACACAAAAACAACAAGATACTTTTGAGAAAATTAAAGACCTTATCATAAAATCGCCATATTTAATGCATTATAATCCGAAATACCCTGTATACTTGTTCTGTGATGCATCAACTCGCGGTCTGGCTGCCGTGCTCAAACAACCCATATGCTCTCCAGATGACCCAGGGTTAGCACCTATTGCTTATTGTAGCCGTGGCTTAAGTAAAAGCGAAAAATCTAGGCATCCCTATGAACTTGAACTTTTGAGTATTATATATGCCTTTACAGTGATGAAAATTTTCCGGAAAATTTTGAAACGGAAAATTTTCTGGAAAATTTTCCCGGAAAATTTTCCGATTCGTAAAAACATACTCCACTTATTCCTACATCGTTGTTTAGTCGAGATGTGAGGTGGAAAATTTTCTTCTATATTTTTCCGGAAAATTTTCCGTTCTTAACAAATATCAGTGATTAAGTAACAATTCGTCAGTATTCATAAAATTGATTGAATTCATATATAGAAACATTAAAAAGTGAAAGATCGTTGAAAGAAAATTTTCCGCCTCACATCACTATGCCTTTAGATGCTTTCGTTATTTTTTACTAGGACGTCACTTTTTTTGAAAACGGATTGTAAGAGTATTTTGTTTTTAAAGCAGACAAAAATGTAGGCAATTTTGCTTGGTGGCTTAGTTTTATTGAACAGTATAACTTTACTGTGACACACATATCTGGGGTATCTAACATAGAAGCCGATGCACTTTCACGTTTTTCTCGTGCCCCCAGGGACATTTCAGATGAGCAACAAAATGAGGAAGACCCTCGAGTATTTTCTTCCACTGTTACTGAGTGTAACAATATGCTAAGTGAGGAGCCTTCTCTCAGAGATGAACAAATGAAGGACCCGTTTTATAAGGATATTTTTGATTGGTTAGAAAACAAGGAAAAGAAAAAATCCAGAAATTGAAAGACAGGCATTTTATTTCACGGTTAAAGAAGGAATTTTGTATAGAAAACAAAAGATATCTAGTGGTATGAAATTTTTAGTTGCTGTAACTGTTTTATTACGCTATAAAGATTTTGATGCGGTTCATACTTCTGCCATTGGTTCAAGTCACGGTGGTTTTTCCAAGACATATGATCTATTAGTGAAATCTGTGTATTTACCTAATATGAAACAGTATATTTATCAGAAATGTAAAGAATGTTTAATTTGCCAGTCCAGCAAAAATAAACCTGGTTCTGCTTATGGTACACTGCAAACGTATCCTCAAGTGCCGCCCTTCTATTGCATTTTTGTAGACATTGGAGGGGTGTACTCCTCGAGTAATATTTTGAGACACAAGTATTTGATTGTCGTTGTCGATGCTGCTACTCGGTATACTATTTGTGGTTCATTAGCAGATATAACAGCGTCTTCTGTAAGTAGTTTTCTTTATGAAAATGTAATTTTGAAATACGGTATTTTTAAAGAATTAGTCACAGACAAGGGCCCATGTTTTACAAGTAACCTATTCAAGGAGTTGTGTGCAATGATTGGAGCTAAGATTCGATTTGTAAATGTCCAAGCTCATTACGCTAACGAGACAGCTGAGATAGCTATCCGAAACATTGAACAGAGACTGAAATCTGCGTTGTGTAATAAAGATCAAGGAAAAGGGGTCAAACTGTTGCCATCTGTTGTGTTAGCTCACAATTTAACTGTTAACTTATCCTCTGGATACAGCCCCTTTGAACTTTTGTATGGATTCAGATGTAGGATGCTACATGAAGCAATTTTGGACACCCCTTGTCAATTTCAGGACAATGCTGAACGCTTTCAGCAACTTGGAGAAATACGAGACAAAGCCCACGATAAATGGTTCCAGAGACATAAGACGGCAACGAAATTTTATGACAAACGTCATTCGAAACCCAATTTCAAAGTCGGAGACAAGGTATGGATTTTGGACAGTACCATGAAGAAAGGATCCACCAGAGCTTTCAGTGGACGTTATTTTGGTCCAGGAATAATTCAAGATATTGACCACCCAAATTCCTATTTTGTTAAGTTCAGGACTGCGCGAGGAAGATTTAAGGTTGATTCCATTGCAGTACAGAGATTGAAGAAGTACTATGAGAAACAGGAGAAGGAAAACGAGGAAGATGAAGAAGAAGATGACGTTGATTTGGATATACAAGATGTTGAGAATGCTACTGCGAATGCCTGCTGTGCAGAAGAACAGGAAGAAAAACAGAAGAGAGGGAAAGAAAAAGTAGAACACTATGACATTATTTTTAATCCAGCGGTGAACATGATAGAAAAAGAAGAAGATATTCCATCTGTGAATCTTCGTGAAGTTGTGATTCCAACCAATACCCACTTGGGCTGAAACAGGGAAGAATTGTTCCGGTTTGAAACCGAAGTTTGGTGCCAATTCTGCAATTAACAAGAAAAACAGTGTTTTTCGTGGAGATATCGCTATGATTAAAGCTGACGCCGTTGTCAACCCCACGAATAAATTACTCATTCCTTTAGGAGGAGCAGATAGAAGTATCCAAGAAGCTGCAGAAGAAGAATTTCGTAAAGATTGTGAGAAAATACGTTCTTTGAAACCAGGACAAGTGAAGATTACTCCAGGCTATAATCTCCCCGCTGACTATGTATTATTGACGTGTGGTCCCAGAGATGCGAACAAGAAGACTTTGGAAAATTGTTATAACAATTGTTTTGATTTTTTGTTGAAAAATCAGTTTTCAACTGTGGCTTTTCCTTGCATCGCTGCTGGTGCATTTCATTTCCCTAAGGAACCTGCTGTGAGAATTGCATTGTTGAGTACACGAAAATTTTTAGAGGATCATGTGGACAACGTAGATCGTATTGTATTGTGTATTTTCGACAAGGAGAATTGGGATCTCTATCAGCGTCTTTTACCTGTGTATTTTCCCTTGGAAGAAGGAAAAGAAGTGGAAGCTGTTTCTCTGCAATGAAGTTTTTTAAAAAAAAAAGAGGAAAAAAGAAGACGGTTCTCAAAGGAAGATTTGATGGATTAGGAACATCTGTGAAGTTGGTGACGAATTTTGTTTTGACACTGGCCATGTCATTATGGAATTTGTTTTGGTTTGTTTGTGTTTCTAAGTCTTGCCGGCAATAACAATCAACGAAGAGGAGAAAAAGGAGTACTTATATAGACATCATTGTTTCTTTAGTTACTGAGATCTGTTGGCTAACTTTGAAGAACACGTTCTTTTTCCTAGTCATCTTATCAACAGCTTATAAACTGTATAAATTAGTATCTAGGCGCCAGATCAACATCTTATTGATACATTATGTTTTGCAGAAGAAAACTAGGGAGATAGACGCGACTATGAATTGATATTTGTATACTATCTATGTTATGATAGTGATGAAGAATGAATTCCTACGTTTTTTTTTTGCATTTTTCAAGATGCATTTTATAACCCAAATGTGGATGTAAAGAAGAATGAAGTTTTTCTTTCCCTGGATTTTTGATTCGATCCTACGATTTCTTATTAGTTATTGGGAATATACTCAGTCAATGTATTCTTTTTAAAGGAATATACACTGTTATAACCTCTTGTGCGATTTTAGTGATCTTTTGGAATGATAAATTTTTCATAGCCTGCAGTGTATATAGTAAACTTGGATATTTCATCATGAAGATGACTTGGGACTTATGTATGACGAAGATTTGTGCTTATTTGTTATATATTTTGTATATTTGAAGATTTGACTTGATTCCACATTTTCCTGTGGGTATACGCACTTTTACTTTGTACAAGAAGAAAGAAGTGTTTTTCTCTCTCTTTTATCGCGTATTTAGTTAGGGATTTAGGAATATGTTTGGTGATAGTCTGTCATGTTGATTTCTTTTGAGGTTTTAATAGGCAGTGCAGAGGGCTATAGCTCTGCCAATACGTCGGTCATTGTGAAACTAAATTCTCTACAATTCGTTTTTCTAAAACCTGAAACCAACATTATTTTGTGTCGTTTTATCTGTTCTTTCTATGGGTAGCTAGATTAATTTTTCTTCTACCGCGTAATGATTATTTTGATTATAGAGTTACAATTTTATTGAAATTGGAGTTTTTATTTAATGTATATAGATATATACCTATGGATTATGGTTTAGTTATTACTTTTGCATATTTCCCCTGATTTTTCGTCGATTTTATTCATTCCATCATTTTATCCAATTATTGTCCCTATTCTCATATCTTACGTGTTTTGGGCAGTCATTGACTGTATTCCCTAAATCTTGTGATGTTACTATTACATACCTGTCTACCCTTCTCCTATGATATACTTGTACTGAATGAACTTTCCAGTTATGTGATGTGTAAGGACATTGAACCTGTGATTTCGAGACCCACATTTGTGCTTAGTGATGCTGTGTTTACAACATCGACGTTGCTGTGCTTACGTCATTTGGCATTGACTGTTATGCTGTCAACTGTGTTAGTGTGTGAAAATTTCTGCTGTACTCATCATTTCTTATCATATGATTCTTTCCAGACTATATTTGCTGCTGTGTTTTTATCATGAAGACTGTATTGAACTACAAAGATGCTTATATGTTTTTTTTTAAACAGAAGTTCTAAAAAGTAATTTTTTTGTTTGTTTCCGAAATGTTTTCATTCGGGACTTTGATTTCAGGGGGGATGTGAAGATATGTGTATTTGAACACATGGCAAAGTTTCTTATTTTGAACTTTGGGACATTTTATTTTAAAAGAACATTTCAGTCAAAAGAATCATCATTCGTTTCAAGTTAAATCACCTATTGACTTTTTTTCTAAGTTCATTTGCCTTTGCTGTCTGTCATTCATTTTTTAAGTTTGTAGTTTTTCAATTAATAAAATAACAGATTGCTTCCTCGTCCACATTCCTATCATCACCTTACCTTGGTTAATCTACGAGCATGCACTTTTTTTCATCGAGACGCAAAACAGAGTGAATAACCGAGGATATGAACCCGGAAGGAACGCCATACAAAATCAATTGAGAGACTATTGGAAGGGACAGTCAACATGGAGCGAGAGACGAGTTAGAATGTAGACCGCGAGCTTAATTGTGAAATTTACGATTTACAACCTTGCTCTGTTTTATAGAGCACCTTCGTTTCGACTAGCGCCAGATAGCCGTCGATTGGAGGAATCGTCGAGAGGACAACGATCAGATCAGCAAGTAAGTGCGAGTAGATTAACCTCTCCTGAAAGTTACTCCCTTCTTACCCCTTTTTCACCCCCTTTTTACATCACAGTCTGCTTCTTTTATACTTGTCAGATTTTATTTAAATGCAACCCAGGTCAGGTCCCGTACCTCGCATTCTGTCAAGTTTCATGAATATAAGATCCTTGACGCAACTAGTCGGTTCTGGCATCCCCAATTACGTTGTTTATGAGTACATTATCTGAGCTTTCAGACCGACAAGGGGCGACTGCACAATACGATGGAAGGAAAGAGATGGATGGAAGGGGATGGTAAAAGAAGCTGCTATAGATTGACGGTGTTAAAACAAAGAAAATGGCTACGTCGAGACAAAGACGTTAACTAGAGATCATTATAAATAGAAACTTCTTAGTTTGTAGCAAATGACTTTGGGCTATGATGAAGACTTTAGACCACGTCTCCTTCCTACCCCAGTATATTTAATCATCTATTTTCGTAACTCTGTTGTGAAATGTGAGCAACTAAAAACACCCATTGTTGGCACTGAGGACCCAGTTCCTCTAAAACGACAGCAAAAAGAAAAAGTCGAGTAATGAACTGTACGTCAATTAAGCACAGAATAACTGTATTATCAATTAGGCAATAAAAGAAGTCTTTAGTGCTTTTGTGTTTGCGTCTAAGCGTGAAATTCTGTTTGCTATGTAACTTTTGTTCTTTCTTTTTCGTGAAGATATGACATTAATGCTCATTCTTGGGAATTAGTTTGCTCGCCAAAAAACAAAACCCTGAAAGCAGAAGATGATAGTGTGACGCAAAGTCAGTACGGAAACGAAAAGGATAATTTTAATTAAACTAAATGAAACAAAGTAGAAACGAAGAACCAAATTACAAATAGACAATTGGGGATGAGGCAGTAGTTTGAGTATTAAAGACTCAAAACTGAAAATTTTAAGCAACTTCATGGGAAGTACCATACACGAAAGAGGCACGTCCATTGGCTATTGTTACAAATAACAAAATACATAATGGCATACAGTGCATATATCGCATGTAAAGTAACGGCAATACAACTCGTCTTCACCCTTTGAAAAAGTCTTCTCCATGTCAGAACTCTTGCCGATAGAAATATTTTTCAACTGTATTATTAACCCCGCCATGGCCGGTCCCAAGCTCGTGCTGAGAAAGGGGCTGTGACACCTCAATTTGGGCCAGTTCACCTGCCTTCTGGTGGACTGGTCATCGATGAGGGGAAGATAGAGCTTTGGGAGCAGCGTGGAAACATGCTTCACTCTTTTCTATCTTGTGTTAAGAGCTGACAATCTTTGTTAGTTGACAGTGCCAATCAGGATAACCTACCGGCGGAGGTGAAGCTTTGGCTATCCACCAAAATGGGCAACTAAACCGTACCCGTTGGTTCAGGATATAAGGCTACGTGGTACAACAGAAAGAGCAGGTAGTTGGTGTGCCCAATGTGTGGGCCGATCCAACGTCCTACCGGGAGGATGATGTAGGTGCTGCTCTCAAAGAGCGTGTAGTGCGTGCTCATGGATCCGGAATGGGATACCTAGTATTCTAACACGCACGCTCCTACCTCACACGGGAGGGTCCCACAAGTTGTCGCTGATAGAGCATCATGAGAAATGAAAATGAGCAAAATTTAAGGTGCTATGGACCAGAAGGGTAGGAGCTACTGGGCTTCAAATTTGAATATCCAAATAAATATATTATGGAATTAAGTACGTTTAAAGTAAATATCTTCAAAACCGTTAAAGCAATCAAAAGTTGCATAATATAATGAGAATAAAATGCCCTATCGAAAACCGCAAACAGTGTTGCCATTGGTGAAACAGTGTTGTCAACTCAGAATAAAAATATGCTGTTTCAAATAGCACCGTATACAAATGTGTACAAATATAAAATGCATTATTATCACTAAACATAACAGTGAAGTGTAGTGGTACAGTGCTGCTCACTATTGGAGCTATGTGTGCTGAAAATGTACAATGGAGAAGTCCGATATGTGGCAACAGATGGTAATAAAAAATCTGGGTCTCGTACTATGAATTTAGTTCAAATACCTAACACAGATAGTAGATCATAGCAAAATGGCAGCAGTGTCACAAAATGTTGATGTATTTAAAAAACGAAATCGAGTGATGCCATTTTTACGTCCTTTGTCAGCTCCGAAGCTATATAGGAGTGTAAAGTGGGATCCGAATCACTATAAAGACAAAGATTACAATGAAACGTAAGCTGAAAAGTACAACAAACATGTCCGAGGAGGGATTGGAACCCGCGATTCCTAATAAGTCTGTAAGTCGGTGGCCTAGCCTCCTAGACCACTAGGCTATCCTGGCCGACTAGAAAGGAAATGAGGTAGTAATAAAATATTTCCAATGCGAATATGGTAATATTACAGTGAACAAACATATCATATGGTATGTAGGAGAGGAAGTAAAAGGATATGTCACTTAACACTAGCGACAGAAACCAAGAAAGTACTCCTCCAAATATTGATAAGATAATCAAGAACCAGTTTACAGAATTATAAAACATGTATCTCTTTTCTTGCGTGTATCATTTTGTTTTCGCGAGTTTTCTGCTTAATAATCGGAGCTACAGAAGTATAATGCAAAATCCTAACTTGTTTCTAGTGCAATTCTTTATTTTACAGCCACCTTCTTTATTTCTGTACCTTCTGTAGCCACATATGAGACTTCTTTATTGTACATTTTCAATACATGTAGTTCCAAATGTGTGCAACACTGTACCACTAAACTTCACTGTTAGATTTATTGATAATAGTGCATTTTAAATCTGTACGCACTTGTTTATGGTGCTATTTCAAATAAAATATTTTTATTCTGAGTTGACAACTCTGTTTTACCTATCGCAACAATGTATATGATTTACGATAGGGCATATTGTTCTCATTATATTGTGCAACTTTTGTTTTGATTGCTTTAACGGTTTTTAAAATATTTACTTTAAACTTACATAAGTCCATGATATAATTTTTAGGATATTCAAATTTTGAAGCACCCTAGCTTCTATCCTTCTGGTCCATAGCACCTTAAATTTTGCTCATGTTCATTTCTCATGATGCTCTTTCAGATGTTACCGTAGGAATCGGTAACTCATAGAAGCCAATCCCAGGAATCTGGGTAACGGTGAGCATGGGCGGAAGGCGAGTTTGCCTTATAACGCTCGGGCGCCATGCCTGCAGACCATGGTAGGGCTAGCTCGCTAGCAGTCTGCCTCCACCAGTAGGTTAATTAGTAGGCACTCAAGACTACGGTCTGGCCGCGCAGTGGGCGTACCTCACTCCGTCAGTGAATGGGGGTTACATCACTTAGGCGAGTCAGGATTAGGGGACAAATCCTGGTAGTGCACCTCGTGCACGGGGACTAAGGTCCAAAATAGAACAACTACGGGCGGGGTGCCATGTTAGGCGGAACCCGTCCATTAAAAAGAGCGAACAGTCGCGGGCATGCTCTCCATGCATGCAATTAAGCGTGGAAGTAGTAGACCACTATCACCAATGTGTTACAAACTATTATTGGAAGATTCATTATTAAAATATTGAGGTTTAAATAAACATTAGTTATGGAGAAGCACTGCTCCTGAGTTCAGTTATCGTGAAACAAGGGTTCTCCGAAATGCGCTGTAGCACCTGATTCACAAGATTCTGTGTCATGAGAGATGATCGCTCACTCAATAAACTCGGTAGCCAGTTCCCACATATATCCCAAACCCTGCTGCACGAAATTATCACTACATACCTGAGTTTAAAGTAATTATGTGTCAAGTAGGTGTCGAAGTTGGTGACACTGGTTCCACTCACACACTGAAAAATAAATCGTATATGGCGTGCGTAAAAAACGTAGGTTACATGAGTAAATCCTGCAGTTTTAGACTTAACGTACAACCGCATGAAACATCTTGCAGCATGCGCATATGTTATATGTAATTTCCGTATAAGTGTTTCGTATATACGTAATTTCTGTACGAAAGAAAGACATTTCTATAGGGCTCATGGACGTATATAACATATAGTATACGTATGCAATAAACAAAAGACTGTTAGACATAGTTATAGCTGACATCCTGCAGGGACAAGATGTAACATCTACGCGGCAAAAGTATAGTACGTATGTAACATGCAGATAACGTATGCTCCGTATAGTTTTCCGTAGTAAGCATACGGATACTGTATATTTGTATAATATACCGCAGTCCAGATAACGGATTTTCTCAGTGTAGGCGGGTGATTTTTACGATATGGGAATACGAAAGTTGATCCCACAGTATGACTAGTGTCTGAATTCCGGTAGTAAATATGTTGAAAAGTAGTGTCACTTATGCAGTAGCTGTGAGAATAAATGTTTCACGGTCGCTGTGTCGTCTTTGTGTTTACAGCGCAAGGTAAACCCACTTTCTGGACATGCTTTGGTATACATAGTTATAGCTGACATCCTGCAGGGGCAAGATGTAACATCTACGCGGCAAAAGTATAGTACGTATGTAACATGCAGATAACGTATGCTCCGTATAGATTTCCGTAGTAAGCATACGGATACTGTATATTTGTATAATATACCGCAGTCCAGATAACGGATTTTCTCAGTGTAGGCGGGTGATTTTTACGATATAGGAATACAAAAATTGATCCCACAGTATGACTAGTGTCTGAATTCCGGTAGTAAATATGTTGAAAAGCAGTGTCACTTATGCAGTAGCTGTGAGAATAAATGTTTCACGGTCGCTGTGTCGTCTTTGTGTTTACAGCGCAAGGTAATCCTACTTTCTGGACATGCTTTGGTATACAAAAGAAATAGAAATAGTCCCCATCAACATATGGCTCTCCTTAAATTCTAGGGAATTTTTAAAAATTCCTTTCTGTTGAATTTCTAACAAGGCCTATCTCTGAAACTGTTGTCGCAAGCTTACGGATGTCGAAGTCAAAATGTCTATATCTAGTAAGTTCATTGAAGAGATTTTCTAACAAAAGATTGAAAACAGCACTGAAAAAGAACTTATACTACTTAATCCCGTAATGCAAGATTTTATTATTTCTGTATTCAAAGTTTCCATGGGTATTTTTTTCGTACTTTTGTCATTGAATTCGTACCTATATTCACGCAATATTTACCGTCCTAAATACTTACAAAGATAATATTTTAGAGACCTTAACTTCTAAATAAAGCTTAAATGATCAAACACTCATTAAAATATTTATGATATATTTAATATTATTTTTCTATGTATACAGGTAACCAAAAAAATCTGTCGCTTTTTCACCCACTACATTCGAACATCGATATGTTACCTAACACGTACCTGGAAGATCAAAAATAGTCCCCATCAGCATCGACGACCTTCTGCCAATGTCCTGGAAGGCCGTGAATTCCATCGCGGTAGAACTTGGTAGGCCGTGAAGCGAAGAAGGGATCACGTTCGTTTTGCACCTCTAATAAGGATGTGAAGCAGCGTCCTCATATGTGATTGTCCAAGGAATGGAACAGGTAATAATCTTATGTTGAAATGTCCGGGGAGTATGGCGGACATCATAGTGTTTCCTATGAAAGGCGTAGAATGGTGTCCCAGGTCATCCTAGCCACATGGGCCTTAGTGTTGTCCTGTAAGAGTAGGATCCCTTTTCTATTCAGAACAACTGGCCCCAGAGTTTTGAGTTTTTGTTGAACATAGCTCAACTGCTAAAAGTACACAGTTGCATTGATACTCTGACCAGCTAGTAACAGTCCGGATGCACGATGCCACGAGCAGTTCACCAAACACACATGAAGACCTTATACTGGTGCAGTGCTGGTTTCGGCTGTTTTCGAACCGGTTCATGGGATGCTAACTAATGATGACGGCGCCGTGGAACTTCGTACAGAACCCACTTCTCATCACATGTCAAACCCTGTCCCGAAATGGCTCCTTCCTCAGACGAGACTGCAAAGAAACATAAGTGTCTGCTCGCGTTGTCTTCTGGCCCGTAGACAGATCATGTGGTACACATCGACCTAACTTGTAATGCTTCACAAGTTGATGGAGGTACTGCCGAAAGGTTTCTCCACTCATACTGAATTGTAGTCCCAGTACCTCACATTTCTGGCCACTGTTCGCCTCAGTTGCTGCCCAAAGATCTTCATTTTGTACACATGTTGGTCTTCCAGCACGTTGCTGCGTCTTCGAGTGTTTCGTTATTTTCCTTAAACTTGTTCAATCACCGCTGCTCTGTACGCGTAGTCATGACACCCTCATCAAAGGCCTGGTATATCTTTCGCGCCCTGCAGCCGCCTTTGACACCAGTTTGAACTCAGACAGCCTACACGCCTTTATGACGATCTGTGGATGTCCCTTGTTCATTCTGTCCTTACGCAAGTTCACTGTGTAACTGAACTGTCAAAACCAGGTAGTATGTTGGATATATCCACACCAACAACTGGCCTTTGCCTTATATCCATTTGCATTCAACTCAAGGTGATGGCCAATGGAACACAGACCTCCTCAAGCACGATGTAGCAAACGTTTTGTTGCTCAATGTCACTAGGACAACAATCAAAACAATTGTTTACTTTACTTATTTTATGATATTTACTGTGTTCACTTATTATAGAAATTTGGTGCGAAACTTATTTTAAAATGAAAAAATAAATAATATCTAGTATTACGCCTTTTCTGATTTCATTCCTAATATACTGGTCAACAAGAATTCTCCTACGCTCAAGTATTCTTTACGGGATATCTCAGTAATAAATTTGTTAATTGGAATACGTCTTCCAGTAAGGCATAGACAGTTTTCCTCTTCACAGTCAATGAAAAGCAAATTGAGTCAACGTTTCATGAGTTAGAGATGGCTGTATCCTGGCAACAGTATTTTGAAAACGGTTATTCATTTAAAACAGTAAACTTGAAGTAGAGCGAGGAATTATTGTATGTTGTATCTCAAGAAGATAAAATGTAATACCATACGGACAATTCTTCAAGGTGTGTACATGAACTGAACTTACGAAAAAAAAAATCAGTGTCACCGTATGGTATTACTCAGTGTCACACACTAGGTTTAGGCAAAAATAACATTTAAATTTAAAACAAATCCTTGTCAAGTGATGTGTGGCTTCCTTTGAACTTGCGTAAGCTGAAACATTTTGCAGATAGCCTACATAAAAATACGGCTAACAAAATTGTGAAATTATTAGTTTATACAAGCAAACTATTTTTCGCAAAATGTTCGTTATTTTTACTGGGTCATTTTAATTCATCCCGCAAATCTTCACAGCAAAATATATTAAAATAATTGACAAGAATATATTATACATAGTATAAGTACCAGCGTCGAAAGAATTTTCCAATAACTTATCTTTAATAGGCCACAGTGATAACTCTTGTGGTTCGGATTCCACATTAAGCTATACGTTCCCTTCTTATATAACCTCGATAGTGAAAGGGTAAATTAAACTCCAAATTCAGGAACCAATGAACTTAGTTATTCAATCGTTATGTATTACAAGGATCAATATACGACCAAGAAGCAGTAATTTGCATATGATAATTATACAGAGTTGCGGAATGATATTCGTTATGTTTTACATGAGGAACTCGCGGATAATGAAAGCATTGTGCGACTCTGCATTGGCATGGTGCACAATTAACGATCTGCTTGTCCAGAGATCTTTTCTGTTTAGGCGAATTGCTTAACGCAAACGCTTTTATAATGCGAAAGTAATACTAGTTGTTAACTGTTTTACTTTCTTGCAGAAATTCACGATGCACAACACCGTTGTAACCCATGAAAACCATTAATACCATATTTTTTTCCGACTGAAAATGACGTGGTTTTTCGGCCTTGGCTTATTGGGTGCTCGCCATTGGTACGCCGCTGTTTCTCCTAGAGCACCACTGCCGAAACACTTTTCCCATATTTCCAAGATTTTTGCACCATTGAAGCAGTTTTTAACGCAAAATGTAATGCACACTAGTTTTTGCAAAATTAACTCCATCGCCAAAATCGAAAAATGCACCTAAAGAAATGTACTCAACACTGCGTCAATTTCACAAATGGAATAGTAGGATGTTCAAATTGGGAGGGTATATATCTTATATATTGGGCAACTCACGCAAAGAAAAAGTCAAATGAGATGAATGAGAGCACCACACGGTAATGACTCCCGGAACCTTTTTAATCACAGTAGTGCATTAGCATATTCCTCATCTAGATATAAGCAGTGTCATTTTAGGTTTTATTTGTGGGGGTAAAGAGGAGCAAAACCCTAGATATCAATAGCATTTTCAGGTGTATCATTGGTATTTTATTATCTTATGGATTCAAATCTATTTAAATGTGAAACTCAGTTGGTTATTGCCACCTTGAATTCGCAAATGTCGCATCTGGTACAGTTCGCGGCATAGAAATAGTAACAAAAAATCTAAGTCTGCATTAATAACAAACTCTTGCCCCTTTTTCTTATGCATCCAGAAATGCATGTCTCAATCGATTAGTTGCTTCTAGTTTTCAATACAACTCCTCCCTCTCCTCCACCTCTCCTTGCCTAAAGCAGTGAGTGAGGCGTAGTACACTCTTTCGATACAACTAAAAAGAAACAAGAATCAAATTTACAAAGTTATAGCTTTGAAACAGTCTTTTCCATTTGTTTGTTCTGAAATGTTTTAAAGAGCCTAAATTTAAAAAAGTCACACAATGTTCCCAGGGTTTCATAAAGAAAACTAGTTTCATTCTTTCATTTCTATAAAGATAACAAGCTAGTAAGGTGGTCCCTAAGAAATCTATGGAAATTGCCAATAACGGCAGTAGGTTTTGTTTTTTCCTAAAGTCTTTAATGCACACACAGAGCTCTAAAATATCTACTGACAGGAATTTCGTTTCAGTAACTGCTAGACAATGTTCCAGGGGGGTCATTTGGGCAGGACAGGAGGGTGTAATTCCTCCTCCCTCTACCTTCATATATACATATTGTTTGATCAAATGTTTGGTAACACACCAAGAAAAAAGTGAAAATCTTATGTCGGCGGAGAGCCTCCCCCGGAATAAAACATAAGACACGGCTTTTCAAAAAAAAATAGAGTTATGATAGCACATTGCTAGAGAGTTTACATTTCGTTTCACGAGTCGAAGGTTTGATCTCAAGCCATATGACTTCCTGGACGACATTGAGAGAGAGAAAAGAGAGAGAGAGAGATTTAAGTATGGAGACAGAGAGGGATGATTTATATACACAGATTTAGAATTGGGGGAAAATGATCGGAGAGCATTCGTATTATGACGAAAATTGTGATATTGTGAAACAGAAGATGGGAAGGCTTCGAACTGCGAGGATCACATTAAGAAGTTGTCAAACTAAGGTGGAGAACCCTTTTTAAAGCATCAGATGATTACGGAGGCAGAGAAAGATCTTGAGAACTGAGGAATTAAGAGTTTAAAAAATATGAAAGTTCCGAGACGGGTTTCAACTACGAACCTTGTAGTTATCGAACCATGACTTTATCCCTTCTGCTACGAAGAACTCTATGTACTCGTTCACATACGTTTCGTTTAGCCACGTTGAAATCAAACTTAATGAAATATTCCAAAAATTGACTCGGTGGATGCGCCGTTCAGATAAGACGTAAAGCTCTTGGAATTTAGTTACAAGGTATCGTGGCGGATATAAATCATTGATCAGGTAGTGGCGACTGCTTTGAAACAAATGCAAAGTATAAGAAATAAATCTGTCATATCTGTGGTTTCGTGTGGAGAAGAAACAAACTTGTGAACCAAAGGTTTAAGAGCAACTCAAGTTATTAATATAATCTTTGCCGAGGATTGTTCACTTATATCATCATAAAAAGGAATATGAAAGACTCTCTGAAACGATGAAATACAAGTTTGCAAGCGGAGATAAAGAAACCTCAAGTAACGAGAATAAAGACGAATCATTTACCGCGTAGTGATCGTGGTTCAGTGGTCAAAGGTTTCATCAGTAATCTGGAGGTTAGTGGTTCGAATCCACAGCGGACATTTTTTTACTTTAGGGTTTTGACGGCGATTGATCGACGATGACACACGTTTTATTATATTCTGATATTTCAATACTCTTATGCTTCAATAATTGAACTATCAAATCTTCAGAAATAATAATTGTAATAATAATTATTATTATCTCGTAGAAGATTAAAAGCTAGGAGTTAATTATCGCTCAGTTCATACCATTACAAGCAGAAACGTGACATTTGGCAATAATATTTTACTTTTGTTTAATGTTGCGCAAGAGGAGAGGAATTTTTCATCTCGTTTCTAAAACAAACAAAAAAGACAATTAACATTTTACATTCAAGACGGTACAAGGCAAACTCAAATTATCGTCTCGCTTTGGAGATGAGAATCGAGACGAGACGAAAAGTATCGTAAACATTTCTCGTCTTGTCTCGATTCTCGAAATAGTGTATGTCCATTCTTTAAGTAATAATTGCTGTTTAGACTGAAACTTATAGGCTTTTTGTTACTTTGTATTTCACAGCTCATTGGATTATGGTCTGTGTAGTTATTTTTGTAGCAAAGCTTTTATAATTACCTTTCCATATCCGAGGAATTAGTTTATTATATACCTTACTGTTGAGTGATATTCAGTTATTTTTATTACAGTTATTTTCCTTAAAACATACATCAGAATACTTTTTACATGAAACTTTAGTGTAAAGCTTTTGTTTAAAATGTGGGTAGTTGCAGAGGTGTGTCTTGAAGGTACGGAACCCCTTCACAGAAATCCCTCCGTTTAAGTAAGTTTTGCCAAATTATAGAGCAACTTTAAAACTTTGAATACCATTATTATTATTATTATTATTATTATTATTATTATTATTATTATTATTATTACCGAAATGTTGTTAATTTTATGGTTCCCCTGTTCCACGCAGCTCCCGCCTAGTGGGCATTGTGCTGAACAAACACCCTGTGTGTAGGTCTTCTCTGGGTTCCGCCTCCTCCCACTTTCTTTATTACAATATTACTTTCATTCTCATCATCGACGTCTTCTGTAGCTTAGCCGGCATAACCGTTTCTTAAAAACAAATTTTCTTACGGCTCTTGCGAGGTCTGTATCCCTACTTTTTACATAAAATTTACCTCGAAACTTTTCGTTATAACATTTATCTAGTTGTAGGGACGTATGCAGAGGGTACGTCCTGATGGTTCTGACACTTCTCTCCAATCCCGGCTGTGGTAACTTCTGCCTAACGCTACGGGCGATTTTACAAATTTTAATATAATGTGCCCTCATACAAAATTTGTCTTCTATATTATTGTTATTATTATTATTATTATTATTATTATTATTATTATTATTATTATTATTATTATTATTATTATTATTACTGTATATTTGATACCTCAATATTACCTGTCCCAGTGCAAATTAGCATTCTTAAGTTAAAGAAAATAAAAAGAAATGTTTTCGATCCACTATAAGGAAGATTTACCTTATAAGAGATACTTTGGAAAGAAAAGAGGGGGGAAAAGAAGCTGTCAACTACTGGACAATGTGAAATTGGAATCTTCGGTGCGTTAGCAGAAACTAATTAGGATTTGCCTTCATCACGATACATAGTAACACCCTTTTTTGGGGTAAAAGACATTGGATTATGTATGCGTTATATTGATATTTTAACAGAAAATAGAAGCAAATATATATATATATATATAAACAATATTTCCTATTTACCAACTTTTGTTGAACGAATATATGGAACGTGTTGAAAATAGCGAACGAAATTATTATTATTATTTCCAGTTAGAGTGGAAGAACTTAATAAAAATTCCACAATTACGTTTCAGACAAATTTATGACTAATACTAAGCATGAAGAATGACTCGTTTGTACTCATGAATTGTTTGCGAAACACGCGAAGTTTTCAGACAGTAGGAATCGAGATTGGAGACTGTGGCTTCATGTTTTTAGTTTTCCCCCTGTGAACGAAGTCTTTCCAACTCTAACTTGTAAGAACAAGAAAAATTAACTACTTTTCATGTTATTATACTTCAGAAATATCTGCATTCTAAATTGTAAAAAAAAAATCTGAATATCCTCGGAGGGACGCATATCGCGGACCCCTAACTACCGAAACGAATGCTCAAGCCACTAGCCTAAGATTGCTCTTTTAAGTAAGAGTCAAGAAACAATCGTCTATGTAGCAAATTGGAAAAGTTACGATTCCAATATTTTGTTAACAATGAAAAACTGATTTCGGTCATGATAAAATACTATAGTTCAGAGAATTGAAGACCGAAAGTATCTCCGTAACTTATCTCTTTTATATTCGGTTATTCTCCTTTAACAGGTATTTCCAGTAACCTTGAACGGCAGGGACACGAACACAGATACAGCGAGAACATTTAATATTTCAAAGGTTCTCCCACCGGGAATCGAAACTGAGACCCCACCTACTGAACTATCTGATGGATGGGGGGCCTGGTTCGTTCTCAAATCAAGTATGCTTGAGACGGACAACATCGTGTTCGTGGGTTTCCTCTGCACACTCCCACATTCTCATTTCACCATTTCGTCCATCATAATTCACTTGCTTCAATCATAGTCTTCCTTAACAGGCATAATCGTTGGACATTAAAAGTAATGATTTCATTTTCAAGCTGTTAACCCAAACCAATCCGAATCGAAAAACAGTTCTATTTTCTATTGCTCATTAACGATTTTTCACAAAATAAATGTAGAAAAAAAAAACATTGGGAATTCAAAAGTGAAACAGCAGACTCATAATACCTTAACCTAAAACGAAACCATTACATTTCGTTTGGAACTTTTCCAAAATATATACAGATATTCTGAAAAGTGGCATTATAGTCTATTTTCAAAAAAATCTTAACAAAATTACGGTTCGTTTTCTGTAATAAACGGACACATTCTGTTTCAAATTTAAACCGAACCCAAACGAGTTAACCCAGCGATGGCGTGGGGCAATGAATCCTTAACCCACAACCCACTGACCCAGCACCAACGTGACCCACGACCGAATACCCAACGTAACCCGGTCTGACCCATAACGCACCGTGACCCACCACCCATGGTGACCCATTATGGCCTACCACCCACTAGGACCCACTCCGACCCAACATTCACCATGAACCACTGAACCATCAAAACACTTCCTCATTAACTCTGACATGATCCACGGCCTCTTTACCGGCTAAGGAGTTTACACTTGTAATGCCATCAGGTTGTGAAATTCTAATTAATCGGAATTTGAATTTCTACCGTCAATCGCTCAAGCACCGCTCTTACAATAACGATGGATCTGACCTTTACGATACAAAATGGTAAAGTGTTTGTCATGGGTAAAATTACGAAGAATTTCAATTACATTATCATGGTCTAATTGTTGAATTATCGATACTATTAAGCGGGAAAACGGATGACATTTTAAAGTCCCAATTCAAGGTCAGTAAACCAACGTACAGAAGGTTATATTACAAATTTTATGCCTATTTTTCTCAGAACAATAATAATATAGAATACAAATTCTGTATGAGGACACATTGTATTAAAATTTGTAAAATCGCCCGTAGCGTTTGGCAGAAGTTACAAAGTACAAGGATTGTAATGGTTATGCCGGCTAAGCTATAAAAGACGTCGATGATGAGAATGAAAGAAATATTGCAATAAGGGAAGTAGGAGGAAGCGGAACCAGAAGAAATCATATACACAGGGTGTTTGTTCAGCACAATGCCCACTAGGCGGGAGCTGGGTGGAACAGGGGAGGTCGGTCGTGGGTAACTTCAATAATAATAATAGTAATTCTAATAATAATAATAATAATTCTAATAATAATAATAATAATAATAAGGGTATTCAAAGTTTTAAAGTTGCTCTAAAATTTGGCAAAACTTACTTAAACGTAGGGATTTTGCGCAGGGAGTTCATGACTTTCAAGACACACCCCTGCAACTACCCACATTTAAAAAAAAAAGCTTTACACTAAAGTTTCATGTAAAAAGTATTCTGATGTATGTTTTAAGGAAAATAACTGTAACAAAAATAACTGAATATCACTCAACAGTAAGGTATATAATAAACTAATTCCTCGGATATGGAAAGGTAATTATAAAAGCTTTGCTACAAAAATAACTTCACAGACCATAATCCAATGAGCTGTGAAATACAAAGTAACAAAAAGCCTATAAATTTCAGTCTAAACAGCAATTATTACTTAAAGAATGGACATACACTATTTCGAGAATCGAGACAAGACGAGAAATGTTTACGATACTTTTCGTCTCGTCTCGATTCTCATCTCCAAAGCGAGACGATAATTTGAGTTTGCCTTGTACCGTCTTGAATGTAAAATGATAATTGTCTTTTTTTGTTTGTTTTAGAAACGAGATGAAAAATTCCTCTTCTCTTCCGCAACATTAAACAAAAGAAAAATAGTATTGCCAAATGTCACGTTTCTGCTTGTAATGGTATGAACTGAGCGATAATTAACTCCTAGCTTTTAATCTTCTACGAGATAATAATAATTATTATTACAATTGTTATTTCTGAAGATTTGATAGTTCAATTATTGAAGCATAAGAGTATTGAAATATCAGAATATAATAAGACGTGTGTCATCGTCGATCAATCGTCATCAAAAATCCTAAAGTAATAAACGCCCGTCGTAAATTCGAAAAACGAACCTCCAGATTACTGATCAAACGCCTTGATCACTGAACCACGATCACTACACGGTAAATCATCCGTCTTTAGTCTTCTTACTTTAGGTTTCTTTGCCTCCGCTTGCAAAGTTGTATATCTTCGTTTCAGAACGTCTTTCGTATTCCATTTAGGATGATATAAGTGAATAATCTTCGGCAAAGTTTATATTAATAACTTGAGTTGTTCTTAAACCTTTGGTGCACAAGTTTGTTTTTTCCCCACACGAAACCACAGATATGACTGATTTAATTCCTATACTCTGGATTTGTTTCAAAGCAGTCGCAATTACCTGATCAATGAGTTACATCCGCCACGATACATTCTAACTAATTTACAAGAGGTTTACGTCTTATCTGAACGGCGCATCCACCTAGTCACTTTTGGAATATCCCATTAAGTTTGATTTCAAGTAGCTAAAAGAAACGTATGTGAACGAGTACATAGAGTTCTTCGTAGCAGAATGGATTAAGTCATGGTTCGATAACTACAAGGTTCGTAGTTGAAACCCGTCTCGGAACTTTCATATTTTTTAAAGTCTTAATTCCTCAGTTCTCAAGATCTTTCTCTGCCTTCGTAATCATCTGATGCCCTAAAAATAGTTCTCCATCTTAATTCGACAACTGCTTAATGTGATACTCGCAGTTCGAAACCTTCCCATCTTCTGTTTCACAAAATCACAATTTTCGTCATAATACGAATGCTGTCCGATCATTTTCCCCCAATTCTAAATCTGTGTATATAAGTCATCCCTCTTTGTTTCCATACTTAAATCTCTCTCTCTCTTCCCTCTCTCTTAATGTCGTCCAGGAAGTCATATGGCTTGAGATCAAACCTTCGACTCGTGAAACCAAATGTAAACTCTCTAGCAATATGCTATCATAACTCTATTGGTTTTTTGCTAAAAGCAGTGTCTTTTAAATTTTATTCCGGGGGAGGCTCTCCGCCGACATAAGATTTTCACTTTTTTATTAGTGTATTATTATACATTTGATCAAAAAATTCGTATTTATGAAGCTCAAGTGAGGAGGAATTACACCCTCCTGGCCTGTCCAAATGACCCCCCTAGAACATTTGCTTGCAGTTACTGAAAAGAAATGAGATGAATCATTGAATAACACTTATTTCTGTCAGTAGATATTTTAGAGCTCTGTGCGTGCATTACAGACTTTAGGAAGAACAAAAACTACTGCTGTTATTGGCAATTTCCACAGATTTCTTAGGGAGCATCTTACTAGCTTTCAGTATTTCAAGAAGGGAAAGAATGAAACTAAAGGTCTTTATGAAGCTCTGGGAAGATTGTATTACTTTTTTTTTAATTTAGGCTCTTAAAAATATTTCAGAACAAATGAATGGAAAAGACTGTTTTAAAGCTATAACGTTGTAAACTTGATTCCCCCCTTTTTTTCAGCTGAACGGAAAGGGTGTAATACGTCACACTCACTGCTTTAGACAAGGATAGTTGGAGGGGGGAGAAGTTGTATTGAAAACTAGAGGAACTAATCGATTGAGACATGTATTTCTGGATGCATAAAAAAAACGGGGCAAGAAGTTGTTATTAATTTCTACTTAGAATGTTCGCAACAATGTCTATGCCGCAAACTGTACATATTCTGCAAAGTCTTATTTTATGATATGTAAAATTAGATCTGTTCATAAATAAGACTCACATATTGTTTTCGTCGGTCAGAAGTTCTTTAAACATCCAATCAAGCATATGTACGCAATAAACTTTCATATCTTGCCTGTTTTGAAGAAAGTTGGTTTAGCAAAACTCCTTTATATAATTATTCATTCGGGAGAGTACCATCTTAAAAGCTACTTGTAAAATCACCACTAAATTTAGCCAAGATGTTGAAGACGCCAAGTTTTAAGAAGCGAATTCATTGAACGATATGATATTCAAACCAAAAATATTAGAAATGAAACATTTGCATTTTCACGTTGATCTCCATACAACAAAAACCGTAATTGACAGCAAGAATCCTTATCTGTAATTCATTAAGCGTTTCAAGAATGTATACTATTTTCTCTCCAATCTCTTTACTAAACCAAGAAGTGGCAGAAAACTACCAGTTTCGGTATTATCGTTCATCGCTATGTAATGAATACAGTAACAGATAGCAACAATCTATAACCGCTACCAGGTTATAGAAGGATTTTTTGTGGACACTCTGTATATTTCGTAAAGACAGTGATCATTATTTTCGATTTACACTTTATTCTGCAACGCATATAAGTTCTGTTTTCGGTGGGAATTGCTTCTTTCCCACACAATTGGACAAAGGAGTCTTTCATCGTTTTCTTATATATATATTTAGAACATTGCTTTTGCTGAGAACATTTCAGCTAGTGACGAACCATTTCAGTGCTTCTCCCTGACTCATATACACAGTATACATTCTATAGTTATTGGGAACTGAATTAAGTGCTTTCTTTAATCGCTTATGGAAACATTATAATAGATTAGAGAAATACGGGCTGACCAGATGTTCCAGTGACCAAAGTAGCACCAACTGCGTTGTTTCGTACTCGTTATCTGTACTTTCTCACGCCAAAGTTATCGCCGTGTCTAGTGCATTATGTTCAGTTGACTAAAATTAACATAAATTATTTTCTATATTCTGTTTGTATGTGCATACAGGTGAGTTAACTGAGTGATTTTTGAAATGAACTGCCAACACTTTTAGTTGACCATTCCAACCCGTACCTTGAGCTTCGGTGCTCAGGGAGTTTGACTCCAGGTCTGGAAGCCGTAATCACGCATGTCGCGTCGAGCTTCTGATATGACTTTTTGTTAAGGGGCACAAGTTATTTAGCCGGTGAAGGACGATTTCTTACGGCGAGCCCCAACTAGTGAAGTCCCAGGTCCGCAGACCTTGTGCGTTTAAAATGTTATATACGCGCCCTCCAACAGCAGTATTCTACTTTGGAGAATTTCTTGTTTAATTTGCTGAAGAATTACCTCTACGTTTTAGGACGGTTCAGCGTAACAACTGGATTCATCATGGGACGATCCAGACAACTTTTCCCCAGTGCTAATCCCCCAAGTGTGTCAATGGTGTGAGAGAAGCATTTACAGCGAAATCGGAATTATAATCTTATATATCTAAAGGGCTATATTGCCTGAAAAGGGCAAAGTGTGATTTCAGTGACGAAAATTATTTTACATATTCAGTGTCCAGTGTTGTGTTCATTCCTCTTCGCTATTTTATTTTTTATATATATGATAGTGTTCTAATAAATAAGTATAGTGTCATTTAATCCAATGTGTTTTCGTTGTTTGTATGAGTGATCTTTGTGTGCGCTATGGTCTGGATGACCGTCTGATCGTCCGTGAGGTTTTCGAGACGAGACATCGGAAACTCTCGGCGCCTAATGCTCATCTCATTATTGAGACCGACGGGCGATTTGGGAACAGTTTGTAACTCTTCTTGGAGAGGTCCTTCATCGTCCTGTCCAGGTAAGTTCCAGTCTCAGGAGAATACTTATTGGTAGTACCACGAACCACGAACAGCGACCAGATCACACGAAGTGGTTACAAATAAATGTTCACCCAAATAGAGACCCAGAACTCCAGAACGGTTACAAATAAATGTCAGCCCGAACAGCGACCCGAACCAGTCGATTACAAATCAATTATATACAATCAATTTTATGCAAATAATTTTATACAATAAATTAAGTGTCCGAAGAATGTACTCCATCTCAAGTCTAATATCATTATTAACGCCAGAACTGACAGAAATCAACGCTGATCACTATAGAATAAAAACGACAATAAGAAATAGCTGTTTTCTACAATCCATTAAGCGTCAGAGAATATATTTTGTTTTCACTCTAATCTCTCTACTAAAACTGGAAGTGACAGAAAAGTTCCTTTTTCACACTTTTCCTGGTCTTCCCAATTTTCATTTAAAACTTTATGCACCCCACAAATCAAATAGGCCATTCATATCAGATACTGAAATGTTAGTATTTTAAAAATATACACATAGTTGGGTTTCGCTTGCAATCCTGACATTCCAGGTTCGAATCTCAAGATTCACAATGTTTTTAGTGTTTAGTTAAGTGCCAGCAAATGAACAAGACATTTAATGCATATACTCTGGCTGAGTTTATCTCACTTGTATTTAATGTCTATTGTTGCTAATTCTGTTATTCTTCCTTTTTTTTCTGTGTATGCGTTCTGTTTATAAATAAAATAAAATATATATCGCTGAATAGACGAATTATTTCACTCTAAATGAAACATTAAAAGAAAGCATTTAATGTGTATTCAACTTTTAAATATATGGCTATTTTATGATTTGATGAATGCATTGCTTCAATCGTTAACAAATGCTCTTGATTTTGTCCGATAACAAAGAACAAAGAGAGTATATTTTAAAAGGGGAAACATTGAATGACACAAGCAAGTGAGTTTTGAAATATCCTGTCAAGACGCTTATTGGGAACGGTTTACAGGTCAATTTGATACATGATATGCATTATGAAGTTAATTCACGTCTGTAATCAACTCCCTCTCTTAGTTAAAACTCTGGTCCTTTGCTTGTCATTATAGTATCGTCATGAGTATCGCTTTACTTACAATGGAGTACAATATAGCTATATTGTGTTATTGTTCATTTTAACATTATTTTAGAAAATGAATGGCTTAAAATTGCAGTTAATATGTAAAAGGGTGTTTTGTTTTTCAGGTAAGCACATTTTAATTTATTTCCAGCGTAATCTTGTGTTCCTTCGTGAAACACAACGAAAAAGGATTCAAAGTGAGTATGTTGATAATACAGAAGTTCATAATGTACAAATGAATACAATGAAACAAAATTTTAAGAAAGAAAGTACTTAGCTTTAGTATAAACATATAGTTTTTTCTTTTGAAGAAAGTGATGAAACGTAGAATTGATTTCGTAATATAGATCATACTATATATTGGTTTAGAAATTTTGATGCAATTTATAATTTGTGTGCCACGAACTATTGCATAGCCCTCTCCGATGATCTAGTGGCTAAGATGTGCAACTTTGGTGCTCGTGGTCCCAAGGTCGATTCTCAGTAGGGAAGAACTAAAATTTGAAAGCTTTGTGGTGGTTTGGGTTTGACGTTAGACTAAAGTTTACGATTCATATTCTTGATACTTAGAAGGGCTACTAAACTTCAACCAACAAGTTAAAACAAAGATCTTGTAATATTAAATAGTAGTTTCAATGATAATATGATGAAACTTAAAACTTCCAGATACTTATTTATATCTTAGCACCGGGAGCTAATTACGCCCTCTACACGGTAAGGAAATAGTTTTGAGGGAGTAATTAACAATCATGGTTTCGTATTCACCGAGATTATGTTCATTAAATACGCTACGAACAAGGAAGGTATGAGCAGGGAAGGTGGAAATGTTTGAGGTAATACGATACGTTCCAAATTTAGGAAATTGCTAGTCAAAAATGATTTTATAAAATACTTTTAATTAGTTTCTTAACTAAATTAGTGATCATAATTATCAGTTTTAGAATGTGGCTTAACAATAAAGTTATTTTTTTATCATTTCGCAGCTTTTAAAAGATCTGTAGTTTAAACTGGTATTCAGCATTAAGAGACTTGGCCAAATTTCCTCTTAAAACGAAGGTTTCTGTACATAGATGGATTACTTTTTTTTTATGAAAAAGCCACAGAGAATATTAGCCATTAGTATTCCTTCACTCTAATCTTTTCAAGGTCAATACTACATTTTCCGTACTGATTGTAGGTTCTCCGTCACTGAAGTTGATGTGAAGATAAGTTAATCCTTCATTTTACGATTTTTAAAAAACGAGACTCTTGAATACTATTTTATTCTATATCAACTGTAAGAAACCACCTCGTCTTATAAGAGGGGTGTTCAATTTATAACCTGAATTTCTTTTTCTTTAGGTGTTTCTCTGCTCAACTTGGTGTTTGTGTCCCATCCTATGATAGGTAGTCCTGTCACTTTTCTGCAACAACGACCACTTGAGGAGATAAGGGTCTCAGAGAGAGGAGATAAACGATAGCAACAAGCCTGGCATTCTGGAGTTGCTGCCCCAGTGCAGTAGAGCTGCATTATCAATTTCCCCCTGAAGGAAGGCATGAAACTTGTTGAAATTTTCAGATGATTAAGTATGCAATATGGCGAATAAACTCTCTCTCAGTCGCAAGTGTACAAGTGGTGTTCAAAATTCAAGGTTAACCATACACTAATGTCGTTCGCTTCGAAAAAAAAAAGACAGTGAAAGGGTAAAGTGTTCCCTTCAAGAGGATTCATTTAGAGGAGTATCAATTGCAAGTGCATACACGTCCTGATGTATTACACAGCCTGCACTTGTAACAGGACAAATACCTAGGTATTGTACGATAGTCTGGAAACGACCACATACATTTATAAATATTTCTTATGGCTAAAACATGCACATATCACTACTGTACTTTTGTATACTGAAAGAATACTTTTACTGGATCGACCCTCTTTCAATTCTATTAGTAAGTTTATTTATCAAATATATCTAGAAAATATTTCGTCTTTTATTTTCCTCCTTAAAATCCCTGTAACTTCTTTTAGGCAGTGATTTATCCAGAATTTTGAACTTAGTGGGTGTTCAAAAAATCTGGGGGGTGCAATCTTACATGATGGTCTCATACTTTTTTTTTCTTTTACAAACTAAAATTCGTTGATGCAACAAACGATTGCATTGCACTTTCTTCCTCAATCAGAGCCAATTAGCGTCGACTTTCTCATGCTTGGTGTGACGTCGAGATGAAATCGATGGTTGTAATCGATTGATCAAACGTTGATGTGACGATCACAGCCGTCTAAAGGTTGATTTCCGTTCAATCTTGTATTGCGTGCTTTGCTTGAAAAAGTTAGTTTATTCTATTGACACTTAAAAACAATAATTCAAAATATTTTAAAAAACAAAATAGCAAGATTTTTAATGGTGTCTTCCCGTTCTGCCTAAAGCCCTCCAGTACTTTGTAGAAAATGTTTTAAATTATATTATCCTTAGGCAGAACAGCAATTCCCGTTCTGTCTAATCCTTTTAGACGAGAAATTCTGTCCAGGGAGGGATTTCCTCAAGAGAATTTTTCTTTAGTAGTTGTAACAGATTCTGTAAGAAGAATAACTATTTGTTTAAGTTTTATCATACATTTTAGACGCTATTCTACTAGTTGTTCTCGGAAAAATGACTAGATACAGTTCTCTTGTAAACAGTGTTATTCACGACTATTTAAGTAAAAATGTATGTGATTAAAAAAAAAAAAACTAGCTACAGAAAAATGGAAAATTGATGACTCAGTTGCAAGAAAGCCGTTTGATATTGTAGTTGAAGCAGAGATAAAAACAAACTTACTTCGCTCTAATATCAAGTCATTTCACAACAAAATTTCATTCAGTTTTCCAGTAATTTACCTCCTACATGCTAAGGCTCGCAGTCAGGGCTGACTTTAGGATATTAATTTTGGGTATGGATATATATGCGCTCCTTCGTGTATGGATATATATGCACATTTGATTGATTAATGACAGTAGCAAATTACTTTAACAGCAGTGGTTGATGCTCTTTATTAAATAATTATTTACCATTAATATAATGAGTGAAAAATATATTTGCACTTTATTGTGCCTTTTAGTGTTTATATATTTTTCAAAATTTTTGGGTAGACCCGTACCTATCCGGCCTACCTGCTAAAACGACCACTGGTTGCAGTGCGTAAAAGGTGCCACAGTTCCCATCCTCAAGATGTTTGGCCATATATTAAGCAAAGAATGCCAAATGATGCGTAAGTCGGCCCTTATCCCCGGTTATCTGACTTTTTGGTTTGATTGATACTACAAAAAACATACAAGAATTTCAATATATATTGATATTTTGTATTGCTGCTATTTACATTGACAATATAAATATGAAAATAAAAGTAGGGTAAGCGGGGGCAAAAAGTCGCAGTTTGGTGTTTGAATTGCACTGGAGCAGAAAGATATAACGGCAGAATAATGAATTTCGCACAGAAATATAAGTGAACATTCGTCCGTATTTTGAAGGTGCTAGAAAGCCAACCAATTTATTACTTAATACGATACAGCAATTTAAAAAATGATGCACAATTTCGGACGTTCACCCCAGTATAGGGGGCAAAAGTCCTATCGCAATGGGGCAAGAGTCCGCTGAAATGCACGAAGTAGGAAATCGATATACAGGCATTTTTGCTGAATTATTTTACTTTCTACAAGAATCTTAAGATAAACAAAGAGCATACAAAGCATGAAGTGATTCTTTGTATTAAAAAAAGGGTAGACTAAGCAAAAAGATAAGTTTAACTCACTTGAGAAAAACTCAATAAACATACAAAGTATGGAGTTATTCCCGTATTGATAAACTACAGGGTGGTCCATAAGTCTTTGTACAGTGAATTATTTTGGAAACACACATGAGTAAAGCAAATCTGACTAGTGGAGGTCGGACTTTGGTAAAGGAACTACCGATTGATGTGAATGGCGGCCATCTTGAATCCATTTTTTTAAATAGGAAGGAGGGCATATGACACATCGATTAACACTGTTTGTTACAGGGGAATGCAGTCCCGCAAACAGAAATGTGTTATAATGTACCGTTCCAAAGTTATGACGCCCCAGAGTCCCACCTATAGGATGTGCTCCACATGTTTCTCGTCCATTGCAGCACACAACGGAGTCTCTTGATCCAGTCCTCCTGAACCCTAACAACACAGTGGGGGTGATGCTATCACAGGCGTACTGAATACGTCCCTGTAGGTGTGAAACATCCCGAATCTTCTCCTGATACAGCAGGTGTTTTAAGTGTTCCCATAAAAAAATCCAAGAGAGTGAGGTCCGGCGACCGGGCTGGCCAAACCACCTGAGCCTCGACGACTGATCCAACGTCCAGGGAAATGCAGATCCAAGCATCGCCGCACAGACAGAGCATAGTGCGGTGGGGCACCATCTTGCTGAAAATATCGCGGCAAGTTGGCATCAGGGCGGAGAAGCAACGGAAACACCAACTCCTGTAACATGTCCAAATATCGGACACCATTTAGGGTACCAGGAATGAATAAGGGTCCTATGATCGACGTGTGCCATATGCCACAGCACACCATGATATGAGCAGGGTAACCCTCTTGCAAGGACTGATCGCATGTGAGTTTGCATCTGGCCAATATCACCTGTTCTGGCGATTCACCTCCCCATCCAAATAAAAGTTTGCCTCATCTGTGAGGAGAATGCTGGCTGGGAAATGCGGATCTCGGTCATATTGTAACAAAGACAAATTCGCGAATTCCATGCGCCAGTTTGGATCATCCTCTGAAAAGTTGTGGACAAGCTACAGCTTGAATGGATGCCACTTGTTCGTATGGAGAATCCTCATCACGGAAGCACGTGGTACGCCTGTTATCGCCCTGTGCTGCGCTTCGGACTTCTCAAACTCGCAGCAAGCACCATTCTGGATGGTTCCTCATCTGTCGCGGTTTGTGAGGGACCGGACCATGATATATCGGAAACATTACCAGTTACACTGAATTTCCTAATGAGGTAGCTAACGGTGTTGTTGCTTATTGCAGATCTTTCGGGGTGGCGCGTGTTGAAGTCCTGGGCAATCACAGGACCTTTTCTTTCCCCAGACATTAGGATGATCTCAATTCTTTCCTATTTCGTCAGTGCCCTCTCGATCTGCCTGCAACGAAAAGAAAAACTGTCAAATTTGGGGCATTACGTCTTTCTTTCAGCGTTAGTGCCATGTCCTTCTCCCTCCAAGGAAACAGCAAACCGTCCACTTTGGGGAGTCATAACTTTGGAACGGGAAATGAAAACGCATTTCTGCTTGCGGGACTGCATTCACCTGCAGAAAAAACAGTGTTAGTTGATGTGTTACATGCTTACTTTCCCAATATTTAAAAAGAATATCCAGGATCCAAGATGGCTGCCATTCTCCACGCATGCATCAATCGGTAGCTCCTTTACCCAAGTCTGCCCTCCGCTAGTCAGATTTGCTTTAATCATGTTTTTCTTTTTTTCAAAACAATCCACTTTTTTTCAAAATAATAATACTAAAACTTACGGACCACCCTGTAGAAAAAAAATATGCAAAGATTCGTTGTTGACAAGAATCAGAAAATAAACTACCACCACTCCCAGAAAAATAAAGCACGTGTATTGTAAGTTCATAGCCAACCATAGCACATTCGTCTAACCAAAGCGACAACACATTTTTTTCTTTTCTTTTCTTGACCTTCCGAAAAAGATGTGGTATCTGTTTAAATTTAAACCATATTTTTTCGTAGTATTTCTAATAGCAAGGGACAAATATCTCTCAACACCGGTGAACCAAATAACACCAAGAGCACTTTTCACACCTCAACAGATGGATTCAGCAATACAAACGGGTATGTGTTAGCACTACTGACTGTTAATCCTAGGCTCTGTTTACACCGCTGAAATATGAATAGTGCCCTTGGTGCCATCGGTACACTAATAAGTGTTGAGCGTGGCTTGCCCAAATTCAAAGATCAACCTCCATACAGGCCTACATAACTTTAGTTAAGCTAAAGAAAGCCTACGTAGCAAACGAATTTAAATAGATCTACTGTTAGAAACTGGAATTTAAATTTAAGAATAAAATTATTTACAAATTTGAAAACTGGGTGAAAAGTCCGCATTCGGACACAAATTACTATTTTCTCAAGAAATGTAAACGAATTGTCCATTCAATTCATATTGGCAAATATATTATTATTATTATTATTATTATTATTATTATTATTATTATTATTATTATTATTATTATTATTATTATTATTGTGTATGTGACTGAAGGTCACTTAGAAAATCAAATTGAGAAGATTCGTTATATTATATAAGATTCTGATATTTCCGTTTCAATTCTAACATTCCTGTTATCTTCTATCACATTTCTAATAACTTAATTTATTTTGAATTTATGTCCTTATTAGTTTCCCTTTAATTTCAAACCACCTTCTGTTTTAACTCTTTTCTGCTCAATTTTGTTAACACTCCCTATTTGGTTTCTCGTTTCAACACTTATTTTTTTCACTCTTTTCCACCCTAGACGTTACCATCTTCCAAGATAGTACTATTGCTTCGTAGGCTGCAAAGAAAAAGTATATTGCACAGAAACATATAAACAAAAAAAAAATGTATAATGTTGTCGGTAGTAAATGACTGAAAGCCAGACATTATGTTTTAGGGATTTACAGACGATTTTTTGTACATGTGCCTATGGTGTGAAACATTTTTTTCTTTTGTTTTATTGTCTTTCTTTCGTTTTTCTTTCTTTCTTTTTTTTCTTTTCTTATTTTTCAAACATAACAAGAGACGAGGAAATTGATGGTACATAATGAGGAAATTCATTATGTGTATCAGTCATCAAAAGTGACGTACTGCACTTCAGCTGAGGCATCCAAGGTGAGAATGACGATACATCGCTTGCATGGAATTTATGCCACTTTGATACTTATGAGTCGACATAGTTGAAAATATAAATCAATACGTGAATCAAGACAATTTCTGAAAGAAACTATTATTGAAAGACTGTTGTTTATCAGTTTTTCCTACGACAAAATGGAATAAAGTGTGATATTAGTAATGAAAAAGATATTGAGTTCGAAATGTAACGAATTTACATTTTTCATAGCCATTGAATACCGTAAAAGTATGAATCTGATTCATATATGCATAACAGCACAGTCAACACTTATTCAAACAAGTAATGAGATTGTATGGTTAAGGCATGGAGAGAGGTGGATAATAGAATAAAATATAATATTGAATGTTGCTTAATAATATCTTTACAGTTTCAGCAAAGTGTCTTTACCTTCAACAGACACGTTATAAATTACAGTCTCTATGACTACAGTTTATATATATGTATATATGAGAAAATGAGAGAAGACCATATCAAGGAACCTGATATATATATATATATATATATATATATATATATATATATATATATATATATATATATATATATATATATATATATATATATATATATAAGCTGTAGTCTTAGAGATTGTATTTTATAATGTGTCTGAAGAAGGCAAAATACTATATTGAAACTGCAACAATATTATTTATTTAACAGTATATGTTTCGGCCAGAATTTGGCTTTTATTTTATACAAGAAATTCCAAAGCAAGAATAGTATTCAGTTCGAATATTATTATACCTTGGATTCGAAGTAAGTAAGCCATATACCATCAAGATATATATCTTTAAGAGTTTTGTTTATAAAAATGGTCTACTTATACAAATTTCTTTGATTAGCTCTACACAGGTTTAGAGATACATCATATATTAGTTTTATTCAGAAAGTATCCGAATTCTATTCATTAAAAATATATATATATATTTATATATCACAATCATACTTCAATTTCCTTCAAAGTATTCCACTTGGTTTGCCACACACTTCTCATAATGTTTTTTTTTTTTTCACTGTTGGAAGCAGCGCTAGAATGTCTCTTTTGGATTTGCTTTCAAATAGTCTGTCGCACTCTGAATTATGTACTTTCTATATTTAAATTTGGTTCCTTTTAAGGACATTTTCAGTTTGGAAAAATAACAAATATCACATTGAGATATGTCGTTAGAGTAGGAAGCCTGATGAGCACATATATGCTGTGTTTGTCCACGAAAATTTCCTCCTACACCTCTCTTTTATCTGTATGGCGCTCATTGCTTTCTTTCCGAAGACCTGTAAATCTTGCAGATCGTTACCACTTGGGATTCTCTAATCTTGTCTCAAAATTTAATGAAGTATCATCGTTCAAGGTTTCAGTCATTTTGTCGAAAACGAACATCCGACGCCTTTAAATTACATATCTTCACTCCTCCCCTTAAGACAGCCACTGACTCTTCTGCAGGGTGAAAAAAAAAAACAAGATTGTCATTAACATCAACTGCATACATATATGTATCGAATCACTCTTCCCCAACAACTTTTGTTTGCGTAAAAAAAAATAGGTCCGATATTGTTGAGAATACCTCATATTCTCCCATCTCTCTCTCTCTCTCTTGTCTACTGGGGGACTTTAATGAGCGTATAAGAAAAAAAATTAAGGGTTACTACATTTGCTGCTAAAAGGACAACATTTCTTGGCTGCTGGATACTAACTGAAGCACATTGCCATTATGCTGTCAAATGCGAGTTATTTTACATTACGTGCAAACTGAGAATTTGTCACATTTAAATGAGTAAATTTTCCACGTTAACAATTATGGCGAGATTATTATATAGTGTGTGCATGTGTGTGTATGTATGTATTAAAACCATTCGCCATCCGCCTTCTCTGTATTAAAACGCAACAAATGAAACCTGCTTTTATTATATTAGAAGAAAGATAGAAAGGGAACTGCCCTTGTCTTTGTATCTCATTTCCAAGTTGAATTCTTGACTAACAAGAAATAATAATAATAATAATAATAATAATAATAATAATAATAATAATAATAATAATAATAATAATAATAATAATAATAATATCAATTATTATTATTATTATTATTATTATTATTATTATTATTATTATTATTATTATTATTATTATTTTATTACATAGTAGTAGATGCTTATGCATTTATACATGAACCTAGATGAACATAATAAAAGTTCAGGAAATTTATGGGGAAGGACAGGGAACGAGAAAGACCCGAAGTGTTACTTATCAGAGTGAAATAAATAAAATCACCAACTGGGAAACGGATATTTTTTTTTTCAGAAATGAATACTATCTGCAAATAAACGTGCTGGATAGATTTTCTTTTGTTACTCTTAAGGCACCTTGGTGCGATATGTTTGCTCTCAATGTACACTCATGTCCAAAATTATTGTCGCATGTCTATAAATATGTTGTTACAGGAATATAATTTGATAACGAATTCACCCGTCATTTCTTATAATGTTAGTATGTTTATAATCGGCAAAGACATGTATGTGGCAAATTTCATGTCAAAAGAGCAGTAAATAAGAAGAATAAAACGAAAATAAAACTTCCTTGTCCATTTAGCAACGGTGTTTTTTTTTACTCACTCTAATTTTCATATTTATAATTATTTTACTACGAAATTTACCACAAATATACATTCTCTGATTATACACATAATATGAGTATTAAAAGTACCCTGCAAAATAATTATCAAATTATATTCTTACAAGAAGACAGTGTAGATATGCGACTATCATTTTCGACATTAGTGTACTTACCCTCAAAGAAGATTTGCATGAAAGTATAATGGACAGTTTCATGAAGAACATTGATTACAATTAGGATTATGTTTGTAGGTTTTAGGCATCTATGGCCAAATTATGAGGGATAACGTCTCTTGGTGATCACGTGACCTTGAGATTGGAGGGAAAGATAGGAACAGGAAGGAAAGGAAGCTGCCTAGGATTCCTATGTTAGGTATTTAACCAACTCCCGCAATAATATATGAAAACTCTATGAGAGGATGTCTATGCAAAGATAGGAAGTGATGAATGATTCAAACCGATTATAGGCAACAAAAATCTTCATAACGAAAGTAATGACAACGGCGAACTTTGCTGATAGTCATTTTTGTAAAGAACACAGCATTACCACGTTGCGATATCCATAAATATATTTCGACTTCACCAGATGAAAAAAAAATATAATCAACTTAATCTAACTTTTGTAGATAGAACAGTAGTCTAAGTAAATTGATATTTTGTCGTTTAGAAGAGCTGATACTGATCACTTCGTGGTAGTAGCTGTAATATTTTGGTTGCAAGTATTTATGTGTTAACAAGTAGCATTTCTGTTCTCGGCATGGGTTCTATTTCTTTCTCGGGGTATTAGGTTTCATCAACCAACACTACCAATAATAAGCAATAGGACAACAACTCAGACTTGATTCAACCTTAGTTACACACCGCTAAACATTACGCCTAACTTGGATTTATTATGTTGCCACACACACACACACACACACACACACACATATATATATATATATATATATATATATATATATATATATATATATATATATATTAAACTGATACTCACACATGAAGTAAATCTATCCCTTAATATACCACTATGTATATACATTTATCTATAGATCACTTACTAATTGGCTACTACACAATCATCATAATTAGCGATTCCGAAATTAGGCTCTTTACATCAACTGCTAAAGCATCAGTTTCAATCGGAATTCGATACTCAGTTTTATAAACAAACAATAAATTATAATTCTCTTTTTTTTCAACTATGTTAAAAGGTATATCGCGCTCCCCGTTACATATGCTTCTAATTCCTTACAGTAGCGACTATAAGAGAGAGGTTATAATTAAGAAAAGGAAATAATCAACATCTACCAATCGGGAGATTTCACTTAAAGAAATAAGAGAGCCATAGAGAGGCAAATACCAGAGTGACGTACCAAAAAGTTTCCTGATTTTAGAAGGTTTGGAATGCACTGATATTGAGAAAGGAGCATAATTGCGTTAAAATTAACAATAATAAAATTTCAGCTAAAAATGAATATGTAAAGGTATCAATGAATTTAAGAGAAGCTATCAATCTCAAGCGTAGGAAGCGGACAGGAGAATTATCACAGATACAGATAGTATTTTAAATGGGTGGAAAGATTTCTTTGACAATTTCCTAAACACGGAGCCAAAAAATAATGTTCGTGGAGAAAGTGAATTGAATACAACAGAACAGTGTTATACACAAACAAGCTCGAAAGAAATAGAAATATTTATAAATATTAAGAAAACAAAAAATAATTTTAGTTGGAGAGCAAACCTTATCTGATGAAGTACACAAACTAATTTCTCTCATCTGAAATATAGAGAAATTAATACAAAAGTGGTTATACTCGATCATTTCCCTAATTCAGAAGGCATCTAACAAAAGTAATTGTAATAATGATTGAAACATATAGCTTCTACCAAATTATAAAATTGAACTTCCCGACAGATCTCTTGAACCGAATATCTCTTGAATCGCCCAATAGATCTCGATCAAATTTTCAACGTAGATGCGGTTCTGGCTTGGGAGTGTTTTAGCTATTTACTTTGACGGTAGAACTTAGGAAAGGGGGAGGAGGGGACATAAAAATAAATGAAACTCAACAACTCTTGAGCCAGCAGACCTATCTTGATCAAAGTTTCAACATATATAAGGTTCAGGCCTGGAATGTTTTCATCATTTCACCTTCACGGTACAACCTAGGAGCGGGAGACGGGGGAGATACATGTAAAAAGGATAAAAATAAAAGTGACTATCTTTGTGACTTCATCACGCTTTAACCATTTGACCGATCTTAATCAGATTTTCAATATGGATCGTGTTCTGGCCTGGAGTGTTTTTTTATCATATCACTTTAACTGTAGAACTCAGGGAGGGAGAGAGGAGTGGTTAACTCTATGAAAATAAAGGAAAGTTAATAATTCTTGAGCTACCAGACCTATCTTGATCAAACTTTAATCATAGATAAGGTTCGGGCCTGGGATGTTTTCGTTATTTCACTTTTACGGTGCAACCTAGGGTGGGGGGAGAGGAAGGAGAAATACATATGTAAAAAAAATAAAAACAAAAGCGACCGTTTTTGTGACCTCATCACGATTAAACCACCCCGCGGATCTTTAAAAAAAATCAATATGGATGAAGTTCGGACCTGAGGTGGTTTTTACCATATCACTTTCACGATAGACCTTTGGGGAGGGGGTGGCGAAGGGACAGATATATAAAAATATATAAAACCTAATAACCCTTGAACCACCCAACCGATCTCAATCAAATTTTCAACATACATGAGCTTAGGAGCAGGGATTACTTTACACTATTCACTTTGACGATGCAACGTAGGGGCGGGGGAGGGAGAGAAATTTCAAAATGATGATAAATGACCAATATTAGTGTTAAATCCATAGTTTTTGGGGTCGATGAGACAAATAGTGGCACTTCTGATGCTGTTTCAATCCAAGTCCGGGTTTGATAATTGGGAAGATGGAGGGTACAACGTATGGGAGGGGGATGAACATTTAAAAATGATCGAAAATGACTAAATTGATGTCTAATCCATTGTTTTAGGAGTAGCTGAGGTTAACAGCGACGATTCTGATGCCGTGTGCCGCAGCACAGTGGTAGGAGAGGGGGAGAAATATATATATATATATATATATATATATATATATAAATGATTGAAAATGGCCACTATCAGTGTCGAATTTATAGTTTTCTGGGTCACTTAGATAAACAGTGATGTTTTCGACCCCGTTGAAATTCAAATTCAAACCCGCAATTAGGGGGAGGGGAGGAAGAGATATTTAAAAACGAAAATTACCGTTATTAGTGCTGGATCCAATTTTTGGGGGGTCGCTGAGATGAACGGTGACACTTCCGATGCCATGGCCCGCAACATGGTCAAAACTGACCGATATATATATATATGGTCAAAACTGACCGATATTAGTGTTGAATCTATAGTTTTTGCGGATGACGAGGGGTGACATATATTAAAATGATCGAAAATTAGCAATAGCAATGTACATTTAAATTATTTATTTCAACCCAGCGAAGCGGGTAATATATGACAGTATCCTATAAAATCATGCCAAATAATATGTTAGTAAAATTGACTCCATAGATGAAATTCTTGGAGATTATCAACGCAGACTTAGGGAAAATTGATTAATTATCAACCAGATATTTTCCATTCCCGAAACACTAGAAAGAATGGAAATACGACCCCCTCTGTACGCCAATTGTTATTTCTTGATTTCAGAAAGGCCTACGACTCGGATAGAACAAATTATAGACGAAATTCAAAGTAAAGTCCGAGTACGGAAATACTCGTCGACGAGCTTTCACGTCGAGAATGGTCTGGAACAAGATGACAAGTTGTCATCATTATTATTCCAGTATAAGCTAACGACAAAAATTATAGATATATACTAAGGCCAAGAACTGAATAATCTCCAGTTTATGGCTTACGATGACGATGTTAATGTGATCTAGAAGAGAAAGCAAAGTTTTAATTGAAAGCTTACAGAGATATGGGTTTAGAAATAAAGGTAGAGAAAGCTAAACATATGGAAGTTTGCTACGACTGTAATAATGCATATTATAAATAAGTTAAAATATCAAATAATACGTTCGACAAAGTGGATAGTTTCAAATTTCTAGGATCAATATTAACAAGTCTATCCATTAACAAATTACATGCAGACTAAAAGAAGGAAATTCGTGTTATTATTCACCTCAAACACATCTTTGCAAATTCAGTCTTACAATTTGAAGCTTAAAATGTATAGAACGATAATCATTTCTGTTCTGCCGTATGGTTACGAAATGCAGTTGCTTCCTTTGAAGGTGGAACGCAGACTGAAAAATTTGAAAACAAAATCCTGACAATATTATTGAAGGCCCAAGGAGTATGAGAATGGGGATGGTAGAAACTTTATCGAAAGGAATTGCATGTCTTATATGACTCATTAATATTATTTGGTTTAATAAGTTTAGGGAGTTCAGATGGGGAAGTCCTGCAGATGTAATGGAATAAAGTAGGGACGCTTTCACAATTTTAACTGGAAACCTGATCGAAAAGAGATCATTATGAAAACCTAGACCTAGATAGGAGGATAATATTAAGATGGATCTCGTAGAAAATGGAATACACAATAGATATTCGATTATGTTGTCTATGGAGAACAATCAACGAAGAGCTGTTCTGAACGTGATATTGAACCTACGGTTTCTATAACACATAGGGTTAGTTGGGTTATTTTATATGTTCTTATTAAATTATTAAATTTGTATTTTCTGTTTATCTCCTTGGGTCGAAAAGTTCAATCTATTTTTCCCCGCTGTTCTACTTGAAATTTCACATGTATGACTGTCTCTGATGGGAATACAACATTTAATCAAATCTATGTTTAATTTGACTAAGGTTAATAAATATACAATGTAACTGTATTTCTTTCAGAATTCATTGAGACAGAAACTTAGAATATGCTAGGAATGATTACTATGAAAATAATCCCAGTATAGAATTCAGTATGCCTATATTGTGTGGCAAAACCATATGTCTTGTTATTTTGGGCCAGCGACAAATTAATGTCAATATAAAACACTTAATAAATATTTCATTAATATTTTAAAATATTCTTCCAATTTGAAATTTGATATTGATTATTAAATGCTTTCATAACAGACTAAACTCTTACTCACGCTTCAGAGAATGAATCCATTTCTAGAAAGCTTTTGTTATACACAAATTAAGTTGTTACGAACACGGCATATTAGTTTTGTTATTATTTTTCTGCTATTAACATTTTAATAGGAAAATGTTAATATTGTTAAGTTTGTTAACTAGGTATGATTCATATATAACCTTCAAATTTCCCGAAAGTAACACAGAATATATTTATTAATTCTATGCGTTAATCACATAGGTAAGCATGATCATTTAAAATCTTTGTGAAAAACCCAATACGTAATGTGCTCTACATATTCTTTGAGGCCCTACTTCAGTTCCTCCAAGATTAACTCCGCTTTTCTTCTCTGAGAGTAAATCTCCTGGCACAAGTTCAAAATGAGAGTGAACAATAGCGAACATTTTTCTCTCAAGTTTATTGGGAAAACTTTTTATGTAGCAATGTAGCTAGTTTCCAGTAACAAAACAAATTTGGCACAAATTCTGCATTTTCGTTCCTTTTGTATTCAATCCAAATATTTCTAGTGCTTTTGGTGCAGAGTACAGATACTGTACTATTAATTACTCACTATTTAATAGATATAAATTTGTTGAGAATATTAATTAATGATTTTTTTTTATTTCTGTAAGTATTTATAATTATATTGATGCAGTACAAAGTTACGGACCCATTATTTATCCTAGCATAGAATACATGCACCGTATATGCATAGCCCAGACTGGTTTAGGTGTCCAAACTCGAAACCACTATTATGCATGATATTCAGCTCTGATACTTTCTGAAAAGAAATAAATACACGTGCTTGTTTCATTGCTGTCACTTACACCTTTGTTGTTTTGTCGGTTCTTAATATAAATAATTTCATTTATCTTGATATTTGTTAACAACATATTTATTACTATAGCTGCTCAGTCTTAGAATATTAACAGTGTGTAAACTTTACGCATAATCACCATAATTTAGCTGGTACTATACACCCTGCCACATTAGTGTTTATTATCCAGTATGCAGTGTTTCCACTGATCGGCTTCTTTTCGTTTGTGTGCTGTTGGTTGTTTGAAGTAGAAAATATAGCTTCTTCAAAACTTAGTGTGTTTGTTTTACGATGGAACAGATATACATAAAAATTTTAGTTTCATTAATTGGTAAGCGTTCATTTACAAATCTGAAAGGAAGCTAGCTATTGCGATGATAACGGTGAGCAGACAACACCGCACTCAGTCAGTTTCTGTAATAGTAGCACGATGATGTCATAAGCCCAGGCTAATATTAAAAACACTGACGGAGCATTCGGACTTGAATCATTAGCCAAGTATCAACATGCAACAAATGTCTTCATCATCATAGGTGTTCTGCCATTATTGGGAAGTCACTTGCTGCAACTTAAAAGTGTCCATTCTGCATGGTCTTCCGCTAACCTCTTCGTCTTCACGTACGACTTTTCTGTTTTGATATCGTCCATTAATTGTAGTCTGCTTCTCCCATTCCTTTTCTTTCCTGCCATCATACCCTCGAGCACATCCCTCAAAGTACATTTTCTTCTTAAGCAATTTTTCAACCAGTTTCTCTTCCTCTTCTTAATAATATCTAAAATTGTTAGTTTCTCCCCCACCATTTCTATCACAATTTCATGCATATTCCGCTCGACCCAGCTTATTATCTCCACTCTTCTCCACACACACATTTTGAAAGCTTTGTTGTCGACGGTAAATTCTTGGATTATTATTTTGTGATACAAGGAGCGAGGAAAATAAACTACTTTGCTATTATTAATTTCGAAAATTGTATATTCACTATTCACTTTTATTGTATATTTTATATGCCCTTTATTATATCTTATAGTTCCTTATGCTTGATGTTTGAGAAGTGAAATCAATTGCAATGCCCTTTTTAAGACACTGATTTAATTGTCTCAATCCAGAATATTTCCTTTGTTCTTTTCCGATCCTCGTAATGAGCTAAGATCTAAAAGGGAAAGAGAAGAAGAAGAGAAAAATAGAAATTAGGAAAAAACAAAAGCAAACAAAAACATTATATTGTATGGCTCTAAAGATGGAATAACTAACTAACTCTATGACCTATGGAACCCGGAGGTTCAATGCCGCGTTCACAAAAGCTCTCCACTGACTTCTATTCTTAGCCAATTGGATCCAGTTTCTACTTTGTATTCCTATCTCTGCGAGATCCATCTTAATATTGTCCTCCCATCTGCGCCTAGGTCTCCCTAATATTCGTTTTCCGATTGGCCTTCCAGTCAAGACTTTAAAAGCGGTTTTACTTTCTTTCGTTCTAGCTACATGACCTGCCCACCTAAGCCTCCCAGACTTGACGACCCTCACAATGTTAAGTAAACCGTATAAATTATGTAGTTCCTCGTTATGAAGTTTCCGTCATTCCCCATTCCCGTTCCTCTTGGGTCCGAATATTCGTCTAACGATCTTGTTCTCAAATATTTTCAGTCTATGTTCTTCCCTCAGAGTAAGCGACCATGTTTTGCAACCATACAGAACAACAGGCATGATTATCGTTTTGTATATTTTAAGTTTCAAATTTCTCGACAGAATTCGCGACGACAAGAGATTTTGAACCGAATAATAACACGAATTCCCTGCTTTTAGTCGACATTTAATTTCTTCGTGAATATGATTTTCATCTGTTAATATTGATCCTAGATATTTGAAATTATCCACTTTATCAAAAGTATTATTTAATATTTTAACGCACCCACAATTTGCCGTATTACGGTCCCGACGCAAAACGGAAAACTTGTAAATGGCGTATTTTCTTGTTTGTTCTTTTCTTTTTCGTAATGTTCTTTCCTTGTAATGCTCTTCAGTAATTTCTGGACTAGTTTGCATCGGAAATGAAATGAAATGAAATCTTTGAGTTTTACGTCCCACGGTTATGCCGGTTAGGCTAAAGGAGACGGTGATGGTGAGAGATGAATGAAATGGTGGAATGAAGAAAGTGGGAGGAAACGGGAGAACCCCGAGAAAACCCACGAGCACGGTGTTTGTCCACCACAAAGTTCACTTGGCGGGGGCTGGGATCGAACCCGGGACCCCAAGCACCAGAGGTGAACGCTCTGCCACTGAGCCACCGCGCCCCCCAAGTTTGCATCGGAATTACTTATTCAAATACAAGTGCTCATCGAAGTTGATATGTGTTGTTATTGAAATTGGTGGATCAACTATTTATTTATTTATTTATTTATTTATTTATAAATGAATTTATTTATTTATTTACAAATCCGGTGGTAGGTCTGTTTTACTTTTCAATAACTATCCAGATCCTTTTGTCACACCTCCCTTTTGATTTTAGTTGATGCTTCTATGGGCGTAACTTGTCTGCATTCGGATCTATTGATATTACTGTGCCCAGACAACGGAAATGTTTAACTTGTGTAGCGGATTCATGATGCTGCAATTCCTAGAAGGATTAAAGATTAGTATTAGTCCTATATCATAAAACTATCGATGAGATAATTGTGCAAAGAAGCAGAGGAAATTTCTGTATTCGATTCAATACAGAGGTATCGAATATTTTGTTTCCATGCAACATCATTAAGCTATCGAACAAATATTTGAACTTATAAGCAACAATCTATTGTCCAAAACTCGTGGAATAATGATGGCTATATTCAATACGTTGATTTAGCGGTATCCTGCTAAATTATTCTTATATAGAATATACCATGAAGTATACAAGTAATATTAAAATAATACTACAATAACTGTTATTAGTATTTGTTTTAATATAAATCAATATCATCATCCGCATTTCTTATGTTACATATCAATGTAATTTAATTATAAATAGAGCCTGTATATTTACCAGAAATTCTAACGAAGGATATAGGTTGTGTTATGTACTTACCACCTTCCCGCAACTTGGTATTTTGCGTCCTACCTTTCCACTCCACAACCTCGCTATACGCACTGACTTCTCTAGTGAGTATTCCAGAACTATCTTCACCTGCAACTGTTCTTCTGTGATAGGTGAAATATTTTATAGGGGGGATTTGGCTACGGACATATAATTTGAAGTACTCGCCAATTACCTCTATAAAAATTGTTGCGGAAGTACCGCAAGGATTCTGAAACATGGTTATTTGCACAGGGCACATACTAGTTTTTAAGTGAAGTCTGCACCCGACTACAGTAGTTCCCACAGTATTGGAGCTATATACCTTTAAAGTTTATTGTTCCATGTTCTCGGCAGCCTGTAACTCCGAAATGACGGATTTTTGGACCACGTTGTCGGTGTTTTGAAACGTACGTTTTGAAACATCGTACATACGTATACAGTCTTCCAATTTGAAATCGAGACTGATTCCTGTTTGTCTGTAGGTAACGACACTTTCCAACCGTTCAGTGATTAGAACAAGTGAGGGATATACCACCAATAATGGATGCAGACATTGTTGACTTTGAGCTATAATGCCACGTGTGGCGGTATTGAGTACTGTATGTGCAAGCGTTGTGAGTTCCGGTGTCAATTCAACTTGGAGTAAAAAGAAATCCAGCATCAAGTTTTGTACGTGTCTGGGAAAAATGCTACAGATATACACAACGTGTTATAGCAAGTATGTGGGGACAGTTGTTTATTCTATACGCGTATATTTAAATAAAATGAAATGAAATCTTTGACTTTTACGTCCCACGGTTACGCTGGTAAGGCTAAAGGAGACGGTGATTATGAGAAATGAATGAATGGTGGAATGAAAAAAGTGGGAGGAAACAGGAGAACCCCGAGAAAACCCACGAGCACGGTGTTTGTCCACACGGTGCGAGCTGGGATCGAACCAGGGACCCCAAGCACCGGAGGTGAACGCTCTACCACTGAGCCAGCGCGCCCCCTATATTTAAATAATAGTAGCATTTTGATAAAGAACGAAAGCCAATTAATGACAATGAGCGTTCGGCTAGAGTAAGAACCAATAGTACGGCTGAATTGACAGAAGTGAGAACAATTCGTACTGAAGACAGAAATATTACTCTTCAGATAGTTGTTGAAGAGTTAAAAGTGAACAAGGAAACGTTAGACGCAAAAGAAAATATGAGCTCCTTCGTGACTAGGCGGTTAGCGTACGCGCCTTTGGTGTGGGAGGCCCGGGCTCGATTTGGTTGGATTCCAAGTTAATAAGTAGGTCCACGTCCCATATAGCCTTGTTGCTGAAAAGGACGTTAAACTCAACTCAACAACAACAACAAGCAAAGAAGAACATGTGTAAGGTCCGTGTATCAGGGTGTTGGCAGTTAGGGTCTGCCTCATGGCCATGCCTTAGTCAGAAGGCATTGATTGCGAAGAAGTTTTTGGCCCAATAGGGAATTTATGTTTTCTCACAGGCTGTCTATTCACCGGACTTTACACGGTATGATTCTTTTTTTTTTAATTTTCTAAACTGGAAACCATATGAAACAATTCCTACTTTGATGGAGTATCAAAAATCAAGAATGCTAAGACAAGGGTTTTTGAACAGCATCACAAAAAACGAATTCTAACAATTCTTCCATGTGCTGATAGACAGTGTGCAATATTATATATGGAGGAAGGTCCTACCTTGATTAATCGAACGGAGATGACTATGTATGAATACTTGTTTATTTCTTACATTACCAGTTAATCTCAAATTTCTACACGAAAACGAAATGATGACCAAAAAAATGTTTTTAAATGGCTAATATCTTTGCTTGATTTTATTGCCTATTATTAGGTACCGTTTCTAATCCAATAACTATAATTACTGCAAAATAAATATTTTATACTGTATATGCAACATTAGTTGTCAGATGGAAGGATCAATTAGAACTCACACTCTAAATTTATTGTTATTATTATTAGATTTCCGTAAAATTATGTTTCTGTAAACAATTTCATGAACGAACTGAGATATCGTGAGTCCAGGTCTGGTTACACGGCAGTCGAATGTGTAGACTTGCTTGAAATGTCACACTCTTTGAACCCTGATGAAGATATATATATGTGTAAAATCAAATATGATGTGTATCCTAAAGCGTTATAAAGGATTAAATAAAAGAAACCAGCGAAAACATCCAGATGGGCTGACAATTCCCTGTAGAGAAACAAGAAACATACCAACATACATGCAGGTTAATAAATTATAGTGACCAGCGTGAAACCGAAACGCAAAACAATTATTCTTGAAAAGTATTGAATGGCATTTTCTAACAACTGGTGTTGTTAGTGTGATTCCATAGAGATGAATTTGTAATTGTTTGAAAACACAATCGAATTATTATTCACTAATTGCTGTTGGCAACGGTTGGAGAAAATCCAATTTATTTTACGTGTATTTTTTTCTTCATATCTGCAAAGGAAATACCCATTCGAGTGGATCGAAGCTTTTGGTCCATTGCTTCTTTTATGCATGTAGACGAAAATGCAATTTTTCTTACTTCATTTCTTGTATATAAAATGAGAACATTTTTTGTTTTTCCTAGTCATTATCTTTTACGGGAGATAAACATTTTCTGTCATATGTTTACGTACAGTTATTCTTCCTAATGGTAGAACATAAATTATTTTAACGCTAAAACATATCAGTTGCTCACCTATGAAGAAGCACATTTTATCAATGCCACTTGAGAAATTTTCAATGGTAATCTCTCATATTTTTTTTTTCAGTAAATTTTCAAATTAATTTTCCAACAAGACAAAAAAATCAGTGGTCACGCTACGTCATAATAGATATATAGCGTGCTTTCATTTTTTCTTAAATTTAAAAATAATCTTTCGCTTCCAGCATCACATGCATGAGATACTTATGCTCAACCAGGACAAAATTTGCACAGCAGGAGGCATAACACACTTCGTGCTTTGGAAATGGACCGTTATTTATTTGTAGCACAGTTGTGAGGTAACCAGTAAATATACATGTAGAAAAGTTTTCTAATAAAATGCTTACATACTCTTTTCTCCTTTACCATTATATATATTCGTTTATTCCATCCTATAATAATATTTGATAAATTTTACAAGGTTTATTGGTATTTTATTATTATTATTATTATTTTCGCATGTTGATTGTTTTTGCATTGCACAATTCTTCATTATTACATACAGTAATTACTTTTCTTCCGGTATTTCATTGAGGAAAAGTTGGATCATTCTGCAGAGTCGGTATATTGTTCATTTGTATACATAGGAATAAACAAACTAGGAATAATTTCTATAAGACCAATACTGACGTATTATAACTCCAAACCAAAACATGAAATGTAGAACTGCACTGTATTATATAGTCTCATTAGTGTCTCATATAGGTTGGAAAAGGACTGTAGTTTTATTATGACGCCCGTGACATTAAAAAAAAAAAAAAAAAAAAAAAACAATGTATGCACTGAGGTCGAGAAATCACGACGCATGGATGCGCAATACAAATACAGAATGTTAACCATTTTTGTCACATAAATACTAATGTTAATAGGTAAATGTGGAATGAAAATTCAAGTAAGGTGTAGTATCATTTCGTTACCAAGTGGAAAAAGTCCGTACTTTATATGTGTCTTCTTCTGGGTTTTATTTTAGGTTAACGTAATCACCTCAGATAAAACCACGAGAAGGATATTACTTGAAACGGTATATACCATTTCAAGTAGCCTCGGTGATAAAAAGGTGCGTTTAAATTCAATTAATTAATAATTGTATATATAAAAGTTGCCTTATTTTTGTGAGATTAAAATATTGTTACTGGTAATTATGTATACATCAAAACAAAACTACCTAGTTACTCTACTGTGGTGATCATGTTTAATCGTAGAAGCAAGAAAAGTATATAATTATCTCTAACATTGTATGTTTTTCTTTCATATTACTCCTGGAGAAAGTGGTATAAAATTGCATATCCGTGCGATTTTAATGGTACAATTGTGAGACATATTATTTTCTGTTGTGGTATACATTAGCAATGATAAATTTAGATGTTGTAAAGTAAAAAAAAATCCGCAAGCCAATATGGAGGCCATTCCAAAATGGCGGCTGAGCTATATATACAAGTGTTCGTATCTCGGCTATTTTTCATCCGATTTTGATAATCTTTCTTTTAAATTGCAAGTCTATATTGGGACAATATTTTTAGTTATTACACTTATTGCGCTTTCTGTAGTTTTTTTTTAGTTTTAAAAGTAAACGTTTATTTTTACCTCTAAAATTCCCTTTGTATTACCTGAGTTATTTTCCAACGTATCTTGGTAGCTCTATTTTTAAAATTGCATGCATATTTTAAAATACAGCGTGAGCACAGAAACAGTACCTGATTTTCAAGTGCCGTATAATTAACATTTAATTGAATATTTTCATGAAATTTTGAACAGAGCTCAGTAAACTCAAAAGTAATTTCCCATCTATCTTTTCAGAATCCTAGTTCTGACCAGGGCAGCTAGAGGGCAGTAAAATCGAAAATGGCATTCACCTCACAGCAACGAAGCTGGTGCGTTTTACAATTTGCAAAAACAAGCAGTTTTGTGAGAGTGCAGTGTGATTTCAAACGACAATTTAAAGCTGATCCACCCACACACAAATCCATTGTGAAGTGGCATAGAACGTTTATTGAGACGGGGTGCATTTGAGATCAAAGAAAAGGACATTCAGGGCTACGTCCAGTCTCCGAGAAAACTGTGGAGCGCGTAAGAGGAGCATTCGTACACAGCCCACAGAAGTCTACACTTAAAGCTAACAGGGAGTTGCAGATGCCACAAACAACAGTAAGCAAGATCTTATGCAAGCGTTTGCGGTGTTACCCGTACCGACTGCAGTTGGTTCAGAAGTTATACCCACAAGACAAGGTAAAGCGCCGTGAGTTCTGTGAGACTATGCAAAATTTCATGGAGGACGACGAAAACTTTCTGACGAAGATCATTTTCAGCGATGAGGCGACATTTCACTTAAGTGGAAAGGTGAATAGACATAATGTAAGGATATGGGGAACCCAGAATCCTCATGCAACTGTAAATGTGGAACATGACTCACTGAAAATCAATGTTTTTTATGCAGTATCAGAGCGTCGGGTGCACGATCCGTTCTTCTTTCAGGAACAAACAATTACAGGTGAAAGTTACTTAGCATTGCTACGTAACTGGTTGATTCTGCAACTTAGTAATGCAGAGATAGACGACTTTGTTCTACAACAAGATGGAGCGCCGCTACACTGGCATCGTGCTGTACGCAGGTTTCTAAACGAGAACCTCCCAAACCGATGGATAGGGCGCTCTGGAGTCAATGATCAAGTTCCTTGCAATTGGCCTCCAAGATCACCTGATCTCTTTTTTTGTGACTTCTTTCTGTGAGGATTTGTGAAGGACAAAGTGTATGCACCTCCACTACCCGCAACTTTGAACGATCTCCAAGAACGCATCCGTAATGCTGTCAACTCCATCACATCGGATGTGCTTCACAATGTGTGGTTGGAGCTAGATTACCGCCTCGATATTTCCCGCGTTACAGGTGACGCGCAAATCGAGTGTTTGTGATTTCAATTATTGATACAAAAACTTTTTGAGTTTATGTATCACTGTTCAAAATTTCAGCAAAATATTCCTTCGCATATTAAATTTACACTAATTTGAAACCTGGGACTGTTTCTGTGCTCACCCTGTATATTTATTGCCACTAGGCTATACATTTCACTTTAAATATAGTCTTTCCTTCGAATTGTAGACGGTACATAATGAACTTTTATAAAGCAATGATCCTTAATGTAATAAAGACAAAGAAATCCCATAAAAAATATACAACGTACAGCATGTTTTCATATTACAAAAGATATATTCATTCATTTTTACACTCCCTACGGAATCCACTTGCTTGCTACATAAATCAATATGGAGAATACGCTGTCCATATGCTACATACGCACTGCCCTTGGATGTTACATCATGCCGTTGCAGGATGTCGGACATCTAACAGTTTTCTGTATATCACATGCATATACTTATGTTACATTCCTCAGCTATATGTTATATATGTCCATTTGTATGTGAGATCCTGACCGCCTATATCGCCTATATTGTTACATCCGGAAAGCAGGTATAAATGGAACACTTATACGGAAAGTATTATAAAACGTGCGTTTTCAGTTACACGTTTACTGTACGTTAAGTCCAAAAACTACAGGAACTACGAGTGTAACCTACCTTTTAAAGTACGCCACCTACAATTTTTCCATGTGGGAGTAAAAATAACGTTTTTCCTTTTAAAACTGGGAAATCACTACATATAGCGCAATACGTGTAATAACTAAAAATATTGTTCCAATTTAGACTTTCATTAAAAAAAAAGAGATCAAAATCGGATGAAAAATAGGCGAGATACGAACATTTTATATATATATCTCAGCCGTCATTTTGAACTGGTCGCCATATTGATCTACGGATTTTTTTTTTCACTTGGCAACATCTAAATTTGTCATAACTCACGTACAACAATCAGAAATATCATGTCTCACAATTGTACCATCAAATTCTCACAGATGACCACTTGTTCCCACACTATATAGATTTTAGAACACAGAGAACAGAATGAAAAATAGAACAAGAACTGAAGGCTTATTTCTTTCAATATTTTCTCTAGCAGCAATTGTTCATAAAAAACTTACTTGTAAGAGAAAGAAACAAATTTCTTAAGTTATCAGAAGTCCATTATAGTTTCTGTGATAACGGAATAATTGATCATTTGTTTCCCAAAAATTGTATTCCGATCACACAAAAACAAATATTGTTCTTACAGTTAAAACGTTATATTTATACACAAGAGAAACGTATTAGCAATTACGTAATTAGAACTTTTGATCTAAGATTCATATAGTACAAAGAGGAAAATCCTAAATTTACTAACAGTTGATGATTTTTCTTTCTTATTTGTATTTCATTTTCTATAAATTTAATTTTGAAAAGAAAAACTAGCATGAGAAAGTACAACAATCCATCTTCACTTCTGGAATTGATTGCAAAATTGAAAATGTAAATTAAATAATTAATACAAGCCCGAATCGCTGTTAAACCTATAGTTTGAGAAAGTAAACATATGTCGAATATCAAAATGTTTTAATGAATAAATAAAAGGTTTTAAAGTGTAGATGAATTAAAATCAATTATTTGCTATATTTACCTAACACTTAATTTTTCTGTGCCAGACATGCAGAGCTGAAGTTAGAGATTTCGGCGCCCAGGGAGAATTAGAATTCGGCGCCCCTACACTCATTTCACTAAGCTTTTCTTTTTCTTTTTCTTTTCCTTGTTTTAACATTTTGTGTCAGTAGTATGTGGTATAACTTGAGTTACTTTTTAGCTTTAACTAATTTTGGAATTTTTAACTGAAACATACAGAAATTTGTGATCACTTCATTCTGTTTTCATATTTAAGAAAACGTGTTCAAAACTTTGGAAGTTTGTGATAAGTGTCGACCAGTAGCGAAAATAAATCCAACTTTGTCTAGAAATGATTTTTTAAAGTATATAATTAGTGTTTTACACCCAGTTTGTTGGGATTGAAATAAATGGCTACTTTATTAATTTTGGACACATTGGTACTGATCGAGTCTTAGGAAAACACAATCGTCTTCGACTTTGAGTTCTATTATTATCGGTGTGTGGTTTGAATTGATTATACTATAAGTGACCTCGGAAAAAGATCATAATCAAGGTATCCTAATTTGGGTTTTGGTTGATTTAAACATTTATAACTTAAATTAGATAACTTACTGACTTCATGAAATTATTTTTCAAAATATATTTTTTTCTTTATTTGCTTATGAACTTAGACGATCATCAAGCTCAGGTGTTGATTAGCTGAAGTCTTTAGCTAATGTGATGATCGATTCACAGTACAGTTATTTCATGATACTTAAGTGATTATTTGTCTCAATACAAAAGTGATTTATTAAATTATTTGAAAATTATATTGTTTTTTTTTTTAAGATTCATTGCCTAAGTTCATAGATCGTCGTGGTATGTCTCATTGACTGAAATACATGCCTTTACATATTCCTTTGCTATATTAAGTACTTATGAATGCCAACGCCTGTCTGAGTGATATATTCAGTAAACAAGTCTCTTTTGTATGGAGACAGGATATACCAGGCTGTTCCTCGTAATTTGTCAGCGTAGTGACCAAGATTCTAGTTATGTGACACTGTCTAGAATTATGACTTACGATCATTAGTATTGCTCTTTCACATTTTTATTTTTAGTTTCAAATTCTACTATCTGTTTAATTAAACTCAACTGTTTTACTTCTACGATGTAGATTTAAATGATTTTAAACAAAATATTAATTAAATAAAAAAATATTGCGAATTCATTTTTATAGTCCTAAAGTTCCTCATGTTGGTTAAGGGTAGCTGAGACTGGTATGTAAGCTTCCTTTTCAGAAAAAAATACTATGGTCTGAAACTGGAAGAAAGTTTACTTTGCGATAGACTGGGACCTAACAACTATCAGAATGACGTTTCCGTAACACTCTGTGCTTTGTAAGCCAGAGTTTCATACTTTAGGACTTTTGACGTTAGCTACTCCTCCATAACACTGAACATCGTCACATAGTAACAGTCCATCGTCAAAAATGGTGAATTAATGGACGGGAGAGCAGGGTCGTAACTTGTGAGGGGCAGGAGGGGCAACTGCTCATCCCAAGGAAGCTCCCTGACGTTCGAAGGCGGGTCAACTTTAACAAAATATTTTCTTACTCCATATGCGATACAAACATGAAATTAGAAATGAAGCATGAAACAAGTTCACTACATTACATAAACAAAACAGCAAACAAAAGGTAAATAAACAAATATGAGTCTTTGGAAAATTTCAGTAAAAAAAAGTCTACTATTAGGGGCCCTAGAAATAATATTTATTCGTATGGGTTTTAGATTTCCCATGCATGGAACGGAAACAGGGGCGTAACTAACCCGGAGACCTTGCCATGCGGGAGGGCCCACAGGCCCCGAGGGTCCCACTAAAAGTAAGTGAAAGATGAAAAGAAGGGACCTAATTTTGAATTTTGCAACTTTTCTAGAGGGCCCAAATATTAATGCTTTCTCCCCCAGAAAGAAATCAAAGTTACGTCGGTGCGGTAGAGCCTACGGGAGGAATTCGACACAAGACAACAACTTATTACACCCATGAGCAGATCTATTTTTTCAATGGTACTTTTGATGACACTAAAATAAGCACTCTCTTGTTTCAATATACCATTTTAGTAAGAAGCTCCCAAAAAATTATGTTTGGGACATTCAATGTCAAATCAACAAGTCATCCCAGAGTTTTGTAAAAATCGGTGCACAGCTTTATTACAGTTGGAAATGAAAAAAAAATCCCAAATATTATCCCTCTCCTCCTGAAAGTGTCCCAATACAGGGTGTTCAGAAATTCCAAAAAAAGGCAGTTTTTCAGTTAGAGTGATTATAAAAATTTATCATATAAAATGGTAAATATGTGCACTTCAGACGTGGAACAAATACTATTGAAAAACTTAAAGATTGCTGTACAAGTTCTACTAAATTGAAAAAAAAAAGTCTGTACAATAAAAAATAATACTTGAAAAGTTCAAAGTAAAATTTGAATTTTGAATTTCACACTGAAATGTTACTGTGAATTTGTTGAAAATTGTCCAGAATGTAGTTCCATATGTGTGCTATAACAACGCAAAGTTGAATTTTGGGCACTCAATGGGATTTGATTCAAAATTCAACATAAGCAAAATATTACAAGATATCGACCATGTGAATAACTGGGTTCAGATCGATAACCATTTGCCTGTAGCTATTTACCTGCAACATCAAAGAATTATATTAAACATCATTTGTTTCTTGATATATTTATTTGGATTTACACAATTATTCCTCTTTCGAGTTATTTTAACAGGTAATACGTTTCCGAAAAGTACTCAATACAGGTAATTATTATTGTTAGTTAGTATGGATGTTTCTAAATTTATATTGGCAACATTGATACATGTTATTTTCATTCCTTTGTTTCAGAATCGTTGTTACAAACATGTGGAAGTGCATCATTGAAATAAGAAAAACAATATTAACTAATTGTTTGTGCTGAAAGTGTGTGAAGTGATTGTGAACAGTGGTATAGTGTTTCATAACACATTGGATACAAATATTGTGAAACGAATGAAAATATATCCCTCCCTTTCATAATAAGTTCTTTCTCCTGCTTCAATGATGCACTTCCACATGTTTGTAACAGCAATTCTGAAACAAAGGAATCAAAATAGTATGTATCTATGTATATATTTAGAAACATCCATACTAACTTATAAAAATAATGACGTGTATTGAGTACTGTTCGGAAACGTAATACCTGTTAAAATAACTCGAAAGGTGAATAATTGTATAAATCCAATGAATATATCAAGAAACAAATGAAGTTTAATATAATTCCTTTGATGTTGCAGGTAAATAGTTATAGGCAAAGGTTTTAGATTTGAACCCAGCTATTCGACAAAGTATCCCTACCGAGAATCGAACCCGGGACCGCTCGCACCGAAGGTCAGAGTGTTAGCGACTACGGTACTCGGGGCAGTCACTGATAAAGTAAAATCCTTTATTGTGTATAATATATGAAATGTTTATTTTGTCAATAATTGTCCACGACTCTACATCTTTTCCTCACGTGAAAGTCTATAGTAATCTCTCTCCCTGTCTCTCTCTCTCCATATATATATATATATATATATATATATATATATATATATATATATATATTGCAATAATATAAGAAATCAGACTTCTAAGTCGGGTGAATTTGTTAATCACTACTTTAGTATCCACATGGTAGAAGAAAACTGTAATCCCCCAAAATAAGTGATTCATGCTGAATAAATATAAAAGCAACCTTCCACAAACTGTTGCACTTGAATCATGATTCTTATTAACTTGAACATATGCTCTGTGCTACTGACAGTTCTTGTGTTAACTTCTTTGCAGGCAGAAAGCATTTGAGAAGGTTACATTTAACATCCATTCTACACTGCTTCTTAATGGCCCGTCAGCCCGAGGTGCTAAAATCTTCCATTGTTGTGTTGACTTAATAAGAAAAACATATCATCTGTACGATCAAATATTCATCTCGTGAACATCTTCAATTCATAAGTGATTATTTCACGATCCTTCCATTAAGTCGTAAGAAGAAGCCACTCCAGAAATGAAAACGAAACTCATAAAATTCGAATGAAATTCAATGTGTGTCCATTTTGATTAGTAGAGAACACATTTCTCTTATGAGTCAACCTTGAGAAAGTTTTGGTTGAAATGTTTCCAAATATTAATATAATTGCCTTTATGAAACTTCTTAAATACATGTAATTGCAAGCCTGTGTTTAGAAACAAACTTTAAGCCTGACGTGCCTTCTTCCTACCATGTTTTACATATTTCTTCAATTGTACTCCTTTGTCATAGCTTACAGGATATTGGCGTTTCTTTGTTTCGAACAATAATAACGAAAGCGGGACATTCAATGTGAAATCAACCAACGAAATTGCAAAATCTGACCTGACCATCTGAGATTTTTGTAAAAGTTTGTGCAAAGCTTTATTACAGTGGGAGATGAAAAACTCACAAATATTATCTCTCTCCTCCTGAAAGTGTCCTCACATCCCCATACAGGATGATCAAAAATTAAAAAAAAAAACTGCACTTCTTTCGTTACGGTGATTATCAAAAATTGTCATAAAATGGTTAATATTCGCACTAAAGACATGAAACAAGCATCATTTGAAGGCTTAAAGTTTGCTCTACAAGTTGTATTATATTTTTAAAAAAATCTGTACAATAAAAAACAATACTTCAAAAATTAAAAATAAAATTTCAATTTCGCACTGAAATGTTCCTATGAATTTGTTCAAAATTGTCAAGAATTTAATTCCATATATGTGCTAAAACACCGCAAAGTTGAATTTTGGGCACTGAATGTGATTCGATTCAAAATTCAACATTAACCAAACATTTCAAGATAGTGATCATGTGAATAGCTTTTTCAGGGCAGTCATCCTGAATGATATTAGTCTGGGTTTTTCTCATTCGCATCGGACAAATGCCGGGATGATACTTAGCATAAAGATTCCAGGTCGCTTCCTTCCTTCTCCAATCCTTTCTTCCTTTCCTTTCCCCGGATTGGGTGCTAGCCGAGGGACATCATCATTCATACGTGACATGACCATAGATGCCGAAAGCCCAGAGATCTAAACCGTAAATCCTTTATCGATGACTGTACATACGACTATTTCTTACTTGTCTATTGTGTAAGTAGGATATATTCTGAGATAATGCATGGCCAAGCTCAAAGGATTTACTATGCATCGAGATGCCTTTATTACTCAAGAACAGAAAATAGCATAACTTCGTTGTTTTCATGAAACAAAATATTTTCAGTAAGTGGACTATTTGTGTACAACACGTGACAAGATACAATTTAACTTAATGTTTTGAAAAATAAGATTATAGCAGTACTAATTCATTGGAAAGCTGTAGATAGGAAAGATAACATTTTCTAAGCTGGTAATTGTTTGGTCTCACATATTTCTCATGTTAAATTATTAAAATAATGGACTTCTATATTAGAACTTTAAGATATAATCTTCTTAGTATAATAGCAGAAGATAAATTTTGTTTCATACATTTCAAAATCTTTCTATTATTTTATTATATATACAGTATATATTCGCAGAAACGTGGATGTATTGAATATTTTTTTTATTTTTAATTCCAGTTTGAGAAGTAATTATGGGGACATGAAAAGATTAAGTAAATTAGAGGGGATGGAAGCTCACGGACACAATTTTATTCACCATACTTTCATATTTTCATATCGAACCTCAGATCATTGTGCAGTTGATAATTAAGCGGTGTAATATTAAGCAAAATAACCCCTTCTTGTTAAGAAGCAATGAATTACAGGAACTTAAAATATTGCTGATTTGTTCGTACCGTAGATGTTGAGCAAATTGAAAACCAGCATAGGCGGCAGCTATAGAGGAGATGGAGTCTGGTATGAATAATAAATTAGGATGTTTGGTCCATAATTTAATTAGTTGTGTTTCCTACTTTCAATTCCCGCTACAGCTAACGTTCAAAGTCGCAAGAGGTAAAGGAACGGGATCTTGCAATCGCAAATACATCTTCTGAAAAAGCCTTTTGATCTCTCACCTACTTTTACTTTATTAGTTATTCCCTAAGGTTTAATCATATACCTCACAAAAAATCTTTCTTCTTCTCCTTAAATATAATAAATGTTGACCTACTCCAGAGGCAACAGAGGAAAACAGACTAAAGCTGAATTAGCAATAGTAACAGCAACTCATAAACTTATAAAAAGTTTTGAATGTAGTATTTGTCTTTCTAAATCTATCAATATTCATTTCCGGAATTCAAACTTGTATTCCGGTATGAAAATTTGTGTTTGAGGGTATCATGACATTAGTTAGGTTGAAAGATTTCTTTTAAAAAAATCAGAATTTATTCATACATACGTTGTCTTCTTTACCGTCCTGCCTTAAGGAAAGACCCGAGTAACGTTAAGGTAATTTTTCGTTACAGTGTTCAAAACAAGAGCACAAAAACAAAATTTGAAACACAGGCTGCCTAGTACCAGAGGAAAAATAACTGTCAAAATAAACGTATCCATGACATAGTTGATCGCATTTCTGCCTGAAATGTTTGAATTTAATAAAAGGAAACTTCTTTTAAGATGCTATTTAAATATTCTGTGCTCAAACTGATTGTCTTGCCTTTGTGTAAATAAACTTTTAAAAATATTTAGAAAATGATAGGGAAATATATAATATTATAGAAAAATGCTCCTAAATAGTACCATTTCAATATTACGAGGAAGGCAATTAGGTTTAGAGCGAATAGAATCATCATTAAGAAAAATGAGACAATTCAACAGTTACATTGGAATGATATATTGGATCAATATTCAAGATGTCTTTATCTTTTCTTCTTGGACATCTTAATCGCCTAATAGAAGCAGTGAAGGGGAAAATAAAATATGTTATACAGAAATTTGCCATTCGAATATGATTCATAGAGCTTAGTGTACAAGAATATATTTTTCATCCCAGTTTCAAACTACTTTTTATCTTATCTAATATCCTATATAATTTTGAGATACATTTATATATAATTCACAAGAATCAATTGCCCCCTTCGCTGGGTTAAATTAAGAAAAAATAGTAATATGTTCCGTTAATGAGTGACTTTTTTACTATTACTAAAGCTCTCTTAGATATCTATCATTTTCGATGATTTTTATATATCACCACCCTCCCTTCTTCATGTTGCAGAGCACAGCATCGGAAGTGTGATTGTTCATCTCAGAGAGCCCGAAAACTATGAATTCGACACAGATATTGGTCATTTCTATCATTATACATATATATATATATATATATATATATATATATATATATATATATCGCTCCCCAAGATGCGGAGCCGAATTTGGATTTAAACGGCATTAGAAGTGTCACTTTCGCCTCAGCAACCCATAAAACTATGGGTTCGACAGTTATATCAGTCATTTCCGACCAGTTTTACATGCCTCTCCCCTCCTCCACCTTTAAGGTACAACGTCAAAGTGATGTGACCAGAACGATCTCAGGTTTAAACTTCATCTAGGCTATAAATTTGATCGATATCGGTCCGGTGATTCAAGGGTTATTAACATTTTGTTATTTTTATTTATATTCCCCTACTTCCAATCCCCTAAACTTTTCCGTAAAAGTGAAATGATAAAATATACCTTAGGCCCGAACGTCATCTATGTTAAAATTTGATCGTGATTGGTCGTTTGGTTCAAGAGTTACTAAGTTTTATTTATGTTTTTATAATTCTCCCTCCTCCCTCAAACCTATGTTCTACCGTCCGTTGAACTAAAATACTCCCAGGCCAGAACTAATTCCACGTTAAAAAAAAAAAAAAAAATAATAATAATAATAATAATAATAATCGAGATCGGTCGGGCGGTTCAAGAGATTAAGAGTCACATGCATAGTCACTTTCAGTATTATAATACATATTAAATAAGATTCCTGATACTCCATTCTTGTTTATTTTAATTGACGCTTCAAACGCACGTCTGGAACGGACTTACAGCAACATAATCACTCACGATGGCAATGTTTTCCGAAGAACAACTAACACGAGGACGCCCCGAGGATTGTAATGTCCACAACCAAAACGGTTTTCTCAAATTTAGCAACCAGTCTCATAATAATCGACTTATTCGGTGTATTACGTTGACCAAGATTCTGCGGAGTTCGCGAACAGTTTCTGCAAAACACTCACCACATTTGTGATAAGTTTTCACTATGACAACACGCTGTTCCGTTGTGAAGAGCCTCATTCCTACCCGCACAGAAGAAAAATAACGATTATGTGCTATTCATCGCTCCGTGACTTCTAACCACAGAATCAACAGATGAAAATCGTGTAACGTTTAGTGCTGGCAACTTTCTGTACAAAAATGATTGGCATTTAAAAAGTTGTATTCTTTATGAGACACCTTTATAAACACGGATGCAATATCAAAAATCTTATTTATTGACTTACATTTTACCTTATTAGAAGAGGAATAAGCATCAGCAGTATTGTACAATGGTCACGTCTATCCTTCCATGCATCTGTCTGTCTGGCTATGAACTAGTATCAGAACAAAAGCTGTAAGAGATATCAAGATGTGGATTTTTGGAATCGATTCCCCGTCCCAAGAACAGATCCAACCTCATTCACTAACCCCGTTCTCAAACCAGAAGTGGTAGAAATTAACAGTTTCAGGCTTGAGCATTGATCATCATATAACCAAAACCATAACACATATAAACAAACGTTTTTTACTCGATTCAGGATCCCAAGAAATATAATATATTCGCCTACATCTCTCTACTAAAACCGGAAGTTTTAGAAATTTGCTACTAATTCCGGTTTTGATATAGATCTCCGTAGAGCAGAAACGGTAAGACACAAACGGGTTCTTGTAATCGATTCACTGCTCCAAGAATAAGTTTTATCTCTCTGTTTTAACATAGAATGGTGAGGATGAACATTTAAGGTTTTAATCCTCACAGTCTCTAAATTAAACGGTAATAGTTTTTCTTTCTAAAATCGATTTAGCTCCTCAAAAAACGACTTCTATACCCGCATCTCTACTAAAACTGTGGCCCCGATTAGCGTAGTTGCCAACACTCTCGTCTTTGGTGCGAACTGTCTCGGGGTTGATTCCTGGTGAAGATACTCGGTTGGAAAAGTGTAAAGGTTTCTTTTACAGGTCAGCCAATCTTAATGGGGTTTCTTCATTCAAACCAGGCAAATGTCGGGATGGCACCTAACATATCGGTCCCAGACCAGTACCCTCCTTCCCCAATCCTTTATTCTTTTTCATTCCTCGAACAGTGTGATCATCGCGGAACATTATCCCTCTTATGTAATGAGCAAACATGGTCATTGAAAGCCGAAAACCCAGTAGTAGAATTTCAAATCTCTAATGAAACCGGAAGAAGCTCATTTTTTATGTATACATCCGGTTTCACTATGAAATTCCATACAGAAAAAACAATAGAAGATAGAGAGAAAAAAAGTTTTCTGCTGTAGATTAAACTTACGAAGTATATATTCGATTCTCAACTTTATTCTTCTACTGCAACTAGAAGTTGTACAAAGCTACTCTCGCTTCTTGTTAGAATATTAATTTCTATATAGCAGGAATGATAAGTGATAGACATTTTTTTTTAATTTCTTATAACTTAAATGTCCCAGGAATAAACTCCGTCTCTGAGCTTTTACTATATTACAACTGAAAGTTATATATATACTACAACCAATTTCAGTATTGAATTTCCATAGTTTGGAGAAGTCTACTCTATTTCAAAGATTGAAATAAAACTCACTTGTTGCATTTGAAAGAACTAAGTGGAGTTCTAGACGAATGAAAGAAATGGGGGTTTATATAGAGATTCATAGCCTGCCTTCTGCAATGTAAGATTATTCATTATTATTAGAAAAAATCATTAGTATGTGTTCTGCCATCGAAAATCGATACCCCCTACTTGGGTTAACGGTTAGTTATATTAAAGGAATGCTAGAATAGGAATTTTAATTAACTCTACAGCGTGATCTCAGAGACGTTTCTAGTAAAACTACGCAAATAACTTAACATTGTCAGAATACGCATTTTTAAAATCACTATAGCAATGTATTTTATTTACTTCTGAAGAATCAGAGCTTCATTTTCTTGTACAGTGATCTGGTGGTAATTACTTTTTGGCTGCACAGCTTATCCTTATTTAACTATAAACTATCACCCCTATTTTGTAAGGAAAATGCAAATCATTCCTCAGATTATACAGGAAGTTGCATTTAACGATATCTCGAGAAGTAAATACTACGTGTTTCTGTTCAAGCTTTAGCTACCTATTCAGCATTAGGGCTATGTGACATGTATATCCACAGTGCAATGTGACTTTAATGCTCTCTGTTCTGGAACCAAACTCGATACCCCATGTTCAAGCACTTCTTAAAAGTTTTATTAGGTAATATAAGTTAATATTACATAATGCACTGTATAAACAGTAAATTATGTTCAATTAGAAGTACAAGGGTGTATTATAAGTTTGCCGCCAAACGACATATGTAAAATGAAAACGCAAGAAAATGGTGAAAAAGAGACTTTACTCTGCAAAATATAAAAAAATTTGCACTATAGTGGATATCCATATTTCCGCCAAATTCCTATGGTGCTGTGCATACACTCCTTAGATTTCGAGTCGAAAGGTATTTGTAGCTCACAAAGCTCAAGCGAACATGGCAGAATGCCTAAGAATATTTGCAGTACTATGCATCTCATTTTGAATTAAAACAATGGAAATTTTGCCAACTGTTCAATTGATTTAGCATATGAGAGATGGGTGGAGGAAATATTGACACCTGTACTTTTTTAGCAGATATAAGATAATTTGCTTAATTAAGAAAAAAAATTAAAAAATAGAATTGGATTTTATAAGAAATTTGACACAGTTGAATTAAAAATAAAATAGATAATTAATTGTTTTTTACAGAAATTAATATTTTTTTTCCACGTGAGTTTATACTTTATAGTTGTTTTGCCCCTTTGATGACTTTTTTGGTTATAGCCTTTAGAACTTAATTTTTTTGGGATTTTTTTTACTAGAGGATTTTTTTATTATTAGATAAAAATTTAAATGAAGACTGGGAAAGAGTGTTTACAGCCTTTTTTGGACCCAGTTAAGCTGCACATTTGAAAGAGAGATAAGCAAATATACAATGATACTTACCTTTGCTTTTAGGAACTAAATTATTTTCGGACAGTGCAATAATAATAATAATAATAATAATAATAATAATAATAATAATAATAATAATAATAATAATAATAATAATAATAATAATAATTTTTGCATTGTTTTGTGGAGGTATTATCATCAGAAATCCATTCAATAATGATTTTTAGTCACTTAAATATTCATTGAACTAATGTGTGTAAATGGACCCGAGGAACTTATGTGTTAGTTTTTCCACTGTTACGTAACAGGATGGAGTTCTGAATGAAAATTTTTACAAAACACATATTTGGTAAAATAACTAAAAGTCACGAAATATGATGATCACAGCTCACATAGTGTCCGAGATAATCAAGTTGAAAAATCGCTCTGGGTCAAAATGGACCCGAGGGACGTAAGAAGGTTAAGATAGACTTACGAATATTTATTTTATTGAATACTAAATTACGGACACTAACAAACATTATACATCTTTTTATACACAAAAACTGATCTTTGTAAGAAAATAAACGGAGATCGATTGATTACAATGTGTGCACTTTATGTTAAGCCCTTTTTTTAAGAATTTTTATTTTTACTGTTATTGTTACTACACTTTTACTGTATGTAGTTTTCTTTTTTTTTGGAATAAGTTTTTGTTACTCCAGTTAGATGCTACTGCTTTTGATGTTTTTTTTTTCTTGTATTAATGTTTTGGACGTGCGCGTTTATAAGAGATTTACCATATGAGATTTAATTTTTTTTTAGAGTTCTGCATTTTTTTTTAAATTCTAACACTTGACTATATTTTTCATTTTGTTTCTTTTTCGTTTTTGAAGTGGGATTACTCGGGTTACTCTCAATCTCTTTATTATTACCTCCTTTACTAACATTATTTTTTGGTTATTCTTGCTATTTTCTAAACTTTCTTGTAACTCTGGACTTCGCGGTTGTGCGTGTTGAAATTGTAGCAGATTCTGATCCATTTTCCGTAATTGGCTACACTGTAAAAAATTTTTTTCGAGCTTTCCGGAAAAATGCGGGCAGCTCCGGAGGCAGAGACGTTTCCGATGAATTCCGGAAAATGTATTTTTCCGACTCGCTAAGAAACCTGTAGGTTTCCGAAAACGATCGGAAAAGTTTTCTGGCTTGGGTCGGAAAAGTTTCCGAACATCTTCCCGAGAGTTTTCGGAAACATACGTGTTTCTTAGTGAGTTGGAAAATTGGAGTTTCCGAAATTGTTCGGAAATGTCTCTGCCTCCGGAGCTGCCCGCATTTTGCAGGAAAGTTTTCATAGTAAAACCTTTCCTATTTCTTTCGGAAACATCCTAAAAAAATATTTTCCTTACGGAGTGATGCATGATTTTAAATTATATATTTCATGGAGACCTTCTGAATTATATGATCCATCAAAGATGCTAATACAATGTATATCATCTTTTTTCTTCCTTCTTCTCTTTTTTTTTATTTTGGTTGTCTTCGATTCTGCAAATCAAACTTACATGTCTCCCTTAAACAACATTGAAACTTTTACGCTATTTTTTTTTAAAAAATAGAAGCTGTCGGCCATACGTGCTTCTTGCATTTTTGATGGATAACAAAATTCAGGACTTCGTGCTGCATAAAATGTGAAATCAGGCATCACTCCGTAAGAAAATATGGTAAGCCAAAACAGGTCATATATCGCAGGAAAGTGAAAAGTAGAGGACAGAACTTTAATTTGTTTGTTCCAAAATCACTGTTCTTTTAATGTGGCTTTATATTCTTGAAAAAAAAAATGAAGTTTTCATTGTAAAACTTTAAGACCAAAACCATAGCATATGTTTACCATTATTCAAGCACAGTATATATATATTACCTTCATTCAAAAAGGCCTATATCTTTTTAAAATATCCATATGACGTAGAAGAATGCAATAACTATAAAGACTAGTTACCAATGATGATTGTACGTCACATCTTTAAAGGTGAATATATTAGATTTAAGAATTCTGTGTGTACACTACAGTCTTTCTGTTTTTTTTTTTTCGTGCGAATATATTGTATGAATCCATAGGTAAATACATTGTTTATATACACTTCCTTTTCTGTAAATCGACACACACTGTAATCTCACATGCAGTTAATTTCTTCAACTGTAATTTTGACTTAAGTTTGATTCTTAAATTTTGCTTTAAACGTAAATTTCACGAATATGTGGATGTTATAACTGTCGAACACTTCTATGATTGCGCTTCATGAGTTAGCACACTTAATTCAGATACTTGACTTCATTTCAATTTGTATAGCAATGGTTAATGCCTACCTCATGGGGAAATTTGTGCTTAACAGGTTAGACTATTTTTTCTTGTCTTTGTGCGTAGATACGTACCACACAAGTAAGAACATATGGTACTTAGTTTATTTACACACGACTCTATTAAAATAATATTACAAATTTGTTAACTAAAGTTTACAAGCATGTGAGTCCGTACAGCAAATGTGCTTTTTTTTTAACTATGAGGAAGAGTTCTGCGTAGTCGAAAATGATTGGATTTACATCTATTGTAAGTATTCAGTCATATTTTGAGAACTAATTTGAATTGGAATTTTTCTTATAGTTTCTAAATACCATATTTTTCATGTGCGAAGCATTAAAAAAAAAACGTTTTCCTTGCTCAACGTGTTCCCATACTTCTAGAGAAAGCGAATGCAATTATTTTTACAAATTTAGTAAAACATAAATTTGAAAAGTGAAAATGACGTGAGTAACCCGTGACCTTTGGACTGACTTTCCAAATATAGCATCAGTCGATCCACCTTCCAGATTTTTTAAAAATCAACTGACCATTCATCATTTTCCTGAGCACACGAATTTATTCGTAAAATATTTTTACCCTTACCAAAGTAGACAGGAACACGAACACAAATACATCCAGGACACTTAAAATTCCAAAGGCCCTCCCACCGGGAATCGAACCCGGGATCACGTACACAAAAGATGCACGCGCTACCGTTATACCAGTGGGAATGAATATCAGCACACAACCTTCACTTTTGATGTCGATATTCGGCTGTCAAGACCACATGAGGAGTAGTATAACTTTCATGTAGTGGTAGGACTACATTCGTCTGATAATAGTGACGTGTTTATCTTCTAACACAGCATGTAGATTTTTCACTTCCGTTCTGTCATGTTTCATTCCAATGAGGCAGCCGCTTTTAGGGAACCTCTCTGATATCTAAAATACCTCCTTAGTATTCAAATGTATCTTTAGAAAATGTTCATTACTGTTAATACTTAAATTCTAAAGATCACCCCAAGAACGATTATTGAACATACAAAACTACATTTGCTGAAAAAGAAATAGGCCTAGGGCTTATATATGGAAGAAATTTGTGCTTGGATCCGTACATAAATTTGTACCGCATCGTTAATTGCTACCATTATGCAAACACGACAGTGATTTACTAACATAAACTTTGCATAGTTAAAAGAGTAATATTCACGTAACAAATGCTACGATATTTTCTGGAATAAAACATAACCAATTGCTAACGCAAATGTAAACTTCAACCGTTGTTATTGTTTTGGGCAGAACTGGCACGGCGATGCAAATGTAAATCTATGTTAAAACTCGTGTTTCCAAAAGTTGTCCGAACAGAGTAGCGGAGGAGGGGATTTTTTGCTGACGTAGGTGTTAAATAGAGTATCATGGTAAGACGTGGCAATACGATGAACAAATCTATCCTAACCTTACGTACTTTATCCTACATTTCTCTGGATTGTGGGGTCCGTGGTTCGATTGCCGGTCACGTAAATTTGTCTTAGACATCATCGTGTCCGTATTTTTTCTCAGGGTACTCCTTTCCTCCCACATTCTAATTCCACCAATTCACCATCATCATTCACTTCCTTCAATCATCGTCTCTCTTAGTCTAAAGGGGAATAATCTTGGGACGTTAAACCGAACTATTTCATTTATTTTTTCTACCCTAATGTGAAAAAAATGGTTAAACATTGAGCTAACGTAATTTAACTTAATCTACACTACTTTACCCTAATATCCTCTACTCTTCCTATCATACCCTATACTTATAGTATGCCTATATTTAGCGCATAAACCGAACGTTGAATTTAAGAAAAGACAGTATCTCTGTGAAGCTTAACGTAGTTTGTAGCCAAACATTATTTAAGAAAAAGCGACTATCTACCTTTACTTAAACATGTCGCTTAACGAGTGGATAAAGAAGTGTGATCTGTTAGAGCACAGCTTTTTTCCCTTTAATATTTGGGCCCTAGATATCCATATTTGGTTTGGTTTGGAGTTTAGCATCCCCTTCAGCAGAGAGGGTTAATGTAAGATCCGAACTACATGAGCTCCTGCCGGCGGATCTCCCACGCCATCCCGCTTATCCCCGCACCCCCCAAAAAGTGCTCCTATATATACTTTGAAATATCAGTTACAGCTTCCTTTTCAGTATTTGATATCTGTTTTTTTTTTCTTAAAGATATGTCTCTCCAGAAGCATTAAAACACATTTGCCTTCCCGAAGAGTCAACTTAGCCCGCTTTCTTCCAATATCTAGTACGAAATGCTACCACATTCCATGCGTATCAGTTTTTTTTTTTTATTTTTATCTTTTCAGTTGTTACTGCACTGTTTTAGCCAATCAAATGCATGATATTGCATGACATGTCGTAAACCTCATAGTTTTAAACAACGTCCGATTATTCGTGGATAAGTTAATTCTTTCTCACAAACTGTTGGTGCAACAATGTAAGATTCTTATCGAAAGATAAAAAATAATCAACGGTTTATCCTATCCGATCATAATTGTCGGTTGGTGCAACCGAGCGTAACTGTGCAAAGTGTGGAAACGAAGTTAAAATTCAAAACAGAGGCAAATACGATGTGAAACATATTTCGTAAAAAAAACCGAGATTCTGAATATAACTAACTAGTGTCAGTGCACAACATACTGAAATTAAATTTGAGTGATACTGAAAGTATAGCATGTGTAGGTGTGCTCTTCCATTATCCTCATTTATGCGTATACCCCCGTCGCTACAAGTTTTTAGAGGCCAGCTACAAGTTGGTTCGTGGTTTATACACTAGCTCTTCATTTGGTGCATGTTCTGCAAACATGCAATAAATGTGTGAAAATTTGGTAGAACCGTCTGCTTAAGTATAACCAAAATATCCTAACCTAACCTGACCAAAACTAACCTAACCTACCTAAACCATAAAAAAGTACAGAAAATATAGGAAGAAAGTCTACGGATGCACCCCTTCACTCCGCTCGGGCCCCCTTTTTGCGCTTCTGCCCTGACTCGGTTAGATAGCATTCGTGCTTTTCAGTGGCCACCTAAAAATTGGTTTGTGGTTTATGCACTAGCTCCTCATTTACTGCATGTTCTGCAAAAATGCAATAAATGTGTGAAAATTTGGTAGACCCGTCTGCTCGAGTAACGCCCCAAATATCCTAAACTAACCCAACCTAACCTAAGCTACCTAAACCATAAAAAATGCATGAAACTATAGCAAGAAAGTACAATATTTAAGCAAAATAACCTGGCCCCCAGTTCCAAAAATATGTCATATGTGTACACTGTATTGTCAATGAGACTTACTGAAGTCATTGTGAAAGTAGTATTAAAGCCTCTCATTTAGTGCATGCTCTTTTAAATGAAATACTAACCTGTATCCTAACTTGGAAATGTAAGAAAAATGTGAAAATTTGGTAGAATCGTCTGCACGAGTAATGCCGAAATTACTTATATTTACACTCTCACGAAAAGTGTTTTATATCGTATTTTATCTATAAGTATTCTTTTTGGTAAGACTGTTTGCTCGAGTGAACCCTATTATAGTTTTGGGACAAATTTTGCAACTGGGCTAAAATCATTGAAAATCACCATGTAAAAATTATTGCGGATATTTTATGTATTTTTCCACCATCCTAGTTTATGCGTATGCCCCCCGTCACTAACGCGCCTCCTCCCTTCGGACGCAAGACCCTTGCTCCGCTCGGGCCTCCCTGCTCTGACTCTGTTAGAAAGCATTCGTGCTTTTTAGTGGCCACCTACAAGTTGGTTCGTGGTTTATGCACTAGCTCCTCATTTACTGCATGTTCTGCAAAAGTACGTAAATGTGTGAAAATTTGATAGAACTGTCTGCTCGAGTAATGCCTCAAACATCCTAAACTAACCCAAACTAAGCTAACCTACCTAAACTATAAACAAATACTGAAACTATAGCAAGAAAATACAAAAAATTTAGGAAAATATTCTGGCCCCCCAATTCCAAAAATATGCCATAGTTTGTATGCCATATGTACACTGTATTGACACTGAGACCTGCTGAAATCATTCTGAAAGTAGTAATGAAGCTTCTTATTTAATGCATGCTCTGTTAAAAGAAATACTAACCTGTACCCTAACCTGGAAATGTAAGAAATATGTGAACATTTGGTAGAATCGTCTGCACGCGTAATTCCGAAATTACTTATATTCACACTCTTTGTTTACGAAGTGTTTTACATCGTATTTTACCTATAAATTTTCTTTTCGGTAGGACTGTCTACTCGAGTGAACATTGAATTATATTACGTCAAATAATGAAAATAATATAAAATGTAATACGCTTTTCTACTTTCTTTATTTTATTTGTTTCCATTGGGCGTTAAATCATAGTTTTTCATTTATTTCCCATGATGCATCAGTAAAAAGGTTCCGAATAGCCGGGTAAAGCCAGTTTACCGTAAAATAAAGGAAATGTATGAAAAAATGCCTTTAAAATAAAGAAAACTTGTTTCCGATGATGAAAGGATTCTATATATTTCTGAACACACCAAATCCTTCCTGATTTCTTACGGAAAGTGTCTTATTTTCGTTAAAATGGAGTAACGCTCTGTTGATTTGTCCGGAAACCTAGACTTTTATATGCAAAATCTTTCCCCGAAGATGAGAAACCTTCCCGATATTTTTTTACAGTGTACGTGCGATAACCATAAATTTGCTAATATTTTTAAAATTGCAATTATTTCTAAATATTATAAATATTCTAAATTTGGAAATTATAAAATTTAATGCCCCCTTGAACTCTATTTAAGACACAAACTGAAGACACAAATTAGACACATATGTAACAATAAAATTCCGTTTTAACACACACCATTTTGAACTTTTCAAAAGGATACTAAAATGTTTTTTTGGAAATTTTGGAGAACACAAAATATTTCATATATCCGCGAAATTTTACAAGATAACTTTTTATTTGATGATAAATTTCCCAGCAGCCTAAAGCTAACATGGGAATAGCCAAACGCTGGGCGCCAAATTGTTAAGGGCATTGCTTTGGATAGTCCCTACGTAAAAAGGTTTTTTTTTATGCTTAAAGCTGAATGAATGCGTTTGCATGGTTACCTGAAGTTATTACAAAGAATATATTTTCAAATTTCCAGCATATGAGAGATGGGTGGAGGAAATATTGACACCTGTAACTTTTTAGCATTAATATTCTCCTCCCACGTGAGTTTATATTTTATAGTTGTTTTGCCCCTTTGACGACTTTTCCTGGTTATGGCCTTTAGAACTCTTTTTTTTTTGCCATTTTCTTACCAGAGGATCTTTTATTATCAGACAAAAATTTAAATGAAGACTGGGAAAGAGTGTTTACAGCCTCTCCTGGACCCGGTCAAGCTGCACATTTGAAAGAGATATAAGCAAATACACAATAGTACTTACCTTTGCTTTTAGGAACATGGACATTAAAAGATCCTCTGGCAACAAAAACTGAGGGACGAGAGGTCTCGAGATCAGTCGATCAGTCGAGGAGGATTCGATTAGTTGACCGGACCAGATTAGTTGAGGAGAGCAGAAAAGAGAACCGATGTGACTAATCCTGAGTCACAGAATTACTTCGTTAACTTGACGAACATTAGAAATTATATACATAACGCATATTAGATGTGGAGTTTAACTACGGCCTAACCACAGATGAAAACAGCGTAGATTCTTCCCGATCGAGTTACAAACCACCAGTCTACAGTGCGGAGATATCAACCACGGCGATATCTCTCAACCTGCGGCCAGACAAGGAGAGACCACCAAGGACCACCACAGGAGGACAAGCTGAATAGAATCCCAGAGGTATGTGTTACTTTAAAGTCAGTAATCAACAGCTCAATGCTTGGTTTGCGATGCTCAATCTGGCGAAACTTCTAAATACCCGTAACTAATACACAACATTTTACACATGCACATTTTCGATAAGAAATACAAACATCATTTATTAATGTATTAATGAGTTGTGATTTTACTATAAAACCCCCATGAGTTTATGTACTATAAGTTAACCTCTCGCATACCAGTCGAAGACATTTCCACTCATTTCAGATGGTGAGTGGAAGGTGACTTCTTCAGTTCACCGTATCATCCCCGAATTTTTAGACACGAACTGAGGAGGTTGTCAATAAGAACTAAACACAGCTTTTTACGAGAATTATTATGTACTTGAGGCGAACGGACCAGTGGTTGATTAAGAACTAACTGTTTACCTCTTGAGCTTTAGTATTTATTTTTGTTTGTTGTTTTTTAAAAGTTGTAGAGATTTTTTTACCTCTATTGTTTTTGGGGTGGTTGACCTTTTTTTCTTTGTGATGTGCCACCCGCGTTGAGCCGGCGACATTTTGACAAATTTGTAAATAATTTAAAATTTATATACTGTTATTTTATTTTTGTATGTATACGTACACTTAGAGTTTATTTACACAACCCCGGTATGTTTTTATACCAAACAATTATTACAATTTTATTAAATCACAATTTTCTATTTTGTTTACCAGTTGTGGAGACCCGTTAGGAATTTTTAAGAAGACGTTTTGTGTTTTTGGTGTTTAGTGCACTTTAGTGGCAGTTTCTAAAATTACCTTCTTGCAGGCGGGAAATGGTGGACCTGTTTGCTTCTGTTTTTCCTTTTACATTTTTTTTTAAATTGACTATGAAATATTTACATACAACAAATGTTAATTACACCTATAATAAAGTATATGAGTAATTTACTTATTTTTGTAGGTTCTTGGAGTTATCTTTTTTGAGGTTAGGCGAACAAAAAAAAATTCTTCTTAGGAAGTGAGTTGTTTGCTTATCCATTGCCCAGACATACCACTCGACACCCCCCAGGGGTGGCTGAGAAAAAAAAATTTTGAGTGAATTGGAAGCATGCGGGAAACAAAATACGATGCAAGGTTGCGTAAAACATTTTTTTAATTGGTATCGGAATTTTTAAGAACATTTTAATATTAAATATTACTTATTAATAATATACCTTTTAAATTTGATACTCCTGACATAAATGCTATGTTTTTTTCGGTCAGGCTCGCTTATTAGCCAAACTTTACCTATCGTTTTTTTTTTCAGAGGTGTGAAAATACAGGTTAGATTGGATTTTTCACACTTATTGTCACAAAAATTTAGTGTGTACCCGCAAACAATAGAGTTGAGTTTGGAAGTAACAATAGTTGCTAGTTAATGCTTTTAACTTTATTTTATTTTTCTGATTTTTGTTTCTTATAGAATATACGTTACAAGCCTGCTTCTTTTTGGGCATGCCCCTTACTTTAGGTTAGCAACTATGTTAGTTTAAAGCTTACTGAACTTTTGTTTTTTTGAATTTTCCTGTTGTGTGTTGTGAAAGTTGAATCTTTTTGAAGATGAGTGCTTCTTAGACAGATATTTTTTTAAGTAATCCGTTTAAACTATAATATGAATACCATTTTTGTATATAAATACTTTTATTTATATCTATTTATATTTGAATTAATCCTAATATAATTAAAATTACTACTTAATTTGGCTTTTAAATTAAATTAAATTATATATGTAAATTACTATATTTACATTTTGATATGCAAAACAGTTGGTGGGGCTGGCAGCTTACAATACACAGGCCTCTTTTTAATCAAACTGCATTTTTTTTCTTTCAGGGAAGATGTCGTGGAGCAGTTAGATTTATTGACATTTAATGGGGTCGTCAGCAACAAGGTTATTTGTCCCCGTGACTATCAATTCGAATGCTCAAACGTGGACTGCCATTAAATAAAATTTAAAAACGAAGAAAACAAACTATAATAAATAAATAAAGTGCTACAGAAGAGAGTGATTGATTGAGTAGGCTTTAAATGGAACTTCAGCATCAAGGCTTTCTTCTGTCGCACATACTAATACATTTCATTTTGGATGCTGGTCGTTCTAGAGAAGTTTAATTCTGTATATCCAGAACGGTCCCTTACAAATGAAACAAACGAATTATTTGAGTTGTTGAGTTGATTTTGAGTTTAACGTCCCGTTCAGCAGCGAGGTTATATGAGGCGTGGACCTACTGATTAACGTGGAATCCGAACCACATGAAACGAATTATTTGAGGATGATTAGAAATTGTAAACTAAAGGATCAAAATAATAAATACAAGCAACGTATAAATATGTACATAAAACAGGAGTGTAAGTAAAGAGTGATAGGAGGGGAGGAATTAGTCTCTCCAGAAAATTAAAATTGTTTGTTTGAATGGTAAATATATTGGGTAAGTCAAGTTAGAGATTAGAAGTTCGTTCCCATTTATTGTATTTTGTAAGGACCTCTTGAAGAAACAATTGTAAGAGAAGTCTGGGGACACCAATCAGAGACGTCTGCAGGTGAAGTTTGATTGCCGAGAGGAAAATAAATATTTAGAGCTGTGGAATAATCCAAGCTCCACCAACTCCAATATCTTTCTGATGAAAGTATATGAAAATAAAGGAGTTCTTGCAATGAAAATGATGGAACAAATGAAACAAACGTCGAAAAGGTAATATGATGTGGCAAAGCGGAAGCTCAATCGAAACAAAACACTTTGCAGGAAGTTTGTAATTGTAACTGTAGAAGAAACATTATGAACTAGCTGCAATTACAAATTAAGAAAGTTGCTTCCATTAAAATAGCACAAGAAAAGAAACGTTTTAGTCATAAGATGTAATAGCAATTACATCATCTTTCCCCACGAAAGGAACAAACCAAAAAGGACAATTTTTTTAAGATTCTTCCGAGTATTTAGATTTAACTTTGGCGAAAACGGCAATTGCCGTTAAAAGATATAACAATATTGATAGTACTTGTCTCCTAGAGATTTTAAAAGTGACGACTTTTTTGTCTCCTAAGAAAAAAAAAATAAAGCTCTCTGGCTTAATTACTCCAGAAAATAGAAAGAGAGTGTTTAGAGTCAGGAGAACCGTTGAATAAAGTGCACGAAGTAAGCTCTCATCTCTTCTGCGCTTCATCACAATCTATCACGATTATCAATATAACTTCCATTCTTCTGATTCGTTATGTTATAAATCATGCAACACGACGTAATTACAATTACACATAGCTTTTTTCCCTAATACTAAGAGGCATGCTGTGCAAACATCAGATTGATTGTCAAGTGGGACGTGCTTGCTTAAAAAGTTAATGGCTGTGTTAATGCTACAAGCATTTTCTCTGCAGAGTGTTAAGAGGAGAAGGTAACATTCATTTTGTGTTCCCCTAGGTAAAATACTAGTTCTTTGCAATGTGTAAAATAAAATAAATTCATGTCTGCGAGTAATGTATTTCTTACATCTAAATTTTCAGTTGAGAATTTATTGTATCAAATCCTTTTTTCTTTTTTTAGAACAAAGGATAAAGAATTGACCTTCTGAAAGCTCAGTTAGACGCATGTTATAATAACATTGACAGCTAACAACACAGAGTTTAGTATGGCGATTAGAGGTCACCACATCAACTCTCGTTGACGCTGTTCTTGAGATTAAACAAGAATCACTTGTGTATTTTTCCTGACAAAAACTTGTCTTCTATAGCCTTTTGAAAAACTAGAATTTGTCATAATAAGAAACAACTCATGAACCCTTAGGCACGAAAGTCTGAATTCTTGCCTAAGGAAAGCTTTCTAACTGTTGAGAATAGCATGAAATACTAAGGTCCAGTTGCTACTGTTAAACTTCTGATACCGAAACAATACTTAGAAGTTGTTTCTACGTGATATTTTGGTCAAATACAGTGAGTATCCATGCGACTTTTATCTCACTACTGGCATAAATAAATGGATCTTATTAAGAGTAACGTACATTCATATAAGTACTGACTGCAAGTATGACGTATACTAGAGCTACTGCAAAAACTAATTTAACAAGTTCTGGCTGAAATACTAACCCAGAGGGAAACATTGTTAATTAAGTATCTTAATATTATTTTCAATTAATGATAATTACGTGTTGTATAAGCGTGGAAACGAGATTCTTGTACTTAGAAAAAAAAAAAAATAAACAGTGTACTAGTTTCTCGAGGCATGGTGAAAAATCTAAGAAATCTAAGAAATCTAAGTTATAAATCTTAACGGTTTCTTTATTTAATAGAATTATGGCCATGTAGAATGTTAATAGTAATAAGGTATTAAAGAATTCAAGAAAAATATCATAAAGAAAAATGAGTTGTCCTTTTTTCTAAGACGAAAATTGTTTCAAGAAGATTTCAATGTTTGCGACATATTATTATAATTATTACTACGAGAATCATTCTGAGAGGAATACATATATAACATCTTCTTTCATACTCTAAATATTAAAAGAAAGAAAAAAAACTAGAATGAACACATACAAAGGGAAAGGAACAAATAGAAAAATAAATATCATCATCATCATCACTCTCGTTTCTGGCTCCAACATATTTTTGTGGCAGCTTACACTAAAATTATCTTTTTAAAAATATCACCCTGTCTATTAAACTACCACTGAATTCCGTTTCTCTCAGTATCTAAGAAAAGTTTTATCAACCTCGCCAGAAACGACAAAATTACACCAGTTGTGAAATAACTTATTTGTCCAAACTTGGAACTTTTTTTGTCTCTTGTCCTGGAAGGGTTTTTTTTTTTTTTTTTAACAGTCACTTTGCTGCCTTTCAACAGAAGTGATACATAGGGTGGGGCGGGAGCTCACAGCATAAGACAATCAACTATAATTACAAAATTATGACAAAAAGAGTCACAAAATGTGTACGGTACACTGAAATATATGGAAAAAAATTAATACTTTTCTTTAATTATGTGAGTCATTTACGATATCTGCATATGAATCTTCCGACCGACGAAACACATTTTAAAGATAATATGTGTCCAAAATTTTCAAAACTGAGCTTGATTCCCTTGTTGACTGAACACAAAACGCGTCGCAACAGATGTTAGTTTAGGGGGTCCGCTGTGGCTCAGTGGCAAGGCGTTCACATCTTGGGCGTGGGGACCCTGGTTCGATTTCAGCTCGCACCACGTGGACTTTTTGGTGGACAACACCATGTGTGTGGGTTTCCAAGGAGTACTGCCATTTTCCGCCATTTTTTTCATTCCACCAATGAATAGATTTCCCATCTTCATCGCTTCCTTTAGCTTAGCCAGCATAATCGTGGGACATAAAATTGAAAGAAACATGATAGTTTAGCTGATCGAAAAAACAAAAGTAACAAAAAGAGGAAAATAATAGTTACCAGACCAACAGACATGTTCGAAAATATCAGTTTTCAATTTTTACTATTATGCTTCTCCGAAAACATTTACTAATACTATTAGCAGAAAGTTATAATAACATATAAATCTTAATAAATAAACAACAAAAGTACGAGTACATATGTTAAAAATAGCCTAACAAAGTTTCACACAAAATATAGCTGTACAGTTGAAACGTTTTCTTAAAAGACATTTCATTACCACATATATTCTAAATGTGGTATTATTTTTAGTTACTAATACACTAATTAATAAACCACACTCTATGGTGCATACATATGTATTTGACTAGCAAAATGTCTTTAATTTTTAAGAGCTCGAAGGGCAGGTCACGTTTTGCACGCATAGTATTTCAAGTTAGAAAACTAATTTCATTTTGAGCGTTCATCTGAATGCCTCCTCGTCTCTAGAAAACATTCTGCTCCTTTGGTTATTTGCCAATAAGTTCAACAGTTAAAAGTGAGGGCAAGATATACGTTTAAAGTAGAATTAATTGTTTGAGTCTTCGTTTTATCATCAACTTCTGCCTATTAGACACAATTAGAATGTTGACTTTGTTTTGTTTGTTTTTATAAGGAAGCCACAAACATCTCATGAAAAGAGAAAAGAGCCAAATTTTAAAATTGTGTGGCTCTAATGCTAATTCTGAACATTGATACTTCCATGTTACAAGGACAATACATTCAGAATTTTTCATGCATAACTTTGTAAATATGTTGTTTAAGACGAATTAAGATGTTCCATTTTTATTTTCCCTTTGATATCATGATAGAAGGCTTGTTTCAAAACATGTAGTGAGAATGCAAATAAAGGGCAGCTAATAAAAGTTACAAATTCATAAAAGGTTCAGCTAGGTAGAATTCATACAGAAAAAGATATTTATCCAAAGACAAACATTTCCTCTTCACCCATTTTGACGTTAAGGCTATTTATTTATTTATTTATTTATTTATTTATTTTTACTTTTAGGAAAGTAGATGAAACATTTAAAGTTAAGCTACAATTGAAGTGTCCTCTGCAATAAACCAGGTAAGTGAAAAATGGAGGTTTTCAGTTACAAAGATTATAAGCTTAAAGTCCAATGTGGTAATTAACAGGAGTAAATCTGTGAATTTATGCCTATGGAGAAAAGTGGTGTAGCACCTGTTCTGTGCTTTGGAGCATAAAATGACGAATACCGAAAATGCGAAATAATAATAATAATAATAATAATAATAATAATAATAATAATAATAATAATAATAATAATAATAATAAACGAAGGTGGAGAAGTGAGTATTTAACTTGTTATTGCATAAGCTAAACTAATGATGAAAAGAAAAAGGAAAGTAGGAACACATATCAACGTTTATATATTGCAATACACGGGGATACAACATATCAATAATCTTTGCGTTGTAGGCATCAAAATCCGGAAACTACACTCTCTTAAGCCTTGTTGAATACTCCAAACCTTACACGTCCATTTCAGATTCAGATCCGGGATCATATATATAGGATCTCTCACCTAACTTTGAGACCTAAAATATTTCCGAAACGACAAAAAATTCACAAATCCATTTAGGTAAGAATGTACACATGTTAAAGGCCTATGAAATTCTTTAAACAAGTGTCCCCAGAGGTCCCATCATAGGGCCCCAGGGGCCAACTTAAAAATTTCAAAAAATAATCCCCTATTATTATTGCAGATTCTGATTCCACGATCAAAACTAAGCAAGTTTTACTTGAAGCACTTCTTCGTTATTCTAATAGATGACTCTGTAATCGCAAAAAATGAATAAAATGGTACGTACGTCACCTAACTTTGCGATCTCAAATATTTCCGAAATGACAAAAAATGTAACAAATCTAGTTACCTAAGAATGTCAGGGGCCTATAAAATTCCGTGAATAATAAGTGCCTCCACGGGTCCCATCATAGAGCCCCGGAAGCCAACTTGAAAGTTTTAAATGGAAACCTCCTATTTTTATTGCAGATTCTGATTCTGCGATCGAAAATAAAGAAGTTTTACTTGAAGCATTTTGTTATTCTACTAGATGCAACTGTAATAGCAAATAATAATAATAATAATAATAATAATAATAATAATAATAATAATAATAATATCATAGTATGCACGTATGTCACACAAGGCTGGTGATAATCTAAATACCTCGAGAAATACACTTACAATTTAAGAACGTGTTTAATCATTATAAAAAATCTATTCAACATAAAATGAAGTTAGTTTCATCTTCCCAAAATTCAAAATAGAAATCCTCTCCATGAATGCAGATTCGGATACTACGAACGAAAATACGCAGCTTTTAGTTTAAGTATTGTTTTCGTTGTACTTCTAGATAGCACATACATCGCAAAAATAATAATATCGTTGTACCTGAGGTTGATAAATGAAAAGCTGGTTCAAGAACTGCACATGGTGTGTGATGTTGCTGCCAACACTTGCAAACAAATGAAGTTAGAACACAAGTTTGTAATAATAATATTCTTCAAGAACTGATATTTTTCTTTGAGCTTGTGGAAATTATGAAAGTTGATTTAGTCTAGCTCTCCGTTGGGTCATGAAGTTTCAATTAATAATCGGGCATAGTGTCGAAAGAGAATTAAGTTAACATTTTGCCATGTTTATGTAGATATGTATAATGTCGATTTGGTTTGAAAATAAACCACGTGATTTTACCTGAGAGGTAAAATTGAAAGTGAACACGTAAGGTTGATCGGTGAATCTATTAAAGTTTAAAAGGACATGATCGTTTTGTTGTTACGGTTGTGTAGATGCCCGTAATTACGATTTAATTTGAAACTGCATAATTCCATTTGAGAAGGGAAACTAATATGAACATGTACAGTTGATCGGTAGATCTAAGAGAGCAAACGTGCTCTTATAAATTGAGTGGAGCAAATAACATTTGACCAGAAGAAACATATGTGTCACTCCTATGTCAGGTTCTGTAAATACTTATGGTTGATTGTAAATTACGGTCCAGCAACGTAGAAGCCATTAGATGTTGATAGCAGTAGGCATTATTACAGAGAACCTTTGAACACTCAAGCTGTATTTGAACTGTATTTCAACCGGTTTATATTAGAGCTCTAAAAGTAAAGTTCTAACGCTCTCGATGATGCGAGGATGGGCAAACCAAGGTCATGTGCTGAAGTAAGGGTAATATTTAACAAAAAAAAAAAAAAAAAACGCGTTCCACACAATCCCATTTCGAGACCTACTGACGAGTGCATCGTAAGACGCGTCGAGTAAACGGTAACTATAAAGGATTGTAACATTCCTGGTCGACCGAAATCTGCGGCAAACAGCTTGATTTTGTAGTCATTTGTTGAAAATACTCAACTTAGCATTCATAAAGCTGCGGAACAATATGACATTATTCACATGTCTGAGAGAAGAATGTTGAAGAAAATGAAGTTCCACCCATTCAAAATTCATCTGATACACCAGCTGAATGAAGATGTCTTTGTTCGCCGTGTAGAATTTTGTAAAGATATGATGAAACAAATCAACATGATCCTAAGTTTCTTACCAGCATGTGTTCTCTGATGAAGGCACGTTCCACCTAACCGGTTACATTAATACACGTAATAGCAGGTATTGATTTGACAGCAATCTCATTGGTCCTTTCAAACACACTCTACGTCCTGAAAAGTTGAATATCTGAGCGGAAGTGCTAAATATACAATAATTGGGCTTTTTTTTTATATTTTATTTATAACAATTTGACTTCTGAACTGTGTGAGGAGATGCTTTGAAATCAAATAGTTCAAACAATGAGAGATACTGCAGAAGACAATCTTGCCCACAGATGGTTTCAGCAAGATGTACAGGACCGCACAACGGTGTAAATATGCGGCAATTTCTTAACACGGAATTTCCTAAATAACGAATTGGCAAAAGAGGTGAGATTGTGTGGCCTGCTGCTTCTCTGTTTCCCTGATTTATCGCCACTATACTACTTTTTCTAGGTTTATCTAAAACTCCGAATATTTTTTCTATATCAAACAATGCCAACCACTTTGGAAAATCTTCGTCAACGGTTGTTGATGAAGTTGCACTTACTCAACTGGACATCATCAGGAATGCAGTATTTGTGTTTTATCATCAAATTGATCACTACCAAGCAAAAAAAGATGTGCAGTTTAAGCGTATGTTGTGAAACATCAGTTACACTTTGTTCATCTGCCAATTTTAGACAACCAAGTAGAGAAAATGAAATGAAATTTTTGAGTTTTACGTTCCACGGTTATGTTGGTTACGCTAAAGGAGACTGTGATGATGAGAGATGAATGAAATGGTGGAATGGAGAAATTGCGAAGGGAGAACCCCGAGAAAACCCACGCACACGTTGTTCGTCCACCACAAAGTTTACTTGGCGGGAGCAAGATTTGAACCCGGGACCCCAAGCACCAGAGGTGAACGCTCTACCACTTTTTTTAACAACTTTTCATTAGCTATTGAGTTGTACACATACGATCATTAACACAACTGCAGAACAATATAAATATATACAGCTAATAATGCACAATATAACTCAAAGGAAGAGAAAGAAAAGAACTGCTTATGGAGCATAGATACCAGTTGTACAATTTGTACATGTTTGTTTCTTTAAAGAGCTCATGTAGCATATACACAAGTTTTACAAATTACTAAAAACTCAATGGAATAACAAAGGAGTACAAGTTAGTTACGCATATATGGTATTGTCGAGAAAACTAGCAAAAGTACAAGTTTTCTTAGAGGAGCTCATTTTGTCATAATTAGCTTTAAGATATTCAATATAAAACGAAGAATTACCTGCAGTTTCCAGCGAGAGTAATTGTTTTCGCTATAAGCCAGGTAACAATTGTGTTTCGTTTTGGGATACAGAGAATATTCCGGTCGCAACAGGAGATTTACCTCGATTGAGCGACGAGGTTGGCGCATAACAAGACCCAAAAATCTCTGCAATTGGTACCAGATTTGTTTGCTGTTCACACAAGTTGTTAATCTATGACTCAAGGAATCAGCGGCACCACAGAAAGAACATATTATATCGGCACTAAACCCACATTTATTTCGTTTTACTTTCGTATCTACAATGTCATTCACTACTATGTACCAAAAGGATTTATTTTCTGCTATTAAATATTTTGAGTGTATATTACGAATTATAATATGCCAATTGTACTCAGGTTATATTTCTATCAATTTGCATGGTGATAACTGTTGTAGGTGCTGCATGTACCATTCTGTTTACTTGTTAAAGTCAAAACATCGGGAGTTCGGTGACATTGATAGATAAAGGCACACAATACATTACTTAAGTAAGAGCAACTTGAGGGGAGGGAATTGATCGCCAACGGCAGTGTTGGATCCATCGTATCCGATAAATATCGCAGCAAGTGTCTAGCGGGAGAAGGTATCCTCGTCACCAAAAGTGCCTTTACATCGCCGTGACGGGTATGTGACCGCGCAGTACTCTAAGGAAGGGATGGTTGCACAAGAAATTGTGATTAATTTTGAAGAGTTTTTATTTTGACTAGGGAAATAACGTAGGGAGTAAAGGCATAAATTAGGAGTATCAGCGCACTGTCCTCTCTGAAAAGATTCGTATTCTCAGTTTTTCAATTTACTGTCTTATATGTTAAGTTAATAACTGTTAACAACTGCTATTAGCGCTTTTCACTCTTCAGGACTTTAATACATGTTCGCAGGGCACTTTTCTAAGTCCTAAATGTGTGCGTTAATTGTTTCATTCCCCTCACTGTAATTATTTGAGAATGGAAACTGATTACGCTAAACGTGAATATGTTTCGCTGTCGTAAAGCAAGGACCGTAATAAATGTAGATAAGATTCTTATTATTATACAAAACACATAAGTATTTATTCCGTATATAGAACAATATAATACAGTAACTAAGAAAGATCATAATCACTTACGCCAGCAGGATTTTTTCCAACGGGGGGAGGGCAAAATACCGATATAGAGTTTTTCATTTTATTGCCCTATATATGTTGTTAAAATCCATAACATTAATATTGATAGCGTATATCGTCTTTCGCCGCTGTATCCCATTAGTCAGAACATTCATCACCAGACATGATGTCGAGAGAATAGAAAGAAAGAGATATGAACAGTGGCGTAATTAATTTTACTGCGCCCTGGATCGATCGATTATTGATTTACTCATACTCCACCAGGCCCCCCTGTCCCAGGTATTTCAGTTGCTGCCTTATATATAGGGTTCCATGTCAGAAGGGCAGACAAAAGGGCAAACACAGAAAGGCCCGAGTCATCACGGCCCGCGACATAAGAGACCAGCTACAAAAAGGCCAGTCCAAAAAGGCCCCGCGTCAAAAGTGCCCGGGTGAAAAGGTCTCTGCAACAAAATGGTCTGAGTCAAAAGGGCTCGAATCAAAACGCACCTAATAAAAAGAGCCCTGGCCAAAAGGATCACACAAAAAAGGACCTGAGTCAAAAAGTTGTGCATCAAAAGGGCCCGTGTCAAAAAGGGGCCTGCTACAAAATGGCCCAAGTCAGCTTTGCATCAAAAGGGACCGAGTTAAAAGAACTCCGCAAAAAAGGGCCCGAGTCAAAGCGGGTCGAATCAAAACGACCCATATCAAAAGGGCCGGATCAAAGGGTTCCCAAGACAAAAGAGTCCTAGTAAAAAGGGAACTGCCTCAAACAAGCCCGGGTCAAAGGGGCCACGCTACAAAAGGGCCCCAATCAAAACAGCCCCGCGTCTAAAGGTCCCGGGTCAAAAGACCTCGGCAGCGAAAAGGCCTGAGTCAAAAGGGCCCGAATCAAAACGCCCTTCATAAAAAGAGGTCGGGTTAAAATGGTCCCACGACAAAAGAACCCGAGTCAAAAGGCCCTGCGTCAAACAGGCCCGTGTCAAAAAGTGGCCCCGCTACAAAATGTCCGAGTCCAAACAACCCCACTTCGAAAGGGCCCAGGTAAAAGGTCTCCGCGAAAAAAGGCCCGAGTCATAAGGGCACTGCGTCAAAAGAGCCTGGGTCAAATGGGTTCTGCGACAAAATGGCCCGAGTCAACAGGGAACTACGTCAAACGGGCTCTGGTCAAAGGGGCAATGCTACAAAAAGGCACGGGTTAAAACGACCAGGCGTCAGCTGGGCCTGTGTCAAAAGGTCCTCGCGTCAAAATGGCACAAGACAGGAAGGTCCCGCTTCAAAAGGACCCGGTAAATACGGTTTCACGGGTAAAACCTTTAATCAAAGCAAGATTGGAGATCAAGCATGCACAAGGGTTTTGTCTAATGTTAGTAAATTGAAGTGTTTGTGCGAAAGAAGGAAATATATATGTAGTTATTAGTAACAATTGAGTGGTGATATTAGTTTTGTTTGCTTGTTGATTGGTTTGCAACAATCGCTTTCGCTTAAGTCGTTCTCCATGAATGTTTGCTTGCACTCCCGTCATAGGCGGACTGGGTGTATTAGGGCCTAGGCCGCGGTTACCTTGGAGGGCCCTCAGACCATAACACAAATTTCTAAAATATCGTACAATCAGGGCGCAACCAGCTATGAGCTCGGGGGCTCATGCCTCCCGGAATCAAACCTGGTCTATCTTATACAGCCTCGCTGCAGACAAATTTCGGTGAAATTTCAAAATAGATCAATGCATAAATGAATATTGAATTACGTCAAAGCACTGTCGAAAGAGAAATACACAGAGAAAATCCCTACATTAATTTCTTAGAGTAATAAATGTAAGTGAAGAGTGCGTCATTTTATGCAAAAACAAAGATGTACAAAATAATAATTATAGTGCGAATTTTAAAGCTTCTAACCGTTAATAATAGGGAATTTGTGAATTGGAATTTTTATTTTAAGGTTTTTAAGCAAGTTAATAATAAGGATAACTAGATTGATTGTAATGAGGAGAATTCAAACTTTCAATTTTGTCCATATCAAATGGTACAGCACGTCGTTTGCGGACTACTATATTCGATATTCTTGTCCCCTCCTGAAATAAATTCCTGGTTGCGCCAGTGCGTACAATGAACATATGCGATGATCTATCGCGTTAAGTAGTGGTAAATTCGTTGTTACATGATAGTTTTTGAAAGCTATTATTTTGTATTGGTCATTTGAAATTTGATGTCATAGCAAGCACAGGATTTCCAGAAACAAACTTTCAAGAGAATATTTTATAATTATTATTGTATTGCCACAGTGGGTGTCTAAAAAGTCCCCTGACTTAGGAGAACTCTGTTATTATCAGAGTTACAACAAAATGTAAGTGGAGATACCGTCTTCAAATAAAGTTTTTAATAGACAGTAACTTCATTCATTTATGTTCTGGGTCCAGGTAATTGGTAACGTTGCATTTTCATGTAACATTATGTGCATATAGAGCGTACAGCCCGAACAGCTTGTCCGATTTGGAAATATGGATCAAAGTATAGTATGAAAAATATTCTGTGGAAAAGATTAGTTTAATTTTACTGTGAGAATACATATGTGGATCTGTATACAGGGTTAGTGAAAAGTATTGGAACAGAACAATAATAACGACATGCGCGGGCGGAGGAAAAATTAATGTTACAAATGGTATTATTACAAAACCTGCATTGATTTGGTGTGTGGTCAACATGGAAGACATCTTGAATTCCGCCATATTGCATATCACACAATATTGTTTTAAATGTAATAGGTTATGATTTTACACTTCAACGTAGGCTTGAATATGCCCACAAATGAGAATGTGAACTCATTTATTACACATCATTTGTTTGAGACAGAGTGTGCTATGTTTGCCATATGTATCTAATAGAAAAAAATGTATCATGATAGGGCAGTAACAAAGAGATGCATAGACGGAGGAAAAGCAAATGTTACAATTTGGCATTGGTGTAGAAACTGCATTAAATGATTTAGTATGCATCATAGTAGCCATCCTGATTTCCGCATATTGTATACCACACAATATTTTTTTAAATAAAAAGAGTATGTGTTGAGTTTTGATTTTGAGTTTAAAGTAGCGGCAAGGCCTGAGGGGAGATAGGGTAGACAGCGTCTATCCTTTAGATTGTTATATGTATTAAGACATTAAGCCTAAATTACTAACTTAAAATTTTGCAGTTTAGATTCTGAACTTGAGATTTCCTATAATTTATTCTGAGCTCTTTTTTTAATGCTTCCGTATGAAAGACAGAAAGCAATGGGTCTCGCGAAACCATGAACATTATTTCTATAGAAGCGTAGGAGAAACAAACAGCCACGCGAGAAATTAAAGTCCAAAGACTCGTGCTATGTAGTACAGTAAAACCTCTCTAAAGCGGACAGCTATGGGGAATCACAAATTGTCCGCTATAGAGAGGTGTTCGCCTTAGAGAGGTTTCAATATTTTATGACGTAAATTAGTAAACATGGTAATACGCAATTAGAAAACAAATATTTTTGCATGAATCATGTATTTACGAATATTACAAAAATGCTTGAATTATCCACCGCCACCTAATACTCTATGTAAATGGCACAACATGTAAATAAGATGATATAGTTCTCTGCTCTTTACACTTGCTACTACTTACTACATTTTAGGTATGTTGTTTTAATTTGTGAGTTAATTGCAGTCCAGCAGTGTCTTTTTTCAGACAATATGTGTACCCGCCGGCCAAAAACTTGTCTTCTGCTTGCTTACAGATTCTAGCGGAACAGTACCATAACGTGTCATCCCAAATTGTGGGTAACTGTCAAACACTTTTCTGTCTAAAACAGTTTGGGTGGGAGTGGATGCAAGCAAAGGACATGAGAGTGTTGTTAAACAGAGACTTTGTCTGGGTTGCAGAGCAGCCAGTTGAGAAGGCAAAATGTCACAATGCTTCCTTGATGGCACATGTATGAATTACAAAAAAAATTATTTTTACTGCACTTTCCAACTTGTTTCTAGAGAAAGTGTCCGTAATACGGAGGTAAATAATACCTAAAAAGACAGGAAAGACTGTCCGTGCCCGTACTAGAGAGTGTCCGCTTAAGAGAGCTTTATCAATATGTTTTTTTTTTCCTATTACAGTGTATGGGGATTACAAAATATGCCAGTTACGGGAGGGGTCCGTTGGTAGAGGTTTCACTGTAGTACTTGCGAAAATACAGTTGCTGTTCTGACTACGTTAACAGGGCTACCTATCTTCATTTTAAGCTGGATTAGTAAGTGACAGAAACAGACTGCTATTTCTTCTTATTTCTTTTCATTTTAAACCATCTTTCGAGCTCCCTCTATAAAATGTTAAATTGTTGTAACCTACCCTTGAAGAACATTAGTATATATATATATATATATATATATATATATATATATATATATATATATATATATTGTCCCTATATGTCTCCAACATCAGAATAAAAAAAGAAGATTCCCTAACGAAAAGTTTAGATGTATTGGCAATTATATCACTTTTATGTTTTCAAGAGTGACAAGTACTTCTACTTGTCCCGGTAAATTCACAAACCCCCCCGGTTCAAATTTTGAAAAAAGAGAAAGCTTTCTGGCTTGGTCTGGGGCCTGGATCAAGGAACCCGTGACTAAATTTTGGTAACTCGGTCCACTCGTCTGGTCCACTGGCGCACACAGACACAAAGATAGATAGATAGACATACAAACAAACTCTACTTTATTTATATTAGATTCTTCGCTCAATAATTGTGCGAAAAATACAAAAATCGGGTCATTGTAGAACTAATAAATTATAGAATATTTAGCATGCATCAACAAATTATTCCATACGGCAAACTGAATGACTTGATATCCACCTCTCCTAATACTTTTTGCTCAGATCAACTTAAGAATGAACTTATCAACATATGCTCCGATAGAACAAACACATTTATCTTCCCGAATACTTGAAATATATTCTCAGTAATGAACCTCAAAGCATATATCAGGAAACAACGAAGCTGCTAAATATGGTATTGAGCATTTCGTCAACTCCAGTTTTTTGTAAACATTCAATGAATGCCCTGAAAAGAGTGTGACTTACTTAACGAACAGCATGACAAATTTTCTGAATTACGGAAACTTACAATAAAGAACTTGGTATGGAAGCTTTGTAGGATATTTGAATTCAAAGAAAGAGCTATTAATATTTTCGCCGAAATGAAGAATAAGGTATGTAGCTCATTTACAAGAGTGTAAGGTAATAATTAGATAAGGTATTTGGTATTAGGTATTAATTTAGGTGTTGTAAGGTGTTTGGTTTTTTACTTCTATCGTTTTTTTTGTTTACTTTGCAGTTCATTTCTAATGTATTTAGAAATGACTATCCCTAAGAAGCGTATGGGGAAGTAATGCCCCAATTTCTTACAAATGACGTACCATTCAGAAATCTATGCTTCGAAAAAAAAATACTATTCACCAAATTTCACTAATTATAAAAGTTTATACTTAAAGAAAGATATTAAACATATCCCTTACAAATACTATATATATATATATATATATATATATATATATATATATATATATATATATATACAGTGAAACCTGTCTATGCTGGCCAACATTGGTTCCATTGAAAAATGGTCAACTTACAGAAAATAAGAATGATTTGTGTATTTTTAGAATAGGATTTCTAGTATTACTTGGATGTAAACAAGCAATGGCACGACAGCTACTTTAAAGTAATGTATATAGATTAATCATTTAACTAGTTTTTGCTAATGAGCTACAAGTGTTTCCCTCGGAGCAAAAGATGTTTTGAGAAATGTTAAGAGAATTCATATTTCAAATCCTCCACTAAATTTTGACAAGAAGTGATGTGTGAATAGTTGAGAATTGAGATGGTTAGCTTTAGCCTTGAGAATTTTCCGGAATTACTAAAGCTTCCCACTGATGAACGGAGCTGATAGACTATAGCCAATGATTTTACCAAAACAGATAGGGTAAACAAATACGTGCAATTATTTTCGGAATTCCTGTACGTGCTTTTTCTTATTCATATCTTCCTACCCCAACCCTTTATCAGGGTAGTGTTCTGGCCTTTGACCTCCAAGAAGAAACCTTGGGAATCTATGCTTCTTTGTCTCCACTTACAAATACAGAACATCTGCCTCGCGTATGGGAATACGAAAGTTAAGAAAAACAACAAAATAGTACTTTGCGTGGCCAAGATATGCAGGTAAATTATCATCATAGGGTAAACTGTTTCAATGTGACCAACTTCCAAGATAGACAGGTGGCCAACTTAGAGAAGTGGCCAAGTTGACAGGTTTTACTATATATATATATATATATATATATATATATATATATATATATATATATATATATATATATATATATATATATATATGTATTGTGGCCCATTTTTATCTTTCCACGGAAATATCTCAAGAATGGTTGAACATAAATGAACTGAACAAAAACTCAAATAGGAAATACCATGGGGCAAATCGAATGATGATAAATGGGTGCCCCCATAGCCGCTCTTCAAGTGGACCCAAGGCCAACTTAAAAATTTTTAATGGAAACATGGGGCGAGTGACACTTCATTCGATAGATCTTTAAAAAGTAAAAAGCGATGTGGCAAACGGTTTTTCATATAGGTCATCGTATTCAAAATGGCCGCCAAAATATGCTACGTATATCAGATTAACGTCCAGTAGCACTAATATGAAACGGTTGAACATAAATGAACCAAACCAAAACTCAAATAGGAAAGTCATGGGGTAAATCGAATAATGTTGTCGCGGTGCGTCCAGAGCCGCCTTCCGTGGGGGCCCAGGCCCAACTTAGAATTTTTAAACAAAAATATGGGTCACGTGATACATCGTTTGATAGATCTTCATACACTAAACAGCGTTGTTGCAAAAGATTGTTCATATGGGTCACTGTTTTCAAAATGGCCGCCAAGACATCTTGCCTGTATCAGATAAAACGTCCAGTATCACTAATATGAAAACGGTTGAAAATAATAGCTTATGAACAGAATAGAACTCCTATAGGAAATCACAGAGGGTATTATTCATTCCACGCCTCATGAATGATCCAATGGAGAAAATGATTATTAAAGTATAAGTGATAATGCTAAAGAGGAAATCTAGTTCTTAGAAAATTATCTTTCCGATCTCCTTCCGTAAGGGGTGAAGCGGAAATGAATGGTAAAATTTCAAATAAGAACCCCCATATTTACTTGCAATAGGTATGGTTTGTCTGAAACACTTGGTTGAGTTTAGTTGATTTTGGGTTTAACGTCTCGTTCAGCAGCGAGGCTATATGAGACGTGGACCTACTGATTAACGTGCAATCCGAACTACACGTGCTCCCGCCGGGAATCGAACCTGGGTCTCACACGCCAAAGGTGCATGCGCTAACCGCTTAGCCATGGAGGAGCTTCTGAAACATTTGGGGTGTACAAGTGACTGGTACTATAATGAACCAATATTCTGCAAACGACTTTTGAGGAAAAAAAAACGTTTCTACACATTGTTCTAAAATTGCATTGTTCGACAAACTGGTTTCGCATTTCAGTTGATTCATTTTGCACAAATTACTTCCTGCAATCAAAATGGAAGGTACCGTTTAACAAGAATTTTACCTACTTTTTTTCCATTACAGATATATCTCATAGAAAACAAGTATCAGTTTATTTTGTTGTGTAGATGCAATTTGCAAAAACTAAGGTTCTCGTTTGTTATTTCACCGTTCCTTCCCGTCCCCTTCACCCACTTATCGTTCGACCGTTTTCTAGGAATTAGATTTCCTCCTTTGCATTATGGCACCTTTACTCTAATCATCATCTCCTCCGTTGCAACATTTTCGAGCCATGGAATGATAAATACCCTCTGTGATTTCCTGTAGGAGTTCTATTCTGTTCATCCGTTATTTTCTTGAACAATTTTCGTATTAGTGGTACCGGCCGTTTTATCTGACACAGGCAAGATGTCTTGGCTTCCATTTTGAAAAGGGTGGCCCATATGAACAATCTTTTGTTACAACACTGTTTAGTGTATGAGGACCTATCGAACGAGGTATCACGTGACCCATATTTTCATATAAAATTTCTAAGTTGGGCCTGGGCTAAGATGAAAGGCGGCCCTGGGGGCACCGCGACAACATTATTCGATTTGCCCCATGACTTTCTTATTTGAGTTTTGGTTTGGTTCATTTATGTTCAACCGTTTCCATATTAGTGCTACTGGACGTTTATGTGATGCAGGTAACATATTTTGGCGGCCATTTCAAACACGGTGACCGATATGAGTAACCTTTTGCCACATCGCTTTTTAGTTTTTAAAGATCTATCGTAAGTAGTCTCACTCGTCCCATGTTTCCATTTAATATTTTTAATTAAGCTCAGGGCCGCCTTGAAGAGCGGCCCTGGGGGCATCGCGACAGTGCCGTTCGATTTGTCCCATGGGATTTCCTATTTGAGTTTTTGCTCAGTTTATTTATGCTCAAACGTTTTAAAGATATTTCCATGGAAATATTAAAATGGGCCACCCTGTATATATAATGTGTGTGTCTATTACGCCACTGGTTTAACGTTCCGTTCAGCAGCGACGCTATATGAAAAAAGGCATGTGTGTCACAAATTGATGCTAGAATCTTCCTACAAACTACGTTCATCGTCCGTTTCAAAAGCATCGTAACCTACATTATTTATTATTTCAGTAATTTCTCGGGGCGAAAATACGCCATTATCATAAAACCACGCCTTGTCGCGGTGGTATTCATAGCCAAAAGCTCAACTACAAAGAAGAAGGAATAGTGAGCAAACTACAAGAAGGATGTGAAACAACCATACACACTTCCATTGGCTAATAGAAAAGGGGAAAACAAAATTAGCTACATGTTTTTGCCTTTTGAGTACTTATATCTTTTTGGGATGTCATGTCATTTAAATCGACGCAATACGCACGAAGGTTGAAAGATATTCGTGAAAAGTAAACATAAGGGACTAGTTGTTGCTGCTGTTGTATTCTAACAGTCAACTCAATGTTCAACTAACGGAACTGACCTTGATAAGTACTGATTAAACGCCTTGTAAAAAGAAGGCAACTAATTAAACATGGGTCTCTTGCAGCTGACAGCAAGCTGTGTGCGTTCTGAGTCACTCCCTCTCTAAGTCTGGCTGTGTTTGCAAAAATATTGTTTGCTTTTCTTGCCTTGGGACAAGGATTAAGAAGGCACCCTTGCACACCTTGGGACAGTGGGACGGAGTAACATAAAATAATCGAAAGACGACGGATGTTAATATAGAGTCAATAGTTTCGAGCAGTGGCGTATACTGGTTTGAAAGCATGGGCCTCCACTGACCTTGTATATTATCATTATTATTAATGATAATAATAGAAAAAGTAATAATAATAATAATAATGATAATAATCATCATTAAATTTGCATAACAATGAACAAAAAGTAGTTGTTTTTTTTCTTTTTTTGAACGTTTGTTTTGAGATCATTAATGTTTTCCACCGTAAATGAAATTCCACCATACATTTGCGCAGTTCTCGTGGATTACATTCGTAAAATGTAAATTTTTAAAATTGTAACTTCCATCAAAAGTCGCCTCTGTTACTGACATTGGTTGTCATTCCTTAACACTCTTCGCAAAAATTCTGAGTATAGTAACGTAATGCAAAAATGCAGACAGTCATTATAATTGTTATGATTATTATCGCTACCTAAACCCCAAATTTTTGCGTTAACAAACTATTCTCGGGCCCTTTTGTTGTGGAGTTCTTTTGACCGGGGCCCTTTTGATGAGAGGCGTTTTGATTCGGTCATTTTGACTAGGGCCCTTTTGTTGTTGAGACATTTTGACCCGGGCCCTCTTGACGCGGGGCCGTTTGACTTGGTTCAGTTTATAGCGGGCCCATTTTTGACAATGGCCCGTTTGACTCAGGTCCTTTTGACTTGGGTCATTTTGTTGTGGGACCCGTTTGACCGGGCTCTATTTATGACGGGCGTTTTGATTCGGGACCTTTCAATTCGGGCTCTTTTAACTCGAGGCCGTTTGACTCGGGCCCTTTTGCAGCGGGCCCCTTTTTCAACTGTGCCCGTTTGACGCAGGTCCTTTGGAATTGGGTCATTTTGTCGTGGGACCCGTTTGACCGGGCTCTATTTATTAGGGGCGTTTTGATTCGGCTCCTTTCGATTCGGGCCCTTTTAACCCGGGGCTGTTTGACTCGGGCCCTTTTGCAGCGGGCCCCTTTTCCCCCGTGCCCGTTAGACGCAGGGCCTTTTGACTTAGGTCATTTTGTCGAGGGATCCTTCAACCCGGGCTCTTGTTATTAGGGTCATTTTGATTCGGCCTTTTTTGACCAGGGCCCATTTAATGAGGGGCGTTTTGATTCGGGACTTTACTCGCGCCCTTTTGTTGCGGAGACCATCTGACCCGGGGTGTTTGACGCGTGGCCGTTTGATTGAGGGGCCGCGGTGGCTCCGTGGTAGAGCGTTCACCTCTGCTGCTTGGGATCTCGGGTTCGATTCCAGCCCACGCCAATTGAACTTTGTGGTGGACAAACACCGTTGCATGGGTTTTTACCAGGGCTCGTTTGACGCAGAGCCTTTTGACTTGGATCGTTTTGTTGTGGAACCCTTTTGAACTGGGCCCTTTTTATGAGGGGCCTTTTCACTCGGACCCTTTTGACACAGGGCCGTTTGACTCGGGACATTTTTAGCGGGACCTTTTTTCACCCGGGCCCGTTTGACAAAGGGCCTTTTGACTTGGGTCCCTTTTGTCGTGGGACCCGTTTGACCCGGGCTCTTTTAATGAGAGGCGTTTTGATTCGTCCCCTATCGACTCGGGCCCTTTCAACCCGGAAACTTTTGATACACCAACGTTTGACTCGGGCCCTTTGGTAACGTACCCCTTTCCCACACGGGTCCTTTAGACGCAGGGCCTTTTCACTTGGGTCATTTTGTCGTTGGTCCCTTTTGACCCGGACTCTTGTTATGAGTGGCGTTTTGATTCGGCCCCTTTTAACGCGGGCCCTTTTGTTAAGTTGCGTTTAGATTCGGGACTTTTGACTAGCATCCTTTTGTTGCGGAGACCTTTTGACCCGGGCCCTTTTCACGCGGGGCCGTTTGACTCAGGGGAAGCGGTGGCTCAGTGGTAGAGCCTTCACCTCTGCTGCTTGGGGTCCCGGCTTCGATCCCAGCCCACGCCAATTGGACTTTGTGTTAGACAAACACAGTGTGCTGGGTTTTCTCGGAGTTCTCCCGTTTCCTCCCACTTTCTTCATTTCACCATTTCATTCATTACTCATCATCACCGTCTCCCTTAGCCTAACCGGCATAAACGTGGGACGTAAAACTTAAAGATTTTTCTATATCGATCTCCCCCCCGTTGGAAAAAAAATCCTGCGGGCGTTAGTCATTATGATGTTGCTTACTTACTGTATTATATTGTTCTATACACGGAATAAATACTTCTGTGTTTTATTTAATAATGAGAACCTTATTTACATTTATTACTGTCCTTGCTTTACGACAACGAAACATATTCACGTTAAGCGTAATCAGTTTCCATTCACAAATAATTACAGTGAGGCGAATGATATAATTCATGCACAGATTTAGGACTTAGGAAACATGTCGTAGTAAATTCCTGAAGAATGAAAAACGCTATTAGCACTAATTTGCTCAGTCAGTCCCTGTAGTTCCTTAGTGAATTACACAAATCTTACATATGTTGTATCTCTTTCTTTCTCTTCTCTCTACATCATGTCTGGAGATTAATGCTTGGACAAATAAGCTAAGTGGCAATTTTAAAAAGTAAGACGATCTACGCTGTCAGTGATAGATGTTGTGGTGTTTAACTTAACATATAAGGCAATAAATTGAAAAACAGAGATAACAGTGCACTGATGCTTGAAATCTGTGCCTTTACTCTCTACACCTACGTTATTTTCCTAGTCAAAATAAAAACTCTTCAAAATTAATCACAAATTCTTATGCAATCATCCCTTCCTTAGAGTACTGCGCGCTCACATACCCGTCATGGCGATGTAATGGCACTTTTGGCGACGAGGATACATCTTCAACTAAGGCAGTCAAGTTACGTCGTATAAACAAACTCTCAGTCTTGAACTGCACGTGAGTCATGTTAATGCTTCCGTTCGCTACCGATAAACAGATGTCATTATAGCGAACACGAAACACAAAATTGTTCCACAAAAACCAACCACAAACACTTTGTAGTTTTTTGCCTGCTGTAGAGGGCAGGGCAAAGACGTTAGCAACATACCACAGTTTACTCAAAATATAAACGTTGAGAAGTCGAGCACGAGACAACAAACTTTGTGACCTACATTTATGCAAGAAACTTAAATGCCTGATTTTATTAATGACAAGGTCATAATTATATCTTACTGTTTCAACAAGATTACTCATAAATGATATTCCTAATAAGACCGTTTGATTCTTTTTTTTCTATTCAATAGAGCTCCAGACACTTGTTGATAATTAGCAACACTTTGCATTAAAAGGTAATAGTCATGAATAGAATATAGGAAAACATTGACATCATCAGCATATCCACACACACGTAGAGGACGTGCAATAACATCAAAACCCTGAATCTTTCGGTTCACATCTTACAAGAAGGGTGCAATAGCCAAGGTAAATAATTGTAAGCTTATAGGATCTCCTTGTCGAATACTACGAACTACTTTGATTGGAAGGGTAAGATGACCATTAATGTTTCATTTAGTCGCAGCGTCTTTATAGAAGAATTTAAACCATTGTATAATGCGAGCATTAAAACCAAAACCATTCAAAACTCTCCACAAATAGGAATGCTCAATGTTATCAAACGCATTCTGAAAATCTAAATTAACAATAGCTGCGGTAATCTCACAATCTTGACATATTGTAATACAATCTCTAACATTCATTAAAATCTGATATATAGTCTTACCCTTAACTGCAGCATATTGCATATCGCCCAGCAACTTATTCATATATGGAGCTAATCTAGAAACCAAACAACGACTAATAATTTTAACATCAGTATTTAAAAGGGAAATAGGTCTGAAATGTTCAACCATTGTTGGTTGAGGCACTTTGGGTATAAAAATAGTGACAGCAGGATTGGGTCAACAGATATGTTCGGAGGCAAGAAAACAAGCATTGACCACATCAGTAAGTGTCTGACCCATGACGTGCCAAAGTTTCTGATATAATAGACCCGATATTCCACCTTGTCCGGGTGATTTTCCTGGCTTTGCAGCAAATGTTGCCAACTTTACTTCTTCAAGTGTGAAAGGCGCCATCAACGACGTATTATCATCATCTGTTATGACGTTAGGAATAACATCAAAAATAGAATTCTCAAGATCCAGTTCCCGCGATGCGCCAAAAGAGTTTCAAATAATGATCATAAAATACCTTTTGAATTGCAAAAAACATTCTTGCAGGGATCTCCATCCGGATGAAGAACCATCTTGATCAGGCGGCGCTTGCCACGCCGGTTTTCTTGCAAAATGTGAGTAAGAGAACACTGTTCAGTTACATAAACATAAGAGCCTTACTCCTGATTTTTACAGCTTGAACTTGAGTCCTATGAAAATCTAAAAGTTTTGCTTTATATTTTTTTTTTTTAACAAGGGGCAACAATGTTCTGTCGGAAAGAGCATCTCGTTGAGCCTCTAACAAACATCCGTAATGAAAATTATACATTTCAAGCGATCACGAGAGCGTTCACCAGAGTACCATTTACAGAAGCGTATTAGCTTGGGTTTACAATAGGTAGTCCACCATATGAGGATATTTGGATACCGTTTTGCTTGCTGTCTCCAATAGTCCCATTTACTCTGAAACAATGTAAGAAATCCCTCATCTGTTAATAGTGTTTCATTCATATGATAGTAACCACGTCCACGCACAATTTTATCATATGGAATCTTAACTTTCATCACTAAAGACAGATGATCACTAAAACAAACAGGATAACGGTGTGTATCAAAAAGCTGAGATTTAAGAGATTCCGTCAAATAGAATCTATCGATTCGCGAGGCACTATTCTGGCGAATAAGGGTGTACCCCAACAGATCACTGTTCCTTAGTTGCCACGCATCATACAAGGGAGAATGAGAGATGAGTTCATCAAGAGAAGCACAATAATTAAACCCAGGGTCCATATCTGCTCTATTCAATACGCAATTCATATCACCCCCCAAAATGACATTCTCTGAAGCACAACTAAACGATGTCGCAACATCAATCGCAAAACATGTGTTGCGCGCACAACGATTATGACTTCCAGATGGCGAATACACATTGATCATAGTCATACCAAACAAATCACCTCGTATAATTCTACCACTGCGGTGACATTGTACATTCGTAAAGGGTAACCCATCTTTAGCCAAAATCGCAGTACCAAGACGATTATACATGGAATTATTATAAACGTGATATGAATCATGTACATTCACCACTTCCGTGGTACTTCTTGCAAAAACGCCACCTCAATTTCAGATTTTAACAAAAAATCAGAGAGAGAGTAATACTGTGTGGGTAAAGATATTCCATTTAGATTAATAGTAGCAATGGTAAGAACAATTGCCATGAAAAGGTAGGGAAGGAGACAGACTTGATAGAACATGATGAGATGACGTAGGTACGAAGTGGGAGGACGAACTCGGAAACACACTAGAAAACATATCATGGCACACACACAAGAATCACTAGGTGACAGTGGCACCAGAAATTGGAGACTCTACAGATGCAGAAAAACTGTCTTCTACCGAAGTTGTTTCAGCAAGCTGCAATTGTTTGGAAACATTAGCACTAGTTATGCTGTACATAGCATCACTAGCTGGTTTATCAGGTTTTCGACCAGATGAAGAAACTTTAGTCTTTCACAGTTTTCCGTCTCTTCTTATCTTGAGAGAAGCGCTCCTTAGAACTACTTCGCGAGGGAACTGAGGCTAAAAGGAAGGTATGATTATAAGATGAAATAGATTTCTCACTCTCAGAGGGACCACTGTGAATAGTAATAGGAACATCTGCCACATCACTTATATCGTCAGGAACACAGTCAGCTGCGTCAGCAATAGCGACCGCTGGAGGTATCGAGTCGGGTACACTAATTGTAACTGGATATGAAACAGAAACTGTTGCGGGAGGTAAGGAAACCTCGACAGATGGCTGAATATCCGGAGTATGCTCAAGCACTGGATTAGATCTGCATTCAAAAGTAGCCGAAGATACCGATAGAACGGTATCAGTGTCACCATTCACTATCTCCGCACAAGAAGGTAACACAGCTTTATCACTGTCGCTAGTTAATGGGGGAAATATTTGTCACTAAAAGACGAAGGTAATGAAACAACATGTTGCACACTCGTAACCGAATTAAGTGTCCGGACTAGGTTAACTTCGGTTGAAGGTTGCACTATAGGTTTATAGTTTACGTTACGTCTAGCACATTGGTTATATCGATGATTAGGGCTATTGCAAGCAAAACAGGTACGTTCCTGACCAAAATAAGATACTAAGTATCCTTGTCCTTGGATTTCAATAGACGATGGAATTGCCTTATCTAACTGTATGTACACCAATTTCCGCCCAGTACGCACTCGGTATCGATGACTACTATCATAAAACTCGTCCTTGATATTTTCGACACTACCATATGGTGTCAACACTTCTAGTATTTCTTCATCGTCCAATTCACTTGGCACTAAAGATAATTTAACTAAAGTAACAGACTTATCTGCAACTTCCACACTCACATCATACAATCCATTTTCATCAGTATATCGTAATCCAGTACTATTATCTCGAATTATCTGTTCACACAAAAGCTGGGATATTAACTTAACGAACACACAACGTCGGTAATTGTCTAATTCAATACTAACAACTTGGTCATTGCTTAACTTGAAATTGTCAAATATGAATTCATGTATTCTATAAGCAATTGAGCGAGTAGGCACATCACTAAAGTTCACACGCAAGGTATTATCTCGTTTCACTATCATCTAGATGATCAGAAGAATTCTAACTTGAAGTATCAAGGTATGCCGTATAAACAAGCAACAGCGCATTTCGCAGGTCTGCTCGCCACCGCTGCTACAACACGACTGGCCTACAACTGAGCCACCGCGGCCCCCAACCAAGTAGAGAGAGGCAAGGGGACTAATGATAATCAAGTTCTTCGAAAATAAAAGAAAAAAAACGGGAAGACACTACGTGGCTGGTAGCGCTGATGTGTAGTTACGCATTCCGTAACTAGGGTAACAGTAAATTTAGATAGCCGGAAACGAAGACAGGACAACGATTTTTATTCTCTACTTTCCTGTGAAACGGAACTTTCAACGAAGTTAGGGTTACGTTAAATCTAAGTGTATCAGTCACCCCTCCTTAACAATTAACTGTACTTTGAGAACATATTTAAGAAGCAAATTATTTTTCCTGACTCTGGAATGTAAAAAGAGAGTGTGCCAAGAATTAGACTATCAAACTGATGTATGCAGAATTACAAACTGCACTCATCTTGAGCAACTTTGAAAGGAACGTAACACGAGTATGTTTATAAACAAAATAATAATAACAATAATTTTGAGTTTTCTCTAATTTAACATAGGGGAAGGCGTTGTACCTGAGAACACTTATAGAGTCTTCGAAATTTTGGTGCTAATATTCAGCACTTTTTCCCCATTTTTCTTCATATATTTTAAGTGCCAACTGTTTGCTATCAGGTAGAGTGATTTTTAAACGTGTTACATAATTACAGTAGCTTTTATAGGATATAATAAGAACATAACCGTTTTGTTCACAGGGACATTATGGTCATGTACCTTTGAACAAAGTGATAATTGCAAAGTTTCTTCGGCAATAATATGACAAGAAGCCACAAATATTAATAGTTATGAATTGCAATAAAAGGTTTAGCTATAAAAAGTTCCAAGGAATTGACATTTTATTAATTAAATTAAAAATTGAAGGGAAGTTCTAACAAAAACTTGTGAACAATAAAGTTAAGCATATACAACTCTCAACATTACGTTATACAATAAACGAATATATAGAAACTATTTAAAATTATAATTAATAACTTTATATCTTAACCTAAAATATATCAATTGTTTTAACTACTTACATTGTGTAGCTTTAAACAGTATTATTTATCATTCAAAGATACACGATGCATTAATGTTCATAGGTACAAGAGGGTCACCATTACGAAAAACAGTTCTCCACTCTAAAACCATTACTGTATTCACCAATGATTCTACCCCAAGTTTGGAAAAATAAATATCACAAGTTGCGAAAACCGAAGAGTACAAAACTCAAAAGGTAACTACAAAAAATCTTCGTTTTGGGGGTGAAAAAATTAAAACGAACATTACTCAGCACAACACTCAGTAAACAACAGTCAAACGCGTTTGTAGTTCTTTTTTTCTTTCATTTAATCTTTCAAACGAGTTTTAATCACTGCACCTATATAGCTCTGAATTCGAGAAAAGCACAGATGTTCAAAGGAACATTGTTTCAAAGGTACAACGCCTTCCCCTAAGCTGAATGTCATTGAGACAAAACAAACGTGAGTTACTAACCTTTGAAATTGTGAAGATAATTTACAATAGCCTCGTATATCAATTAAGTTTCTTTGCGTTTTGTCCAGGTTTTGTAAATTTGTTCTCCTGTGAAATCTCCTTTGTCATTTGTGCTTTTACGTACTAGTTTGAAATAGTGACTTTATTTAATCTACCCATGTCACGTGATATTTAAAAAAACATATTGGTCTACTTGACCTTTACAATTCTAGGGAAGATATTTCTTCTTGCAAAACACAAAAACTTATCTTTCCATATCGTAACTGTCTACCATGGTCACATTGAAATGTAAATAAAAGCAATTTTGTTTTATGCTAAACCTTTTTAAAATATTTTTCAGATATTTCGTTATTTTTAATTGCACGTGCACTTCTCGAGATATTTAGTTTATTATCAATCCCAGATAGCAAACGATGATATCTCTTTCTTTCTTTCTTTCTTTGTGATTACAGCGTCATCTATTAGATTAACGAAAAATGCTTCAAGTAAAATGTGCGTATTTTTGATCCCAAATTCGCATCTGCAACAAAAATAGGGAATTCTTTAAAAACAATTTCAAGTTGGCCCCTCGGGTAATACGATGGGACTCATGTGGGCACTTGTTGTTTACATAATTTTATAGGCTCCTGACATGTGTACATACCTACCTAAACAGATTTGTCACATGTTTGTTATTTCAGAAGTATTTCAGGTCGCAAAGTTAGGGGACGTATGTACGATGATATTCATTTTTTTGCGATTACAGCGCTATCTATTAGATTAACGAAAAGTGCTTCAAGTAAAAGTTGCTTTGTTTTAATCGCAGAATCAGAATCTGCAATAAAAATAGGGGTATTCATTTTAAATTTTCAAGTTGGCCCCTGTTGCCCTATTTTAGGCCCCCGGGGGTACTTGTTACTTACAGAATTGTAAAGGCTCTGACATGTGTACCTTTTTATCTAAATAGATTTGTCACACTTTTTTGTTATTTCAGAAGTATGTCATGTCCCAAAGTAAGGGGACTCTCCTACGTACGATATTAGTTTTTGCGATTATAGCGCCATCTATTAGAATAACGAAACAGTGCTTCAAGTAAAAGTTGCTTCATTTTAAGCACAAAATCAGAATATGCAATAAAAATAGGGGATTTCTATTTGAAATTTTCAAGTTGTCCGCTGGGGCCATATGATGGGACCCTTGGGGCACATGTTGTTTACATAGTTTTTTTCGCCCCTGGCATAGGTACAATCCTGCGTAACTAGATTTGTGATTTTTTTTTCATTTCGGAAATATTTGAGGTCACAAAGTTAGGTGGGACACCCTGTATATGTAGGCCTATATATATATATATTATATATATATATATATATATTAGGGTGGTCCTTAATTTTCGATTTCCGAATTTCTTTGCTCCCAACCCCTAAATTGGTTCCATGTCGGACCAAATTAATCTGTGGAAAAAGTGGGCTCAATCGAAGAATATTTAAGGGATCCCCAAGCGACCTAAACATTTGAATGCATTTACAATGTATAGTATATGGCAAAAGCTTGTAATAAACTACTGTAACTTAAAAATGACTAAAATGACTAGACTAAGGGAAAGGAATCATATCTTAGAGTTTGTAGAAGTTTATCCATACCTGATACTGAGTAGTGGCCGAGATTAGGCGTATCTTTACGACCACCATCTTGGATTCGGGCACAAAATTTTAAATAGAAATGAACTCGTGTGATATATCGTTTTGAGGTAGCTTTTGACGACAAACAGACGCCTGCCTTTATTTTCCAGTTATCTCTGAATATGTAATATTTATCAACTATGGAAAATAAAAGCCCGAAGTAATAAAACATAGTATTTTGTGAGTTTATGTCTCTGTACGGGCTGCAGATCTATAAGATTGTTGAATAGTTTCCCTTATTTGAATTAAACCATAAAGTAAAGAGAGAAATGCACATTCGTTTCTCTGCACTGCAAGAAAATGTAAATATGATTCTTTCCTAATCAGTAATATAAACAATATTTTCCAATTTATCACTGAAAAAAATATTCAGGATGTTTTTTTTTATCTCTTAGAAAGGGGACTAGTAAAATGCATATCTGGCGACACTGAAACGATAACAGCAATGCTCAGCTCAGTCAGTTTATTTGAAGGCTTCGAGAAAGTACGATTGTTTACCTATGCGATTGTTTGTTTTAGTTTCTTCTCACACAGTGTTGTTGAATTTGTAGTTATTTTACAAAGTGTAAGCAATTTATGCAATGCAATGGCATTATCCCCGAAATCAGCTTCGCGCTGTTTACGCAAAGACTACAAATGTGACCTCATTGGACCTATTAGGAACCAAATTGTAAGAACAAAACTGCCTTCAAAACGACAAGTACTTAGTGTTTTATTTTCAATGTGCGTGTAGTTAAGTTGACCATAAAAAAGCGCGACTTTAATTTTGAAGGAAGTGCTTGTGTTTTGCAAAAAGGCACAAATTCCTACAAAGCGAAGTGATCACTGTATTGAGAAAGTTCTAGTACTATACAAAGAACGGCAAGATTTACAGAAAAGGTTACACACACACACAAAAAAAAAACTGATGTGGAAGAAACTAAAAGAGCGACATTTATTTCCCAACTAGATGACTTGTTTGATATTGCCCACGAGAATGCGTTAGATATGATCAAGAAGGAAGAGGATACGCAATTTTTAGTAATGCAACGCATGAAAAAACGACAAGGTTATATGGGTGGTATTGGCCACAAACTTAAAGAAACTGAAGAAAGAATAAAGGAACGTAGGAAAAAGGGAGAAGAAAGAAGAAAATGAACTTACGAAGAAATGGAAGGAAAAGCCATATTTTCGTCAGCAACATTGTCTGGCAGTGATAATGAAGATACAGATTCCAATTCCTATGATTCTGTTTCCACTCCACCTACCCAATCATTTTTAGGAGATCCAATGTTGGTGAGTAAACCAAGTACCTCGACTACAAGAGGTACTCAGGATATTTTAACTCCACGTCTGTGCGAAGTACTGGACAGATGCAAAATCAGCGACCGCAATGCAGTTCATCTTTTAGTGGCAGCAGCAGAAGCTTTTCACTCTAATATTGAAAGCTTAATTATTAATCGCTCTTCCATTCGACTTCGCAGGAACGAAAGGCGGGAGAAAAGGAAAGCAGAATTAAAGGGAGATTTGATGTCGCCGATTCTGATGCTTTGGTACTTCACTGGGATGGCAAGCTAGTTCCAGCTACAAGTAATATAGGGAAAGTTGACAGACTTGCCATATTTGTAACTTTTAACGTCAAAAACAATTATCAGGCATCCCAGAAATACCGTCATCTACAGGAGAAGCACAAGCCACAGCTGTTTACGAAGTTGTGGAGAAATGGGATATAGAACACAAAATACAAGCGTTGTGCTTCGATACAACTGCAAGCAACACTGGCAGAATAAAAGGTGCGTGTGCAAACATTGAGAAGACATTTGATCGTGACTTGCTCTTCCTATCGTGTCGACATCACACATTTGAATTAATTCTTCAAAGTAGCTTTCACGCAGTAATGGAAGCTGCTACAGCTGCCAGTACAAGTTCCGGGCCTGATGTGCTTTTGTTTAAGAGATTTGGGCAATCCTGGTCGTCAATAGATAAAAGCAATTACCGAACTTGGGTAGATGATGTCTCAGAAGATATCCGTGTTCTATGTTGGAATTCATACAACAACAGATACATCAGAAACATCATAGAGATGACTATCGCGAATTATTAGAATTGGTCATGATCTTCCTAGGCGGCACCCTTCCACAAGGAGTTGCATTTCGCATTCCTGGAGGTGTGAGCCATGCTCGGTTGATGGCAAAGGTTATATATGCGTTGAAGATATATTTATTCCAAGACCAATTTGAACTGACGAGAAAAGAAAATAATTCAATCAAGAGAGTATGCATTTTCTTCGTCCGAATCTATTTACAAGCTTGGTTCGTTGCACTATTGGCTATGAAAGCTCCGTATCATGATTACAAGTTTTTTACATAAATTAATCGAATACAGGGAAGTAGATCCAAAAATTAGCAATTGTACTGTGAAAAAATTCGCTAAGCACTTATGGTATCTGGCACCAGAAACTGCGGCATTTGCATTAATTGATGATGAAGTGCCACAACGTGTGAAAGAAAAAAATGGTTCTTAATATAAAAGGGAGTACAGAAGAATGTGATACACAAAACCAAATAAAGCAATACTCTATTAATAGTGCAGAACTCATCAGCTTCAGAGAAAAATAATTCTCATACTTCGTTTCCGCAGATTCCAAGACATGTTTCTCAAGATTTTTGATAAATACACATTTTCTGCAAACATGCCCATCTACTTGGAAAGAAGATTTGAACTTTCAACGTGGGTTGAATATATTGAAAAACATTGTGATGGTGAATGATATTGCAGAGAGGTGTGAAACTGATACAATAATACGGGAACATTTTAACAAAGGACGAAAAAGAGAAACAATACATATTGCAGATAGTCAGTGAACACAGAAAAAAATATCCAGATGCTACAAAAATTGGCTTAATGATGCAGTAGAAGGTGGCTAGTTATCCACAGCCTTCAGCTTTCTTTTATTATCATTTTAAACATTCATTATACTATTTATGTAATTTCATATCATATAAATAATTTCAATATAGGCTGGTGTGTATTTCGACGGGATGTAATTATATAGCAACATATATAATTATTTCCTTGTTACATGTATGTAATAGTTTATTAATATTTCAGTAACCTACATAAAGAAAACAATATTGAAAGATAGTAAACTATTATTTCAAAGCTAAAAATAATTAAATGACCAGAGATAAGTTGAAAATATAGGAAGATGTGTTTTTATAATGAAAGGTTACCCAAAAACGATGTTACAAAACATCATTTCCATCTTAAATTTTGTGTCCGAATACAAAATTGCGGACTTCAAAATGGCCTCCATCTTGCTATTTCTCAGGGTCATCTTCCTGAGATGGGTTACTTCCAATCCCTGTATCCAAGATTTGGTCCCTTTCCCTTCAGCCGCCTTAAAGTAAGAAGGGTTTATTCCAGACTTTTCCTATATCATGTTATTAACATATTGGATATGCATTCAAAATTTAGGTAGCTTGTGGGTCAGTTAAATATTATTCGATTGAGCCCATTTTTTCATGGATAAATTGGGTCCGACACGGAACCAATTTAGGGGTTGCGAGCAAAGAAATTCTGAAAAACAAATTTGCCATGTAATTAAGGATCACCCTAATATATATCCGGATACTGGATTTTCTGCGGGGGGTGCATCAATAACTATTAGTACATTTGAATCAAATGCCTTTAAGCATCTGTGATGTGTATGAAGAATTGACTTAAACTATTGTGTTTAGCAAAACCACTTTCTTTTAAAATGTTGAGCCACGGAAACATGTCATGAAACGGAAACATGTCATGAAATTTTAGGAAAGTATTGCTATTTCCACTGCCAGTTTATCACTTTAGATAGTGTATATTCACAACGGTGGGGAGAGCCAGTGCTCCGGAGCACCCTCTCCTCAGCAGTGTTTAGCACGTCCTTGTGAAACTGCTGCTCGGCAAGAGTGACAAATCGTAGCAGAGTTTTCATATCCTTCTTTGAATTTTTGATTACCGGTTTGACTGATTTCTTGAGAATGAACAGTGCCATCGTGGTGCCTGCATCGAATAGTTTTTTTCTCCTACACCAGTATACAGTACGTTTCCGAAACTGAACAAGATCCTTGTGGGGGTTTCATCTCCTTCCTCTTGCCCGATATACTAGTAAGTCTTAACACCGGAATAGATAAGATATCCGAATTACAAATCATGACTTCTGGTTTTCAAATCCGGATTTAAATCTGAATCTGGATATCCGGAATTAAAATTTTTCAAAATCTGAATATTTCAATATCCAGATTTTTGACAGTACTGTGTTAATTTTTATAACATCGAGGAAATAAACAAAACACTACATTTCGCCCTGGTTATATATATATATATATATATATATATATATATATATATATATATATATATATATATATATATATATATATATATATATATATTGCCAGTTCTCGATTTATTTTTCTCTTTTTGATTCGACTGCTTCGATTTTGTCCATATCGAAACAAAATGGTCAAATATGTCTCCGTACCAGTGCTTTCACTTGAACCGACCCTTGTAAACAGTTATAGACACGTCGCGTCACCTCCTCGCATTTACCAGTGCTTGATTCATTAGCCGCAGACACTTGCACCCTCTGCATTATTTCTGATTCCGATCGCCTGCGTAACGAATGCTTAGACACGTTCTCTTCTGTTCCCATTACCTATTCCTTCACCAAATTTAGTACAATTATCTCTGAGTGACATCGCGCCCTTTCCTCGTAAGATGCAAGGTAGAACGTATAGTTAAAAAGAAAGAGGGCGGAGTCTAAAGTTCATAGGTTGTAAGGAAATATATAACTTCTATATTAAACGAAGAAATTAGCTAAAACCGGTGACATATGGAAGACTATTTTCTTTTTTCAAAATGGCGTTCGATTGATGGTGAGGATCAGAATCTCAATGCTGATGTGATTAAAGGAAACAAAAACCGTTGTAGCAGCATCGTTTAAATCATAGCTCGTTATGGCATTATTTACACCAGAAAAAAACATCTTTCCAAATCAAAGTATCAGATTTTGTATTCCACGGTTGGTGAATTGGACAACACAGTAATTAGTGGCATTTTAGTTGAAAGTGCTCATCAAAGGAAATTGTTTATGTTGTTTTCTAATTTTATTAAATAAGAATTTTATACAATATTACAAAGAACATGTATTTTGTATTCTGTTTCATTACAGTTTCCCTTCTGCTTTAAAATCCTGGAATAAAAACTTAAGTACAGATATTGTAGGTATTCACGGTTGATTTCCTTGAAGGTCATTTTCACGTATGTAATCATTTTTGAGAAAATATTCTTAATACACAATTGATGTAATTAAAAACGAACTCACTTAGTAGAACTATTATTTCCTCTTTAACAACGGTAGTTTAGCTAAAGACTTCTTTAAAAACATCTACAGGATAAATTATTAATTACTTTTGCTTGATATATGTGTATTCATAAATTAATAAATGCCTATTTTGAGAAACTTATATTAACGATTTAAGTGGGAACTACGCTTCTCTCCGTGTTTTTTCCAGATCTTATTTTGTCGATAATTACTGTACTTCCTTTTCCTTAGTATAATTATAGATTACATGAATCCGCTGTTGGTGGTATAGAACTAAGTATATATCTAAGGTATGTAATGGAGTGGCTCCCTGTGCTTCTGAAAGAATTAGAACAGAGACATGGAAATGAGTTGAGGATAAACGTTAGCACATGGTGGTTATAAAGTTTGCAACCAATTGAAGAACGCATTAGCAGCATATTATGTTAGTGTAAAAAAAAAAATACTTCATCTGTTCTCTACCACTTGTAACATCAATTTTTTTAAAAAATCAGTTGTTCTTCAGCATGTGAGGGACCAACACAGTCGTTGTAGTACCTATCATATTCTAGGTTTTCGCAGGTTAATGAAGTGAATTGTAATATTTAATGTTGCATGGTAATGTTCTGTATATTGAGGTATTCGAACGATAAATACTAATGAGTGTTGGAGAAATTAGTGGAATGAAGAGATGGAAGCAAAATGAGAGAATCCACCAATAGACAATGCTATCAAAAGCTTCAATACCTCCAATTAATAAGTACTTACAATTTTTAATATAATAATCTTTCTGGGAAGGAGATACTTTCAGCTGTGTGGGAAGAATGATTGGAGTTAATGCGAGGCGTACATACGTAAATTTATAGGGCTTGAGTTCTCCCCGCAAAAAGGATCTTTTTCCTCTTCTATAGAAAGTTTATCGGTATTTTCGATCTATCACCATATATCCTAATGCCGGCTCTGATTTTATGTCATGTGATGCAAAATACATGCTATAATTTTTTACTTTCCTACAACAGAAAACTAATTTTAATTTTATGATTGTGATATAAATAATTATACTCTATGTACAAGTGTATATTGTTTTCTTCACCGATGTGAAATTTTATCACGGCTTAGTACTTGAGCTCGAGTACAGCGAACTATTTCACGCCGAGATACGTTAAAATTCATATCGCAGACACTAGCCATCACATCCTTCCTCTTTTATCGCTGAAGGAAAGACGAAGATTGATTTTCCCCATCTTCTTTATACGTCTTAACAGTGTGGATGTGATAGTTAGCGGAAATCCATTTTTCATAGTTGTTACTTGGGTGTCTACAATAAATAGCGATGATCAACCACGAACCTCAAGGCAACAATCTTCAGAAACAAAATTAAACCAGTATTACTAACAACGTATGCACATGGCGTTGATCTTGCAGCAATGACAAGGATTAAAATAACAATTTAGTACTAGTGTTAGTGTTATTGTTATTATTGTATTATCTTTCATTGCATTCAGTGGTATAAGTTACATTTACGATTAGTTTCACACAGGCCCGTGCTGGCCCACCGCGACACCGGGACATGTCCCGGTGCGCCCTTCGAAAAATCACATTATAAATAAAGGTACGGGTTTTTTGTATAATAAATTCTTACAGTCGTTATTGGTAAAGAACCTTTGATAAGTACACTGCGCCCTTTATGTAAGGCGCCCTTGCGAAACCAAATCAAATATAGACGGTTTTATTTATTCTTCTATATGGCACAGTTCTATACAATGAATACATACTGTTACTGTTGGTAAAGAACCTGTGGTAAGTACACTGCGCCCATTATATATAAGGCGCCCTTGCGAAACCACACCAGAGATAAACGGTTTTATTTATTCTTCTGTATGGTACAGTTCTGTACAATGAATTATACTTTTACTGTTGGTAAAGAACCTGAGAAGGGTACACTGCGCCCTTTATATAAGGTGCCCTTGCGAAACCACATCAAATATAAACGGTTTTATTTATTCTTCTGTATGGCACAGTTCTGTATAATGAATACATATTTTTACTGTTGGTAAAGAACCCATGAAGATACACTGCGCCCTTCACATAAGGTGCCCTTGCGAAACCACATCAAGTATAAACGGTTTTATTTATTCTTCTTTATGGCACAGCTCTGTGCAATGAATACATACTTTTACTGTCGATTAAGACTCATTTGAAGGATACAGTGCGCCCTGCGCAATATCACTATATATTAGTGGATTTAGTTGTTCTGTAGCATACCATTTCAGTATAGTAAATTCATATAGTGACTGTTGGTAAAGAACCTGCGAAGGGTATAGTTCGCCCTTATAAATACGGCTTACGAAATATCATATTACAAATATTTAAAAAAAAATCTTCTCTGTACTAGTTTTATATTATACATTCATACATACAGTTACTATTGAGGGAGAACAGGTAAAGAGTACAATCACTTCTCAAATTATGTATAAAGCCAGTAAAGCAATTAGCTTGCAGGTCTATCTGATAAGATAATGTAGGAGTTTTTTGTGCTGCTGGTCATTCATTGCAAAAAAAAAAGTTTCAGAAGTTAAGCATAATCGATATAGCGCAGTTTAAAGAATTCAAGTTCATTTTAAGCTCTTTATTTACAAATTTGATTGTTCCTGTGTGTTTTAGAGCAGTGTTCGAACAATCAGTGCCTACTTTATTTCTAAAATATAACTACATTCATTTATTATATATATTTAGCTTCCTTTTATTGGACAAAAATTTATTAGAAGAAATAATAATGTTTCTCTATTAAAGATGTTTTCACGGTTTAGCTATTTATGCTACTAAATAAATTGGGTGAATTTAATACATAAAATGGAGGCCTGTATACACAGGGTGTAACTTAATTATTATAACAAACCTCGGGCGGTGATTCGTGATACCGAGATAAAACGAAACATATGAACCAAGCTGGGTGTAAAAATGTCTCCTTTCGGCACCTTGATCACCCCAAAATTTGTCGAAAACTGTAAAAACAGCCATAACTCAAGAACAAAACGTCGGATCAAAGTCACACACATAAAGTCACTCACATATACAAACATGACAAAAGAGAAAATATTGTCTATCTCACAACGTTGCTTAATATTTTTGTGCGCAATCTTGTACATTATGACAGCTTGTCAACGGCTTATCAGATAAACTGATAAAATCGAAAAAGTGAGCGCAATTTCATTGCAGCCCAAATAATAGTATACCGTTCAAGTTAGAAGAATACTTATAATTCGAAAGGAAGAGAGAGAGACATGTGTAATTGATGTATTTTGTCTCCCCACAAAATAAACTCTCGGGAGAAAAATTTAAATGAAATGAAATCTTTAACGTACCAATTATGTCTTTTAAACTAATGGTGACAGATGATAAATGAACAGCTTCCTGTCCAAGTTACGAGTGTGTGAAAATGAAAAAAAAAATAACTTTGATTAAGATGAGGTTTAAAACGACTGTGCATAGGACAGTCGGGTGGCATGTAAATAAATACAACATGTAGTATCCAAAAGTGCAAAGATCATAAGCGATGAACGAATGTACAATGGATTCTCCACATAACACAAAGATTCTCAAATATTTCCTGAATATAGGCCTATATTTGTCAAAAGTAAGTTGGATTAAAGGGTTTTCTTCTCGTAATATGTAATTCCGTGGTATATATTTTTTCCGTGCACAGAAGCAACTAAAATAGACGAAACATGAGATGTTGTACATGTTACATATCGATACGAGGAAATGCACTGAGACAGTATACTGGATTTATCCGTTAGGTGAATATTCTTCCAGGGATACTTTCGAGGGGCTTTTTCCCTCCCTTGGAGTTGGAAAACCGCCCCTTACCCATGAGCTTACAAAAACTACATTGCTATTGTGAATATACCAAAATCGCGTCCTAGTGTAGCTCACTCACATTCTGATTTTGTCACTGCTGTAGAAAATTTCTAGAAGAAAGCTCGTTGGAATTACATCCAAAAATGGGGGAAAATCGTTTTTCTCCGTTCTAATGTACCTTGTAGCTCGATGGAAGCTACATGGAAGAAAGAGAATGTGACACTTTTCCGTACATGTAGTAGTACATACGTAGCTTATAGTACTTTCACTAAGAGCATGATGCTTTGGTCGACAGTACAGAACTATCGTCCCTTGTGTGTCAATTGAGAGTGGCTCGCAAAAGACTGTCTTGCAGTTTTATTGTGGAGTAGCGTCAGTTAGTGTGACTGTGTTATAGTAGACATTTACGCAACTTGAGTGATATGCATAGTCCGATGGAATTGCTGTATAAGAGAATAGGAGGTGATGCGTTCAACGTTAGAGGGTTGTGTCTAGGTATTCACGGTCGATTAAAAGCGTACACGTTGGTGTTTAAGTAAAATTGATTGTGTTAATCTGTATGTGCCTGCGCAATAGTAGATTACCCTATCCATGAGCTGGCAGATATCCACCTCGTTTATGGAGAGGCAAAAGAAATAGCCCAGATGCGATTCGTTTATATCGTGACCGTCGCTCTCAAAGAAGACTAATTTTCCTTGTATTTTTTCCACGCGTCCATATTCACACTCGAGAGATAAGGTCTCTTCAATTTCCCCTACGTGAAATCGGAATCGCACCATGTGGGCAGTTGAATTTGAAGACAGCGAACTTGGCAAGGTCAGAGACCGTCCTGAAACTAGCAGTAGCCAAGTGTAGGGCGTAAAAGTCCACATGCAACTCTAGTGAAGGATCAGCAGCAGAGATTTAATGCGAGCGTGCTGTGCAGTATAGTGGATAATTTTGTGGTAGGACCTTATTTATTACGGACTCGCCTGTGTGGGAGGACGTATATTTATTTTTACGTAATGTTCTTCCGAAATTGTTTGAACATATGCCTTTGAACATAAGACATCAGATGTGATCCCAGCATAACAGAGCACCTGCACATTTTAACAAAAATATGCAGACCTACCTAAATCAAACATTCCAAAAATTTGGACTGGGGAGAAGGACCTGTGTTATGACGACCTAGTTCACCATACCTCACGCCCCTTTGATTCCTTTTTAAGGGGTGATTGAAATGCGTTTTGTATGCAACACAGCTACGACAGCCGAAAAAACTTGTTGCTCGAATTAATATAGCTGCGGCAGTCATCTCCGAAATTTCAGGCGTGTTTCACCGCATGCGGAAAAAATTTCTTCGCCGATATCATCTTTGCAATACGGTCAATGATGCACAATATCAAACTGTGAACTCTTATTATTCACATCTGTCTCGTGTACACAAACTGCATTGCACAAATACTGTACAAGGTACCTATGAGTATTTCATAGTTATCCTATTTTGTACGAAACAGAATAAATCGGTAGTTTGAAACTGTATTTCTTTGCATCATTGTGCAACACACGCAACAGCTTGTGTTTCGTCGAGTTTCATTGCTTCTGTGCTCGGAGTTATTATCATTCACATAATTACGTATTACAAGGAGGAAATCTTTTAATACAGCTTATTTTCGCCCAAATTGTGTTGACATAATTTGTGACAATCACTGTTGTGATGTGAAGGATCCCATCTTGTACTCTTCGATCATCATACATGATCTTTGCTTCTTGACTGTCTTATGTACAGTCGTTATAAAGCTAATCTGGATCAAAGTTATTTTTTTCCATTTTCACAAACTTACTTTGGACAGGAAGCAGTTAATTTGTCATCCGTTACCATTAGCCTAGAAGATATAACTGCGATGCGTTAAATACTTCTTTTCATTTAAACTCTTCTTCCGAGAGTTTATTTTGTGCTGAGACAAATTAGATCAATCTATCTATCTAACTTACTAACTCTATGGCCTATGGCACCCGGAGGTTCAATGCCGCGTTCACAAAAGCTCTCCACTGACTTCTATCCTTAGCTAACTGCATCCAGTTTCTACTTTGTATTCCAATCTCTGCGAGATCTATCTTAATATTGTCCTCCCATCTACGCCTAGGTCTTTCTAATGGTCGTTTTCCGATTGGTCTTCCAGTCAAGACTTTGAAAGCGTTTCTACTTTCTTCCATTCTAGCTACATGACCCGCCCACCTAAGCCTCCTAGACTTGACGACCTTAACAATGTTGGGTAAACTATATATTTATGTAGTTCCTCGTTATGAAGTTTCCGCCATTCCCCATTCCCGTTTCTCTTGAGTCCGAATATTCGCCTCAGGATCTTGTTCTCAATTAGATCAATCACACATGTGCATTTCTCTTTCAAATTCTAAGTGTTCTAATTTGAACTTTCTACTATTACTTTTGATTGTTGAAACCTTGTACTTGATTGTTGTACATTTCCTTATTCAACGTTTGCTAAAATACACGAAGACATACTGCAGTTTCTTTGGGAGTCACCTTTACACCGCCATTGCACTACACCCGATTGTACACTAATGGAATCTACAATTAAATATAATGGACATTCTCTTTTGCCCAATTTCCATCCGATATTTTGTTCTCGAGTATGGCTGTTTTTGAATTTTTCCGAAAATTTCCGGGTGTTCATAGCTCCAGGTTGGTCTATACTTTCCGTGTCATCTCGGGGACAGGAAACACCTCCGAATGTTTAAGACATTAATTAAGTTATAACACACACACACACACACACACACACACACACACACACATATATATATATATATATATATATATATATATATATATATATATATATATTCACGTTTGTATGGGCGCCCTTTTGGTAGACTTGTCCACCGCCCTCGTTAGTATCCCAGCACGGCCCTGGTTTCACACCACTGTTACCACGAAAGGCAAAATGAGGAACACTGCACAAACTTTTTACTCGTGGTTTAGTATATAGTCTAGGCAAGTTAAATTAAAAATGGGGCGATCAGTGGAACACATTCGGAAAAAGCTGATTTGTGGTACACACATTCAGAATAGCATTGAAAACAATAGTTCTGTTGATGTAAATGGTGGGAAACCTGGGAAATATCCGCCATCTTGAAAATAAATGTTTTCGGCCTTTTTTCTCTTCAGAATTTAATTTTCTGTGCTAAAACTATTCAAGATACGCAAAAATATTATTGGATCTGTATTGTAGAGCATAAGTTTCTAATAAGTTGAACAAAATTGCAGTTCTCTAAAACAGTGGTTTCCAACAGGTGGTTCGCGGACCCGTTGAAGTCAGTTTACATTTACTACAGGACACGTAATTTATAGTCGGGGAAAGAGTTTCATCTTAAACTAACCTTAAACAAACATTATAATATCATTTTTAAAATTCATAACCATATTTTTTCTTACCATAAATGTTTGAAAAATTGCTGCAACATGACCAGCATTTTGTTCCGGGAATCACAACGTCATCCCCTTACCAACAGGAATTTTAGGTAACAACAGCATTAACTGCCATAACAGTGAAAAAAATCGGAATATATCTAGTTAAGGAAATTTCTTTCAATATACTCCATTATGTTAGTTACAAACGTATCTCAAGAGTATTGCCACGTTCTGCTGTAAATAAACCAACCAAAATAAGTGATACGGTACTACCAACAACATCAACTTTACCAACGAGTAATAAGAACCGTAAAGGACAAAAATGAGTTGTCACCCTTGTTTCAGTTTGAGTTGACACCAATACCATTATCATTGATTGATAAGGGTGGAATGGGAAAGGCCAGTAAATCTCCTCTCTACTTTCTATTCAAAGCAACTGAGGATCTACCTCTGGAAAATTGTCAATATGCAATTGATGGAGGTAGTCTGCTACACAAAGTGATTTCACCTACCCAAATGACATTATGAAAATATATACGAAACATACAGTAGTTATGTGATCAAGCATTTTAGCTATAGCTCAGTAGTAATGTTTATACTTTATTTTTGCGACGCAAATATTTTTTTTTCTTCGATGGGAGCTGTTAGTTACCGATTTCTTTCCCACGGATTAGAACAAAAGAGTATTTCATCGTTCACCCATACATACATGTTAAACGATTTTCCAGGGGGAGATTATTTTAGTGAGTAACAAAGCCCACGTTCATCTGGTGAGATATATGTATGCAACTCGTATTCCTACACTTGCCTACTTCAGTGTTTCTTCCCTACTCATGCAAAGACTACATTATATGATTGCTTGGAACTAACTTAAGTGATTTCTTCAATTATTTATGAAAATACTGGCAGGCCAGAGCGGACCAGGTGCTTGGACGTCTGACCGGCGCCAACCATTCTGCTCTTTCCGTTCTTATCTCCACGTTCTCACATTCGAACTATTCACCTCTTTTCCTGCATTTTGGACAGTGAACTGTGAATTAACGCAGAATCTTTCAACATCTAGTTTGCAAATCCATGCAAGTGGCTTAACCTGATTACATTTTAAAATTAACTACCAACATTGACCAGTCATTCAACCCGGCTCGTATCTGAACATCTCAACTCTAGGAGTTTTCTCCTCGTGTAGATATAGCCAACTCGTTCGTTGAATTCGCTAAATAATTAAGTAAAGGGACAAGCGTCTAGTGGCCGCTCAAGGACTGGTACAACGGCTAACCCCCATTTAATGAAGTCCCGCGTCCGCTGATCCAGTGCGTATAATTAGTAAATGGGACATACTAATGTCCTAATTATACATTGCGACTGCCTGTGTTTATTCTGCTTAACACTACTGTCAACTTTTTGCGGATTCTTCTCGCAACAGCCAGGAACTTACGTCGTGGGATTACCTTTAGTGTTACCCTAAAGTGCTAACACCCAATGTTCATTATTTAGTGGTGTGAGAAAAGTGTTTGTGGTGAATCCCCGAATATAATATTTCATCCATATATATATAGGTGATAGAAATTTAAAGGTCTATAACGTCGTGAAATGTGATGTGTAATTGAGGGGGTTAGCGTAACAGTGTACAACATATGTATGTACAATGTATGACACATTCAACCACTTATGCTTGCTTTTGTTATATTGTACAAAAAACCACACGTTTTTAAGTTTAGCTTGGTTATTCTCCATTTTTAAAAATGTTGGTTAGACCACTGTTGCGGTAACCAACTTAATTTTATGTTTGTGGAAATAGTCGAGTGTTTATATCCATATTAGTGTTTAGTGTTGATTTTTCTTCTTCTACATATGTTTTTACATATAGTGCATTTAATAAATAAGCATAGTATTATTTTATTTAAAGGGTTCTCGTTGCACGTGTGATTGATGCTTTTGTATGTTGCGATCTGAACGATAATTTGAATGTTAGTGAGGGTTTCGAGACGAGACATCCGAACTTCTCGGTACTTTATGCTCACTTCATTGTTGGAATCTGAGAGCGATCCGGGAAAAATTATATAATCAATTTTTGGAAATGTTCTTTAATGTCTTATGTCTTATAACCAGATCCCCTGAAAGTACTTGTTGGTGGTACACCAGAGGGCAGAACCGGAAAGCGGTTACAAGTATGAACTCAAAGATTGAAGAAAGTGAGCTTTTGTCATATGTAGCGAATAATTCTCCTTTTATTCAGTAACTCACAAAAGAACTCAAAGGAAAATCAATTACTGCGATTCAAGAAATGATAATGCAGACAGGCTCATCGTGCAAACGGCTAATAAACTGGCTACCAGCGTCAATAATAAGCCTCTAGTTGTAGTAGGAAATGTTGACTTACTGATTCTGCTAACATCACTTACACCCAATGACATACATCCCTACCTTTAAAGCAAAGACGAGGTAAAATTTCTGTTAAAATAATTTCTTCTATTGATGCGCAACACTGCTTTAAAAACATCAAAGATTAACTTCTGTTTCTGCATTCATTAAGTGACTGCGACACCACATCATCTTTGTTCATGCAAGGATAGAAGAAAAAAATCTTCAAAATTCTGAGAACTAACCCTGAACTTGAAAATTTACGTTCAGTTCCCAATGATCCACCAGCGCAATTATCTACATTATTGGCTGAGGGAGAAATATTTCTTCTTGGTGTCTACAGAGCTACAGAGACAGATACGTCTTTAAACACCCTTAGTTACGTTAAATTTTGTCAACTCGTTTCTAAAGCCAAAACTGAAATTAACTTGACTAGTCTTTTCCTAATAACACCTATAAAGAGTGTTTCATCAAGCGTAACTATAGAGGGACTATGAGTTACCAGAAAAGAAATGGGGTTGTCAGAAAGAAGATGACATTCCGAAAGAAGAGGATTGCGAATAGCCAGGACTATTCAGATAAAGATATAATGGAATATGAATAAGGAATGTTACATAAAGCTGGCCTTCCTGAATGCGATCCTGACAACTCAATAATGGTAATCAATTTATTTTTATTTTCTTTTAAATTGATCTCGCAATTTTGAAGATTGAGTAAATATATAACGTAATACTCTCTCTAGTAAAGATGTTTCAAAGATTATATAAAAATATAAAATAAAAGATAAAAAACAGGAAAAAGCAAAACAAAGGAAATCGGTACCAGGAAAAGAAAATAGAAATTTGTGGTATTTGAGTAATGGTCCCTAACAACTTTTGGAGGACTTCACTTATCGCCATCATGAATGAGACCCCACAAAATCTAAATTCTAAAATTCGTAATTGGATCAGCATAGACTGAATGTTTCCTGCCACCAATGGTAAGACAAAGTACGGTTATAAATTTTAAAAATGATAAAATATGATGTTTGCTGAAGGCTAGTTTAAGATAAAACTTTTTCCCACTATAAATTGCGTGTCCTGTTGTGAATGTCAACTGACCTCTACGGGTCCACGGGCCACCTGTTGGAAACCATTGCTTCAGAGAATTGCATTTTTTTCAGTTTATTGGATTTAATGCCCTGCAAGAAAGGCCCAATAACATTTTTTTCATATCTTGCATAATTTTAGCACAAGAAAACAAAAATTGTGAAGAAAACAATGACCGGAAAGAGATTTTCCAAGATAGCCGTGATTTTCCAGGTTTCCCAGCATTGATGTCGATTGAGCTCTACAGTATTGTTTCCAATGTTAATTTGAAAGTGTGTATCGAAAATCAGTTTGTTCTGAATTTGTTCCACTGATAAAGCTAATTTACCTAGTCTAATAATTATATTTTTATGATCGCAGATAGATTATTGAGAAGTATTCTATTTTTTTTTCAGATATACACTGATAAGGAAACATTTAAGAAATAAGAGAAAAGAGTTCCTTACCTATAAGAAACGTAGCACGCTTTAAGTTTCTTATTTGTGATTTATTATTATTGGCTATAAATCCGTCTGAAACCAGTATTTGAGCCTCAAAGTGATTTCCAGAATGACGAAGAATTTCTCGACAGGCGTAAGAGGTCAGTGTAGTCTCATTCGTTCTGGCGGATTTAATATTGTAATCTCTCTTTCTTTCTAGCTAACTGTAAGTATAACCAACACCTTTTGTATATTCATTACATATTTGTTATATCGCTACTTTTGACGCCAATTGAAATTGTTTCTCGTGTTTTGCTGCTTTTCTTCGCTAGGACTTTCCTAGTTTGATATCCAATCTTTTATAGATTATTTCTATCAATATTTTTGAAGTATGGGCAAGAAAGACTATCGTTCTTGGGTGCTCGTATTTCTCAAGCTCATCTGTGGGGGGCGCGGTGGCTCAGTGGTAGAGTGTTCACCTTCGGTGCTTGGGGTCCCTGGTTCGATCCCAGCTCGCGCCGTGTGGACTTTATGGTGGACAAACACCGTGCTCGTGGGTTTTGTCGGGGCTCTCCCGTTTCCTCCCACTTTCTTTCATTTCTCATCATCACCGTCTCCTTTAGCCTAACCGGTTTAAACGTGGGACGTAAAACTTAAAGATTTCATTTCATTTCAGCCTTTTTTTGTGCATAACCCGTGTATTGCCCTTCTGCAAGACTCTTCTTTGTAAATGCTGTTAATTAATTTACACAATCTGTAGTGAACTTCATGCATATGTTGATATCTGCTAGTATCCCATCTACACCTGGGTATTTTCTATGTTCCAGATATTTTTTATGCTTTTTTGAACTGAGTACGAAGTATCTTCTTGCTTGCATCTTCTTGTATTTCGTAAACGTGTTCCAGTTTCTCTAATGATTTGCGCTTGTATAGATCTTTTCGCCTTATTTCTTCCATATTTTCACTTTAATTTCCGCTTCATGTTCGCGTTTTATTTTTATCTCATACTGTATTTCTATTTGAACCTTGAAGTTCCTCTTGGTTTACTTATAAGGCGCCTTATTTTCTAGTGTTCATATCCTATTCGTTCTCTTCAAGTTGTTGTATTATATTGAGCAAATTTGCATAATGCTTCTTAGCCTCATTGTTAATAATTTTTAATTCCCTCTCTCATCCATTAATTCCAGCATTCCCTTGGTGTTTCAACCTTTCTTTGCTGTTTTTGATTCGTGACCTAATATTTTCTTTGCGATATTAGGTGGGCAGTTTATTTTTATATATGAGTAGGTCAATATCAAAATCCGTTAAATCCACTTAAAAAAAAAACTGAGATAATGGTTTCCTTGAAAACCGTAGTGGGAATATTTTGTTCTTAATAATATTCAGTAGAAAAGGTCATTGTAACAACTTGGAAATTTACATTGAAATATGTGCCAATTTCCAAAACTTGTTAAATCCATCATGGCTACAGATGCAAAACCAGTTAAATCCATCTTCCATATCCAGTTTTATAAAGTGTTAAGTCCCATACCTGCAAATATTTCATGAGAAAAGCAGAATCAAACCCTGTACTGTATATGATTAGATTAGTAGTGTGAATATTTATTTCAACTTTTAGTAAGTAATTGGTAATTTTATTTTTCAATATTTGCAGTTTGAGCTTTCGTTATTTTTGTATCTTTGGACTGAGAACTGAGACACTAAACGTCTCGACCTAACTGTTCCTGACGTGCTTCTGTGCTAATCGGCTTTTCTTTAATAATTGCTAGACAAATGAAAAAGCTGTTATTTGCATTTACATACGTAACAACTGTTAAATCCAAACTATTTTCTTTAATAACTCAGTGCAGAGACTAGTGTGATTATACATTTTTTGACGGACCAACATTCATATTATTCTTTCTTTTTTTAAAAAAAAAAGTTTCTAATCTTATTTTACAATTATGACGTGTTTAAACCGTTTTTCGCGATTCGCCACAAATTTTAAAATGGGGATTTAACGAGTTTTGCTATTGGCCTAGTCATATGATCATTCTTGATTAGTTTCTTCCCTAGTTGATTCTTGTGTTATCTTCTGTACTGTTATCTCTGTGAAACTTCCATGAATTTCTTATTTATCCGCTTTCCTTTTTCAACTCTCCCATTTTTCTTTTTTCCAAACTTCTTAGATTTCAACTCACTCCTCAACACGACTTCCACATCCGCTCCTGGGAAACCTCCACAGCAGTTTATTTTGTTCCTGAAATTTTTATTCACAAATATGTAATCTATTTCATGTCCTTGGATATCCTGACACTTTCCAAATATAAATTATGTGCTAATTATTCTTGAACAAAGCGTTTGCTGTTACTAGTTGGTTTCCGTGCAAACTTCATTCAGACTTTATCTTGCATTGCGTCTTCCTAGTCTGTATTTCCCTACTATTTTCCCTTGTGCGACTTCTAGTAGATTATATTTCATTTTCAAACTCCTACCAGAATCACATCTCCATTCCCTTTCCTGTCTTTCATGATGCTTTCAGTCCCTTTCATATATTTGCTCTACTTCATCATTGTGCGCTCGTCGGCTTATATAGCTGCATGGTAGTTGTGATCCTTAATTTGGTAGGTTGCTTTACTGTTATGCATCTGGCGTTTGCAATAAGTTCTTATTCATCGTCTTATCTTCTGATTCATTATAAATGCAGTGACTTCAGTGACTACGGTGACTTCGTTTTTTTTCCGTTCCCTAGCTGATGCATCTGATCATAAAATGTCTTGAGCTTTCCGTTTTACTTTCCTGACCCAAACCTTTTACCCACGCTAATGGTTGTGTCTCCCCCTCTAGATTTTCGAAATTGAGTGCTATGTTTAAACTCCTGCCGTGTAATCCTTTAATGTGTATTGCCTTTCAATAATTAAGTAGCATTTTCCTTCCCCAAAAATTCACAGAGCTGACTGTATTTTCAGAATTCTGAAATATTTCACCATCTTTCTCGAATTGGTAATTTTTAGAAAGCTCCATTCGTATTCTGCGTGTTCTTGGGACAAACATGGTAATGGATTTTATGTTATTTCATGGGTTAGGAATGCACTTTTTCCGTGACATTTTACTAGTTTTCGATCTTGTTCACTGCTACTGCAGAAACACATTCATAGGCGCCAACTTGAAGAAAATATTGAGGGCCCAAACAATAAATAAATATATCACCACATTCAGCCGCTTTCTATCAACTGCTTGATGAAGGCCCCCACCTAAGTTCTAGGTAATCTGCATCAACTCCGCCGCATCCAAATTCACGACCTAATAGAAATTTGCCTAAAGGTTTTAAAACAAATTTAAGTTCAAAATTTGGGAACTTCACTGCAAGTTTGCGCCCACATTGATCTTCACTTGTCATATTAGTGCTGCCAGTGTGTTGGTTGAAATGCTCCATTAAACACAGTTTTGAAAATGGCGGTTTCCATTGAATAAAAAGGCTCTTCCTATATTGAATTAAATGCACGACGAAGTTTACGACAGAAATTTTTGCTCCTCTTTGTTAATTCTTCCTCGACTGGATTATATTGGGGGGGAGAGGACAACACCTATAAATATCGGGGGGCGAAAGCGTCCTACCCCCACCCACAAAGTCGGCGCTTATGCACACATTCGCCTTTGTTGAAGACATGTCTCTTTACCGTGAACACCTCTATACAGGCTAGAGAAGGATTGTCTAGAACTTACTCCTAAGGCATATGTTTTGTGCCGTAACACACTCGAGCCACATATATATTGTAATATTTTGTGCACGTACAGACAATCATAGTCGGAATTCTAGAACTTCAGCTATTTATTTTATAAAAATACAAATATGACCAGACATTTAGAAAGTGATGTTTCATACAGGAACCCCTTCGCTCATGGCAACCACCGGGATGCCTTGTAGCGACTTCACGTTATTATCCTAGGTAACCTCATCGGCTCATTGCAGCCTCGAGAGGTATGGTTTGTGTTGAGGAATCTCCTTCGCTTCAAGGAAGTCTTCAGGGTTTTTAGCAAAGTTAGAGCCCCTTCGTCCAATACGACCTCCAGAGCTGTTATGGGCTGGCCATCAGTGGTCAACTGACACCTCCGTCTTCTTTGGTTCCACTTTTCTAGGCCCTCTTCAGGTGGCTCGTCCTCTTTCGGTTCCCATTGTGTTGATCTTCGTGTTTTCTTGGTCTTGTGTACCGTCTGCTTGTTTACAAACAAACAGCATATGCCGTCTGTAAGCATACTTCCATACCATGATGTGGGAATCCTTCTAATATACAATACATTTCTCAGTATCTTTAAAAATGTTTTTGCTCTATTGTGATTAATATTAACACCAGAAATAAAGATTTATACTACTTCTGATCAGAGAGTTAAGGACGGAGATGGGATATACTCTTTCGACCCTAAATTCATATTTTAAGAAAAGCTTATGTTATTTATTGCTCATTTTGTGAGGATCAGTATTGAGACTGGAAGTTGTAGTAAATTTCAACCACTTTTAACTTTACTAAAGAGAAGAGAATTATTCTATTCTTTTGAGGTATTGAATCCAGATCGAAACACCATATATCACTACGTTTTAGTTTTATTATAATTTAGTTTTATTGAAACCGGAAGTTGTGAAATTCTAGTACTTACGCGGGAGACCCGGGTTCGATTCCCGGCGGGAGCTCATGTGGTTCGGATTCCACGTTAATCAGTAGGTCCACGTCTCATATAGCCTCACTGCTGAAAGGAACGCTAAACTAAAATCAACTCAACTCTAGTACTTCCGGTTGGAAAAGAGAGTTACTGGGATAGGATCTTCTGTTAGGGAGCTGAATCCATTTAAGATAATGGCTCTTACTGTTTCAGTTCTGATACATATCCACAGACGGGGCAGATGGATGATTAAATATAATTGTTATATAGGGAAATTCATAGAAACGGGAAATTTTGAAAGTTGTGTGGGCAACACTAGACGTTAGGTAACACTGAATAATGTACGCTACCTTGTCAATTAGTTATCATAAATTCTTGGAGGGTGTGCAACGTGCTTTCGCGATAAAAGCGTTTTACAAGAACAATGACAGTGTGGAGGGGGCACGTAGTAAATTCCGCCGTCATTTTAATTTAGGATGTCACGATCGTATTCCATGAGCACATGCAATTAAAACATGGATACGTAATTTCGAGCAAAGTGACTCGGCAATGTAAAAGAAACCTCAGGCCATGTACGAACCGTTCGTGCACCAGACAATATCGAAACTGTTCGAGATGCTATCATAAGAAGTCCACGTCGGACAATCTGTTGTCACTCAGCATATTTACAGTTGCATAGTTCAAGTGTTCGAAGAATAATAGTACAGGAATTGCAATGCCAGCCATACAAGTTGTTGATCAACCAGGAACAAAAAAAAAAAAAAAAAAAAAAAAAAACATCACCTCATGGTACGACAATTTTGTGTATTAATGCTTCAAAATATTATCTTGATTTAAATATTAATAATAATAATAATAATAATCATAATAGCTTGTTCTGTAAGTATTCCAAAATGGTAATATTTTTACTATTAAATGAGATAAATAACTTGTTTTAAAAAGATTTGTTTTGATGAAATTATTTAATTTTCAAAATTTCTCTTGTCTTAATTACCCTGCATAGCATAATTTGGAAGTATAATACACTATTTCTAACGTTTCAAGACATTTTTCTTTGCCAAGTTATCGAGAGCAGTAGCCTGGATAACAAACAAATATTTGCTCGCACAATGCAGCTGCTTAGATGTTCCTAGACCTCAGTTTTTATAAAACTCAATTCAATAAACAAAGAGTTTCTAAAGTAACGTTTTTTTTTTAAAAGAAACCGTGTCTTTAATAACAAATGGAAACTATGTTCTTTGTGAGGCTTCTCGGCAATTTGTTTGGAAAGTTGACCAATTTGTTTTAGTGAGACGGGATAATATTTAAAAGGCAGAGAACGTGTAACAAAGTAACCTCCTGTGACTGAGAAACATGATTATAATATTCGTGGATGTTGGGAGGAATTCTTTTGAGAATTAGAAGTTACGTTCTCCATGTTATTAGGGGGAGATCTGAAGAGAAACAAGAGAGACAGAAGTTGATCTTAGTTGTGGTATAAACCAGGGAGTTGTGTCTGCGGAATAAGATGGGTCTCCATTAAATCAAGTTAACCAACAGAAAAAGAGGGAGGGAAGTATACAAGCGGCGAGTAGTTTTCCCAAGAGGGCACCTCGGTAGAGTTCCTAACAGAAGACTGACTTCTTATTTTGTCTATGTTCACATGTATTGCTGATTTCAGCTTCATTTCTATTATAATCGTGCTTTCGTTCTCTGTTAAAAGCAAAACACGAACACAATGCGTATAATTCTGCACTGAAAAAAAGGAACGTTTCTCACCTATGGGGAACGTTTTTGCAAAGAGAAGTCTAGGTTTCCAGACACATTAACAGAACGTTTCTCAATTTTAATAAATATACTACTTTTTCCGTAAGAAATCAGAAAGGATTCGGTGTGTTCAGGAATATGTAGGATCCTTTCATCATCGCGAACAAGTTTTCTTTATTTTTAAGGAATTTTCTCATATATTTCTTCCCATAATTTGATGTTGCTTTTCCTTTATTTCACGGTAAACTAGCTTTACCTGGCTGCTCGGAAACTTGTTGGTGATGCATCATGGGAGTTGTACCAGCCATATTTGTTTAATGAGCACTATTATTTATGTTGCGTCTTTTATGTCGAGGAATTTGAGCAAATAAATAATCAGAGTGTCACGTAAATATTAGGCTATAATGTATTACATTTTTATTGTTTTCTTTATTTGACATAATGCCGTTTAAGCATGAGGAAATTATATGCGACGTCTACTTCGTAAAGAATATTTGAAAGATAATATTTTCTTGGGGAGTTTACTATAATGTGAAAAAAAAAACATACCGGAGGTAATAATGTAAATTATGTTAAATATGAATATAAAGTGAGCAGTAATATTCTTCATATATTTGTGGTTGCAGTTGTGGAAGATATATTTAATGTGTGATTTTAGCATAATGAATGTGCGTAAACATTCATGCGCCCTTTTACTTAATGCGTGTTTTCAGAATAATGCGCGTAAATACTCATAATACATTATGATCGTCTCACGATCATAATAATTATTATTTTTGTGTTCACTCGAGCAGACGGTTCGTGTTATGTTTAGCAAAAGAGCCCAGTAGCACGCAAAAAACAAAGTTTACAGAAGAAATGGGTGATGCAAGTACTTAGACCTAATATAACTTAACCAAATCTGGGTTCACTTGTGCAGACAGTTCTACCAAATTGAAAATCTATAGTTAAAATACGATATCAAACACGTTTTGTGAAGAAATGAAAGTGTGGATATAAGTAATTAGTGTCAGTGTACAGAACAGTGAAATGAATTTGAGTGATAGTAAAATTATTGTATACATAAGTGTGCTCTTCCACTATTCTCTTTTATACGCATACTCTGCGCCGCCCACGCTCCTACTCTCTACGAATGCTCCCCGTCGCTGACGCTCGTGCCTCCCTACTGCGCTTCTGCCCTGAATCAGTTCGAAAGGATGAAGAAATATTTAGCGATTATATAAAAACGCAGTTGAAAATTCTATGAACTCCTCCTCCGCGTATTGCTACAACAAAAAAGTCAGTTAAATAATAAAAACTAACCATTTCAAGCTCCGCTTCTTCTTTCTTTCTGTCACACAACCAACTTTTAAAAATAAACAAGCGATGGGCGAAAAACCAACAAAACGAATAAAAAATATCGTCAATTGCATCTGTTCACAAACGATTACACACCACAAAGCTGAAGTTTGAACACAGACTATGTATTACAGAGAGAGAGAGAGAGAGAGAAATAGAGGGGAAAACAAAGCCAATTAATCCTTCTTGGGGGAACACACAAAGTTTGAATTTTCCCTGTGATTGATATAATTGGAAATCATTCAAAAGAGTAATTTGTTGCAGACGTTTGAAACGACAAATGAATAACTCGATCACGCAAGCAGCTTTTCAATGTTTTTGAAATTCGATTTCTGTAGATATATTTTACAGCACCGATTCAAATATATATATATAGTATATTCATAAAGTCTGGATACATAATCATCATGGGTAGGTCACTTGCCTCACCTCAGAAGCTTCCCTGCTGCATGGTCCTCCGCTAACCTCTTCGTCTCCACGTATGATCTTTCTGTTTTTATATTACCCATTAATTGTTGTCTCCTTCGCCCCCTCAATCACTTTCCTGCAACCATATCCTCTAGGACGTACTTCATGATACAATTTCATCTTGGGTAATGTCCCAACTACTTTCTCTTTCTCTTATTAAAATATGTAAAAGTGTTCTTTTCCCCCCAGCATTCCTAACACCCTCTCAGTCGTTTTCCGCTCGATCCAACTAATTCTTTTTTTTATTCTCCCCACCTACATTCTTAGGTTCCTAGTCGTTTCCCATCACTTTTACGTAATGCCCATATTTATGAACCATACAGTACAAGACTCCAACTCGTTATTCCAGGTCCCACAAAACTGACTTTTCTTCCTCCTAAGGGCTTCTTTCACCATTCCTATCCTTGCTTTTATTTCACGTTTGCACTTCATGTCATTACTAAGAATACTACCCAGATATCGAAAGCTATTCACTTATTATATTTCCTCCCCTCGCACTTTTATATTTGACAGAAACCGTTTCGTTCCAATCACCATGACTTTTGTCTTTGTAAAATTTATTTTCATCCCATTTGTCTGAACCATTCCTCAGGCTTTCTGTCATTTTATTGATTTTCTTTTGAGATTCTCCAAAAGGTGCCATATCGTCTGGAAATAGTATACATCTAGTCTTTCTACCTACTGTCGAAATGCCGTCATCATCACGTACTCTCTTTTTCACTATCTCTTCTAGATAGATATTAAATAGTGTTGGTGAGAGGCAGCATACTTGTCGAACTCCCCTTCCAATTGCGCTCTCCTCCATCAGTTCTTCCCCCAATCCTAACACTTACTTGTTTGTTCATGTATAAATTTCTTATAAGTCTTCGATCTTTCCATTCCAACCCAACGTTCTTTAAATATTCCAACAACAATTCGCAATTCACGCGGTCAGAAGCCTTTTCAAGATCAATAAATTCAACATACACTTCTTTCCCTTTTTCTACAAATCTTTCACCGATCGCCCTTAATTATACAATAGCATCTCTTGTGCCCTTAGCTCTTCTGAACCAAAACTTCTCCTCTTCAACTTCTTCATTTGTTCTTCCATATAACCTTCTGTTCAGTATTAGAAGCAGAATTTTAGCTGCACGAGGTTTGATACTAATAGTTCTGGAATTTTCACATCTCTTTGGGTTCTATTTCTTAGCCGTCGATATTATGATCGTCTTCAGGAAGTCTTTTGTCCACTCTCCTGTTTTATATATATCATAGCATAGTCGGAACAATTCTTTCTTTCCGTTGTCTCCCATATTTCTAATGAATTCAATTCCTACATTATCTCTCCCGGTTACCTTTCCATTCCTAATCTAGGATATAGAATTTGCAAACTCATCCCGAAGAATAATAAACCCTTTATCATCCTCGCCTACTTTATTTTCTACTTCAACATTTAGGATACACGGTCTATCCATACTCTCATATAAGTCTTTAGCGTATTCTTTCCACCTTTCTATGACCTCATTTCTTTCACTGACTACCTTTCCATTCTTTTCCTCTACTCCATCGCAATACCCCCTTGTTTCCTCCAAAATTCCATAGATTTCACCTCCTTTTACATTTTCTCATGTTTAGCAACTCTCTAATTCTTCTATGTCCTCGAATTGTGTTTTGTAAAGCTCTTCTCTTGACCTGTATGTTTATTTTCATAATTCATTATTTAACTTTCTGTATCTCTTTATGCCCTCTTCTGTATCAACCGTTTCCACGTCTTCCTTTCCCTCATTTTCTGCAACATCTGCTTTGTAACCCATGGTTCCTTAGCCGCTTTGTGTTCACGGTAACTTATTGCTTCTTCTGCAGCCTGCAGTAACAAAGTTTAATATGTTTCCACCGTGCGTTACTACCTGCGCCTATCCTTACCTTGTTTGAATAATTTTCTTCGATTTTTTCAATGAAAAGATTTCTTATTTCTTCGTTTTTCAACTTTTCACCACTAAATCCTTCGTTTTCCCTTTAAGTCTTAACATCATAACTCTATCGTCAATAAATTCTACTTTCATACCTTTCCAAGAATTATTCCTACACCATTGTGACCGCCCTTTTCATTACACGAGTAAAGCATGCTATATCCTTCACTGTTCAACACCCCATTACATTCTCATCTAACTTCACAAACTCTTACCGAATCTAGATTATTTTGTTTCATTTCTTCTTTAAGGTTTTCTACTTTTTCTCCCTGGAACAGAGTACGTACGTTCCGTGTCCCTATCCTAAACTTTTTGCTCTTCCCTGTCTTTCTTGCTATGTCTGTATTCCCCCATTATTATTTCTCGTGCAAAAGTCCTTCGCAAGACACCCCCCTCCCGGAGATCCGAATGGGGGGATATTTTACATCGGGAACTATATTTTGACCTGCGAAAGAGCATTGTACATTTGTTTTTATTTTGCAGACAGCAAACTGGTGAAAGTAGAGTGGTGGTTTCCCGTTGCCTTCCACCTAGCAGTATCCCAGTCGTTAAAGTTACTCTGACCACGCTTGGGACTAATGTCCAAATTGCCATACCAATCACCATGATTTCCGCCAACTAGGCTACTGGAAAACTGCTGAACACTCTTTGTCTGGCTACTCCATTTAGACCAATTCGGCAGGGGTGGCCCTTCTGGTAGTGAATTACTACCCACATAGCTCTAAATTTCATGGTAGCATGAATTCCTCCCCAGCCGACACATAAGTGTCTTCGTAAAGGTGGTGTTTATCGGGGAAGTCTGAACACATATGGAATTCAAATAATTTGTTTTTGCTTTTCCAGATTGAATGCTTGCTCTGTCTAAGTAAGAACGAGTCGAGTTGGTACTCTTAAGTGGGCGAGAAGGATGGGCGTATCGCAGAATTTAACCTTCCACACCCTCATGGTCAACCTATTTCTTTTAGTGCCGTTGGTAAATTTACTTGGGAAGTTAATCACTAAGTTTAAAGAAACAGGCAGTGTGTTGGACAAACCCCGTTCCGGACCACTAAAGACTTCAAGCGAAACGGAAGAGATTGTCTTGTCTAAGGTTTATGCTAGCTCAAAGAAATCGCTTCGTCGGACATCCACGGAGTTTCAAGAATCCACAAGATCAACCAAGGTCGTACAAAGGTCAACCATCCACAAAATGCTGGCAGGGAGAAGTTTCATTCTTACAAGTTACAGATATTGCATCAATCAAACGAAAAATACCTCGATAGAACCATGCAGATGTGTGAATGATTTACAGATAAATTGGATGAAAATATCAATTTTACTGAAGACTGTGTGTTGTTCAGTGATGAAGCTGTGTTTTATGTCAATGGTGAAGTGAACAGACAAAATCTTCGATACCAGTCTCAAGGCAATCAATATTGGATGAGTCCATCCAAACAGCAGGGCTACTAAAAAGTGATTATGTGGTGTGGTTTGTGGAAAGACCATGTGCTAGGACCTTTCTTCTCTGATGCACATATAACGGGTGACATATCTGAACACGCTGAGAGACAAATCGATGTCTCAAATTGAGCGTTTGGGTGAGGGATTTCCAGACTGTTTCAGCAGGATTGAGCCCCTGACCATTTTGTTGCAACTCTTAGAGATTGGTTTAATGACATTTTTTTCTGACTGGAATAGTAGAAGATGTCATGTGGAGTGGTCCTCTCGTTCGCCATATCTTTTGGCCCTTGATTTATTGTTCTGGGGAAGGCTGAAAGAGAAAGTTTACTCGATGAAGATTAGAAATATAAAACACGTGACAACGCATTACCAGTCAGGGTGCTGAAATCGACGGCAATTCAGATCTATTCCATCAAGGTCACCTTAATCTTGAAAAGTGCATCAAATTATACATTGAAGAACACGTAAATCATGTTGAAAATATTATTCATTAACATTAATGACTAATATGTGCTTTTTTCCATGTACCCAGATTTTATGGACACCCTTTATATAACTAACTAACTCTATAGCCTATGGAACCCGGAGGTTCAATGCCGCGTTCACAAAAGCTCTCTACTGACTTCTATCCTTAGCCAACTGCATCCAGTTTCTACTTTGTATTCCAATCTCTGCGAGATCCTTATTAATATTGTCCTTCCATCTGCGACTAGGTCTTCCTAATGGTCGTTTTCCGATTGGTCTTCCGGTCAAGGCTTTGAAAGCGTTTCTACTCTCTTCCATTCTAGCTGCATGACCTGCCCATCTAAGCCTCCTAGACTTAACGACGCTAACAATGTTGGGTAAACCGTATGAAATATGTAGTTCCTCGTTATGAAGTTTCCGCCATTCCCCATTCCCGTTCCTCTTGGGTCCGAATATTCGTCTCAGGATCTTGTTCTCAAATACTGTCAGTCTATGTTCTACCCTCAGAGTAAGCGACCATGTTTTGCGACCATACAGAACAACAGGCATGATTATCGTTTTGTATATTTTAAGCTTCAAATTCCTCGACAGAATTCGCTACGTCAAGAGATTTTGAACCGAGTAGTAACACGAATTCCCTGCTTTCAGTCGACATTTAGTTCCTTCGTGAATATGATTTTCGTATGTTAATATTGATCCTAGATATTTGAAACTGTCCACTTTATCAAAAGTATTATTTAATATTTTAACGCATCCATAATTTGCTCTATTACGGTCCTGACGCACTTCCATGTATTTAGTACTTCTAAACCCATGTCTCTGCAAGCGTTTAATAAGATCTCTGCATTTCTTTCTATTGTTCTCCTATCATCCCCTATTAAATTTACATCATCAGCATATGCCATAACCTGGTGAATACCGTTCAACTGTGGGTCCTGGTTGTTATATTTGATTTTCCTTATAGCGTATTCAAGAACAAAGTTAAATAATAATGGCGACAACGCATCTCCTTGTTTCAGGCCATTTTCTACGTGAAAGCTCCTGGACAAAAAAATTTCCTACCTGGACTTTACTTTGGGATTCATTTAAACATATCTTAATTAATCTAATTAGCTTTGGACACCCTTTATATATATATATATATATATATATATATATATATATATATATATATATATATATATATATATATATATATATATATATATATTTATATGTGTGTGTGTGTGTGTGTGTGTGTGTGTGTTGATGAAAATGAGTTCGTGAGAACCTTTTTGAAGAATATACACCTTGTGAGTGGGGAGCAGCTCTTCCATGCGGGGAACAAAGTCGGATCCCCGGGAAAACAGTAGTTTTAACCGTCTCGGAAGGGCCAAAATATGCTATAGAAAGTTTTTTAGCGACTTCTAAAATGTTCCCCAACGTTCCCCAAGTACAGGATTCTATACCCGTAAATTTTTCACACAGTGTGTAAAATAGTTATATTTTTTCAATAGATGGCAGCATAATCGGTTCTGTGTGTAAATGACTTCCCGCTTTCGAATGTGTGTATGATGACTTTCGTGTTGATGGATTTCCGTGCAATGTTGCCAATTCTTCCAGCGTTGTTCCTCTGAAGACACGTTGTGTGTTTAGAGGATTTACGATGGTATTTACTAGAAAAAAAGTATCGTGTCAAAGAAGGTAGGTACATTACTTCTCTACCCCTTTGAGGATTTATGGTATATTTTATACCATGGCGTAGTATCGTCTTTGACCGCTTATTTAGGTTCTATAACATTTGTTTAAGCCGTTGTTTTATTGGTCAAGCCAAGAATAGACCAAACAATACCCCATATTTGTTTTGGAAACTGACGACCAACTTGGCGGCGCCAAGTGGGGCGGATGGGTGTATTCTATTTTTTCATTCTTAAGGCAAATTTCAATTTTTTTCACGTTTTCAGTTTTCAAGATATCATATTGAAATTTTACATACGGATTTTGTGTACCTTTCGGTATTTCTGAAAATTTTCTAAGATCCCTACATGAATACGGGGACGGACCCGAGGGGCGCAAGTGTACAGGGGGTGATTTTTTTTTCAGGATTCCCGATTATTCCAGTTCAGATGTATGATACGGACAAATGAGTGGTGCCGTTGAAAAGAAATCGTCAGACTGTGAAATATATATGTAAAAAATATGGGTCATTTTCAGACTTTCACAAATTTCTGCTGATCTTAGTTTTCAAGATACAGAATTCAAATTTTGGGCACGTATTATGTACATAACAACGCATGTTGCTTTTAAAAAAAGTGAGGTCCCTACGTGAAGCCAAGCCTTTGCCAAAATTGCGCAAGTTTCTATTTTTTTCGAAAAATCTCCCAGTTTTTTTTTTCGATTTTCACGCTTCTAGTATACAATAAGGACAAGCGAGTGTTTCCTTTACAAAGTACACTCTATCTTGAAAAACCGAAGTATGCACTATGATTCTACGATAGGCAGTAAGGAAGCAGTAACTGTTTGAGTGAAAGCGTAAAATTTACTTCAAAAAACGGAAATTCTAAAAGGGTTAAAGTCTTTTTTTTATGTATGAGTGCATCTTCCCATTTTCGATGCAGACTATGATATGGTAAGACGACAATTCCATTACTTCAATTAACATTATTTGTTTTTGTGAGGTCATGTCCGTTATTTTAGACCAACTTAAATTTGTAAAATTTACAGAAAAATATGCATATTTTCCTATTTTAGGACCGCAAAGTACGTTCATGAAATAATAACTTCTTTTAGCTCCAAATGAACTGTTACAACGTCTGTGTTAGAAAGTGTTTCTTAGGGGAAATTTCATTGAAATTGTACATTTCGATTCATCTCAAGATCTTTCAACAATATAGCCTACTAATTCTATATAAACATACACAGAGAAAAATCCGTTCTCTGGACAGCGGTATATTGTACAAATATACGGTATCATCTTGCTTACTATAGAAATCAGTAAGGAGCATACGTTATCCATATGCTACATAGGCAATGCCCTTAGATGTTACATCATACCGTTGCAGGATGTCAGACATCTAACAGTTTTCCGTATATCACATGCATATACTTATGTTACCTTGGTCAGCTATATTTTATATACGTCCATTTGTATGTGAGATCCTGACCGCCTACATCGTTTCATACGGAAATTACGTATAGATGGAACACTTATACAGAAAATATTATTATAACACATGCGTTTTCAGTTATACGTCTGCTGTACGTTAAGTCCCAGAACTACAGGAATTACGCATGTAACCTATCTTTTTGAGTACGCCACCTTCATTTTTTCTCAGTGTATGGTTCTTTTGCATGCAGTTACAGTTCCGAGACACACTCGAAAATAACACTTTTTTCATTAAATATATTTTTCCCTTTGCATATTTTTCACAGGATAGCATTATGAATATTATGTAGGTCTATGTGGATTTGAGGAAACTATTCACAGCTTAGAAATCATTACAAAATTTTAAAAATAAATTAATAACAAAATCATGCCATTTGCTTATGCATTCAGAAACACACGTTTCGATATACTAAGTGTTTCTGTTATTCAGTTCAACTCACCCTCCTCCTCCATTTCTCCATATCTAAAGCAGGTGCGACGTATTATACTTTTCCATTCAAGCGAAAAAAACAGGAACTAGCTTTAAGTGCGTTTGCACACGGCAATGATAATATCCGTGGGAGCCCCGATAATATCGGTGTCGGTGTCGGCGTACTTTGCACACGTCGCCGACAATATCAGTGAAAGCTCCGACAATATCGTTGCCGGTGATTAGCGAAGTAAGGGACACACACACAAATAAAATTTCCATATATGAAAACAAATAAAAAAATTAATAATTGGGGAAATTATTTTTTTAAAATAAGGACTACAAAAACTGTTCTGAAGAGGTGTGGAGGATGGTACAAAACTCAGGAAAAATTGTCCTTTGCCTAAACATGTTTAGATTTAACAGTGCCGTTTTAAATATATGCTGTAAACATATTATTTTCGTTTCAATGAGAATTGATGCTGCGGTACATTGCAAACTGTATTGGTTTTTAATTTTTGTTGAAACACTGTTACATATTGTATGTATGTATATTATTTTGTTTTCCATGCAATTAACATGAATGTCATAGTAGATTAAATGATAAGATTCGAATTAGTAATTCTGTTTTACATTGCTCCATACATACACTGGCGCAAATCCCGGGGAGATGAAGGGGACATGTACCCTACAATCTTGGAACTGGGGAGATTCTCCCCGACCCCTATAATCCGATTTGAATTTTTTTTGAGAGAGAAAAAAATGATTATTTGTGTCCGATCACCAGAAAGGAAAGTGAGATGAAATTAATGTCCACTCAGGATAAGCCTCAAATCTGCCCGCCTCCCAATGTTGAAGACAACTCTGCTCCCATGATCCTCCACAGCATTGTTTCTCGACTACAGAAATATTTTGAACATCGCTAAATATATAATATGGGAACGATCTTACCCGCCCCCCCCCAAAATCTGCAACAAGTGAAGCATGAAGTCACATCCCTATTGTTGAGATTACAACCAAGAAAATGCCAAATGAGTAACTTGTCCTTGGAGCTTTGGAAAGAGTGTTTGATTGTACTGGTTTCGTTTCAAAATAATAATAATTCTACTTTGACCTGTCAACAAATATTCTATTCAATCATTGCTTATTGAATGGAACCGGGAAAAGTGATCTGCACACAATTCTTATGAAAATAAAAGAAAGTAATAATAATCAGGATTTCTTTCCATATGCTTATGTTCACAGTGTATCAAACTTTGAAAATTACGCTTAAATTTATTTCCAGAATGTATTAAAATCATTAATAATAAATTTAAAAATATATCATCAAAGAGTGTGTGTGTGAGAGAGAGAGAGAGAGAGAAAGAACAAAAATAAAAAAAAGAGTGGAAAATAATCAAGAAATTGGTTATCTAAATTTCCTATACTCTATTTGGTAAGAGCTATTTAGTGGAATCACCAATTATGTCGGCGGTGAAATCGACTTCAATGTATTCAAATCGTAGCTTGCACACGCCACCGATATTATCGGCCGATCCTCCGACACGCAGATGCTGTCGGTCAAGCCCCCGATACTGTCGGCGGTATCGCCGAAACCGATTTTGTCGGAGGCAATGTTTTCTTATGATTGGATGCACACGCCACCGATAATGTCGGCCGGCCAGCGGGTTAGATGAAGAGAGTGAGTGACAAGGCGCTGTGTATTTTTGTTTCGTTTCTTGTCTTTGGAATTTTGTTGTTTCCATTTTTTCTATTACAATTGTATAATATTATTATTATTATCTTGTCCTATAAACAACTTCAGAACAGCTTATTATTTTTTTACAGCCTCTCTTTTGGAGTAGCTAATTCCCTTTATTAAATAATATAAAATGTGGGAAGTCTGAAGAGTACTGGTTTCCCTCTAAATAGCTATTACCAAATAGAATATAGGAAATTTAGATAACCAATTTCTTGATTATTTTCCACTCCTTTTTTATTGTTGTTCTTTCTCTCTCACACACGCACACACTCTTTGTTGGTATATTTTTTAATCTATTAATGCTTTTAAATTTTAATACATTCTGGAAATTAATTTAAGCGTAATTTTCAAAGTTTGATACACTGTGAACATAAGCATATGGAAAAAATCCTGATTATTATTACTTTCTTTTATTTTCATCAGAATTGTGTGCAGATCACTTTTCCCGGTTCCACACAATAAGCAATGATTGAATAGAATATTTGTTGACAAGTCAAAGTAGAATTATTATTATTTTGAAACGAAACCAGCCCAATCAAACACTCTTTCCAAAGCTCCAAGGACAAGTTACTCATTTGGCATTTTCTTGATTGTGATCTCAACAATAGGAATGTGACTTCATGCTTCACTTGTTGCAGATTTTTTTTCTCTCGTTTCCAAAACTATCCCAAATCCCACCTTTTTAAATATAATTTGTGGAATGGCAATTGAAAACAAAGACCAAAGCTATGTATCCAAGTTGTATCTCTCCCCTTTGTACCGGGATCGACCCCCTGATAGAGTTCCACAGTTTAGCTACAGTGACTGAATGAACGGGTTGTGTATTATTGCATTCGTATCTTTCTAGTTTTGCTTATATTTTTAGAGATGGCAGGAATTTTTCCATTCGATATTTTAACCCTTATTGAACTTGTGGAAAGTAGACCTGGCATATGGGATAAGATAACAGACTCAAGAACAGAATTGAAAAGCAAAAAGCATGGCGAAAAGTTTACGCAAGCGTTGCCCAGAATTTTGAGTTCATGGACAAAAATAAACAAGAAACGACAGGTATGTATGCAACGGCGCAAATCTGTCTTCAACATTGGGGGGTGGAGGGCAGGTAAGATCGTTCCCATATTATATATATAGCAATGTTCAAACTATTTCTGTAGTCGAGAAACAACGCTGTGGAGGATCAGGGGAGCAGAGTTGTCTTCAACATTGGGAAGCGGGCAGATTTGAGGCTTATTCTGAGTGGACATTAATTTCATCTAACTTTCCTTTCTGGCGATCGGACACAATCAAATTTCTTTCCCAAAAAAAAATGCATTTCAAATTGGATTATTCTGGGGGATAATCTCTCCAGTTCCAAGATTGGACGGGACATGTCCCCTTCATCCTCCCGGGATTTGCGCCAGTGTATGTATGGAGCAATGTAAAACAGAATTACTAATTCGAATCTTATCATTTAATCTACTATGACATTCATGTTAATTGCATGGAAAACAAAATAATATACATACATACAATATGTAACAGTGTTTCAACAAAAATTAAAACTAATATAGTTTGCAATGTACACCAGCATCAATTCTCATCGAAACGAAAATAATATGTAAACGGCACTGTTATTAAAAGCATATATTTAAAACGGCACTGTTAAATCTAAACATGTTTAGGCATAGGGCTATTTTTTTTCTGTTTTGTACCGTCCTCCACACCTCTTCAGAACAGTTTTTGTAGTCCTTGTTTTAAAAAATAATTTTCCCAATTATTATTTTTACTTGTTTTCATATATGGAGAAGATTTTTTTGTGTGTCGCTTACTTTGCTCATCACCGGCAACGCTATTGTCGGGGCTTCCACTGATATTGTCGGCGACGTGTGCAAAGTACGCCGACACCAAAACCGATATTATCGGGGCTCCCACCGATATTATCGTTGCCGTGTGCAAACGCACTAAGAGTTTGTTTCTCCTGTATCAATTGAGTTGTATTTGGTAGAACTGTCTGATAAAAGAGACAATATACTCAAACAAATCATATATTTCTCAGCTCCAACTGAGAATGCAACAAATTATTTTAACTCTCTCACATTTTTCAAGAGAAAAAGAGAAAAACAGTTAGTGCACATACGCATAATTTGTCAATTGGATGCAGATTTGTAACTTACAAAATGTCATGATTACATCATGGCTTGTTACATGAAGGGTTAGTAAAAGATGTTCCTACGCTGGTGGTCCTGGCTTCGAAACTCGGCCTTTGTTGTTACTATTTTATTTTAGCTACATTTAATTTGTGCATTCCAGACCTTCAGATTTGAATTAAATATAAAGCAGCTAGTGAATTCAATATAGCCGAAATTATTTTCAAATACGAGACTGCTATTACATGTTTTTTTTTCTTTCATTTACGTTTCAACTTTATTATAAAATCTTGAAATCATAATTTACTTATCTTCCGATGTCAAACAGTTGATGAATGTTCCCACAACGACGTCAGTAGGGTGAAATACTACGTATATTCCATTGCTACTCTTATATACCTAGGTACTTGTTTATTTGTTTAATTGTTTATAAATTGTTTAAGCAAAACCGTATGGCGGCTAGTACAATGTATCATGCTATGGACCTGCGTAGGCGGACATACCAGGAGTCGTAATGCAAATCTCCCTGGTGATAAAACGTAAGGGAGTCCTTCGCAAGATTTTAACCACTGCTAAAACTAATTTTGGTTTACATAGCAAACGCAATAAATAACTTTGCTAATAAGTGGGTCGAATTAGGTAGACCTTGAGAGGACTGATCTTGTTGTGGGCGAGCGTTTATCAATAGTATCCCTTAGGACTCCATCATAGCTGCCATACGCTGTAGCATTGATTCTACCAGGTGAGAGACACAGCGTAGTGTGCAACAGAGCGACGAGGCATCTTCAGCACGTTCCCATAACTCGTCAGATCTTTGTGGAGGAATGTTCAACCAATGTGTCCCGCAATTTTCTTGCAACAGAGGCCTACATATTTTCAATAGGGATCAGATCTGCTCCACGATTAACCCAGTCAACTGTTTCGACATCAGGTTGAATCTGCAACAATGTCATATTTGAATTATGTATCACGCTATTGTCCTGTTGGAAATGTGGTATGCCGTCATCTACATGAGAGTTTATTTCCGGAAGCGTTTCGTCCAGATGTTCCACATCCTTGTGGACTTTTAGATAACAAGGAATTCTGTAGATTCCACTGAAATTTGAAGTCTTCCATATCTATGCCCAGCTGTGGATTGTTACATTACTTTTTCGATCTGAACGGCAAACGTATTCAGAGGCATACCGTTTCCATGGGGGCGGTAAGCACACTTAACACGAAGTTTGCACTGGAAACTATATTTTCGCCTGTAAAAACACCTCGTCCCACACAGTGCAATATTTAACTGTCCCAAATTCCAGACGTTACCATGTGGTCGTCTCTTAGCCCCTCCTTAACAGCAGGCCTGTATGACATCAAACCAAGGAACAGTCGGACAGGTTGTCAACCTGTCGAACAATCGTAGGATCGTCTGGGAAAGTCGTTTCCTCTCGTAACTTTCGGGCAGACATGAAAGGCTTCTCACGGCCTTAGGCAATTAGCCTCTTTTCGTTTTCAGCAAAGAAAACTCTTTTTAGCCTAGTTCCTTTTTAGTCTTAAATCTCATGTTTCCTCATATCTCTTCCTCCAACTCCGTGCTGTTGAGCGGTTAACGCCATGTCTCGCGCCTGCTTCACTATAGTTCATGCTCACATGGTCAACTATAGCAATTATGCTGCTTTTAACATAAACTTGGTAATGAGCTATTTTCATTAGGGAGTAATCTAAACCCCCAACACCCCCTAACACCCCACCAAATGTCTTTACACACACCACTGGATGGAAAAGGAATACTCCCCCAAATCCAATTGTATCAATCAGTACCATATAGGTTATACCATATAGACTAGGATGGTATCAGTACCATCAAGTTAAAAAAGGTATAGCGTTTAGGAAAGAAGTCAATATTCTTATTTATTTATTTCAGTTCAAAATACGAAGCGACCTCGTTCTCATGTGCGACTTGTTGCGTTTAATCGAAAAATAAAAATATGTAAAATGTTTGTTAATAAAATCTCCGTTTGTTAATAAAAATAGCAATAGCTACGTGAGATACTCGTAACAGGGTGACCTTGGCAATGCCTTTGGTGGAACTGCGCGAGCTTTGCGCTCTGTGTCGCTAGTTGTCGCTGCAGCCAGCTGCTTGCTGCTTAACCAGCGGACGGCGTATTTTCACTGAGGTACTGTGCAAGAGTGGAGTTCGAAAACACGATAATGGGAATTGTGAAATGGAGGTGTTGATGTTTGAAGTTACGAAGACAGGATCTAGTGGATTTTTGCTGTAATTAGACTGAAGCAGAAATCTAACCAGTAAATTGCTCAGGAAGGAAAACAGGTTTGGAGACAGAAAAAAAAGAATGAAAATCATTGAAACAATTTCTGGTATGTATGGTAATTAGTCTTATTTGCATTATTAACTTCCATTTCACTTTCCTTATTGTCCTGTTTGAAAAAAAAGAAAATAAAATAAAGGAAAGAAACCTTGAATTTGGTCAACTTACGTAACCATTAAATGCCTTGGTTAAGCTATATGAATAAAACCCCTTTAAATGTTTGCTTTTAACTATAAATTAAAGTTTCAGTAGCTAACCCTGGTCATTATTATTGGGTAGAGAATTTCCTATATCATTTAAAGTTTCGATAAGAATTGCTTTATTGCGTTTAAAGTGGGGATTTTATATCAAAAGATTCTAGTGTCAAACAAACCTTGGGAAAAAAAGTTAATGTGTGTTACTTTTCTCGTTGGAGGTTGTATTTGAGATTTGATTTAGTTCACTGCAAGTCTTTCTTTATTACTTTTCGTTCATGTTATTTGTTACTAAATTTCACAAAATAAAGTTTGTTAATTGTTATTTGAAATTAGGATTTGCAGTAATTTGAAACTGATACGAACCTATTCTACCCTTCTATGGTAATTATCGCGCTCACTCAATGTGTGGACGTTAATTGTCAGTGCTGGTTGTTTCATTTTCGGGAATTATTTTGCAGTAAAGTAATTTAATGCTATTTATATTCCTAGTGGGTAAAACAGGTAGAACTGGGAATTGGCGGATACATGGAATTATATATGTGTATTTCATTACGCAACACATATATAATTTAAATAAGGTACCTCAGTGAAAATACGAGTGCAAAAATAGTTGAAGGGTTTTCATGAATAGGCTTTCTCTCTTTGAAAGTTTCTGTATAGCAGAGTTTCTGTGTATGGATTTCCTGCTTAATGCTCTATTGGCAATTTGTTTCTGGCAATTGGTATTGTTTGTATATAGATGTTAAAATGTCCGTACCTTTTGTATTGTTTATGGCAGGTTGCTAAATGCGTAAAACTGATAGTTATGGAAGTCGCATGATAATGTGGGAGGAAACTTGATGGAAATATATTACAGAAACAGATTAGATATAAAATTCCTAATTTATTTTGTATTGTTTATATGTATATTTGTAATTCCTCTCTCCCCGTTATATTGTTTTGTATTTAAGTGTAATATGGCGAAGTTTAATGATATAAGGGCTGGTTTTGTACACGATAATGATCAATCTAGCTCTAGTGGCGATGAGTTTTTGGGGTATCAATATGAAAATCCCTTATTTGAAAATGACCTGAGCGGAAGACAAATTCATAATTATGATAGTGCTTCTCCTAATATGGGAAGGGGAGCGTCTAATATGAGAGGGGGTGGTCGGACCGAAATGGTACCTCCACTAACTCGTCAATTTCAATTCAATTTTTCTAGGCATGAGTCGGATAGCATGTATAAAGTCTTAATGGAGGAAATTAATAGTTTACCAGTAATTGATGGAGGAAATACAGATTTGGCCTTCAAGTTTTTGCTTCGTTTAGATAGTTTTCTCAGGGGACGGGATTTCCCGTTGGATTTGGTGCTAATCGCTTGTCTTTCTCGAACTAAAGGGGAAATTCAGGAAATGGTACAATCTCTGATTGGAAGTTCCCTCTCATGGGAAACTGTTTGTAGGCGAATTATGTTGCGTTTCATCTCTACTATTGCTAGAACTCAATATATGAAGTTATATTTTTACACTACTATGAGTGAAGAGGAAACACTCTATGACTTTATTGATTCTAAATTTTCTATAATTAAGGTTTTGGATATTAATTTTGATGAACATACTATTTGTAGTCTAATTGTAAATATGGTTACTCCTCGAACGCATGAATTTTTAGTTGAGCACGGATTTTGAAAACTTGTTAACTTTAGCTGCTAGGTATGATGCCTTGTTCCGATATAAAAGGGATTATTATAAGTTAAGTAAACGAACCTTAGGGGACAAACAAAATCAGGTCGCAAGGCAAAAGTCACCTAATATGTTGAAGGCACGTGGCATGCGTAGCTCAGTGGTTCAGGTACCGAAACAAAAATGTGATATTAATCATACCAGTGTTCACCAGTTAGGTAATGAAGAAGACTCAATTAGTGGAATGCAAATGAGGGAGAATAGTCAGGCTACAAAAGTAAATATATCTTTGGGTAATAATACACTAAAATGTAAACGTCCTCATTCAGATTTTGATAAATTCAATAGAGTACGGGGTGTTCAATCTCAACCACGGTCTAATGTGAAAATAAATGAATTTGGGGAATCTACTGAATCAAGTATAGCTCATACGCCTAATAAAAGGTTAATGAATTTGATTTCGGTGTTAATTTACATGAAAGGAGAAGCCGTACCTTGTGTAATAGACACGGGTAGTAGTAACAATTTCATTAGTCAGCGCTATTATCAACATTTAAGTAGTATGTGTCGTATTAAAAGTGAGAATGTGAACTTACAAAGTACGGGTCTTGGAAATACTCAGATTCTCGTAAAACAGAAAGTTCGTATTTACTTCCGCATTGGACGTCAGCAGTTTTGTGAACTGTTTTATATCATCGAGTCGGACGACTTTGATATTCTTTTGGGTAACAGTTTTCATACAAAGTATAGTGCTGTTATTGACTTACCAAATAACTTATATAGAGTACAAAATCGAAGATTAAGCGTACCTATACAAGATACCTCCCAGTTGTCTGCAGAAACTGTGCGCTCTTCCCTTTATACTTCTACGGGAGAGGATCGTAGAAGGCAACCACCATGCAACCTAGGTTCGCTGGAAACATCTTATACTCCTAGTACTTCTGTGAGTTTTCAACAACAGCATGGATTACCGGAAGCTGCTGCATCCACGTCACATGGAGCTGTTCCAAAAGAGCCAGACCCAGAGTTGGAGTTTTGCTATGATCATTCAGTTCTTCATCCAGAGAGAATTACCGAGGAAAATTTACAAGGTAATTATAAGGTTTCGCCTGAACTTTTACAAATAGATCCTAGTTTACAGAAATATGTTGATAAAATTTTGGATAATTATCAAGATGTGATCTCTGATAAAATAGGTAGAGTCAAGAACTTTGTATACAAAATAGAAGTAACTGATAATACTCCTATTAGACAACCACCTTATCATCACCCTATCTTTAAACAAAAAGAATTAGAACAATATATTGAACAACTTGAGAAAGATGATATAGTAGAGAGGGTAGACTTTTCACCTTTTACTTCTCCATGCTTTCTAGTAAAAAAAAACTCCAATAATAGTAGACGTTTGGTCGTAGCGTATGGAGAAATGAACAAGCGTGTGATTTGTAATAACTTTCCGTCTCCTAACATGGAGAATGTTATATCAAGTATTTCTAATCACTCTATATTTAGTAAACTGGATCTACGATCCTCTTTCTTTCAGTTGACATTGACTAAAGACAGTCGTCCCTATACTGCCTTTGTCACAAAAAATAAAATTTATCAATTTATGGTTTGTACGATGGGTTTTCTAAATAGTCCATTTGTGTTAAGTAATTTAATGAATAAGTTACTTGATGGGTTTTACGGAAAGAATTTGAAAATATTCTATGATGATATTCTCTTGTTTAGCTCTAATGTCGAAGAACATAAGCAATTGTTAGAGGATGTTCTCTTTCGTTTAAGAAAATGGGGTATAACCATTTCCCCTAAGAAAACATTTTTGTTTTAACAATCTACAAAGTACTTAGGGTTTTGTTTTGAAAAGGGAACTATGTGCATTGACTCTGACAGAATTAAGGCAATTCAGGATATTCCGAAGCCTAAAAATCGTAAGGGAGTGAATAAAATATGCTCATTATTTTCATTTTACTCTAAATTTGTAAGAAATTATTCGGAATTGATAGCTCCTCTACAGGAATTACGATCTCCTAAACGAGTATTTAAGTGGACTAAAGATCATGATTTTGCACTTCAAAGATTGAAGGATGAATTTTGTACTCATGCAATTTTGAAAGTTCCTGATATGAACTCAAGCTTTATTGTCCATTCGGATAGTAGTTTGCGTCATTATTCAGGAGTTTTGAGTCAATATGATGAACATGGTAATTTGAGACCTGTTGCTATGTTCTCTAAAGCAATTCCCCCTACAGATTGGAGTAAAAATGTCTATGAGTTGGAACTTAAAGCCCTCACTCTTTTTTAGAACGATTTGAATATTATCTATTCAATCCATTTGTTGTATACAGCGATAGTAAAAGCCTCTCTTGGCTTCTTACAAACCATAAAAGACAACGACGGTATGGAACTCTTCTGGAGAAACTTGCTCGATTTAGGTTTAGAATAGTCCATATCCGCACTAAGGTCAATTGTATAGCTGATTTTCTCAGCCGTGTTGGCAATCATTTGGAATTTTATACAAAAGACGCTGATACTGTTGAAGTCATCAAATATCATGGTAAAAGTGTAAATGCGTCTTTTGTAAATTTTTAGAAGTATCCTGATTTCAGTATATCCTTGAAAGAACATCAAAGGAAAGACCCAGAGCTGCAAGAGATTATAGCCAAGCTTGAAAGTAAGCAGGAGGTAAGAGGTTATAAATTACAAAATAACATCTTGCTAAAACGAACGAAAGGTAAATCTGGTCATGGTTTTAGAGCTGTCGTACCTTCTTCTTTAATTAACAACATTCTAGAGTATGCTTATAATTCTTTAGTACCGGGAGGTCATATGGGAATTAAGAAAACGGTACAAAAGGTTGCTTCTCGCTTTACATGGTCAACAATATATTCAGATATAAAGAACTATGTGAATATTTGTGAAATATGTCAGAAATGTAAAGATAAAGCTAAGAAACCTATGGGAAATTACTATACTAGAAATGTTAAACATCCGAATTACATTTGGCACATTGACGTAGCTTGGCGTCTTGCCAATAGTTTAGGATATGAGTTTATTTTGATTGTTACAGATTCTTTCAGTAGATTTGTGTTTTTAGAACCTTTGAGACAATTAAATTCTAAGACTATTTGTAATAAATTATTAGATCTTTGTCTGAGATACGGATTTCCAGATTCTGTCCTGCACGACGGCGAATCATATTTTGTATCAGAGTACTTTTCTCAATTTTTGTACTCTTACGGTATTCAGGATTTAAAATTATCCCCTTATAACCCGTCGCCGAATAAGGCGGAAAGTACCATATGGTCGGTGAAGAATTTAATTCGTGCATACGTTGATAAGTCACAAAGAAAATGGGCCCAATTGTTAACTAAAATCGCGTTCACTATCAACATTAGCATGAATGAAATTACTGCTTATTCACCTAGTGAGATTTATGTGTGAAGGAAATTATATCATCCTCTTGACATTAAATGATTATTAGATCTAGAAATTTTGGACGATGACTTAAATAAAGATGAGAAATATGCCATTATCTGTAATAATATTCAAAATTTCTGGAAACGTAGTGAAAAATTATACTCTCAGAAACATATTCCTGTTAATATACATGTAGGAGATCTGGTCTTAGTTAAAAGAATGTTAAAATTGTCAGTGGAAAAACACTTTAACCCAAAAATTTCTCCTTCTTGGGATGGTCCTTTTGAGGTGTTGAGTAAACCTACACAGAACACAGTGTGGTTAAGAAGTGTAGAGAATCCTAATATTAGGTTGAAACGTCATGTATCCTTTTTTTAAAATCTTTAACGTTCCTCCTAATGCTCATGGTAATAATAATAATAATTAAGGTACTTTATATATATATTTATATTGCTTGGTATTTGTAATATTTATTGTAATATATCTTGTTGTTGTGTTTGTTATATTTTGTCTTTTTTTCCTGCAGGAAAATCTTCATTATTGTTAAGGGCTAGGAGTTGTGGTGGTAGAGCCCATCATCATCATCATCCGCGTTCGTCGCGTGATTGTCGATAATATGTAATGGAGTTGATAATCAAAGTTTGTAAGAGGATCAACCATATATTAATGATCTTGAAGGAAATTTGGTAATGTACAAATTATTTTTATTGTTCTCCTCTTGGGTTAGTATAATAATATTATTTGCCCTCTTCGGGGGAGGGGAAAATTAATGTTTTGCGTTTACTCGAAAAATAAAAATATGTAAAATGTTTGTTAATAAAATCTCCGTTTTAAAATAGCAATAGCTTCGTGAGATACACGCAACTGGGTGACATTGGCAATGCCTTTGGTGGAAGTGCGCGAGCTTTGCGCTCTGTGTCGCTAGTTGTCGCTGCAGCCAGCTGCTTGCTGCTTAACCAGCGGACGGCGTATTTTCACTGAGGTACTGTCCAAGAGTGGAGTTCCAAAACACGATAATGGGAATTGTGAAATTGAGGTATTGATGTTTGAAGTTACGAAGACAGGATCTAGTGGATTTTTGCTGTAATTAGACTGAAGCAGAAATCTAACCACTAAATTGCTCAGGAAGGAAAACAGGTTTGGAGACAGAAAAAAAAAGAATGAAAACGAATGAAACAGTTTCTGGTATGTATGGTAATTAGTCTTATTTGCATTAGTAACTTCCATTTCACTTTCCTTATTGTCCTGTTTGAAAAAAAAAGAAAATAAAATAAAGGAAAGAAACCTTGAATTTGGTCAACTTACGTAACCATTAAATGCCTTGGTTAAGCTATATGAATAAAACCCCTTTTGGATGTTTGTTTTAACTATAAATTAAAGTTTCAGTAGCTAACCCTGGTCATTATTATTGGGTAGAGAATTTCCTATATCATTTAAAGTTTCGATAAGAAGTGCTTTATTGCGTTTAAAGTGGGGATTTTATATCAAAAGATTCTAGTGTGAAACAAACCTTGGGAAAAAAAGTTAATATGTGTTACTTTTCTCGTTGGAGGTTGTATTTGAGATTTGATTTAGTCCACTGCAAGTCTTCCTTTATTACTTCTTGTTCATGTTATTTGATACTAAATTTCACAAAATGAAGTTTGTTAATTGTTATTTGAAATTAGGATTTGCAGTAATTTGAAACTGATACGAACCTATTCTACCCTTCTATGGTAATTATCGCGCTCACTCGATGTGTGGACGCTAATTGTCAGTGCTAGTTGTTTTATTTTCAGGAATTATTTTGCAGTAAAGTAATTTAATGCTATTTATATTCCTAGTGGGTAAAACAGGTAGAACTGGGAATTGGCGGATACATGGAACTATATATGTGTATGTCATTACGCAACAGGCTTCGAGAACCACATGACCTCATTTTTTCGGGCGGTGTTTCGATCGAAACAATTGACAAAACAGACAGCTGACACCTACCCTCCTGGGCTCCGCGGTCGTTTCCGAGAAAAGAGATTGATGGGCAGAGAGATGCAGATGACTGAAATTGGCAACGTTTTTAACGGTCATTCACCTACCTCTCCTCTATAAGGATAAATGTGACAATATAGTAATAAGCCTATACCAGATTCAGTTGGTAAGTGCTACTCTGCAACAGGCTCGCAACCAGAGGGATGCTAGGGAGGGCCTGGCACTCCCTAAATTTTTCATGTCCCCTCCAGACCTCAATACAAAATGCACAATTTAAATATTTGTAAGAGAATTTTTAATGACTTGGAACTTCCTAACATATTCATGGACCCCAAAGCTCTGTGGCTGGTTTCGAGCCTGCTCTTCAAGTGGTGTATCAACGGAAAGACGTTAGAAGGGTGTAGTCGAAACGTTTTTAGAAATGAAGAGATCGATCTAAGTAAATATTATATATTTTTAGACTGAGCCTAATGTTATGCAGGAACGTATTTGGCGCTAGCTTAATTTTTGTAAAGTATATTTTTATTCACATAAATTCATTGAGCGGAACAGGGCTCATATCGAGTCACTTCTTTAACTAAAATTTACTGTTTTTTTCAAGTTGGTCACTAAAAGTTACTATTTTTCAAATTTGTCACTGAAAGTTACTTTTTTGATAGGTAAAGTGACTTTTTCGTGTGATTTGTGTTTTGCATTGGCAATTGTCTAAGAAAATATTAAAAACAATGGAAAAAGGCAGAAACTTGTTACTCATTATTCATTTGAAAGCTTCAGTACTTGCTGCCACATGTGAAACAGTCAGCTTTATTCTCACTTCAGCTTTTATTCTTTCTAAAGCACAGTGGACGGTTGGTGGATGCTTAAGCTCTCAAGGTGGGGTTGAGAACCCTTCTGTGTCTATTCTTTCTTCTATCATAATAGTCTTTTTGTTTCCTCTCGTAAAAGCTAATGCTCCGTTCAACGTTGTGTGTGTGTGTTTGTGTGGTTCATCATGCTCGTCTTGTGTTGTGCTTCTTGTATGTTCTTCTTAAGAGTAGGTCATGAACTTGAATATTTCACGTTTTTGAAAACTCTTAATGCGAAGTTAAATATGTCTGGGATGAAGAAATTCGGAAATAGGCGAGAACTGGTTCCACTTACTCAGAAGCTTTTTACATCTGCTAAGTCTGCTTACCGTAAATACAAAGCATACTGGTACTTTGAAACCCTAAGAAAGGAGGAAGCTCAAAAAGAAGTAAAGAAGAATCAAAAGAACAAACAAAGAGAGGTGATGGAGAAACTGACAAAGGAAAAAAGTGGGCATGATGAGATTTTGGTCACTCTTTCGTGTGCCTTTGGCCATTTTCGGTTACTTTTCAACTATTTATAAGAGATCAGACCACTATGAGCCCTGGGATTATTAAAATTAGGGTATATTAAAGAAGACAAAACAGAAAGATACAAAATATTTGTAAATTGTAAAACTGGATTTCTGGAAAACAACTAAACCAATGAATAATTTTCTTATGAAAGATATTCCGAGCGAAAAAAAAAACTTAGCCAGAAAGGGGCAGGAACGGAGATTAAGAGGTCAACTAATATTCCAACAATTAACGTTAACAACAGGGTTAGAATATTAAAGTAATGAAATTGGAACTATGTACAGTATTAATTACTAAACGAATGTGATTTCAGCATGGGACGAGGGATTTTTTTCCCCAATTAATGTTTTGAAAAAAAAAAGTCATCCACTAAAACTTGCTGGGGTGAATAAATTGAAATAATAGCAGAATTTTGCAAAATAATTACAATAATTCGTATGTAATCAACTCACATGTAATTACTGGGTAATGTAGTGGAGGTTAATTCCTAATACAGTGAAACCTCTCTTAACGAGCACCTCTCAATAGTGGACATCTTCGTAAGAGGACAAACTTTCTTATTCTTCCATGCCATACATATGTGTGGTGTGGTGTTATGAGAGAGAACCCTTCCTTTTAGGGACACCTCTCATTTACGGATCGGTTCCACGGATGTTCGTTTTGAGAGGTTTTACTGTATTACTTAGTTTAATAATAATAATAAATGCTCAAATGTGTGAACTTACTTTATTGAACCTACTACTGCGAAGAGCTGATATTATTATTATTATTATTATTATTATTATTATTAGTAGTAGTAGTAGTAGTAGTAGTAGTATTTCAATAGTTGCGGAAAAATATACTGTTTTCTTGCTTGAGTTTCTTGAAAAATTATATCACTGTTCTGAGAGCACCCCCCCCTTTTATTTTGAACACCCCCCAAGTAAAAATTTCTGGCGTACTTACTGATTTTCATACCAGGAGCAAAATGGTAGCTGTACTTAGATGTTTGAACGAAAAGTCTTCCAAGTGACGTGGCACTATAAGGCGGGGTTTCCTCCCATTGTTGTATATAACATCGTACGTCATTTGCTGGATGTTCATGAATTTCAAGAAACGTACTGTCGTGCTTGACAATTTCCATAGATTTCAAAAGGACCATCTTCTTTGCTTGGAGTCCTTTAAAAAGGGAAAGAATGCAAATAAATGCGTTTATAAAGCTATAGCAACGTTTTTTTTTTTTTTTTTAATTCAGGCTTCACAAAGGCATTTCAACACAAACGAACGAAAGAGACGGTTTTAGAGCGATAAACCTTGAAAACCTAGTTCCTGTTTTTTTTTTTTTTTCGCATGAATGGAACACTGTATTACATCAAAAACTGCTCTTGACAAGGAAAATGAAATAAAATCATTCAGCTTTACGTCCTACGTTATGGTAGCTAGGCTAAAGGAGACGGTGATGATGATAATTGAATGAAATCGTGGAATGAATAAAGTGAGAGGAAATGGAAGAACCCCTACAAAACCCACGAACATGGTGTTTGTCCACTACAAAGCCCACTTTGTGCGAGCTGGGATCGAACCAAGGACCCCACGCACCAGAGTTGAACGCTCTACCACTGAGCCACTGTGCCACCTTTAGGGAAGGAGGGGGGGGAAAGGGATAATTTGGATTGAATATCAAATAAAGTAGACGAACGAGACGTGTGTATCTGAATGTATAAGCTAGCTGGGCAAGAGGTTTTTATTAATATGGATTATTATTTTTTGTAACGATTTCTAAGCAGCAAATAGTACATATAAACAGAGCTGACGAAAAATATCAGTAAAATAAAACCGTTGAATGCTCCGCTTATTTCAAAGGAAACAGAAGAATACTTCTCATTTAAATCAATGGACTCAAGAAGAAAAATGGTGGAGGTATTCAAGACCCTTAATAATTTGTTCTTTGTCATTGATCCTTCGTTGAGGAATTACTGATATCGACTATGTATGTTGTCCTTTAATGCCAAAATCTTTAACGGAAGGTTAATTATTAATATTAATATTAAAATTAATATTGATGCTATACTACTTGTAGCAGTTCTCGTAACAGCGCATGGATTTTCGTTACAAGCTGTGCTGGTCACAATTTTATGCAACGGATTTGTCAATCGTCGGTCTACGCTGCAAGTTGATTTCGTACTTGAGATGACTTGTGAGGTCTGGCACGTTATTTCGTTTCATATGGCTCAGATACAAGATTATTTTAGTCAGAATTTAAATTTTTTCTCTCCTGATTTTAACTGCAAATATTTGCCATAGGCAAATTCTCTTGTTCATTCTGTATAGTTTTTCGCACAATGATACCGTCATGTACGTTGTGGTTTGGAACAACTTTTAGTCTCTTATTCCGCCTCTTTTCCTTTTCTTTTCCCAGCTATTCCACAACGGACACGGTCCATACCCATGCCAGCATCTTTGTCATGCTGGGCTGGGAACGCAGTTGACTCGGATGCAGGCAACGTAAAAGAGATTATACTGAACTGTGTATGATTAAATCATGCATTAGATTTAAAACAAATGATAAAACTAAAATTTAAATAATGAATGTATAGTATCACTCAATAAACACACATATTACAAGCACATTAACCAAGAAAATAAATGAGTTAACAATCTTTTTATTATTATATCGACGAAGTAGGTGGCTTGACATACGAACTAAACAACTCACGTCATTATTCGGCTAGCCAATAGTGCTGTTCCATCACTGTCCTGGGGTTGAGTCCCGAATGTTGCTTTCGTAATGAGTGCTCCAAGCTGGCGCCACAACTGTAATTCCTAGTCCATGACGTTGTAGACGACGCCTTATAACACAAGTCAACTTATCGTAAAGATTACTAAAATACGAACTATCCTTTTTCAACACATACAAAAATCCATCAATTCTGTTTTCACATTCGGCGTATTAAAAGAAAACGTTTCTATGCATATAAATATATAATAACGCTATGATTGTAGGCAGCATGAACGCTGCTTTCGGTAAAGTTCGACGAGCACAGGAGCAAACAGCGACGTGGAGGTAGCCCTCACAAGGGTGCCGAAGCACTGAAGCTCAGTTCAGTTGGCTATTGCATATGAGTACTTGGGGCTGGATTTCCCCGCTTATGACGTATAGTGTTGAGTTCAAGCTCTTTGGCTTAACAGATGCGAATGCTTCGAATTAACCAATCAGAAATGAACGATGACAACATGTAGGTGCGATTGCAAGTTTCCCGTTTTCTGGACTCAAGAGAGCAATCACAAAGGGAGTCGCTGTGTCCAAATCATATGTCTATATATAGCCATGAAATCGGACTGAGGCTCACCAACACAAACGAAGAAGCATACCAAAGCGATGAGAGAGGAGTTTCTAGAATGTTTGGAAATATACGAGGTTTGGTTAATAAAGTTCGAAATCTATGAATTTTTTTTTTCTGATTCTCCCCAAAGGTGATAAAACATGCTGGGGGTCGGGGATAACAATTTTAGATTGGCAACGTGGTATGCCGATAATCTCAATCTAGAAACCAAGTTTTTCGTGCTGTCAAAGAAAACCGGTACGGGATAAGGCCCTCTTTCAATATTTTTTTTCTGAACACTTCAGGCCCTATACAGAGTTGGTTTGATGTATGATTAGCGTCATATTAAAAGCCTGACTGCTGAAGGAAACATACATTAGTCGAACTCTTTAGTATGACACCAATTACGCGTCAAAAGGACTTTGCAAGAAGCATTTCATGTTTAAACTTTATTTTTTCTTTTTTATATTTGCAATTGTTTTTCTTCTTTATAGTGTAAAATGAAATACGTAACACTTAAGCGAAGAAGCATGGACAACATTCCATATCAGTCTCTCCAAAATTTGCGTATCACAATTAAACACAAACAAATCGAAAATCAATAATAACTGCAATGCTGACAACCACAAACTTAAATTTTGCGTTACGTTGCTACATACCAATAGAGAATGAGGCGGTAAGTGTATGCGTGGAGTACTGATAACCAAAATTTAAGCAGAGATATACAAAAAGTTTGCAACAGTTGTCATGACGTATTGATAGACCGGAAGTTTCCCAGTGTGTACATTTTAACTGCAATGTACAAAAGTGATGGAATCGAATGTTTCCCCACAAGATGACTAGTGATGGGCAGGGGGAATATTCCGGGTGAGAAGGAATTTACAAAATGGGAATATTCCCGGGTTTTTACCTGGCCCGGGAAGGAATTTATTTCCATTTCTTTACTTTCTCTTCCAAATTATAAGAACTGTATGAGTAATTGCATTATTTTAATATATTATGATTTACTTCGAGGTTTTAGGGAATTTGGAGGTTAAAAAAATAAAATTATTTGACTGTACTCTATATAACTAATAATATGAGTTTTTAAGTTCCGTTTCCATTTGCACTAAAAGGTAGGATAATTGTTTAGTATTGGGGGCCCAAAACTAGCAAAAAGTAGGACGATTCACGGAACAAATGAGTTAATAGTTGTGCTCAAGTAGTCAAGAAAGTATTGAACACAATGTTTTTTTAGGGCAGTAGGAGATTTGTACAAACCGTAAAGGTAAGTGGAAGTGATTTATGTGAGGAAAGAACGTGAACTGTTGGTAACGAAGACAGAAAACAACGTGCCCTGCGGGGCTCTAACCCGCCTTCACTCGCTAACGCTTGCTCGACAATGCTGTCTGAATTTAATGTTGGTAACGTAATTTATCGTATGAAACCATAAAACAACCGCATCGGAATAGAATGTCGCAAAAAGTAGGTGCAAAAACTGGCCCCTCAAAGCTAAACAATAGCCAAAAGTATCAAAGTACTAATTTACAGATGATGAAAAGGAACAATTTTGTAATGTAATGTAGAATGACGTAGAAATAGAGACGAAGTACTATTAATAACCCTAAACCACCGTTAGTAATAAACATCGGTCTGTCTCCTGCCTCTGGCTCAAATTTCTGAAGAGGTACTCGGACTTCTCTTACATGTGAATTAACGCATGAAGTTTCGAGAAATGGGCGGGAAGAAAGGTCGTGTGTGGTAACATTACATGCAAAATTATAAAGATAAAAAGTATCTTGCAAATATTTTGAATATACATATTTATGCGCAAATGTTGACAAAATGGTGGGACATGTGTCTTCTAGCAGTTACCCAACCTAATTTGTTTATACCAATTAAAAATTTAATGTGTTTGTAACATCACTAGTAGAGTCAAGTTTAGAAAATCCACTTACATGTAAATTTAACCTTTTTAGCTTTTTAAAAGGATGTGGACTTACTATACCATTTTTTAAACATATTTACTTTCATAGAACATATTGTAAATAAATATCCGTTTATGCGTACTCTCTAAATATATAAAATATATATTAATAAAATAACATAAAATCGTTCAGAATATACATTTTAAAGACTCCTCTGAGGACAACAGTAATAATATAGTGTGATATAAAAATGAATTTAACTTTGAAATCATGATATAATAAGAGAATGCAATTTTATTTCCAATTGTACATAAAATTCCAGAAATTCCCATTTTTGGGAATCTTCCCGGGAATCTCCCCAGGGAATATTCCCGAAAAATAATCTTCCCTGGAATTTACCCATTACTAAAGATGACAATGAAAAAGACTGTAATAACACATTGTACCCCAATATGGTGCATGTATGTTTGTGTGTTTACATGTTTCCCCAATAGTATAGCGTTTTTTTGCGGAAGTCGCATGACGTACTTCCACTCCCCGGTAAGAATTTCCTGAACGTGTTAGTACACCGGATACATGGTTTAACAAACGTGATCTTTAATCAATATATCTCTTAATTTTTGGTCATTTCACGGCAGTTTCAGGTATACGTAGCTCATTTGTTTCTCTTTCCGCAGCTTGCAAAAGGTACGAAAACGCGATTCACCCGAAAGCAGTAATGAAGTGAGGGCCCCCGCAATTTTCACACTGCCAACCATATATATATATATATATATATATATATATATATATATATATATGTGTGTGTGTGTGTGTGTGTGTGTGTGTTACATTTTCTTTATATTTTAATGAATTCATTTTAACTATGTCCAATATTACAATTAGTGATACAACGAATTTGTGAAAATTTGCATATGAATTTCAGATTTTTCAAAAACAAATTTGAAGAAAAATTTAGGGATTGTGTTTAAGATTCATGGAATAGATTTAATCATCTTCAGACAGCGTTAAGAACCCAGAAAGTGTCTTTTGAGAATTCTGAAGCAAATATAATAATCAGATAAGATTCATTTTAAATCTATGAATTTAAAGTATTAAGAGTGTATATCACTATTCAGAATATACGTTTAAGAATACTTGGACAAATTTCAGAATCACAAGTTTAATTCTGAATTTTAAAGTGAATTCGAGAATTCAGAAGATACGTTTTAGAATTCTGGGGAAAATTTGAAAATTCAGGAAACTCATTTTGCAACCCTTGGGTAAACGTTAAGCAAATTTTAGAATTTAGATTGTACGTTTCAGATTATGAAAAAAATCCAAGATCTGAGACCACATTTTTGAGAATCCCACAGAAACCTCCAGGGCACAGAAAAATAGGTTCAGAATTATCATACAAATTTTAAAAGATAATTAAATGTCATCTTTAATTTAACATCACATGGTTATACCATCTGGGCTAAAAGATAAAGTGAATATTCGGGAGTAAATGGAAATTCTCTGAGAAAACCCACGTGCATAATTTCCCAAATCTCTAATAATCTGGGATCGAACCAGAAACACTTCGCACAAGATATGAGCACTCTACCTTTGATCTGTGATAGACCACTTGAAAGAAAATTAAGGTCTTATGGAACGAGAATAAAAATTCTGAAGTAATGTGAAGAAATTGCTGAACACGTATGAAGACGCCAATTGAAATTGGTAATCTAAACAATAGGTTTCAAAATGCTTACAGAAATTTAAGAATTCAAAATTTTCATTTGAAAATCCATAGAGAGATGGGGAATCTACATAGTATGTTTTGGAACAAGTTAGGAAACGTAGGGGAGAATGTAAGAGAATATTGAAGAATGGAACATTTATAAGAAAATATAAGGCGAATATATGGGAATATTAGAAAAGGGAATATTTTCATGAGAGTCAAGGGGCTACATTTAACTATCAAGAGCAGTGGTTAAAAGGCTTGAAAACTTGGGAGGTGCTTTCGACAATTGAAAGGAAGAAATTGAGAATCTACAAAGTGCGTTGAATGTAAGCATTCTCACTTGGGTGTTCATTATAACTAAAGAATATTTTTAGCGTTATGTTGTTTTATATCCATTTAAGCATACTCTACAAATATGACAACTTATGTATTTATTTATTGTTGGAAGGTTGTGTGGGTGGAATTATACCAAACATAGATGCAAGTTATTTCTTACCTCACTCTGAATATAATACATGACAAAGAACCAAAATATCTTCGATTAAAGAATGGAATCTTATAATAATTGACGATTGATGACCAAAGATTCTTGAACACAATTGTACATGAAAAAATTCACTAAAGGTTACAAGGATACTTTCTTTTTCGGATAGGTTTTTGTCTCACGTTTACGGTTACCAGTAAAATGTATCCTTACATTCTAGTTTAGGTTTTGATGCGAAAGTAATAAAATCATGTCTGAAGATAATTCTATAATGATAATAACATTAACGTTTAACTTTGCAAATACAAATATAACTCCTCAAGATGCAGTAATTAATCTCGTGAACAACGCCTCGTTTACAATTCTATACACGTAACAAGTTGTTTTTTAGTTTATATCTAGCTTCTCTTCACAAGTTGCTTGATTAAATGAACCCAGTGAACTGAATCATCTAATTGAATAATTTTATCTAAATTAACTTAGGAATTCGGAGCAGAAAAATAATATTAGCCTAACTTTTGCTTAGACCAGTCATTCTGATCATTTTGTAAATTCCAATGCTCGGGTCTGTCCAACAGAGTAACCTTATGTTTTTTCTGGTCACAATACAGCTCTGAAACAATACAACTAAAAAATCATTTCAAGATTACTATAGTTTTGATATTAACTATGTCCAAAATTTGGAGTTTTTATTTTACTAGAGTTGTTAAACTTCTTTTTGAACGATTTGTAAGTAAATACTTCCTTATGGTATACTTTCAACTCTGGATTATAATAATGACATTAGGAATCCCAACAAATATATATATAAAATGTAGTAATCGAAATTGAAAAACTGCTAAAACAAATTGATAAAATTTCCTAATTTACGAGACACCTAGGTTATCAATTGTTCAGCCCTTCTTGTTTTAAAAACTAGCGTATGATTACAATACAGTTTCAACAGATGTCAATATTTTTACTTTTGAACGAAACTTGAGAATATTGTAAATTGAAAAGGGAACGTTCTTAATGTTTTGTATTTGTTACTCTTTTGTTTTTGATTTTTCTTATGTTGTTCAGTTTCAGCCAAATGGTATTGTGCTGTATGAAACTTAGTGAATAAATAAATAACTATTGTAGTCAATCATTATCATTTAAAACACGATATTAGGAACTTTATACAATTTATTTGCTTTCATGAATTGTATATACATATATAGAAACAAAATAACGTGTATTCACGTAGCATTTTGCAACTAACATTCCACTTAAATCAATACTGCAAATGCATTCAGATTAAATACTTTATGTATATAGTGTGGCTGTTAAGGGAATAACTTGTGTATATATTTACTTCAGTTCATAAACCATTCCTATATAAGTCTCAAATTTTGGCTTCTGAGTCGCCAAAGACGAAAGAGAAACACTACATCCTAGAATTTATATCGCGACAACATCAATGTTGCCTCCACTCGTATATAGCGTAATGGAATACTATAGTATATGACGAGGACACAAAGCTTTCTCTCTCTTTTTTTTTTTGTGGCCCTTATTCATCTCTCTGTTGCTGTAACTTTGCTATCAATTTATCTAGCAGAGATGGAAGATGAAAGGTTCCACTTTACGACTACTGGTCCTTTTTATTCCATTACAGAATCACGCTAACAATCTATTTAGCAAAGAGATGACATTTTTTTATGTAGCACTCCCTATGACCACTATCAAAGAAACAATCAATGTCATAAAATAAAAGAAAATCATGTTTATCAATGACACTAGCATAGATGCATGAATATCTAGACTTGAAATGCTCATACGAGGCATAAAATTTTGCTCATTTTTCATTATTGCGTAAACGAAAATTTATGTTGCGCATTTCTCTACAAACCATGCACCAACGATTGACACCATTTTTAACCAATTTCGACAAGGTGAGAGTAGGGGGCGGGCTGTGTAAATGGACGTGATATGCACTCTGTGTACGTAAGGCTTGAACAGAAGAGAGACTTGTATCTTGCCTTAAACTACATATTGAATGATGAATCTAAATTGATAATTTGTGAAATAGTAATAGGTTAGTGACCGAAATTTTCTTTTACATTAGTTGCATTGTGCCATTTGATAATGAAAATGAAGTTGTATAAGTACTGCCGAACATCTTCACGCATAATGTGAAGGAAAATTTGTTGGTATAGGGTTCTGTTGGGTTAACCCTTAATTTAAAATAGCAGGAGTTTTTAAATATTTAACTTAACACTTTATCAATTTCCGTTTAAAAAATCATTTCCTTTTAATCAGCAAGTCGTAAGGCAGTTAAATAAATTCTGTGAATAAATACAATTTCATGTTTTAGCAAAGGCCACCATTAGGCATTTTAAGAAATGTTTAATAAAATATATTGCTTTGGCATTTAGTCTTTACTATTTCTTTAGAAAAAAGTAACAAAATATAAGTTATCGTAATATTGTTGGCTTCAATTAAGATATAGTCAAAAGTTTTAAGCACTTCTGGAAAAAGCCAATATATATATAAGCAAAAGAATAGTTTTCAGATATAGAAAATATTTGTCTCTATGGGGAAAATCGTTTAAGGGCGTTGGCACTCTACTCAGAATTACTAAAGAACACAATTTATCGAAATGATCTGAGTATATAACATTATAACAATATATTTAATAGTAGTAATGATTAATTTTATGTTGATATAATCAATATGCGCTTATATAATTAATTAATAATTAATTAAAATTTGTTCCAATTTAGTGCAATAATTAATAAAAATTTCGTTCCGAAACTTGAATATGTTATTCCCTGATTATTATTGATTAGAATGAAATGGTATTAAATTTCTCTTGAAGCTTGATTTGTTTTTAATTACCTTAAGAACTAGATATTGGAATGAAAAAATGCAACTAAACTTCACACCACAGCGCAAATCCGTTTTTTGATTACTTATATTTGTCGAAAGAGGCCAGCGATCTTCAACATTTATATATCGTTCTAAACACTGAAATGTCTTCTTCCTCTCGATATTATACTTCATCATGTATTACCAACGTACTTTATGTATTTCGGGAATAAATGCGCAAAGTGTTAACATTTTAAAAGGAACATCTGTACGCTAGCGCCACTCGCATTTTCGACGGGATGTTCTACAACTACAAGGTCCTACTATCACCTATTTCGCAGTGTAGCTAACGAGTTGAAGGTGTTACCAATCAGGCGTGAGCTGATATACTGCAAATACATAATGGCTCGTAAACGACCTTTATCAAAAACCAGAAAACGAAATAAGCGCTCAAAATCTGCTCGAGCCGCCGCTAAACGTCGCAAAACTGAAATTGTTGTTTCTGTTGATGATTCTTCTCCATGTTATCAAGAACAAGGAATCGCTGAAGATTTAAGACAGCATGATGAAAAATAAGATTATATATATATATATAAGCTTCGTGTTACTGGAATGTGTTAGTAGATAACTCTTTACATTCGTTTTACTTATTATTTAATGTATATTTACATTATTTTTGTCTCTGGTTTTTAATTATGTTTTGTTTTCGTTGTTTAGCATCTGTTCTCAGTACCTACCAGTTTCTATATACAATCTGTAATATATTGACTCACTATTTAGACTGGGACGGAATATTGTATTACATTTAATACTCTCTCACTGCGAACCAAATAAGGGTACCAGTGTACTATAAGTTATTTCAATAAATTAGAGTGCTAAGAACAGTGGCTCGCAAGGATACCCGTGAACCGTAAGCCATACCAGGGAGGTCTATCTTCGAAATCTTGGTTTACGTAGGTATAATATTTGTCAATTAGGATCGGACAGTAAGCAAGATATAAGTAATGTTGACGATTAAATAATAATATTCACATGTGAGAATCATTTTCGTTCTGAAATATTCCATGGTACGTATAAAATTTGTGCGTGTCATTTTGTTTGATCTTTAGCACAATATAATAATAATTTAATGTTAATGGACTAGAGATTATGTGGAATTAATTATGAAGATGATACATATCATGACAAAGAGCGATGTATACGAATATGATGTTGATTAAAGAGAATAAGTACGATTATAATTACATGCCACTTGGTCCTCAAACATATTTGTCAAATAAAATATTTACTTTTGCAAAACTGAGATAGACAGCTTCAGAACTGCGTAAACTGACGAGCGACTAGTTATATAATGCAGTATAACTATATGGATATTGTTCATGGGTGGACAACTTCACACTATCCCTCCTCTCCCTAATTTATTTCTAGTAGAAAAGAATTCTTTCGAAAATAATAATTTTAGCAACTAACCTAAACTAACGATTTGAGGAGAAAAATCTCAAAATCGGACCTGTAAGTGTGAAGTTGTCCCGCCCCTTATTACATTAGTTTGAGTAATAATAATAATAATAATAATAAGTCATCTATCAGTAATGAGTACATCCTGGGCAAGCAGATGAACCAAGAATTTCTCTGCTTTGCACATCACGTGACTGACTAGCTTCGGGTTAGAATTCCAAGAATTGAGAAGCAAGCAAGCAAACGAGGGAATCTGATAAGACCTTTTTTTTCATTTGTGCTGCACAGAGGGTTTTCACATTGGAATTGGCATGTCATTTCTACTCTCCCTCCTGCCGGACTGGTTTTCCTCATTCTTGTTCCGCCAAAATTGTTTCTAAGTATTGACTCAGCCGCGGGTCGCTTTCTTTTTCAAGGCATGGTAAAAATGCCAGAGTCACTACGAGAAGTAGTGCATTTCATATATTGTAGCTACAAATGAGTGTATTCTCCATGTTAGCATGCGTCTCTACCCTCTTATCTGGTTTATAGTTTTAGTCGTCTTGATCCACCATTTTTTTTTCAACGTCGACCAAGTGTTCACATCGGGAATCATATTCGCAAGCCCCCGCATCGTAGGCTATGACTTGAACGATTTTTTTTCTAAAATTTATTTACATGTTGTACTATAGCAAGCAATTTATGCAGCTATTTAATTCACTTGGGTACTTTCTAGCGGAAAAAAGTTGTGTAGAAACCAAGGATGTAGCTAGGGGGAGCACGGGGTACAAATCTTGACTTGCCTTCCAAATATGCTATTTATACTACTAGTTTAGTATATATGCCCCCCACCCAAATCAGAACTCTGGCTACGTTCCTGGTAGAAACTAAAAAAAATGTAATTGCTGAGCATTTTGAACGTCCGAAAACGTGATTCGCAAAAAAAAAAAAAAAAAAAAAATGACGCGCAATTACCAGCTCTGATGATAATTGCATCACAAAAGTGGTATGATAGAAGAAAAAATTCATTTCTCAGTGAGATCCGACTTTTCCAACTTCTGAAATGTGGAATTTGCTATTTATTTTTTATAGGAGTATTTTTTTCATTTGCTCAGAATTTTCTGGGAGGGGTGTGTATGAACCCATAGACCCCCGTTCATCTGCACGTCTCTATGTATATCACGTAGCTATCATTGTATCACAATGATGCCTCTATGCTATGCATAAGAAATTGAAGTTCTTTAGAACGGCTGTGTCCGTCCGTCTGTCTATCTGTCTGTCTGTCAACAGGTATCACAGCAAAAAAGGTAAGAGCTATCGACAAGCGGTCGTTCCAGCATCCTAAGAATAGATTCCATCTCCTTCAGAAACCTCCTACTTACCAGAAGTGGTAGAAATCGGCAATTTGCGGTTTTAACTCATAACTCATAAAACGGTACCGTAACAGCTATCGACAAACGGTTTTCGGAAATTGATTCAGGGTCTCAAGGAAGCAAACCACTTCCACTTCTGCATTTCTACTAGAACCGAAAGTGGTACATATTCACTATTACTTCCGGTTTCAGTTTATTGTCATACAATTAAAGCGGTAAAATCTATCGACAAGTGGTTTTCGGGAATCGATTCAGCATCCCATGAACAGATTCCATCTCCTTCAACAACCTTCTACTTAAACCGGAAGTGGTCGTTTTTTACCACTTCCTGTTTCAATAGTAATAGTCATAACCCAGAAACGATAATAGCTAGCGTCAAACGGTTCTCAGAAATCGATTCAAGGTGTGAAGGAAACAAAACACTTCGACTTCTGTATTTCCACTAAAACTAGAAGTGGTAGAAATTCACTACTACTTCCGGTTTCAATATTGATTTTCATTGACAAAACTGTAAGAGTTATCGACAAGCAGTTTTCAGAAATCGATTCAGCATCCTAAGAATATGTCCTATCTCCTTCACCAATCTTAAGTTAAACCGGAAGCTATACAAATCGGCCACTTCCGGTTTCAACAGTATTTGTCATAACTCAAAAACGGTAAGAGGTATCGACAAGAGGTTTCTGAGAATCGATTCATCGTTCCAAGAATAGGTACAATCTAATTCAACAATCTTCTATTTAAACCGGAAGTGGTAGAAATCAACTACTTTCGGTCTCTACTATTTCCAGTTTTACTATGTAATTTGTATAGTTTGGAAGTCTACCGTAGTTCCACACTGTGGAACGATACTCACTTGTTTCTTCTTTGATTCTGAAACTTTCATATTTGAGACTGAGCGTGGAAATGTGACACGAAATGGCGTCCCAAGCGGCTATCGAATTGTTAACTTGGAACATTTTCTTCAATGGGCATTAACACCATAGAAGAATATGCACTGGCGGTAAATTGGCCTTTATAAAAGAACGGCGACTAGGACTTGTTAGTTATTTGTACTTCAAATGTCGAGCATGCAACCGGGAAGTTAGCCATTCTACTGAGAAATTGGACTCAAAAACGAAAGTGTCAACTGTTAATACGTCACCAGTTTGGGCCACGGTATCTATCGGAAGTGGTTACTCTCACCTAGAAGAATTCCTCAACATTTTAGATATTCCATTCATAAGCAAGACTATGTTCACTAACATTGAAGGGAAACTTGAATCCGTAAATATAGTTTTTTTGTTGTTGTTGTTGTTCTATATTTATCCAGACACATGCACACAAACCAATCAGACACCATCATATTGTGCGTGTGCGTTTAAAATTAGATGTATTGTATATGTTAACCTATGGCGAGTGACAAAATCTACTATCTCATTTTGATAAAGTATCTGTAAATAACATGAGTTCATGTGGTTAAAATAAATAATGTACTACAAGTGTCACTAGTGTGAGAAAATTCGTAGTATTTTGACGAAAACAGGAAAAAGATCTTCAATGTTGATGAAGGGATTAATGATTTGGGGAAAACCAAATTGTAGCCTAACGTTCATTCGCTACTATACTGAAAGTGATGAATAAATCTTAGTTTTTCCTTTCCGCCCGAGTCGAGAGGCAAGTTTAGTTCTCTGCTCCGCTGAAGTTGTTCCAATCAGGTGACAAATAAACAGCGGTACAACCCAAACCTTCTCTCATCTCTCTCCCTCTTTCTTTTTTTTCTTTCTTTTCATTCTGCGAATTCCTGGAAAGGGTAGTTGTCACTTGTCAGCTTACCATTTCCGCAAAATAACGTAGTACAGATGTCAGTTTGTGATCTTTGGGAAAGATTATAGAAAAAATATTGGAATCAATCTAGGACAAATTTGCCCTTTGAAAGCGAGGTCAAAACCCTTTCAGAAATAATTGAAAGATAATTACATGAATAATTTTTGAGGGAAATATGATCAAGTGAAATGGTATGTGGATAAAATTCCTAGGCCCTTTTTTTTAAAAAAACACTTTCGTTCTTTGTTGCCTGTCCACATGGCCACTTCTATACTATCTAGATCTATAACTTTTTTTTAAAATTTTTCACTCACATATGTCTGGTGACAATACAATATTTTATAAATTACCGTATACTCATGTGTAATATCTGCATCTCCCTTTTTCTGGAAGTGCAGAAGGAAGAAAATATAGATCTATGTAATGTTCACACTTTGCATTTCCTAATTTTAGTTTTTTTCTAATAAATAAATTTCGCAAGGCGCCTGAACGCTGTGGGATTCTACCTATGTATCATGTGCATAAGTACACCCGTATAAGATCAAATTCGTGTGAAATATCTTGTGCAAACTTTCATTGTGAGTTCGAACAGAAAAGAACCAAGTTTGATAAAGCTGGGTAACGGCTAATGCAACATTTTATGTTCTTGTAACTAAATGATGTTGGCTTATTTTAAAATTGAGCATGATTTAGTAGTACATTTATTTTGCATTATATAAATTTGTTAAATTACGTAATACCTGTGAAAACCTTGTTGACCAGGCCCGCAACCAGCCACTGAAGTTTGGGGGACATAAATATGCTAGGGGGGCAATCGTAACAATTCTAGGTCTCTGTATCAATATCATACGGATGCATTGTGGTTTGAGGGGCTAAAAAAATTTAGGAAGGAACCAGGCCTCCTAACCCTCGCCGTAGTTGCGGGCCTGTTGACGACTATGTAAGTAGATTCCTCAATACTTTATTTCGCAAAATAAACATTACTTTATTTCGCAAAAAAATATTCTTCACTACGTTATATAAAATTTGGATAACTGGACGGGTCAGTGTGCGAATAGAATATTTTTCCCAGGGCAGATGAATTTCACTTATATACGCACCCAGCCATCACACACGTAAGAGAGGGGAAAAGTTATCCCTGTCTGGGATGAAAATTTTCTCTTGCAGGGGGATAAAGATTTCTCAGAGGAGAAATCCCTGGCATCCCCTCGTGAATTAGCACACTAGGACGGGCCTCCCCCAAGTTATAAGGAAATCGACGCAAAAGGCTGTAAGATGACATTTTTCATGCCTTTTCTTTCCATATGACATATTTTCGACTCGAGACGACAGTGTAAGTCTCGATCAGGGACGGATCCAGGACAGATTCCTGAGGGATAGGCCAGCGGTGAGTTGTAACACTGCTACTTAGGGTTACTTTAGTGTTATTATGTACAGACTTGAACTTTTGCAGCGCTGGTGCTTGTGCCATTGGGGGTGGCGAGCGACCCTTACCTCAGGTTTCCCCCGACATTTTGAACTTCGTTACTCGGCTGAGTAGTGTTTTCTTGTTTTCTCAAAATCAGCTAAACGGAACGTTTTCCTTCTTTAAAAAGTAGTATTACTGTTTTATTACAAACAGTAATAGTTTTTAAAACTATATTGAGGAATAAGAGCTCAAGATTTAAAATTATCGCACTTTTCCGTACGGTAATCGGGTTTGGATGTACATCTGCGGACAGCCAAATTACTGTACAATTTCCATCTCTAAATCAAACAAAATCTGTTTTTAAATACTTTAGTATTTTATTTCGTAACAGAAGAAAAGACTTGATGGGTTGAAAATATATAAATATTGGGAACAGAAGGAAGAAGTTAAAGGGTTACTTACAAAAATAAAAATAACGTAAGTGTATTAGCGCGATATTGCGCTCATTGGTACGCGTTTTCGTGCACAGAGAAATATTAATAATAATAATAATAATAATAATAATAATAATAATAATAATAATAATAATAATAATAATAATAATAATAATAATAATAAAACGTATTCTTTTGCGTTCCCTTCAGAAGCACGAACAGTTCGTAGTTGTGGCATTTAATTTTGTTTGAAGTTGTTAAACAAATTGATTAAATAGCATGAAATTCTACTTCTCTCTTTAATTGTCTCGGGATTTAAATTTTGGTTAGAATATTAAAAGAAATGTTTATCTATATCTTTTAGAAGAGTTTTAATTTGTTTTATTGTCTTTTTGAAAAAAAAAAAAAAAAAACAGAGAGAGAGAGTGTGTGTGTGTGCGTGTTTGTGAAGTGAATAAATAATGCTAAAGCAAACTTGCGTTATACCTGAGAGTGCTAGAATTGGTTCCGTTATGAGAAGGGGACTTTGAAGACTTTGGGGCAAAAAACTGTCACGTCCAAAAAGTGAAAGTGTAAAGGAGATAGCTTCACAAGTGATTCTCGTCGTCCGATTTTCTTGAAACTTAGCACATATATAGTGGACCGAAAATAAATCGGCGCGTAGTGTTTTATTTTCTTTTCTTTCAGAAAATAGGTTAAGGGTCAAAGGGTCGCTTTTCAAAAAAGGGTCACCTTGACTACAAGGACAACATTCTAAGACACGAAACTCTGCCGATGCAAAGATTACTTCAAAGTAGTAAATACGGGTTTAGGCGTGTTTGCGAGAAAAGAGTTTTAGGGGGTAATGGCTCCTAATTAGGGGGGAAATAGATTTCGGTGGAATTGCTTGAAATGCCACTGTGTTGTAGATATTGTAATCCTGAGGAAAGTCTCAATGGGCACAACAACCAGTCAGTGACCATTTGGCCACTGCAGAGCCACTTTAAAAAAAAAAAAAAAAAAGAGCAGAAGGTAACGGTATTCTGGATTTCGGTGTAATTGCTTAAAACCGTGATATGTTGTAGATATTGTGACCCCGAGAAAGCGTCTGAATGGGCAAAACCATCAACTACTGACCATTCGACCACTACGAGGCCACTTATTTGAAAGCAGTCAAGTATAACGATGTTCTGGATTTCTGTAAGAATGAGTAAATTTGTGATATATTTTAGATTTTATCATCGTGAGAGAAAGTCTTAATGGATACAGCCATCAATTGTTGACCGTGTGGCCACTACAGTTCCAGATTTTTGAAAACAAACCGGAAATAACGATATTTTTGATTTAGGTGTAAATGAAAGAAACTGTGATACGTTGTAGATGTCAAGATCCTGATAAAAATTGTCTAGAGCTTTCCAGGGTTTTCCTTTCTCCCTCAAGGTGAACATCAGCACGTTTTCTATGCTTAAATGATGTTAGCCGCTACTCTCCCCATCCCTTTTCGGGGTTGCGGTATAGGACTTTTCATGGCTTCATAGAATTATACCAAAATTCCAGAATATCCTTACCTTCTGCTGTTTTAAGAAATGTGGTCCCGTAGTTGCCAAATGGTTAGTCATTGGTGGTTGTGTCCATTGAGACTTTTTTCTCAGGTTCACAATATCTAAAATATATCACAGTTTCAACCAATTTCAATGAAATCCAGAATGCCTTCCTTCTGCTGCTGTCAAAAAACGTGGCCCTTATGTGGTCAAACGGTCAGTGATGGGTGGTTGTGCCCATTATGGCTTTTTTCTCAGGATCCAATAATAAAAACATATTATAGCTTCAAGCAATTCCACCGAAATTCAGGATACAGTTACCTTCTACTATTTTCAAAAAGGTGCCTTCGTAGTGGTCAAACGATCAGCAACATATAACAGTTTCAAGCAATTACGCCGAAATCCAGAATACCGTTACCTTCTCATTTAAAACCTTTACAGACGAATGGAGGGAGAATTAGGATATTTTAGTTCCCCCTCCCCCTCAGCATTTGTGTGAGATAGACTCTCCTTCCAAAGGAGCTACAAGCATAAAAGGTGGCACGAATTATGATAAAGAAACATCCTAACTAATGATAACCTGTGCATGACCATTGTTGCCTACGACAAATAACAGCGTTGTCAAATTTGAGAAAATGTATATTTATTTCAAATTACACGAGGGACACAAAAGTTGACTCGTTGAAATCTATGTCCCATAAGCTTTTCAACGAGGTATGGCTTGTATTTCTGTGACAATTAGGGGCGTCAGAGTAGACGAAAATATTTCGAAAAATATTTACAGGGCGATTCTCGTGGGACAAGTGTTTGGATTTTTTTTTACTTGGTATTGAACTTTTGTCCTTCCTTTTTATCACATGATTGTATTCAATATCTGGCCTACACGTGAACATATGTTTACCGGCGTACGACAAATAACAATGTTTGCATAGTCCCAGAAGCTTCGAGAAATGTATGTTTTCCCAATGGTTTTGAATTTCTTCATCTTCTTCTTTTGCGGGTTAGCCACGGGGCAAGAAAGTTACCTCGATGGAATCTGTGTCTCATAAGCTTTCCAACGAAGTATGGTAAATATGCCTATGCTAATTAGGGGCATCAGGGTAGACTAAAATATTTCTAAAAACGTGTACAGGATGATTTTCGCACGAAACACATTCGGATTTTTTTCTTACCTGGCATTGAACTTTCAACCTTCTCTGTTGTACATGATCGTACACAATGTCTGACGTACAGGAGAAAATATATTTCCTGCGTACAGCAAACAACAGTGTTGCCAGCTTCTGACAAATTTCCCAAAACCAAATTTTTTTTTTTTTTTTTTTTTTTTACTAACCTTGACAACGATGTGATGTCATTGTGACAATTACATGGAGTACTAAGGCCACCAACATAAATGTCTACGATTTTCTTGAAATCAGTATCCGTCCTGCAAAAAAGTGGACCTATAGTGGTCAAACGGTCAGTGATGCATGGTTGTACAAATTGATACTTTTTCTCAGATCACAATATCTACAACATATCACAGTTTCAGTCATTTTCATCGAAATCCAGAATATCAAGATCTTCGACTGCTTTCAACAAAGTGGCCCTGTAGTGGCAAAAGGTGAGTGATTGGTGACTGTGCCTATTGAGACTTTTTCTCAGGATCACAATATCTACGACATATCACAGTTTCAGTCATTTTCATCGAAATCCAGATTATCACTATCTTCGGCTGCTTTAAAAAAAACGTGGCCCTGTACTGACCAAACGGTCAGTGATTGGTGGTTATGTCTGATAAGACTTTTTCTCACTATCAAAATATCTACAACATATCACTGTTTCAGTAATTAATACCGAAATTCAAAATATCGTTATCTTCGGCTGTTTTCAAAAAGTGGACACAGTGGCCAAACTGTGTGTGATTTTTAGTTGTGCCCATTCAGACTCTTTTCTCAGATACACAATATCTACAACATATCACGATTTAAAGCAATTCCACCGAAATCTAATTTGCGTAAATATTGTGCTATGTCCTTTGTCATTTCGAAGTTAGCCATTGCCTCCTGATTTTTTTTTCTCGCGAAAACGAAAAAAAAACGTATTTCCTACTTTGAAGTAAACTTTGCATCGGCAGAGCATCGTTTCCTTAATCTTGTCCTTGTAATCAAGGGGGCCCGTTTTTTTGAAAAGCGACCCTTTGCCCCCTTTAACGTATTTTTCGAAATAAACAAAAAAAAAATACATGCCGATTTATTTTCGGTCTAGTATATATGCAACAACTTTGAAGAAAATCGGATAAGGAGAAACCCCTGTGAAACTACCTCCTTTACACTTTCACTTTTTTGATTGACAGGTTTTCCCCCCTAAAGTCTTCTGTTCATATAAGTACATCGCATTCACGAAACGTAGGATGCAACTTTGCAAAGATTGTCTCATACAGTGTAACATTCATAGGCCTTTGTGTCAGAAAATCCATTAGCAGAACCACTACGTATGGCAACACTTGCCTGTGTATGGCAAGATAGCTCCGGGACTTTAGAAAATTAAAACAATGAGTAGGTCATCATTCGTTTGTACTACATTTGTACCGTTTGCACCGAAAATGTTTTCGTTTCTACCATTTCCCTTATAGGGTCACTTGAGAGGTCAACTGGAGGGGGCTACCTTGGCGCCAAATAGTATCCCGTAACACAGCACAGAAAAATGAAATACACAATTCGAAATTAAATCGTTTGTACTGTTCGTGCCGAAAAAAAGTTTTGTTTGTACCCTGATAGGTTTCGAGAAAGAGGGGATGACATTTGGGGGTCTAGCTTGGCGCCAAGATAGCTCCCCCGTATCGCAGCACAAAAAATTGAAATACACCATTCGTAAGCAAATCGTTTGTACCGAAAAAAAAATTGTTTGTACCCTGATAGTTTTCGAGGAAGAGGTAATGACATTTGGGGGGCTACCATAGTGCCAAGTTGTCATCAGTGATGCCAACCTGAAACAATATGAGATCCCATGTCGAGAAACAAAAACTCCCATTTTACATGAGAATTTCCCACGTTATACTAATTATAAGTATAGTATAATATTAGAAATTACATTTCTCTGTGTTAGTCACTTTTTACAATATCGAATGAATAGGCCTTAAATTTCGATCTTCTGGAAAGATCCCATATATTCTGCTTGTTATCCCTTTCGGAGAAAATAAGGTCAAAAACTCCCACGATATGGGATATTTCCCACAGGTTGGCATCCCCTCTTCGTCGAAAGCTATCAGGGTACGGACATTTTTTTCGGTACAAACGGTACAAACGATTTGTTTCGAATTGTGGATTTTTTGTGCTGTGATACGGGGGGCTATCTTGGCACCAAGATAACCCCCCAGTTGACCTCTCAAGTAACCCTATAAGGAAAATGGTACAAACGAAAGTATTCTCGGTACAAACGTAGTACAAACGAATGACCTAGTCATTGTTTCGATTTTCTAAAGTCGGGGGGCTATCTTGCCATACGTGAACCACTTGTATATCTTAATGTACAGTACTTTCTTTTTCGCAGATTGAATCATCTTAAATTTCTTCTTTGATGGTAATTGGTATGTTTACATCCCTTGAACCTCCGCTTTCTTTGAAGTGTGTAGCGATACACCCAGGACTTTTCACTTAAAATGGTATATTGCACAAAAGCATGTCTTTCTTCAGTGTACTTAGCTGTGTAGATGCTATAAGCATGCTGTCGCTAGTTTCCTCTCTATGGACGTCTGTGAGGTTCTTCGGTAGCCACTGAGCACTCAATTTACGAAATTTTAGTTTATCATTTACCACATCATACACTCCACCGTAAGAATTCACTTGTCATTACAAATTCTTTTCAATAGCCGTGACATTCTGATTTGCTTGATTGTATTACTTGATGCCCGATAGACGCTAGGACATTGTCAAATCTTACGTTGTAATATAACATCACAAAACTTTGTGTGACTTCTACACCAATTTTTGACGAAAAATTGAAAGGCAAGGATATTGCAATCTTTTTTCTGTTGTTTACTTGTAGCTGTAAAGTGATTGCCTTGCAAGTGTCTCTCAGTCAGTGGCTGTCGGTCGGGTAACGAGAAAAGTAATCTCCTCAATTTTGTTCTTCCGCCGAGATGCTGACAGCGTTTGACAGAGGAAATTGAAAAGAAAGTTAGAAGGAGGAAGTGACGAAAACACGTTGTAGCAGCAAACAGATTTTAGTAGAGCAAAAATACATAAACAACAAAAGATCTATCTTCAATGTCTTTACTACATTTCTGTCCGTAGGAAGAAGTTTCTATAAATATTGATATGAGAAGTGGGAATTAGTGTTTTATTAGATGAATGCTAAGAAAATGGCATTTTATGTAAAGAATTTTAGTTTGTGGCTTTTCAAAACTTCAACAACTCGAAGTTATAATAAAACATTTGCAATAATAATAATAATAATAATAATATGAAATAATTTTTGAAATATAAATGTTTTTTTAGAGCCTAATCTGAAACTTTTATTAAAGAGAACATTAGTGTAGCTTTTATTATTTGACTCGATTGTATAACCAAACAACAAAGTTATATATATTACCACAGTTCGTTTATTTGTATCATGGAATACATATTATTCGTAGTATTCGTAGTATTCTCCTTAAATAAACACTTCTCAGTCGTGGAAGCCATAATATTCAACATATTATAACTATCTGACGCATACAGAACCGTAAACTTACATACGTCCTTGTAACTCTACGTTCTGATCTATTATATCTTCATTATATTGACAATTAAGTACCTAGATACCGTACCATTTTCCGGTAACTGGAATCAATACAGATTCATTGCCATAGGGACACGTAAATTACACAAATCCACACGAAAACTTGAAATAATCAACAAACAAATCAGTATAAATTAGTAAATTTAAACTACTTATCTTTTTCTTTCTCTTCTGGTTAATGCAACTTTTAGAAGCACTTTTTGCTCTAATTGAATTGAATTGAATTTTAGTTTAGCGTCCCTTTCAGCAGCGAGGCTATGTAAGACGTGGACCTACTGATTAACGTGGAATCCGAACCACATGAGCTCCCGCCGGGAATCGATTTTTGCTCTAAAGCTTCCAATACGCAATCACACATAAATGTTGTCGTTACAATTGGCATTTGTATGAATATCCATCCATCTGTTTCTAATATAATTCTTGTAAAACTTGCGGAGTCCGCGGTGGCTCAGTTGTATAGCGTTCACCTCTGATGCATGGGTTCTCGGTTCGACAAACACCGTGTGGTGTTTGTGGTGGATAAACACCGTGTGTGGGGCTTGCTCGGGATTCTTTTGTTTCCTCCCACTTTCTTCAATCCACCATTTTATTCATTTTTCATTATCACTGTCTCCTTTAGCTTAACCGAAACAACCTTGGGACGTAAAACTTACAGATGTCATTTCATTTTTTTTCTCATAACATAAAATTGTAATGAAACTTAGCATGTTTCTTCGCTCAACTTGCAGAAATAGCCCTGTTGTTTAGGGTCACAATTCATTGAGAATATGGGGAATAAGCGGAGATAAACACACCCTACGCCACAAGTTTACACATATATATGCAAGACAATTTTCCAATATAAACCACGTATTTCATTTTTTAATCATGACAACACTTAATATAAGTGTTCTTTATGTGTTGGGAATATCCCTAAAGCTTAGGATTGAACTCTGCTAAGAGCGAAACAGGGAATTCAGCCCCAACCTACCCCTCAACTTCAAAAATATGTTCCACGATAAATTCTGTTAACGAGGCGTTCAATTTTGGCTTAAAAAGTCGCACAGTCTCGGTGTTGAAAAGTAATGCTATAATTAACAGGATTGATTTTAGGCTATTTCTGGGAATCGTTCGAACTATCTCCATCACCTTAAAAAAGATCAATAACCGTAGGGTAAACTGTTATTGAATAATCTTACAAGAATTCAAAAACGATCATTTATTATTGTGTGATCTTGTTTCATGATTTTTCTCATGAAGTACCAAATTCGTAATGATTTTATAATAATCAAAGCAAAAATATTAATTATCACACAGTACTGTTAGTTTTATTTGCTCTCAATAAGGTCCACAAGATTTATTTATTTTACTTTATTTCTATTTGTTTATTATTTATATAATTGTATGCGTTTACTAGTTTAGAAACCATAACCACAAACCATGAATTTTGTTTAGGAGTTCGTTTGACTCTGATTTCTTATTCAGTTGGGAAAGAAACTTATTGTGGTTGGCAAAACTGTTTATATCTTTGTAATGATAATGAGGATGACCATGGCCAGCTGTAATTGAGATATGTGCATAATGTCCTTTGATTAGTCTAAGTGGAATACAAGAGCAGAGAGAGATTAATAATTCGAAATAGAAGCGAAGCAATTCCCTTAACGAGACGTTTGGTTTCAATTCAGAAGTTCCTTTCGTTCATTTATGATGAGATGCGTCACGTAAATCGAGTACCTAGCGTAGAATAAGACGACTTTGACAGCTTAATTACATGTCCCCATACGCTTTACATACATAATACGACCAACTAGCGTTACTATGGATGTTATTTTCAGAATGGTAATGCGTGTAAACGGTAAGTTGCAAGAATATAACTAGTTGTAGATGAGAACAGCGCGAAACCTAATGCTTCGTTAATCAACCAGAGGGCGCTAGTTGAAAATCCCACAGGCAGTAGCGTACGCAAAAGTTCGTCAATGGGGATGGGATTTAAGTGTCAGAGTTCATATAATTTCAGGTGTGTGTAAACATATCTTGCTCAAAGGAGTACAAATTAAAATCTTAAAACCACCCTTGCGTGCACCACTGTTCACAGCTACTTATGACTTATTTGCTACTGTTATATAAAGAGGTACCCAGAAGTAAATTTTACAGAACCAAAATTAAACGTAGTATTGGGACAGCATTGCTACATGCAGACTGATTTTTTAGGACACCAAATATAAAGAAATATGAGAAAAATTGTAATAGTTAAAAAGTGGGTTTTATTACAGGGAATATTAGCTTGTTTTTAATTAAAATGTTATAGACAAATAACATGGTTTTGTTTATTCAAACAAAAATATATTTATGAAATAATTCGTGGATCGAAACATCCGTTTACATTTTCCGTGCGGAAGATCCCGGTTCGGTGGTAGAAAACCTCTAATCCATTTAGCACCAGCCATTTGTGTGTTGTTGATGAACGGATGCTTGTAATTATAGCCATGGTAAAACAATACACCAAAGAGAGAATCTCCCTCGAAGTCAAACCAAATCCAATTCCTTCAAGATCTAATAAGTAGGCTTCTAGTTCGTTTCCTACATCAATCGAAAATGTGATGTGCTACCGAACCTTACGAAACGTCTCTATCAGAAAGAACACTACGCCTCAATGTATTGCGAAGAATGTTTAATGTCCTTGCTGCTGTCGATAGTGGCAGCGTTAACTGCAGATGATGCAGATAGCATGCCTTCTCTTTGTTGTCCTTTTCCGGTGCCGAACCATAACTGAAAGGAAAATGAAAGACTGTGTCAATTACCGATGGGTTTGTTAAAATGTTTCTACACATAATTGTTTACCACAGTCTCTCAAAACAACTGTAATTATCATTGTCCTTTTGCCCCCAAGACACGCTCTCCGTCTGCCGCAACATACAGGTTTACAATGAAACACCAATTTTTATCGAAAGATGACACATGCTAGCCTATGACTAGGTTGAAGCGTGGTGTGATCCATGGTACACACTATACCTGATTCTTACGGTTTTAAGCCCAATTGTAATACCTTAGAGCCATACGACGGTAGACCTTGCAATTATTATAAATAGTGATTCACGTGTCGTACCTGATATATAGATGGATACTTGATGTCTTCCTATCTGCGAGTGTTCTGACTTCAAGTGAATTTGTGGACAGAGCCAAATTATCAACACACAACCCCAACTGCGAACTACTCTCACTTCAGTGTTGCTACTTTCGTATTCCGATAATACACCGAAATGTTAGGACGTGTCCGTTTGCCCTACTTTTACTATATATATCTATATCTATCTATCTATCTATCTATCTATCTATCTATATCTATATATCTATATATATATATATATATATATATATATATATATATATATATATATATATATATATAATATATATATATATATATATATATATATATATATATATATATATATATATATATATATATATATATATATATATATATATATATATATATATATATATATATATATATATATATATATATGGGAAAGGTGGGTAAAGTGGATATTTTCAGTCTGATAGAAGATAGCTAACAAGTAGTTCAAAGTTTAATAACATAGTTCCGTCTTTAAGTTTTAAGATATATTTAAATGAATCTGTTTTGAAGAAACCTTACGGAATAATTATTTATAATTTCAAGTCATACAAAGTATCAGTTTACCCGACCTAGTCGCGCATAGTGGACAATCTTCTCCGCAATGTCTGGTTTTAGGAAGTCAATAAAGAAAGAACTCATAGACCTATTACATATAGGTTTATTTGTAAAAAGAAAAAAGAAAGAAATAGGAAGAAAATTTACGAAAATATATATATAAGAAAAATGAAAACAATGCGACCCAATAGGCCTGTCAAAGCCTACAATTAGGTCTATATTGAAGCGCCCTTTTAGGCTACATTCACGGAAAATTTGCACAAGCGATATGAAAAATGTAGCCTAAAATAAAATACGCCAGCTACTGGCCTACAATGATAACTGACCACTTTACCCGATTGCACGCCATACTCTATGTTAATTTTATCGCTCTGAACAACAAAACTTAAACACTACTAAATAATAGAAAACAATATTAAGAACTATCACACTTGATAATAGTCAAGTTGTATATAGTTGGGAGAAAATCATTGTTAAACTCATTATCACCCTTAAATCAGCAATAGATCAAAACATCTTTGTCTTCATGCAAGCAAAACAACTACTGCGTTTGGCCTCTTTGTGGTCTAGAACTACATTGAAAACTAGCGCAATTGATTGGATCTGCTTGCGATAGGTGTGAGGTATATACAGACGAGAAAAGTGCTGATGACTATTTGACCCGCCTTGGACACTACTTGGTGTGTTTTACAGGAAAAAATAGCAATACATAAGGTAGAAAGGACGGAAAATGTGCTCTCACGTGACGCTTCCCTTTATTCAACTCGTTACTTAAGAAATGACTTCATCCCCTTGAAGCTTTTGAGAATTCTTATGTAGGGCCTAGTCCAACTCTCTTCTAGTCGACTTGCACCTGTCAAAATATTCAAAGGCTCAAACGCGTCTTGAGACAGTGATGGCTTAAAGGTTTGGTCTAATTGACACATACGGACTTCAAAAGGCGTGCGAAGAGTGCAAAAATAGTGTTACTAAATGTCTAAGAAGTGAATAACTTTGGTTTCTTATTACTGCAACTAAGTCCAAATTAAAAATTATAGTCGAATATTTTTTCTCTCTCAGACATTGATGTTCTCAATTGTGACATTTGAATCCAAAAACATGATAAATCCTTCTAATGAATTGATAATATCCAAAGTCCTTTGCCTTAGGATGTTATTCTATTCAGCTGAAATTATTTTCTATCAAATATTTTTTTTTTATTTATTTATAATGGTACTCTACAGAGCCAAACTCCATTTACAGAAGAGCATATGTATACACACATAATTACGTATGAAATACATATATATTTATATACTAAAGGAAAAAAATACATGTAAACAAGGAAAAAAAGTTGAATAATAAAACAAATTTAAATATTAATAGTATAAATCTAAAATAAAATGAAAAAATATAAAATAAAGAAAAAAATATGAAAAAATGAAAAATACGAAAAATAAAAAAAAATCTCTAACATAGGTTCAACTCATTGAGATAAGTCATAGAGACAACTCATAGAGATAAGTCACTTCTTAATTATTTAATTAATCCATACATAATGTCTTTTCAAAATATTATATTTGAGTATACGCAAATATACAGCGGTAGGATAACAGAAGTCAAGATCCAAATCTGATGAAACCAGCTGATTGAAATTCTTACAAGCTCTAACTATGAATGACTCCTGGTGGATTGCAATATGAGATCTCGTTATGTTAAATACTGAATAATTACGTTATGTTAAATACTAATACGCAATGGTCGTTTTGGTATATTGAAATTAATATATTGGAGCAAATTACAATTATCTGTTACTGAGTTTACTGTCCTATACAAATATGTTTGTTGGATAAGGAAACGTCCACTGTAAAGAGAATGCATATCAAATTTAAGTAAAAAAAAAAAATAAAAAATAAAATAAGAGATCTTATTTTTAGTTGCTGACATAAGATACAGTTTGAAATAAAGATGTTTCAAAAATTGAAATTGGGCTCTTTCTATGTTATTTGCTTGTAATTTGTGAATAGGATCCCAAAGAGCACAACAGTATTGCAACTTACTTCTAATCATCGCTATAAAAAGGTGTTTTAAAGCTTGGATATTATATAGGTCTCTTGTACTACTTATTAAAAACCCTAGTGCCCTGTACGACTCTGGAATAATTTTATTTATGTGACATTTAAGTGTAAACTTATGATCTAGTAATACACCTAAGTCATTAACAGAATATACTCTTTTTAACTTTTCACTATTAATCTTATACTCAAAAGATGGACAATTAATTTTATTTGAAAACGTTATAACATTACATTTTTTTATGTTAAAATATAATTTGTTTCTGATACACCATTGCAGACAACTATTAATATATCTTTGTAGTTCACGTCGATCATTATTCACTTTTATAGCTTTAAATATTTTCATGTCGTCGGCATATAATAAACAATTACTATATTTTACAACATTTGGTAAATCATTAATGAATAAGGAAAATAGCAATGGGCCCAAATTTGAACCTTGTGGTATACCTGAATTAGCTACGTAAAGAAAAGATTTTACAAAATTATAATTGACAAAATATGTTCTACCTCGCAAATAAGAGATCATAATATTTATCAAAGAGGTTGAAAATCCCATAGCCAGAAGCTTATTTATCAAATGCTTTTTTCGAAAATCCGTATAAATTACATCAACGTAATATCCATCATTTATAGAATTTGCAATAAATTGAGAAAAAGAAGTTAAGTTGGTCAAAGTTGAGCGTCCTGGATAAAAACCATATTGAAAAGGTGAAATATAGGATTTGGCATCCGAGAAAATTCTATTAAATAAAATTTGTTCGAACATTTTTGAAGGAACTGAAATTAGGGCACTAGGTCTATAATTTTCAATATTCTTAGAGTTTCCTGTTTTTAATATCGGTGTTATTTTACTCAGCTTCCATTTGTCCGGAAAGGATTGAGTTTTAAAACTTAAATTGAATATCAAATATAGTGGAACTAATAAAGGTTCAGCACAACCTTTAAATATATATGTGGGAAGTTCATCTGGGCCACTACTTATGCTAGATTTTAATTGCTTTATTGATTGCTGAATTTCATTTTTAGAAATATGTGTTATTGCTAAACTATATCTTATAACTGATTCATAATTTTCATTCAAAGTATATGTAGGTGGACTAGGATCATAAACACTGCCAATATACTTAGCGAACCCATTAGCAATTTCTTGAAGCGAATTTAATGAATCATCCCTGTATTGCATTACAGAAATATTATATTTTTTTTCTTTTACTATTCAATAAATTCCATTTTTTTTAGGATCATGTTTGATTATTTCTTCATAAGATTTAATGTAGTTATTATACGCAGTTTTTATGATTTTTTTCCGAATGTCTACGAAATTCATTATATTGTTCGTCATGATAATTTGAAGTTTTTCTGCGTCTCCTATGATATTCTTTTCTTTTTAGAACATTAATTATTTCATTATCGAACCAGGGTGGAAATTTTCTTCTATTTCTATTGTTAAACTTGGGTAAATGTGTTTCAATAATTTTATATGCTGTGTCATAGAAAATATCTAAAGCGTCATTTATATTCCTAACGTTTCTTAAGTCATTCCATGTTTGATTCTTTAAGTCTCTATATATACCACAAAAATCTGCCTTACGATGATTATAATAAGAAGAGACGTCACATCTCTTTCGGGTATCCATATAATTACATGGAATATTAAGTACCAACGGTGGGTGATGTATATCAACTGATGCCAGAGGTGAGGTACATAACTGAACTTTAATTACATCATCACGGCCGCATAAAACCAAATCAAGTGTTCTGTGATTAACATTTAAGACATTATTCACATTTGTTAACCCTAACAATGATATAAAATTATTAATTCCTGTGATGAAAATATCATTTGCATTCCAATTTGTCACAGTACCGATAAGTGATGGTATGTTAAAGTCACCTATAATTAATAATTTATCATTATATTTGACAAATAAATACTTTATTTTTGAATACAACTCTCGATAAGTGTCAAAACTTGTACCAGGAGGTATATAAAGCACAATAACCATTATCCTAATAGCTCGTATTACAATTCGTGTACAAACAATATGAATGCCATCGATACTAGTATCAATAGAATAACTATTATATTTGTCTTTAATGGCTAAGATCCTCCTTCTCTAGTTCCCAACCTATCCTGTCTATAGATTATATATCTGTTATCTAATATTTCATTGTCATAAACATTACTGGTAAGCCAAGTTTATATATATATATATATATATATATATATATATATATATATATATATATATATATATATATATATATATATATTAAATTGAGCTTAGATTGTAATAGTATGCAATGAAATAACACTTGAAATATGGATGCCAATGATTTATTTTTTATTAAAATACTTAAACTAAAAATGGACTTGAGATGTTTTTCAATTCAGATCATCATTTATTTCTCTAATAGCTATCTTGCACTGTTTATTGAAAGTACGTTGAGAAAACATTAAAAAATATTTTTCATAACCTAATCCTTTTATTATATACCTACACAATGTACTCAGTGAGATTCAGGATATCGAGTTATATGTCTTTCGTTGACTGTGTTTGTATGATGCAGAAAACGTAACGCACCACAAACGAGAGTATCAACAGAATCCACTGCAGCTTACAGTGAAAATCCCAACTCTAAATTGAAACCACAATGCGTTTTTTCTCTTATTTTTTAAGTTTTTATTTATTTATACTTTTTTTAGTAAGAATGTTTCCTTGTTGCTCAAGTCGTGTTATCTACGAATGAACAAAAAGAAAGAAAGAAAGAAAGAAAGAAAATAAAAACAAAAATGTTCGGAATCCAGAAATCCAGGATAGAACACAACTGTGCCCTCCACCGACACATTCTTTTCTTTTTTAACAAACTACAACAGCTGTGAAAGAGTATCCTGTGCAATCGATTTCAGTATAGACAGGGAGATCAAGCATGTTGCATCGCTTTCTGGGGGAAAACTTTTAAAGAACGAGTTAGTAGGTTACAGAACTTTTACGTAGCTAAATGAAAGTATTCAGTTGTCAGTCGGGAACCTAGAAGACCTAACAAAAGATAAAAGTCTCTAGAAAGAGTGGAAATACTGGAAAAAAATTAACTAAGAGGTGGTTTATAGAGGCGATAGCTGGTGACTATATTGAGATATACTTTCCCCATTTCTTTGAAATGATATATAAAAAAGTTTCATTCTTGTCGGCATAATACAACACATTAATTCTGAGCCTTTTATTCCATTACGGACAAGCAAGACAGAGAAAATACTACAAGAATATACATGGTGTTCCAAAATGGTCTTTCCAACTTTGATCACGTATAAGTCAGACAAGGGAATATACAGAAAGGAATATACAGGCATAATGTTCACACCCTAAAAGTTTTCTTCTATACCAAGACTTCCAACAAATCTATTTTCTCTAATTTCCTTTACTTCTGTTTTTGCAGCTGAGGCTTTTATGTAAATGGTCACCCACCAGGAAATGGCACAGTGTGTGAAACAGTGGATATAGACCAACTTTTCCAACCTTTTCCGCACTACGACCTCCTTTATAGTCTGCAACATACGTAAAGACCCCTTGCGATATATTCAGGAGTTTGTTTGTGTGTCTGTATACCTGTCTGTCTGTGTGTCTGCGTGCGGCCTGGGGACCAGACGAGTGGACCAAGAGTTAACCAAATTTTCGTCATGGATACCTTGGTCCAGACTCCAGACCAAGACCAAGCGCTTTTTTAAAATTCGAATCAGGGGGGCCTCAGGGGGGCGTTTATCGGAACATGTAAAAGTAGTAGAAAATGACAGGTATTTGTGTCAAATTCACAGCTTTCACGGTCGCTGAGATCAATGGGTAAAATTCCGATCGCATTAACTTCTAAATTGACCCCATTCAGCTCCGGGACGGGGGTCACCTTGGGGATACCAAGACATGTAAAAATAATCCAAAATGACCGATATTAGTGCCAAATTCATACTTTTCGCGGTCGCTGAGATGAATGGTGATACTCCATCAGGCCTTGACTTTCAAATATAATCCACATCGGCTGGGGGCCAGAGGCACTTTTCTTTTAAATTCGAACCAGAGGGTTTCAGGTAGCGTTTACCGGGATATGTAAAATAGTAGAAAATGATCGATATCTTTTTCCTTTCCTTGTTCAGTTTGTTTACATAGATAATTTGTCTGTCCCATGCAAAGAATAGGTATTTCAGATAGTATATAATATATGGGTGTGGCTGTGAGGTTTTTTTTATAACAAACCTCTTAATGAAAAAGAAAAGACAACATTAACTTTTCCATGTACTTAAGCGTCACATACAAACTTTATGCCTTTTTCTCTCATAACTCTGGTAGGCGGACGTGATCTCCTTTTGCTCTGAACGTTTTATATAAGGGTGTCTCACAAGGAAGTGGCAATACTTCGACAAATGGTAGTATTGGTGATCCTAAGCATGAAAGTTCATATGATCAAGGGTTCTATTGTAAACGGTTTGAGAGCTAAAGATTATGAAACATTTTTTACTATATGTTGTTTGTTGCTCAACCTGTAGTTATTCTACAGAGGGTATTCAAAAGGTGGTAGAATGGCGTCTGCAACGAAATGTGTCCTATGAAAACCGTGTCTTTGGTATTTGGAAGAGCAGTAATTGGGGGAAATTTGGGAAAGTTAAGATTATTTATGGCAATTGGACGGTAACACTGATTTAGAGATTCGAGACCTAGTGCAGTACGCAAAGTCAACTTGATTCAGATGATGTGACCTACTTAAACTTGGAATTAAATGTCATCGGGAAAGCGGGAATGCCACCAATCACTTTAATGACCCCCAAAACAATGGATACGATACTATTTTTTATTAGCTTTACATGTCACCTGCTTCCCTCCCCTAAGGATGCTATAGGTGTCTTACCCTCAATGTACTTGTTTCCAGACTTAGATATTGTAAGACGTGTACCAAATTTGGGAAATTGCTCCAAATGTTCCACAGTTATGCAGGATCATTTGTAAATTTATGTAATACTATACTATATAGTTTTCTCGATTAATTAATCATCCCCTTAACGTATATCAAGTCCGACCTTCTAGACTTGTTACTTCCTAGTTTTTTTCTGTGTATGAAATGTCAGCTTAATCGGCTGAGTACTTTCCTGCTGCAGCGAAGCAATTGCTACAGTCGACATTCGTTGGGACGATTCTCGAATGAATTGCAGTCGAATAAATGAAATATAAATAATACATGTCTGAAATAAAACAAACGTAAATATTAAATATGTTTAGTTGTGACTAAAACTAGGAAAAAAGTAAAATAAAAACATGCTTTCTTTCAAAATAAAAAGATGATCGTATTTTAAAAAATAGATATGTTTTCAAGAAAATTTTATTTAAAGAAAATATATTTATGCTTGGGCAGTGGTGTGAATAGATTTTGTTTCGAGGGGTGTTAGGCTCAACACACGAATAAGCAAGCAGGGGAAGGAGGGTAATATAAGCGAAAGTCTGAAATGACGCTACTGCAGACACACGTTGAATATTTGCAATCTTATTTCAACTTAACTGACTTCATTTTAGAAAAAAAAAAATGGAAATATTCAGTTTTGTTTTTGTGTGTTTTTACCAGAAAGAAAATGCTGAGAAAAGTTGGAGATGAAATATACTGATTGCAGTTTTAATAGCAAGAATTTTAGACTGGTGAATCTTATGTGATACGATAAAAATAATTAGCAACGAATCAAACCTCTTATTCTGTTATAGAAAAAAACGAAGCATCCTCTTACCCTGCATAATATCCCGGACTACTTATCCCCCCTTCTTGATTTTCTTTAATTTAAACCGCATATACCTTCCTTTATAACTAAACGATGTAAATATTCCTTTGCCATAATAACTAAAGTCCCGTATTGTTGTTATCCTTGAAAATTGGTGTGGAATACTACTTTCGCTTATCAGCTCATTTTAGTTTTGGTGTTACTGACGACGGTCGACTTGAATCACAACTAACAATGGTCGAAATATGACATGAGAAACGAAAGAAAGAAACAACTAAGAAAAATAAACAGAAGAGTAGAATGGACGAAAGAAAAAAAATAAAAAGAACGCAGCTCTTACATGGAATGAAATTCGACAAACACAGTATTATTTATTACTTATTTATTTATTAAATAGAACAGAACAGGATAGATCCCAATTACAGTGTTCGGACTATACATAATTCTTACTACAGTAAAAGTATAATATTCCCAATAATGTGTTGACTATCAATATCAGTTGTTTACTTATTTGGCGTATTGCTTCATTATACCTATAACATCTCTCTTAAATGTTCGGATGTTGTTTGTATACTCCTGTCCAAAATAATTGTCGCATATCTATAACTGACTTCTTGTAAGAATATAATTTGATAGTGATGTTACAGGACACTTTTAATACTGATACTCTGTGTATAAATCGAGAAATGTATATTTGTGGTAAATTTCATGGGAAAATGATTATAAATAAGAAAATTAGAATGAGTAAAACAAACTGTTGCTAAATGGAGAATAAAGTTTTATTTTCGTTTTATTGTTCTTATTTACTGTTCTTTTGACATGAAATGCGCCACATACATATCTTCGTTGATTATACGCATACTAACATTGTAAGAAATACCGGGCGAATTCGTTATCAAATTATATTCCTAGAACAACATCTTTATAGACATGCGACAATAATTTTGGACATGAGTGTACATACATCAATTTTTGGACATAATTTGACTGTGTTATTGTAGACAGCGCTGATTCTTATGATCGGTGACTTAGTCATTATGTTAGTGCGTGACTATAGATACTAAATAAATTATGATTCATGTTCCGTTTTTTCGTCGACGGAACTGATATATTTAAACTGAATACAATTTCTGGAGAATCGACTTTCGAATGCAAAATATTATATGTTCTTATGCTTTCTGAACAAAGAGCATAAGAAAATGGAAAGTTAATGAAATTCTTAGAAATGTAAGAAAGATTACTGTTGTATGAACCCGTGAAATGCGAAAAGTTAACAAAAATATTTCGGTCGGGGGGAGGGCTTGACCTCGATATCCTCCTAAATACGCCACTGACGGAAGCTAACAAATATGGAATTATGCACATCAAACACAAGCGCTGAAGGTCACGCGGTATTTCGTAAGCTGTTATAGGTCCAAACTCCATCACAATGAACCTGAAAAACCTGTATGTAATTTTAATTTGACGATGACTGTACAGGGATCGTGCAAACTGCAGAGAGCCATGATATTTTACAATATTGTTTGCAAATCCTTCCATTGCAAAATAACTAGAAATTATCTTCAACTTATCTTCAATTGTATCTTACTCTTAAAAGAAATGTAACAAACAACTTTCTCACTTACCTGAAGATAGAAACAAGGAAAAAAGGGAAACAAAATAAGTTTTCCTGTTTTTTCACTCTATAGCCTCAATCAAGTTCTTTAACAAAGAAAAGTTAAAAAAGCAACAGATGAAAACTGTTATGGCAGTATTCAAATTCCATTAGGGGACAAAAGCAAAATCCCGGGAAATTACCTTGCGTCATCAGTTCTTACACTGTGCTTTCTGTATTACTTCGTTATTCTTTAAAATAATATCTATGTGCTCTTTTGAACTGTTTATTTAGTTTCAAAAGATATTAACTAGTTACTGCCCCAAGAATATCACAAAAAATCATATTGATTTCTTCTAGAATAACGAAAGATTAAAAAAATGAAAAAGGAAGACAACGCAACCCAGGAATATATATATATATATATATATATATATATATATATATATATATATATATATATATATATATATATATATATATATATATATATATATATATATATATATATATATATATATATATATATATATATATTATATATATATAATATATTATATATATTAAATAACGTGTTTGTTGATCTGTCTTAACACAAAAGTGGATCTCCGATTTTATTAAAATTTCTCCCTGAATTGAAGCTATAGAGCGATTAAGCCATTCTGTCTCCAATTTTAAAGTCGGGTATATGTGGTGAGGTCCTAATTAGGGTACCCAGAATGGTTTAACCATTCTTTCAATACTTTCAGCCCCTTGAAACTACTCGTATCAGTTCTTTCTTAAGATAAATTAGGATATTATCAAAATAAATTGTAGGAAATTTGGATTTCCAATTTCCGTATAGTATGGTATTTATGTTACTCTGGTTTTTTTCTTTCTTTTCCTCTTATCTTTTTTAAAAGGACTAGTGTTAGTAAAAATATGTTTTGATTGTAATGGTATAATATATTGACAACAAATGTAGATATCTTGTACAAATCTTCCAGCACTGGTCTAAATTCTGTAGCATCTCTTTTGTATAATAAATAAATAATAAATATACAGGGTGGGCGGGAATTAACTTTCTATATTAAAAAAAAAATATTAATCAATTTTCATAAAACACCAAAGCATTTTGTTGTTTACAATCATAAAATTGAGGAGTTTGATGTAATAAAAGCGTAAGCAAGTTTACGCCCTTTTTGCATCAAACGTATTTGTGGGTTTGGCCGTCCTTGTTTACCCCTCCTAGTAGCACTTCATTTCAATATCGGAATAAAATGTTGCATATTACATTGTTTTATGTAAGAAAAAAAATCTACTTAAACTTTCAACATCGTTTTTCTCCAACTGCATGTAGCATACTTACGTCCTAATTGCATCAAACTCCTCAATTGTTATGCATCGTAAAACTTCAAACATCACCATTACCCACCAGTTTTTGTGAACGGATGGGAATATTTGCGACAGACTTCTGCATATAATCCAGCGTTACATTGCAATCAGTTAATGAATCCACCCTTCCAGTTCAACCGAAGTTTTTGATTTAGTGTGCTAAACATCGTCTTTTGTCCATACACATAGATAAAAGTCCCAGAGTAAAAGTCTCAGGTCTGAACTCCTTACTGACCATTCCAGCGGAGCATCACGTCCCAATGTTTTTTAAGTCATATTCTTCTATCCATGCTTTTGTTTTTATTCATGCTTTTCTATCCATGCTTTTTTTTTTAGACATGCTTTTCATTTTTGTCATGCTTTTCTATCTATGCTTTAACTTTTACTCATTGTTTTCTTTCTATGCTTTTCTTTTTAGCCATGTTTGCTTATCTATGCTTTTCGTTTTACTCACGCTTTTCTCTCTATGCTTATCTCTTTAGTCGTGCTTTTCTGTCTATGCTTTTCTTTTTAGTCATGCATTTCTATCCATTTTTCTTTATAGTTATGCTTTTCTATTCATGTTTTTTTTTCTTTTTTTTAGTCATGGTTCTTTATTGATGTTTTTCTTTTATTCACTCTTTTTCATCCATGCTTTCCTTTCAATTCATGCTTTTCCATCCACGCTTTCCTTTCAATTCATGCTTTTCTATCCATGCTTTCCTTTATATTCATGCTGTTCTATCAATGCTTTTCTCTTTAGTCGTGATTTTCTATCCATGCTTTTGTTTTTACTCATGTTTTTTTATCTATGGTTTTCTTTTTAGTTATACCTTTCTATCTATGATTTTCTTTTTACTCATGCTTTTCATTCCACGCTTTTCTTTAAGTCATAATTTTCTTCAATGGTTTCCTGTTAAGTCATGTTTTCCTATCCATGCTTTTATTTTTACTCATGCTTTTCTTTCTATGTTTGTCTTTTTAGTCAAGCTTTTCTATTCATATTCTTTTTCTTTTAGCCATGATTTTCTATCCCTGCTTTTCTTTCTGGCAATGCTGTTTTATCCACGCTCTTCTTTTCAGTCATACTTAAACATAATTTTCTTTTAAGAGTAATTTTGTTGAAAACAGAATTGCTTCCTAGTTTTCAGTACGATTTGTGTTGGTTTATATGTTAATTTTAAAAAAGTGGATGTTTATTCTTATTTTGTTTTGTTTTGAAGAAAATATATTTGTAATATTGTTATTTCATATTATTTTGTACTTTTTGTCATAATTAACTGCATTTTCTATCGTTTCACGATTTCACTTGTATCCTTTGCTACATGCTTGACCGAGACTCGGTATTAGCAATATTATGCTATATAATCCACCTGAGAAAGTCATTCAAAAATTGCACATAGTATATATATATATATATATATATATATATATATATATATATATATATATATATATATATATATATATATATATATATATATATATATGTATGAATGTATGTATGTATAGAAGTGAGTCGCTCAGAGCACAAAGGTTCAATTTAAGTGCACCTTTCGTTATTATAGACATATTTCAAATTTAACATGTTTATACCTAATACTTCTTTTATCCGTTATTAAAGCGTTCATTCCCAAATATTGTGAATAACTCTTATAATGTAAAAAAAAATCATTTTTCCATGTGTTTAAACGAAGTGTACAAATTTTATATTTCATTTATTTCAGAACTTTGGTAACTGGACATTATTATCATGTATCCTGAACACTCCATATACGTTCTATATAAATATATTAATTAAGATTACAAGATTTGAAGTTGATCTATCGTAAGATTTTAAAAAAAATCACGTAAAGAGAAAACGCACTATTTTTCTCCTTTCCTTACGTTGTAGTTCCCTCCTTTCCTGGCATGTTTCCTCCTTCCGAAGGAATATATATATATATATATATATATATAAAGTTTCACCACATTCATGGAGTGTTTCACACCTTTGAATTGATATTCTAAAATCACCTCACACAGTGCAACTGCAAGAACAAAAGACCATCATGAAAACTGGAATGCATAGAAGTAAACATTCTTCTTCTCTGTGCCCTAGATAAACAACATATGAAGGAAGATCACTTGTTACACACACAGACACACCTACACACACACACACTATGTCTTTATATATACACTATATATAGTCACACTATTATATATACACTATGTCTTCCTGTCAATTAGTACAACCTATGGACCGGAATTGACTTAGAGAAGAAGGAAAACAAACCTCCATAAAACCATGGGTTTCATAGAAGAAACAAAATCTCAGGTATATTTGTCTCTATGGGCAGTAAGAGATCCCTCACGGAATTTTGATGTTGGAGTTGTTTAAACAAGACAATATCAAAAGAAAGTTGTTTTTATCATTGAAGACAAGGCTTAAAACGTTTCTTCTTATTATATTTGTTGTAGGAATTTTCAGAACGTGTGTTTGATAATGTTGTTAGCACGTTAAATTTCAAGCTGCATTGAACCCTTAGCAATATAATACGTAAGCAAGGTCAACATTTGTCTTCACCTTACTCTTATATTTATTATTATTTCTTTAACACATCCAGTCAAATATTTTTTCATTCAAGTGTATAGCGCCTGTCGTGCTGCTAGTTTTCCTGGCTTTATAAGAAGTTCATTACCTATTAACACAACTACAATAAATTCTCTAACTTTTCTCTGACAATGTCAGTTTATCTTTGACAGCTCGGTCAGTGTTCAACGAGATTCGAACAAGAGATTGCATGCCTCAAAAGTATGGCACACTAATATTGTGTATGCAGGGGAATATTATGGAGACGTATTGTCGCCATTATTATTCAACTTCGTTCTGGAGTACGCAGTAAAGAAACTCAAAGAGAGTAACCAGGACTTAGAGCTGAATGGTATTCACCAGATTATGGTGCATACTGATGATGTAAATATAATAGGGGATGATAGGAGAACAATATAAAGAAATACAGAGGTCTTATTAAAACTTTGCAGAATTATAGGTTTATAAGTAAATGCAGAAAAAAAAAACTAAGTACATGGAAGTTCGTTGGGATTGTAATACTGCAAATTACAGATGCGTTAAATTATCAAATCTTACTTTGTTTTCAAAGTGGGTATTTTCACATATCTAGAATTGATATTAACAGACCAAAACCATAACCTTGAAGAAATTAAATTTCGTCTAGAAGCTGCGAATTATCATTAAGTTCAAAATCTTTTGTCGTCGCGAATTCTGCCGAGGAATTTGAAGCTTAAAATACAGTATGTGCAACAATAATCATGTCTGTTGTGCTGTATGGTTACGAAACATAATTGCTTACTCTGAGGAAATAATTTAGACTGAAAGCATATCAGAACCGGATTCTGATACAAATAATCGTACCCAAGAGGAGCAGGAATTGGGAATGGCAGAAACTTCATAATGCGGAATTGCATAGATTATACCGTTTACCAAACATTATTAGGATAATCAAGAGACTACAGGAACACTATAAAAAGTGATTGTACATTATAGAAGGTCTTTCTGCTCATTTCAGACCGAATTAGAAACTCTACTATCATGTGGATGATAACATTAGAAATGACGCATCTATTGCTGTGAGTAGTAGGGTATCTGAAGTTGAAGGTAGATATGTGTTATGCATAGTCGTCAAATGGCGCCGAAATTAAACTGTAATCTCATGGCCATTTTCTTTTGTGGCTTTTCCTATATGTACGTATACACGAAGTGTTGGGAAAATAAGTTCACACTCGGTGCGGCTACTGCTAAGATTATTGTGCTCCGTTAAAGCAACCAAGGGCCCTGAAGAAACAATCACCCACAAAACCACCTGAAAGAGGGCTCCAACAAAAATGACACTCACAGTGCTGCAAGGGATGCCCCCCCATTGGTGTGGTTGGAGAAACCACCGAGCTAACACGCGATGAGCAAGCGATTTCATTTGACACCTTCAACAACGTAAAACCAGACATGGTGCTGGTGATCGTGACGATTCGTGAAACCCGGCCACTACAAGAACCATAGAACTGATTTGCCTCACGATGCATCGGAAGAATTCGATACAATTCGTAGAGCTCCCTTCCGAACGGACACTTGAAAAAAAGTGAAAGAATAGAAATGCACCAATAACGTTGCCAAACTTAGAGAACATGGCGAGTACGAAAAATAACAGTACTTAAGTAATTATCACACGTACACTAACATTTAACATCGAAATAAACGGTAAAAATAATAATATTCAAAACATAAAACAACGACAACAGTAACAATAAAACGAAACTTTAGTTTCAATCCGTCAGCACTGTACCCTAAGGAGATGTTCTCCGTACTGCGCGAGAGACGACACTGGCAAAATATCATGGGTGGGGGCTGACGAGAGAGACATACTCTCATGTTCTATTGGGTGGTGAAATTGCAAAATCTAGGTCTAGCTTCGTTCAAAGTCTTACAATTTACTTTATCCAATCAAGGTCTTACCCTTTACCTGAACAAAAATGTTAATATCACTAGATCAGGGGGCGCCGAAATAGCACATTGGTAATATGGTCGGGGACGCCTAAATATCACAGGTGTACAGTGGCGTATTTTCAAGCTTCAGCGCCTCCCCGCAACCCTTAGTTATGCTCTCCTAATTTCTACATATTTTGAGCCCCTGGAGCTCGTGCCATCCCGCGCCACTTGGGTTGCAGGGGTGCACTTTACCCTATGCAGGTGTAATATTACAAGGAACGGCTAAACACTTTTCGCCTAGAGTGTCAAATTACCTGAAGCTGGAGCTAGTAGCCTTTCAATTTATTCTGTAATATTACTGTAGATAAGTACTCATCAGGAACGTGCTCTGTGACGTCATGAAGACTCGTTCTTTAGCTCCGGGGAAGCTTCGAAGTCTTAGCTAGATCATTTAGTTCCCTGGAGAATACGGTATGATATTAAAAAAAGAAGAAGAAGAAGAAGTTTTACCAATCAAGGCGGAATTATGTCAAAATGATTCAAACTTAATACGCTAATCAAAGGATTTGTATTGTGTAAACTTTCCTTTCTCTTGGATAATATCTCTAGGGAAACATCTTTGTGCACTATTTTCTCAATCTTCATGAACTGCATCGTGCTTAGCTGAGGAAGAAAGGGAGAGATGTGTATTTTAGAGAACTTATTAGCCATCCCTCGGTTTTTAGCTTCGCGCAATTTAGCTTTTAAGACTCATACTAAAATTTTGAGCCCTGATTATAGCGGGATTATTTATTTATTTAGTCAAGTAGATTTGATACAACTTTAGGCCAAAGGACGAATAATGAGACAAATGATGATTTGGAAAAAAAAACAAATATTCAAAATGAAGTTATAAAACCCATGGCAAGCAAAAGCAAATATTTAACAAAATTTGTTAAAAGACCAATACTACACTTCATTATTCTAGGCTGTGAACGAGATATCACTTGTTCACCAACTCTGTAATATTGCAAATTGTAAACAAAAGCACCACTGAAATAATTATTCTTTATTTGCTTGTCGATATTTTGGCGGGTGATATTCTGTCGTCGACACATTTGATATTGTCATACAACCGGAGAGGGCCCCAGCAAGATGCCTTTGCCATAGTATCCTTAAAGGCTATATCACATGCAGTATGTTTTTTATACATTGTGTTTGTGTGTGTGCGGGAATAACAGGGATTTGTGCCTGACAGAGTAGCCCTATTTGAACTTACGTGTGGTTCTTTAAAAAATGAACAAGCTAACCCAGAAAGCTGAGTCACTGTTACGTATTGATTCTCAAGTATATTCACGTCCTCAGTAACATAATCATCTCTCTCTCTCCCTCCCTTCGCATGGAACTAACTTTGTCAAAGATGACGCTAACAGTGCGTCAGTTGTTAAATGTCTGGCTTGCATTGATTCAGAGGTCATCTTTACATATGCAGAAACTGACGTAGCACTAACATAAACGAGGTTATCAATTATTTTCATTTTTCTTTTTCATTCTCTTTTCTATATTTAAGAAAATCTAACAGGCTTTCAACATTTTAATCTCCTTTTCTCTCTTTACATACATTCAGATTCTGAAATAAACTGTCTATATTTTCCCACCTTTTTCTTAAATTATGTTGAATTCAGACACACAATTATAGTCTTACTCCCAGAATCATGAAGGTTTCAGATACCAATTGTCGTACTTTCACATGTGACAGTACAAAGGATTGCCATTTTAAGTCTCCTGCCCTCCGTTTTCCGCCGTATTAATTCCATATTCTCAGAAATAAGATAATAATGAGTAAACAATTAAATAAAATGACATATATCAAGTTACGTGTATTTATAATGTGCCCACTGCATCTAACCACATGGTAATTTTAATGTGATTTTTTCTTATCACCATTGACTATTGTAGGTAGCCAACTAGGTCCAGTTTCTACTTTCTATTTCTATTTCTGCGAGATCCATCTTAACATTTTCCTCCCATCCGCGCCTAGGTGTTCCTAATGGGCGTCTTCTGATTTTATTTCCAGTCAAAATTTTGAAAGCGTTCCTACTATCTTCCATTCACGCTACATGCCCTGCCCACCTGAGCCTCCTAAACTTGGTGACTCTAACATTGTTTGTTACAAATTATGCAATTCCTCGTTATGAAGTTTCCGCCATCTCCCATTCCCGTTTCTCTCGGGTCCGAATATTCGTCTGCGGCAAGGACATCGATCCTGGGGGAAGCCTGGACCCCCAATGCTCATGTGGTCACCCACACTGTATTTATGAATATACGATTTTGGCATAATTTGAATTCAATTTGTCTTAAAATTCTAATATAGCTGTATGCCTTCTGCAACCAAACACACACCTGAATGCCCTCCCCCCTCAATGTTACAGAAAAATCGGCACCCTTCGTCTCCGGATTGTATTCTCAAATACTTTGAGTCTGCATTCTTCCCTTAAAGAAAGCGATCATGTTTCGCAAACGTCTCACATGATATCGAAAGTGAGATAAAAAATGTAATAATTCATCCTTTAGGATTTACTTAAGTGTCACGCATAAATAATTGACATTCTTTCTGATGCGAAGTACACAATTGATGCAACTGCATGAAATCTAAGGAAAACAATTAAAACTTATTCAATTTTGTTCATATGGATTAAACTATCACTGGCTGTTCTTGGATTCTTAATAAAATTAATATAATATAGCAAAGTTCGTAATTACATGGTCGCAAAGAGTCGTCTTTGCCTATCTGTCCGTTGAAGCATTAAAGTTACATATTTTTCATAAAACTTTGTAAACTAGCCAAAAACACCCTACAGTTCTTCATTAAATATTCATTTAATGTAATTGTGTGCCTAATGGAAATAAATTGATGTTAATCCTAAGACTTAAGTAACTAATTGCACTTAACAGAAGTGTTTTGGAACCCTGCAGTTTTAAAATCTGAGCTCACTAGCGCAAAGCCAAACGAGCAGAACATTTCCCGAAGGTATGTCTAAAGACTGGCAACAAAATTCAATTAGTTTTTGTCTGTAATTTGTGTAATTGAGAAACGTGACTTGGCCTTCAAACTTCAAAAATTAAAGTGCTTTTGCTAACCAAACCTACACATGAACACCGTTAAAGTGCGTTTATATAGTTTATTGGCTCTAAAGAGAAAGGACAATGTGTGCCTCGTGTAATACTCTCTCTCTCTCTCTCTCTCTCTCTCTCTATATATATATATATATATATATATATATATATATATATATATATATATATATATATTGCGTGATGGTGCAATAACTTTTAAAAGCTCTGCATCTATCTTACATGATTTGAAATACAACATACAATTAATTTCTTTATATTGGTAGCTATACCCTATGGTATTCATTTGTCCTATTTACTTTATTTATCCACTTTCGTATTTCGTGAATATCAAACTAATGTAAATATAGGATGAGTCAGAAATCGAACAAAGGAACACGTACTACAGTTATGGCCAGTGTATCAGCTATTCCGTTAGTTCTTTAAAGTTTAAGTCACGCATACTGTGCCGTTTTCATGAAGTAGTCCACAAACGTTCTTTTCAGACTTTGACAGTGAAAAATTATTAGGTTGTCTTTCTTAATTCCCACATGACGTGCTGTGCCCACGCGGTTCCCCTGCCACCTACGACAGTGCTACCTCGCAGAGAAACTACCTCGGTAGGGTCTCGGCACATCACTGCATGGTATATATGAATGGTCACGACAGTGGCACGGACACAGCATGGCAGATGAATGGCATGAACACGTTCCAGTATGTGTGAATCAACCTTAAGACTTTCCGTTTTCATCACCTGGCTAAATGAGTTAATGTAGGTTCCGACCCACATCAAAATTCACTAAAATACAACTACAGCGTTAAAAACAAAAGAACTTCAAGGTTAACCGGTTGGAAAGACGCTTTCCATAATCATAAGAACTTCAATTTAACATCAATCGATATTTGTTGCTATTTCTTTTGTACTTCGTAGCCCAGGGATGATCCTGATAAAATGAAAAAAAAAGAAGAAAAACATTTGCGTGCACTATCTCCTCAAATCTGAAGATGAAAGTTACCCAGAGGAAAATGAAATAATTCCCCAGTGCTTTATTTTTTTCTTTGTTTTTCTCCCCACTTCATCTTCTCATCTTACCTTCAATTCTTTATCTAATTAGCATTTTTTGTCTGGAACAAACGAAAGATAAAGGGAAGAAGAAACAACTTAATCAGGGTTATTAGGTAAACTAGGGGAGATATTTAATTTTCTTCCCCAACGCCATTTTACGATGTATATCACTTGTAAAGAAACCTAAAAGTATTAAAAAAAAAGTCCAGTGGATGTGTTACTGCTATAGGTTGATGTGCTTATTGCTAATCTCGGTTTACCCTCTTGTTTTTAGTTTATTATCGTTGAAGTTCATTGCATCTAGTTTGCATCGCATTCACTTACGATGCATCTATTTTGTAGATGTATAAAGTGAACATATGACTTATTTTCAGTAGTGAAGTGTGTCTAAGTGTTTGGAACATCATTATCGATTTCTGTTGCCATGGTCTCACCCATGCTTTCCAGTTGTGTGAATAATGGTAATGGGGACGGCTCTACTAACACGTGCATTTGAATGGGGCAGTAAGTTTCAAGGGGCGGCAAAATCTGCCATAACTATATTATTTAAAATAAATATTTATTATTGGAAACATACTTCATGATGATGGTAGTTAAATTTCCTAAGCTGACGTTCTATTTGACTACTACATTCATAAATCAAGTTTAGGTCTCACTAGTTTACGGTAACATGGGCAGTGCTAAAGCAAATGGTCAAATAAATTCCAGCATTAATTACTTCATTGTTGTCAAATACAAGAACTCAATTCTCAAGTGGTAGCGAACATTTGTTTCATTTAGTTAGTTATTACACTTCTCATATGGAAACTAGTTTTCTCTCTGTCACAACAAGTTTCTTATCATTGAAGGTGGAAACATATTTTAAATAACTTTTTTTAACAGACATAGAAGTAAAATCAAGAAATAAAGATAAAAGAGATAGTATACTGGAATTGCAAACTAATATATTTAGACTGAAGCTTGGTATTGAATTCTGTAAAAAAAAAAGATTATCATTTTCCACTATAGATGTGTGTGCTTTACTTTTCACAAACATAATAGAATCATATTTAAAGAAAATCGACACGACGAGATTTTTTGTAGTATTTAAGCCTTTCTGAGTGTGAGTGTTCTTTCCATCCCCTTCTGGTGTTCATAATGGTGTAGCATAGTTAAACTCATGGCTTTTAAGATATGTTCTTTCTGGAGAAAGAGGGCGGTAAATGGTGTCATTGCACGGGGTAAAAATTGCCAAGAGCCAGCCCTGAGTGATAAACTAGAAATATCTTATGCAAAAGAATTATATTCATGTTGTTAATTGAAGACATTTTCCTTTGATGAGAGTGAAAAGTTCGAAATTATTTTTTCATTAACATGAATTGGAATCATTTGCTATAATGCTGAGAGGAACTTGATTAATTCAAAAAAAAAAAAAAAAGTTTTCTATTTTTTTTAAAGATAATAATGTACTGCAGTGAAAATGTGAAATTAACATCTTTTGTTACACAAGAGTAAAATCTATTTTTGAATTAGGAATCTATAACTATGTTATCTTAAAAGTAACGATCATCATCAACAATAAGCGATTATTGTTTCATGTTATTAATATTTCTTGTTGAGACTTGAGTTCAATTTTAACAACGATATAATGAGAACACAGTTGCCAGTCATTCCTTGTAACCTTACTGGTATTATTGCTTGGTTTTCTTACATAAATTTCTTATTTGTATTAGAATAAATCCGATACTTAATACAGTCTCTGCTCTGGAAATAAATTTCACTCTTTCCATTGCATGAATCTGTCTTCGTTTGTATGTACAGTACCTAGGTGTATAAGAGCGACAGGCGATTGATAGTGAATCACCGCTACGGTTAGTGATAAAATGGGGAACTCAACGATTTTAAGTCAAAATTGCACGACTTATTCTGTTCGATCAATCACAACCGACAGATTTCACCGTTAAGTGAGGAATTCCTTCCCGTGTAGCTTATGGAAGTCCTATTGCATATAAAAAGAAAGACGTTCCTATTCTACTATTTATATATGTGAGCAATTCTCTAAACATCTATGGAAAGGTTCGGTTATAAGTGGTTCCTGACCATTGTTAATATCACATTACGGTTGCTACCTTAGCAACTCCCTCAACTGTTAGTGCTTCCAAAGATCAGTTGAGGTGAATTGATGTTGGTTATGCATTTAGTACAAAGAAAGAAAACTCAAGATATCGCAAGAACAAAAATTAAGAACTAAAAGATAAGCAGTCCATCAATTGAAAATAAGATGAAAATTTAACGTCCCTCGTTTCTGGCGGCTAGGTTAAGGGAAATGGATGATTAAAGCAAGTAAATGACGATGGAAGAATTGGTGGAATGAGAGAGTGGGAAAAAACGAGAGTACTCCGAGAAAACCCACGTACAAGATATTGTTTACCACAAAGCGACTTGACCGGGGATAGAACCAGAGACCCCACAAACCAGATGTAAGCAATCTACCACTCAGCCACCATAGATTAGTGAAGTTAAGTGATTTATGTGTCTCGTGACTTGTGTGTGTGCAGAAATTAAGTGACTTTGTGTACCTAGGTACCGACGTGGTACGCCATGCCTCCGGTTTTTGATTAGTTTTGTGTCCCTTTCAGCAGCAAGGCTATACATGAGGCATGGACTTACAGCTTAACGTGGAATAAGAACCACATTATCTGCCGCACCCTAGTCTCCACACTAACCGCTTACCCACGAGAACAATGCCTCCAATCACTTACCAAAGCTCCTACCCAAACCACATTGATGTTGTCCTGTGAGCCAAAGTGAGCTTACCATATATTAGGAGATAGTCTTAACTTTCAGTGTATTATAGTACTCTAATAGTACGACGTTTCTGATTCTTTCTAATTTCAAGGAAATCAAAGTTTTGTTGCTAAAGAAAACAGATGTTGGAAGAAATTGTTACAAGATTTTACGTGCTGATTTCATGAATTGATGCCATGGACCGTAACAGTCTTGGATAAACTTCCCAAACAGGTTTTTGTAGTACATCACAGCGTTCATAATTTGTTTACAACTATTTACCTGATGATTATGTTGGAAACAATAAATATGTTTTCGTAGTTTCTAGATTATGTACCTGTATGTACGCAGTACAGAGGAGCAGTGTATTCCAAGAATGAAGAAAGAATATGAAAAGGTAGTCTATATCAGTAAATAAAATATGAAGAGAAATACGTATTTAAGATAGCACTTCCAGAGATCTCAGAAACGCTACATTTGCGTTTAGCGCTTAACTTCTTATTGACTGAACATTATTATTATTATTATTATTATTATTATTATTATTATTATTATTATTATTATTATTATTATTATTATTATTATTATTATTATTATTATTATATTTTCTTCTTGAAATTCAGAGGAGAACACTCTGTTGGTTTGTAGCAATGTCATCAACACGCAGGTCATCATATTCTAAAGACCAGTGTGCGAATTAGATAATCTATATTGGGGGGGATAAAATTAGGCCAAAGAACATAGTCTGAAGGTTCAAATTTCAAAATGAGACAATAAATGCCTTACCCCCCATATATCTATCTATCTATCTATCTATCTATCTATCTATCTATCTATCTATCTATCTATCTATCTATCTATCTATCTATCTATCTATCTATATCTATCTATCTATCTATCTATATATATATATATATATATATATATATATATATATATATATATATATATATATATATATATATATATATATATATATATATATAATATGTGTGTCTGTGTGTGTGACATCTGTAATAAATGAGAGATTTATTAATTTAATAAATCTACCGACAATAACTATGCACATATATATTGTCTGACATACACACACCCCACTAAACCTTTCTGAACGTGTTTTAATGTTGTACTCACTCTTGTCCCCGTAGCTCTCTCAGGTTTATTTAGTTAATAGTTTGGCTCGAGCGATAGCCATGATCACAAGCATATGTTAATTTTTCCACTCATATTGAAAGCTTCCACTTTGCATTAATACATACAGGTTGCGAAAAGAAATCTACTTCAGTCTTGTGAAAACCACTAAAATTATCAGTTAAATCGGACATTTTTTTAAAGAAAATCTAGATATTAGCCTATCAAATAAGAAATGGATTTTTGCTGGTCCCGATTTCTCACATCAAGGTCAAATCGAAGGCCAAATATTTAAAATCTCTCAATTCAAATTTCGAGCTTGTGCTTCTACTTCCCGCTAAAGCTGTGCTCATCACGACTTTTTTTCTCCAAATATCGATTCCGTGATGGGCACGGAAAGTCAACACTTAAAAATTACTTTACTGTTAGGTTGAAGATGAGTTGATTCACTATGGGCTACGTTATTCAAATAAAGTAAAACATTACACTGAAGTTTTTCAGACAACATTAATTGCGTGGACAGCAAACTGTACAGCGAAAAGATGGAAAAATGAAGGGTTAACTTTTAAAAAAAACCGCTCCCGTTGAAATGCTTATACAGACACGGACAATGACACGGAGAACCAGTCGTATTAACAAATGCTGAAACAAATCTTGAATTATTCGCTTATTCACCTAAAAATCATCTTCATTAACATGTCTGCTCACTAGGAGCGTATCCCCCAGCGTGTACGTTAACATGTACTTACGAGAGAATACCTATATCTCAGATTTTGAGTACAGTTTGAAAAGTTCATTTCCGTAAACTGTAAAAGCAGTGATTACTATGCTAATTATCACAAATTAAATGCAACTTTTGAGTTCCATACACACAACCTACTAGGGAATGAAGACCATGTGCTAACAAAGAGTACACTGGAAAATGAAATAACATGTTATAACAAAAATTAAAATAAGATGATAATCGATACAAATATAGAGGATGAATATGACATATCCGAACTTCGCCAAGTATGGTAGAAGAAGCTATTTGTTTACTTCTTCCTGACCAACCGCTAAGAACATTTATAAATCTATATGTGGCTTTGTTATACGCAATTAGTACATTCAAATTCACAAACGATGACGAATTGAAGGGTACGAAGGTACAGTTGCAAGTAACAACCGTAGTCATAATAATATAGTTCTACTAAACAACGTTGAAAATAGTGGGTAATTAGGTGGTAAGTAGTGGTAAGTAGAAATGACCAAAACTGAACAGTGTACATCAATCATTTCGAAATACAGCTAGAAGATTAAATTTACAAGAAATAACAAAAATCAGTGAAATTTGGAGTTACACTAAGCATAGTTTGAGGGGGAAAGCGAGCATCCCCGGTGGGGATACTTCAGCTGACTTCTTTGGGGGGGAACAAAATGTGATTGAGGGGGAAAATCCCCCTCATCCGCCCCGGTAATTCGCACCCTGCTAAAGACCAAAAAAGATTAATCGGAAGTTATGAATCCGAATCTACGAACAATTTCCACTGTTCCGAGACGCAGACCGTTACCCATGTTTCATTTCGGACAATTATAATGAGTGAAAAAGCAGTTTCACCTATGAAGGCGCTGAAACCTCAATACTGACATAAAGTATTTACAATAAAGTTTTTAAGCATGCGTCATCTAATGTAATTTGGATGCGGTAGTGTCGTTTCAGATTTTGGCCAGAGGAGGGGGGAGCGCAAGATTGACCACCAACATAAGAATTTTATGTTGTTTTTTTTTTTTTTTCATTATACATAGTATAGAGTTAATGAGACAGCACGCGTCTATCAAACTCAGAAGGACAATTGCTCGTCTACCCTTTGCAAATGACGGCAAAGTTTAGATTTGTTGGCTAACTGAAAAAAAAGTCTCAGTATTTCTTTTCTAGGAATGAGTACATGTTAACTCATAATCAAAAATTCCTGAAGAAGTAAGAATAATTTTGTCAATGTAAATAACCAACGAACTCAGATATATTTACCTAGGTACAACGTGAGTAAGAATAAAAATATAATAAGTGGAATGTATGATAAATAAGGAACAAAGAAGGTAATCTTATCATGCACTTATTACATAACGATTTTCATTTTGGTAATGGTCGACCCGTAGAAATGCGTGCCACAAGCATCTGTGTGTAACAATGAAACCTTAGATACAGGCTACACTCTAACCGGAGGAAGATTTTCTAAAATACATATATTGTTTACAATTGAAGCCAAGAAAAACTTCCGGTATTAACTATTGGAGGCTTCCTTTACAAAACACTTAATTTAATAGCATATTGGATCTGGGCAACGGCTATTCTTCAAACGTTTTCTTATTATTTTTTCTCTTTCAGACAATGGAATTTGAACTTTTTTTTCTTAATACAATAAATGTTTTTAATAAGTACTTTTTCTTTCAATGTAGTAATATGGTAGCATGTAGCAAAACTCCCCGCTATGGTCGACAACGTAGTGTACGTTGGTTTTCCCTGGGCTCTCCCACTTGCTTTTACTATCTTCATTGTACGAATCCTTTATCATATATTATCTATCTCCTTTATCCTGCAGGAACTGAACGCGGAACTCTAAAGCTTTTATGTTTGTTTCTATTCCATATCATTTTTTCTTTGAACAACGTTCATTAAGAACACGAAAATATCTTTTGATTTCTTATTAGCTTTACACTGATATTCATATCTGAAGAAAGGGGGCGCGGTGGCTCAGTGGTAGAGCGTTCACCTCTGGTGCTTGGGGTCCCGGGTTCGATCCCAGCCCCCGCCAAGTGAACTTTGTGGTGGACAAACACCGTGCTCGTTGGTTTTCTCGGGGTTCTCCCGTTTCCTCCCACTTTCTTCATTCCACCATTTTCACTCATCTCTCATTATCACCGTATCCTTTAGCCTAACCGGCATAACCGTGGGACGTAAAACTCAAAGATTTCATTTCATTTCATTTTCATATCTGAAAAAAAAATATTGTGAAGCAATTAATCCGGGTAAAATGACCAGTGATCACTAATCCTTGTCAGTTATGTATAAAATGTTAAGCTACGTGAATTGGGCAATAACAGTAAAGCATGTACATCTTTATTTGCCTAACTACTCGGTCGGAAAATGTGAAAGCTTTTTCAGGCCATAGCCATCTTGAGTGAGGGTTTCCTGGGTTTCTTTCATTTGCATTAGGCAAATGCCGGATTGGTTCTTAACATGTAGGTTCCAGGAAGCTTCCTTCCTACTTCAATCTTTTTTTTTTTTTTTATTCCTTTCCTCAGATAATCTGATCGCCGATCATCCGTAGATGTCAAAAGGCCAGAAATCTAATTCCTAATCCTAGTTTTTGTCTAATTACAGTAAATGCTTCCTCTACATTCACAGTGTACTTAGTGTACAACCAATTTTCAACTAAATGAGACAGAACAGTCCTCCCTAAAACATAATTGTACATAAAAATGAAATACATACTCGTACATTTTAGTTCGCGAAGAATTTACGGGAAAGGTTCAAAGTTCTTATTTCAGGGGTTTTAGCGTCCCGTTCAACAGTGAGGACGTATGAGACGTGGATCTACAGCTTAAATTGGGATCCAAACCACGCACTCCCGTCAGGAGTAAGAGAATCGTAAGAGTAGTGTTATTTTATACCTTCACAATTAATAGGACAAATGAATCTACTACTTATTACAAATCTTCTCGAAAGCAGAATGGGCTAAGACAATTATACAACTTTTCAAACATGTTGCGACACCCGTATGCACTTTGCCTATAACAGCCTGGTATAAATGAATTGTTAAAACAGTGACCCGTACGGATACTTTCCGAATACTCTACTGTATATTTTGCAAAGATTTACGTCATCCCGTAGTTTTCTGGTAAACCGCTAGTTTCACTCTAACACTTGATTGGCATAAAGTAGGACATAAAGTAAACATTTTATTAACGTAAAGAGTTCTCATATACCTGAATGGTTAACACCCTGCCTTTGAAGAGTGTAATGTAAGGTTCAGTTTCTCTTAAACAAACATAACACTTGGTATTGATAAAACATCATGAGGCAATTGATTAGCTGTTCAGAGGAAATGAAAGCAAACTTTCATCTGGAAAACCAGAAAGAAGGGATGGGACTGTTGACCACACATCACTCATCTGAAAGTTAAACAATTCGGTCAGTCATACTCCCTTGTAAGTTTAATTAATTTTGTTTGGTACCGGGGTCATTGGTAAAACCGAAGTTAGGATCGCCTTAGTACTGCAACTGTAACTTCAGAATTAAATTATGTACAACTTCACACGGCGAAATGGAATAATCCTGACAACTTAGCTACAGAAAAGTCTGGGATACATTATTTTGCTCATAGTATCAAAATAATGCATTAGTTCTGAATAGAAAGGATACGATTCATCTGTGCAAAGTAATACAAAATGATACAATATGTTATACTCACATAATTAACAGAATTGTTCAGAAGAAATACATCCAGAACGAAAACAAAATGAAAATATCTAAATATGATAGATATAAGATAATAAAACCAAAATAAATAACACTTTTATATTAGTCAATTGAGAACTGCTATATAAACGCTGTTACATAGGATAAAAGGAAAACAATGCAACATGATCTTGTATCTTAAAGAACTTTCTGATTAGAATCATTAATACTGAGTACCCGTAGTACTCTAAACAAACTATAACATTTTGAGGAAAATTAATAAATAATACGCGAAAGACAGGTATTGAAGACAAACAAACCAGGGAAATTTCAAGACCAATTGTGATCATAAGAATTTCTGTAATAGTTCTTTCTGTATAAGAACGTCAACGTAAGACCATTTTCTGTCAATTTCTAATTTATTTCAGCTTCATTTAGCTTTTGTGTAGAGTGTTTAGTGAAATTATTCTTTTTCATTCTATTGCCTGAACATGTTAATTTAAAGATACTTTCCCTGCAATTACAAATTTGTGTTTAGCATAATAATAAAATTATTGCCTGGAAATCCCGTGAACGACATAACATGATAATTGTTCATTATAGAAAGGTATTTAAGTGTGGAATATTTAGATCTTCATGAAGCACTGTATACTTCTAATTTAATTTAATTGAGTTAAGTTAATTGATATGAACCTACGTAACCCTATATTTAAGAATTGTTTCTTAGGGTCACATGAACTAATAATATCAATTCCTAGGCTAATATTCTTTATTAAATAATATAATATTGAAAGATTTTTTTTTTTTGTTTTTGCATATGAATTAATGTATATACAACGTATAAGTGAGTTCATGTAAATCAATGTTAAACCATAAATGTGGATTGACATGAAGCAATACGCAGACATTTGTAGGGCAATTCATACTCTGCAGAAATAAAAGAGTGTTCGTACAATTTTAAAAACAATGACTTTCGTTTATTATTTAACACTAAAAAAAACGCACTGAAAAGTTATATCGGAGAAAAAATGTTTAGAGTGCATCCCAACGTTGGTTAATACGAACTACCCTAATAGTGTTTGAAATGTACCCGAACTTTTGATGTTTCAAATGAGTATACGAGCAGAACGACTTGCAAATTTGTAAATGATAATGTGTAAAGTGTCCAAATACTGTTCAGAACTACAGTCAATGACAATTAAAAATTTGTGAATTATTAATATCATTTCAATATATTAGAATAATAGTTATTATTCTCTAAGACTGTTAATTAAAGATAGAAGTAAGACAATAATAATAATAATAATAATAATAATAATAATAATAATAATAATAATAATAATAATAATAATAATAATAATAATAATAATAATAATAATTAGTAGTAGTAGTAGTAGTAGTAGTAGTAGTAGTAGTAGTAGTAGTAGTAGTAGTAGAAGTAGCAGTAGACACGAATAGAAAATACATTTTCGTGGCAGATACTGCAATACCACTGGATAACAATCTACAATTCAATAATAAACTGCAGCTGAGGTAGGCAAACCTATTTTATTATAATACTAACCCATTTAAGCCCCTTGGATCGAAAACCACCTACTTAATATTTTGTTATTGCTAAAGCTTATATATTTGAACCTCGTGTCGTTTTTGACCCAGTATCATAATTAGCCAATGGGAGGTCAGCAAAACGAAATGACACTTAATTCACCAACAAATGGTCGAAAACCCATTATTTTTTCAAAAATAAAATAAAATAAAATAAAATAAAAATACAAGACAAAAAAGATAAGAACACATATGGGCTAATAACTGGCGACAGTTTCACCCACTAAACACTCGGCTTCATCAGACCACCACATGAAGAAGCCAAGTATTTCGTTGGCGAAACTGTCACAAGTTATAAGGTTTATAGAAAAAATAATTGTATGTATTTGAAAGATTTTCGTTTTGTTTTATACGTGCTAGTGACGTAAGCAAACCGGTATTTTAAGTAGTTCAACACAAAATGATACAACGAAGAAGGTATTCAGTCGTCTGCGAGTTTCTTGTACTTGGCAACGACGATGGAATTCAGTTGTGCGTAAGTGGTTGTGCGACTTGTTCAGTCATTAATTTTCTAACTTAGAATCTACCCTCGTGAAATTCAATCGAATATTAGCAAAGCAAAATTGATATTAGAAAAGTAATGCCGTGCAAATTTTAAACTGCATCACTTTAGAAAACTCGTGTCATATTAAGAATTAAGAAAGAATGACAATAAAGAAAAGATGGAAATCGTGGAAGACTTAAATCAAGCATACAGGAGAAGAAGATTGGTAGAGCTTAATCCCACTGCTTCATCCAACAGTTCTTCTGATGCATGAGATTTTCTCATCTATTCCCTGGGGTAATTAAGTCTCTGCGCTGTACATTTTTGTAACAAAAAATATATATAAAAAGAATGAAATTTGCCTTTAAAAGAATCTAGGAAGTACAACTAACAGCATTGTGCTTTCTTCCAATGGTTTCGTTCCATCTAAGTTCATTCTTTCCATTAAAGTAGGTTAATACCATTTGAGGAAAATTTACCGTGCGTTCTTTTTTCTTTTTCTTTTTTTTTCTTTTTTTGTAATTACTGTCTTTTGACTTCCGTAGCTTCTCGTTTTGTGCTATTTTTATGCATATTATTTTAATGGCAGCAAGTTCTTTAGTACTAATTATAGTTAGTACATGATGCGATTTGTAAAACTCATTAGAATTTCTGAAGTGACCTGAACAAGGGTAAAATTTAAAATATTTTCTCTTATAAAGATAATGAGTTCCTTTACTGGTCTCTGAAGAGAGTGATTTCTGTTCTCTGAATATATTTAATTGTGTCCAAGAGTTGTACTATCTTTTACGGTAATTTCCAACGTCACTTTAAACTTCAGAGCTTTTAAAGAAAGAGTTTGACTTTCAACATACTTCAAAGTGAGCAGGCTTTGGCTACGATCTTATGCTTAAGAGTGTTAGTTGAAGTTTACGTATGTTACGTTTCACCCTATAACATTTAGTACAGTAGGAAGTCGAAAATCCGAATTCGGACCACAGGTAGTTCGGATTTTCGAAAATGAGCAAGAAAATGCCATTTAGGCTTAAACATACTGTACGGTATGCTCTTTTATCTATACAGTGGTTATACAGTAAATACAGTAATTACAATACCGAACGTAAAGCTACTTATATTTAATGTTTCTGAAGAACCTGCTCGCACACTAAATTCCACTGTTCTTGTAACTCACTTTAAAACTTAACTTATATAGGCCTAGGGTAAAATAAAAATAAAAATATTTATGGCAAACAATTACATATGAATGAGCTTTAGTAAAAAGACTGACTTCACACAACGCCGACGGACAACCCTATTGTTTGTGTATCGCTAGCGCTAAAATAAAATGTAAAAAGCTTCTAGAGACCGCGTTCGAATTTTTGACGTTTCGGATTTTTGACATTCTGATTATCGACGTCCTACTGTACTTGGATTTTACAAAACACTAGAATTTGAAGTGTTTATAAAAGTTAACTTTTAGTTACCAAATTACCTCTTGAAACTGAATTAATTGTGATGTGTAATCTCTAATGACGTCCTGCTTAACAATTAGCATAACATTATCACACTAAAATCCTAAACGTTCAACACTGCAAAGCAAAACTCAACACAGGCCTTACCTTCTATCAAATCATTATATTCAAAAAATATATTCTCATCTTTTTCTTAGTCTATCTAACGTTTTTATCCAACAGCCTTTCCAAGTAAAATCCAGTACACCTAACTTGTATCCGAGCAACCAACCTCAGATTTTTTGATCTCAATTGTGCATGACTTTAGAGAACCAGTACCTACATTGGAGTTTGATATTATGATATTTTCTCCCTGTACTCTTTTTGTCGTCTATCTGTCAACCATTAACTTTATTTTTGACAACTCTGCTTTTGTTCTTCTCTGTAACTTGATGACCAACTTGCACGTGCGGTAGCACAGAAAACAAAATGCTTTTTCGACTTCTTATCATATACTTTGTCTTATTCAACCCTGCACCGACTCCTTCATTCAGTCAGAAAGATATTCGCGTTTTCTTACACTTGTACAGTCAGCGACTTTAGAAAATGGAGGTTGGATACATAAGAAATGATAGCTTTTTCCAGTAGCAGAATAGTTTCACTGTATGTCTGATAGTTGGACAACCAACATGACAGCAAATACATGCCCGAAAACATAACATTCCAGGATATTCCTCCATTTGGAGGAAAAAGTATTACTATCTGAGAGCATCACTTAGAGAAACAACCACGAGATAAATCTGCAGAAAATCCATTCACTTTAAGATCAAAGAGATAGGAATTAATGCAAAGGAAACGAAAACAATAATACGCATCATGCAGAGACCGAAAAAGTATGGAAAGCTAAACAAAATGAGAAAAGAAGGAAAGAGGGAAAGGAAAGAGCAAAAGACATGGGAATAAATTAAATTTTAACACTTAAGGATAAACAGTGTCCGTCTTTCCCCCTGACCCCATCGTGGGTTTTCTCCCTTCATAGGATAAATCTCTTTCAGTATCAAACGCGAACATCATTTATAGTGTTGAAAAAAAAATAACTCAGTCTAGGCCGAGACTCGAACCCCACACCCTTAGAATGACAGTCTCACGCGGTATCCACTTACCTACACAGGCTCTATCTATAAACCACCTATTACCCGCGCTGTTATGAAACGTGTTAAATCAGCCATTGTCGGTGAGCCACCCCAGTTCCATTTGAAGTTTAAATTTTATTTACCTCACTTAGCCATCTATGGGTAGCAGTCTCCTTGCTTTCATAAAAAACATTTGTTCTGTAGATTAAAATCAAGAATGAATTAATCTGTACTCTTGGGAGCTTACTGGTGCACCAACATATCTATCTATCTATCTATCTATATCTATATGTCTATCTATCTATCTATCTATCTATCTATCTATCTATCTATCTATCTATATATATATATATATATATATATATATATATATATATATATATATATATATATATGTATGTATGTGTGTGTGTGTGTGTGTATGTGTGTGTGTGTCGAATTGATTTTGGATTAAAAGAGCGACTTCGTAAATTTACGGAACGCGTGTTAACACGACAGTAAGGACATCTCGTAACGTTGTTAGGTAACACACGCAGTGTAAATAAAGTTTCAAAACCAGAAGTCGGAAGATATGCCGTGGGTAAGTCGGTAAGACGTCTGCTTGCTGAGTGCAGAAATTCGGGTTCAAATCTTGGCTATTACGTTTTTTTTGTTCCGTTGAAAATACATTTCTATATTTTTGCGTTTGAAATTGCTTTCTTTCATTTTTTGTAGATTATCTTAAATTAGTGAAGGCCAAGTAAGGTCAGATTACATATATGTCTGCTTTATCTGTGTGTACAGTCCAGAGATGGAGTGAGTCAATTGGGTCAAGATTTGTGAGTAGGTCAGTGGATCGTGGGTCAACAGGACGTGACTCACTGTGACACACCACCCCCCGTGACCTCTCTGACTCACACTGACCCTACGTTTTAAATTTTAAGGTCTCCCTCTTTATTCGGCCTCCCTCCTTATTATTAAATTCAATGTATAGATAATTATTGAGTTGAGTTGATTTTGAGTTTAGCGCCCTTTTCAGCAGCGAGGCTATATGAGACAGGACCTACTGATTAACATAGAAACCGAAAAACGTGAGCTCCCGTTGGGAATCAAACCAGGGTCTTCCACGCCACAGGCATATAATAGTGTCTTATATAGCAGTTAATATTTTGGCTATAAAGTATTAAATAACTAAACATTTGATGTAAATAAATGAGAAACCTAAAATATTGCAGATTACTGCAATTGCGATTTAATTCAATTTAAGCATTATACATCCATATGATTGTTAAAGTTGCTTTATAAAGATGCAGATTATGAATTATAGTAATTTTTTCAATGAAATGAAATTAAATTAAGTTTGACGTCCCATGCTTATGTCGGCTAGGCAAAGGAGACGGTGATGATGAGAAGTGAACGAAAATTGTGCAACGATGTAGGTAGGAGGAAACAGGAGAATCCTGAAGAAACGAACGCACACGGTGTTTCTTCACCACAAATCTGACTTTGTGCAAGCTGGGATCGAACCAAGGACACCATGCACCAGAGGTGAACGTTCTACCACTAAGCCACTTTGGCCCTATGAAAAATACAACCATATTTATTCTCTCTCTCTCTCTCTCCATTTTTATATAGGTATCAGAAGCATGAATAATTTTCATTTTGGGGGGTGCGGTGGCTCAGTGGTAGAGCGTTCACCTCCGGTGCTTCGGGTCCCTAATTCGATCCCAGCTCGCGCCGTTTGGACTTTGTGGTGGACAAACGCCGTGCTGGTGGGTTTTCTCGGGGTTCTCCCGTTTCCTCCCACTTTCTTCATTCCACCATTTCACTCCTTTCTCATTATCACCGTCTCCTTTAGCCTAACCGGCATAACCATGGGACGTTAAACATAAAGATTTCATTTTATTTCAATTTTTGTTTTGAACGTATGGTTTCAAGTTGGTATTAAACTCAGAACTCTGATCTTAATGAGTTGAGTTGATTTGGAGTTTAACGTCTCTTTCAACAGCAAGACCATATATGACGTGGACATATTGATTAACGTAAAACCCGAACCATGTAAACTCCCGCCGTGTGGTGGTGATTGTGATTTTGAGTTTAACTGCCCGGTCAGCAGCGTGGCTATAGGAGACGTGGACCTACTGACTAACATGGAATACGAAACACATGAGCTCCCACCGGGAATCGAACCCGGGTCTCCCAGGATAAAGTCGTGCGTACGCTAACTCCCACCGGGAATTGAAATCTGTTCTCATTGTAAGAATGTTAACGTTCCTTATTTTACCGGTTTTTGTATAACTTCATGGACCAAATTTCACAGAAGTAAATCCCCACGGTAAGCAGGTTTGCATATCCAGACTCCTAAGTATGAAAACATTTACGCTCACTTCAACCTCAAACAATTCATGAATTGAAGAATAAAGGATAATATTCCAGATAAAGTATATGGTTTGAAAAATACCATATAGGAGAGGGACATATCAGCCGTTTCTGCTCATGGAGTTATTAAAACAGGATCATCGGGCAGTGGTCTTTACCATTGAAAGATATTGCTTCTAAAATATTTCCAAGTAACTTCCAATTTTCTTGTTCTTGTTGTGGGGCTCAATGGTAAACCGCTTACGCTGGTGCGTGTGGTCTTTATTGTTTCGATCCCCGGGCAAGGAAGTTTGCGTTGGACAAGATCGTATCCGTAGGTTTTCTCAGGGTACTCCCGCTTTTTGCCACTTTTCATTCAACCAATTCTTCTATCATCATTGACTTGCTTTAATCATTGGAGATGCCTTGGTCCCTTGAGCATTGCGGTGATGTCAGAAATCAGATTCGGTCCCAAGCATTTAGGTTGTGATGTAAACCTTTGCTGTGGTTCAGTCTCAGTATTTTATTACGCGAGGTAAAACCATCCATACAGCTATAAATGTTCTTCTATCTTACGCAACCAGGTATTGATATTGAGCCAATGCGGAACCTCATTTTTGGCGCTTTGAGGCCAAGAACTGCTTCGGACATTACGCTGTTTTCAAACGACTAGGATCTTTCCAATGTTACCATCCGCGTCCAACAACCCCATGTTTAAAAGGGGAATAGAAAGAGCCCATGTCTAAAACTTCCGGACCCAGTTTCTTGACGTTCAAGTTTAGGGATCGACTTCTGACATCACAATTGTGCTCAACGGATCAAAACCTTTTAAATGCCGCCAACGCCGTCCAACAACTTCATCTTTAATAGGTGAATAGAAGGGACCCGAATCCATAACGTCAGGACCCCATTCCTTGAGTTGCGTGGCCTGGGCCAGACTTCTGACATTACTACTGCACTCAGGGGACCCGGGCCTTTCCAACACTACCACTCGCGTCCAGCAACTCCATGTCTAACATGGTCGTCCTGACGTAGGAGAATCGACTCCATGCTTTTTTCATAATTATTCTTCAAATGGATTTGTATACAAGGTAGTTTGGCAAGTTTAGCAGCAGGTCTAAAATAAGCCTCTTGAGAGTGGATCTTATTTGTTAAAGAATACATAACGATCGCTTTTGGCTGTTGCAATGGTCTGTCTAAGCGGCTTGATAAAAAAGAAAAAACAGCGTAGCATAACAATAAAAAGGTGTTTCTCTTATATGTTAAAAATAAAAGCACAGAAAGAAAAAGTCAAAGTTTGGTAAGGTGAGTGTCGGGGGACGCCGAATTCTACTTCGCCCCGGGCAACGAAATTTCTAGCTACGGCTCTGAACTCCAACACTTATCGGTCATTCAGAGTCTCATCCCTTACCTACAACAGCGTAGTTTGATTAACCTGTTATACCAAAACGTTTGGAAAGAACCTTTGAGTGTGACTTATTGATAGCTATGCAATATGTTGACAGAGTGCTAGTCTTCAGTTTAGCAACGAAGGTGCCCTTAGGCGAAATTTCACGTTGCTCTCTACTTTTGTCTGTGCCTTGTAAACCGTAACATTATGTTTAAAGGCAAGCAGAAACAACGTCAGTTGTTTAGTACTTCTTTGCAGAGCCACTGATAAGGCGTTTGTGTCTTTTACACAAATAATTTTTGCCTGATTGCTGTTTGAAGCCTTTTTGTATTATACACTATAAAACAACATATCCAGATTCAGAGAAATACACAGAAAGTTTAAAGAAGGGGGGTTAAAAATATCGTTCTTATTCAGATGATTTATTATTATTATTATTATTATTATTATTATTATTATTATTATTATTATTATTATTATTATTATTATTATTATTATTATTATTTTCTTGAGTACAGAGATACAAAGAACAAGAACTCCGTCACCATTAACATGGAAGCGAAAATGACTTCGAATTGGAAATAATAGATCAATGCATTTAATTTCGAGGAGAGGCTATAGGGCAGACACGGATCCAGGGAGCGATCGGGGCAATCGCCCCCCTCCCACGGAAGAGGAAGCTTTCTTATTTTATATATAAATAAAACCCATCCCAAAATTTGGAGCTCTTAAAACTAGCTAAGTAGCAGTATTACAATCCACGCCCCCCCCAGAAGTCCGTTCTGGATCCGCCCCTGCTACAGGGGTACTTTAGAGTTCACTGCTTTTCCTTGCAATCCACGCTCATTGCTGGATAAGTATTATATTTTATTATATTATTTGTCAAATTGAGCGAAATAGTTTTACCACAGCGGCAAATTCAACAATTAGGTTTAGGAAAAACAACTCATTGGTTCAAACACACACAGAAAGAGAGAGTCCATTTGTTCGGGATGTTTTTTGAGGTTCGCGGCGTCTCCCAAGAAGAAATCTTGCTAAAACATATGTTGTTTTTAACAAGGAACGTAAATGGGTATCAGGTATATCAGTACTTCAAATGGAAAGCAAAAAGAAAAGAGAGATAAAGATGAGTAATTTCCTATACTGTATTTTTGGCATTGAAGAATACCGTTACTGTTTTATTGATCTACTGTACGCACTTCTGCATTTTACTAACCAACCCACAATCATGCTATATATACCATATATCGGCTAGGTCCAATCTGCTGCCAATGCGCCTTTTCTTCAAGGAACATTTTTTTTTATTATTACACGCTCAGAAACAAGGATAATCACCCGAAACGTGAGAAGATCTGGAGAATGACCCAGTAACAATGAACTGACAAAGGGAAGGAAATACAAAAGTGGAAAACTATTGTAATTCAAAGTCGAGGCATTTTTTCTTGCAATAACTGACCCTTCAAGTCGGGGGAAGTTTCTTGAAATAATAGTAATATATTTTTAACTTGCTCCTTATTTTAGCTTATGTAGTAATTTAAGACACAAAGATGTATCGCAATTTGCAATACATTTTTCAATTTGCAGTGCAAACATGTAAATGCAATGTTGCATTTCCATGTTTGCGCTGCATTGCATTCCCATTTGCACTGCAAACTGCGATGCGATACTCCATTTAAAAAATGCAAGGAGATTCCTGACCAGTTGTTCTTTCAGAAAAAATGTTCAGGGTGGGGGAAGGGGCACTGCTGGTACTATTCTATTTATTATTGTATTATAGACGTAATATTTTGGTCTCCTCCGGGGGCACTCTCAGAGCTCCGGGAGGGGGGCAGTGCCCCAAAAACATATCTGGAAGAAATACTGTTCCTGACACCAAGATAAGACAAAAGGTAATAACAAACCTGGGCGCACAAATGCTTAATTTCGGAGTTATAGGCTGCCAAAAACATGAAGAAATGAACTTTAAAGGTCCATAGCTCCAAAACTAGGCGACCTACCGTAGTACGGTCAAGACCTTATTTAGGAACTAGTACGTGCGCTGTCCAAATATCCATATTTTAGAATTCTAACATACTTCTGCAACAATTTTTATACAGGTATTTGGTGAGTACTTCAAATTATATGCACATAGCCAAAGTTCCTCTCTAAAAATTTTCGCATGTGTACTCTAGATTCTGAAACATTGTATTTTTGGATAGCGCACATATTAGTTTCTAAGTGAAGTCTTAACCCGACTACGATAGGTAGGGATGCGCACGAGACAAGATTTGAGGCTTTCTCGTCTCGAAAATGTGCTGTAAAAGTGATGTCTCGACTCGAAAAATGTATTCTTTTTTATTGCAAGAGCTGTGTCTCGACTCGAAATTTGTCAGGAAAATTCTGTCTCGACTCGTCTCGTGCGCATCACTAACGATAGGTCCCATAGTTTTACAGCTATGAACCCTTAAAGCCCCGGATCCAGGATATGATCAAGGGAGCGACTAAATCACTGTTTGCCGCTTTATCCAGTGTAAAGCAGGATTGAAGCCTATTTTATCCAGTGTATACCTGAGTGTCAAGAGGGCTGTAGCTCCCCTTGGATCCGCACCTGTATAATATATATATATAACTGTTTCTGAGTGATTAGTTTCTTCAAAACTATTGTTAAAAATATGTGAAGAGTTTTGAGACATTCGAGTCGAATCAAGATTTTTACGAGCAGTCTCGATTCGACTCGAATTTTACAAATTGTGTCTCGACTCATGCACATCCGGTTCGGTTCTCGGTTCGGTTCGATATTAAATAAGCTGTGAGCCAAGCCGCACAAGTCGTTGACAACCGTAGACCCAGGCAGAACAGTTTTAAACATGTTTTCCTGGCACGCTATAACTTTTAACAAATTTTGGCCCAAGCACGAATACTTGATCCTCCGGAACTCAAACCCAGAACCTCGTGAACGATGTCCTTGTGTCCTAGATTTCACGACTACCGAAATCGGCAGTTAACTAGTTTTTAGTATTCAGATGGAAACCGCCTATCTTTCAAGCTTAATTACAGAATTTAATAATAATAATAATAATAATAATAATAATAATAATAATAATAATAATAATAATAATAATAATAATAATAATAATAATAAGCTGTAGTGGAATTAGCAACATTGATAATAATTATATTGTTTATGCAGAATAAGTGAAAAAGGAACTTGAAACTACACACAAGATTTGGCTCGATTTGGCTCGACTCGACTCGAAACTCGATCCAAATTCGAGTCCAGTTTCGAGTGGAGTCAGAAGAAATTTTTCGAGTCGAGTTCCCGAGTCGAGCTAAAAGATGTCTGTTTCGAGTCGAATCAAGTTTAAAAAAAAAACACTCGAACTCGCTCGTGCCCATCCCTAACCACTGCCCCTGAGTGCAGTAGTAATGTCAGAAATCAGGCTCAGACCACGAAGCTCAAGGAATGGGGTCCTGACGTTATGGGCTCAAGTCCCTTCTATTCACCTGTTAAAGATGAAGTTATTGGACGGCGTTGGCGACATTTCAAAGGTTTTGATCCGTTGAGCACAATGGTGATATCAGAAATCGATCCCTACTCTTGAACCTCAAGAAACTGGGTCCGGAAGTTTTAGACACGAGTCCTTTCTATTTCCCTTTTAAACATGGGGTTGTTGGACGCGGATGGTAACATTGAAAAGATCCTAGTAGTTTGAGGACAGCGTAATGTCCGAAATCGGTTTCTGGCCTCAAAGCGCCAAAAATGTGGTTCCGAATTGGCTCAAAATCAATACCTGCTTGCACAAGATAGAACAACATTTATAGCTGTATGGATGGCTTTATGTCGCGTAATAAAATACTGAGACTGAACCACAGCAAAGGTTTACATCACAACCCAAATGCTTAGGATCGAATCTGATTTCTTACATCACCGCAATCCTCAAGGGACCAAGACCTCTCCAATGATTAAAGCAAGTCAATGATGATAGAAGAATTGGTTGAATGAAATGTGGGAGGAAGCGAGAGTACCTGGGAAGACCCACGAATACGACCTTGTCCACCACAAACTTACTAGGCCGGGAATCGAAACAATAAGGACCCCATGCACCAGAGATAGAGCTCTACCACTGCGCTATCGCGCCCAACGATTAAAGCGTCAATGCTAATAGAGAAGTTGGTGGAATGGAAAGTGTGAAGAAGCGGGAGTACCCTGAGAAAAACCACAAAGACTATCTTGTCAACAACAAACTTACTTGACTGGAGATCGAAACAATAAGGACCCCACGCACCAGAGGAAGCGCTCTACCACTGAGCCACCGCTCCCAATGATTAAAACAAGTTAATGATAGTACAGGAATTGGTGGAATGAAGAGTAGGAAGAATCGGGAGTACCCTGAGAAAACCCACGGATACGATCTCATCCACCTCAATGTTAATTGGTCCACCAGAGGAAGCGCTATACCACTGTGCCACCGCGCGCAATGATTAAAGCCAGTCAATAATAATATAGGAATTTGTGGAATGAAAAGTGGGAAGAAGTGGGAGTACCCTGAGAAAAACCACGGATATGATATTGTCCACTACAAATTTCCTTGGGTGGTGATCAAAACAATAGGACCCCACGCAAAAGAGGAAGCGCTCTACCACTGAGCTGCCGTGCCGAATGATTAAAGCAAGTCAATGATAATAGAAGAATTGATGGAGTGAAAAGTGGCAAGAAGCGGGAGTACCCTGAGAGAAGCTACGGATACGATCTTGTCCACCGCAAACTTATTTGGCCGGGGATCGAAACAATAAGGACCCCACGCGCCAAAGTAAGCGGTCTACCATTAGCCACCGCGCTCAACAAGAACAAGAAAATTGGAAGTTACTAGGAAACATTTTAAGAAGCAATATCTTTCAATGGTAAAGACCACTGCCCGATGATCGTCTTTTAATAACTCCATGAGGAGAAAGCATTGATAAGTCTCTCTCCTATATTGTCTTTTTCAAACCACATACTTTATCCGGATACTATCCTTTATTCGTCATCCGGATGTAATCAGTTATCCGAATGTTCTATTATCCAGATATTATCCGTTATGTTAATTTTATAAATTATCCGGATAAATCCATTATCCGGATATTATCCGTCATCCGTTATCCATCATGCGGATAGTATCCGTTACCTCTATATTATCCGTCATTCGCTATCCGGATATTATCAGTCATCCATTATCCTGATATTATCCGTATAATGGATAATATCAGGATAATGGATGACTGATAATATCCGTTATCCGTCATCCGTTTTGTTGTCCGTCAACCGGATATTGCAAATCCGGATAAGTTTCTATCCGATATCAGTATAAAAATTATCCAGATGTTACAATCCTTAATCACCATCGCAGGAGCTAAATATCTTCAAAGTCTGCTACACAAGAGCGGGGGCGGATCCAGTGGGCGATCATGGCGATAGCCTCCCAGAAAGGGAATATTTGTGTTTTTATATAGAAATAAAACCCATTCCAGAGTTTGGAGCTCTTAAAAGGACCTCTAAATAGGAGTATTACCAACCACCGAGCCCCCAGAAGTCCATCGTAGATCCACCTCTGGACAAGAGAATGGGAAACACTTATTATTCACATTCAGTTTGCGCATCTCAACAAATAAACAATATTTTCTTTCACTTCTGCATTCTACTACTGCATTCTAGTGAACTGTAATGCCTTTTATGTTTAAAAATAATTATTCATTTTTCAATAATTGTCAATGTTTATAAGTTCAGTAATTCACCATGAATAGAGTCAACTATAAGTGTTTTTGTAACGAAGAAATAACAACATGAACTGTGAAATATCTTCTTACAAACTGTCGAGAGTTGAGAGTCGACAAACTTTGCTCTTTCGTTTACCGATTACCTCGAAACCGCGGTAGCCAGAATTAGCCCAGGATAGGGGACTTATATTAAGAAAATGAAAATCTTAGGAAAATGCAGAAGTCTTTTAGTCTGAGAGAAAAAAGGAATGAAATCTTTAATTTCTAGTTCTGTTAGTCTTGTAGCTCTTAGTCCGTACCAAAGTACTGATAGAAATATGGCCAATGAATTATGACTATTTTGTAGAATGTTCCACTTTAATATTACAGGAAATTCATCTTCCGGCTTGCTTGGTTGTGAAAAGTTATAGAGTGTATTGGTATTGGTATACTATGTAAAGTATGTGTACTGTCGCTGATTTGTGATAACAATCAGAAACAGAAGTAAAAGGTAAATTGCAGTAATAGTTTTCTGTTAATTTTTATATTCAAGGGGAGACGGAAAACCTACTTTTATCTTAACATTTGTTTTTCTTAAAATTTCTATTCGGATTCACACTCTTCCCCTTCAACATTGAATAGGGAAATGGGGAACTTATTTAGAATTTGATTGTTGATTCCAGTATATTTCAAGCATCACTTCTCAAACCTGGGCCTGTGATATGTCGATAAATCGCTATCGTCGATATATATATATATATATATATATATATATATATATATATATATATATATATATATATATATTATCATATATCAACATTCGATATCGCGAATATATGGACATGAATATATCATTCGAAATTTTCGATATCGATATTCGGGGGGCGGCGAGGTATAAGGGGCCCCTAAGACTGGCGATGGATGAAGAAATTAAACTTACTTATTACAATATTGTTTTCTAATCATAATATCTTTATTACCACAAATTGCAATGTAAATACATCCACTTGCAAATTTGCAATATTATATGGTATAATTTCTTAGGCGCCAGAACTTTCCTGTTCCCTGAAAAAAGAAACAAAAAATCACGTGCAAAAGCAAGTGCTTCGAACTTTGAACTAGAATTTACCAAAAAAAAACTTTTTTTTATTTCTCTCTCTTGGAGATTGATTGATTGATTTTGAGTTTTACGTCCCGTTCAGCAGCGAGGCTATATGAGACGGGGACCTACTGATTAAGGTGGAATCCGAACCACATGAACTCCCTCCGGGAATCGAACCCGGGTCTCGTTACAAATCGGAGGATAATAATGGGAAAACATACTTTATATTTTGTTTTCAGCTATGGATTTTAGATTTGCAATTGATATATTGTTCCGTCTTAGCCGAATTTGAAACAAAAGAAGTTTCCAATGAGTTATTCAAAGAAATGTTTTCCGCCTCCAAATGAAAATAGGAAGACACTTAGAGAAACTTATTATCGGGTTTTAAAACACAAACATATGATTGATAGAGTATCGACCTAAACCACTCGACCATTTTGCATGCTTTTGGAGGCTTTCTTTTAACCTTTGTGAAAGCAGTTTACTGTTCCATACTCGCTTTTGTTTATTGCGATACGACTATGAGTTCTCAGTGAATATTTAGACGTCACAGCTCTTGCAATGTATAAAAGTGTTTGTAGAATAAATCACATTCAATTTTACGTCCTAATAACATATGTAAATCAGGTTGAATTCATGAAATGATTGAGGTTGGAGTGAACGTAAATGTTTTCACACTTACAAGGAAGGGTCACGCAGTGGCTCCGCTGAGATCGGAACGAGACCATTGTGTTTGCATTTTATATGTTATAACTAGATGGATCCCAAAGTTATACGTGCCACCGGGCGGAATATCGTGAGTTACAACATATTTTGTAATGTAAGAACTACAAAAAATTACCATGCAGAATAGTTTGAACCGTCATTTGTTCGGAAATGGTTGAGTAAGTGAAAAACTCTGCCAACACTTATCCCACCATTTTCAACGAGAAACTTTTTGTGGTAAGAAAAAAATGCCCCAGGGTCCCCCGCGGGGTCCCAGATGGGGTCCAACTCAAAATTTTCAAATGGCAAGGGGGGTTAAGTGGCATATCATTTGAAATCTGTTGTAAAATGAAAGAAAATGCAGCAAGTCTCGACTCTCTACAACAACCGTGTGCAAAAGGGCGACGGGTCAAAGTGTAAACAAAATCTTAGTTGGAAAGTCCATGACTACCCCTATAAATCGGAAACGGTAAAACAAATGTGGAAACAGGAAAGAAAGCGTGGCATTATTTTCAAAGCACAACGTGAAAATGTCTTGTTCCAGGGTCCCCACATGGTCCCAGGTGGAGTCCAACTAAAAAGTTTCAAATGGCAAGAGAGGTAGGACATCGTTTGAAAGCTCTTGTTAAGTGAAAGAAGATGGAGCACGTCTCGACTTTCTCCGACAATCCTGTCCAAAATTGCGGCGGGTAAAAATATAAGCAAAAGCTTAATTGAAAATCTATGGCCACCTTGAATCCAAGAGACAGCTTAAAACCTATATCGAAAGGATAGGCATACCAAACTGCTGAAGCTAGGAAAACCAAATTTGGCATGAATGTTGATCAGTGGATGACGAAAAGATGCGAAATGTTCAAAAAACGAAACGTCTTGAGTTCAAAATGCCATAGTATGTATCGAACGCATGTCCAGCTCAAACCACTGGTGTTGGAGGTAATCCAATATGGCTGTCAGCGTGAAAAATGAGTTTGTATATAAATATGTTATTTCTTGGAATACCGTAATTAAACCAACAAAGTTTGGCGCAACTCGAAATCTGAAATGACTTACACATGGTTTGGTACTACTCGCCAATCTTGCAAATGATTTTTTTTTTGTATATTTGGTATTGCTTGGAGTATTGTGGTCAAACCAACGAATGACATACAAATGTAACCGCCACGAATGCGCAGTTACGAATTACAATAGAGCCACCCACCTACTGGTGCAGCAAGTCCTTTATGCATGAACTACGTATGACAAAATTAGAGGAAGTCAGAGTTGTGTGTTCATCGCATATTCGTTATATTAAAGTAAATGATGGCGAGGGAACCAAACAAAACATATATGTGTTGTTACCGAATGAAATTATAGTTGAGGTGAATCGAAATTCAATTGTTCTTTAATCTTCCTATTGTTTCTAAATATATAATAGAGAAAAATAGAGATTTAAATTTGTACTGTTATGAACGACATAAGTTTTAACCGGCCATCTTGGATTCGAGGTGGCCATAGTTTATCAAATAAGCTTTTGATTACTTTTTGACCCGCCGCAATTTTGGACAGAGTTGTCGTAGAGAGTAGAGACTTGCTCCATCTACTTTCATTTAAGAAGATCTTGCAAACGATGAGCTACTTAACCCCTCTTGCCATTTGAAACTTTTTAGTTGGACCCCACCTGGGACCATGTGGGGACCCTGGGACAAGACGTTTTACCTTAAATTGTTGTACTTTGAAAATAATGCCAGACTTCCTTTCCTATTTTCACATTTTTCACCGTTTCCGATTTATAGGGGTGACCATTGACTTTTCAATTAAGTTTCTGTTTACATTTTGACCCTCCGCCATTTTGCACAGGGTTGTCGTAGAGAGTCGAGACTTGCTGCATCTTCTTTCATTTTGCAACAGCTTTCAAACGATGTGCTACTTAATCCCTCTTGTCATTTGAAAATTTTGAGTTGGACCCCATGTGGGACCCTGCGAGGATCCTGGGCAAACTTTTTTATCCGAAAAAGTGTGTTCTTGAAAATGACGGGATACATATTATCCGAGTTTTCCATTTACCCAACCGTTTCCGAACAAATGATTCGGTCAAAATATTCTGCCAGCTTTGTAGTTCTTACATTACAAAATATATTGTAACTCACGATATTCCGCTCGGTGGCACGTATAACTTTGGGATCTATCTAGTTATAATATATCAAATGAAAACACATTTGTCTCGTTCGGATCTCAGCGGAGCCACTGCGTGACCCTTCTTTGTTAGGAGTCTGGATATGTAAACCCGCTTAACGTAGGGATTTATTTCTGTGAAATTTGGGACATGGCGAATAAATACGAGTGAGCTTGGAAATGTGAAAGTTCATCTGAATTTGTTTTACAATCACTTCAAAATACAACTTTATATATACTTTTAAAAAGCCATCCCTATTTTGAAAAAAAAAAAAAAAATACTGTACTTAGGCTCGAACCGCCGCCCTCCGGTTCTAGAACTTTAACAGCGCTATTAAGCACGCTTGACCACAGAGGCAACTCACGAAAATGCGTTGTGATATAGCTAATAGAATCGCTCCAAGCGCAGGTTTACACTTGGAATTTTAAATAGCCAGTTTCTGTCTTTTTCAGTAATTCCAACTGAAGATATTGACTGATTTCCCACATTGGAACTTTGCGTGAAGTGTGAATTGTATGCTCATTTCAAAAATGCACTATTTTCTGTTCTTTCAATTTTACGTATTTGCGATTGTTCCTAAGACCTGTTGTGTGCAGCGATTTTCACACAGTTAAGCGTTTTACTAACCCCCGGAGGCATAATATGTTAAACGTAGGCAGCATTCTGTTGTTATCATAGTAGTCACTTGTAAAGGCACACCTAGTATTAGTTTTTCATTTTTGTTCTTGTGTTGACCTTGAAGGACCAACAAATGCCTTTCGTGAAGCTACAAGTTTTCTTTAACTTTATACTTTATAGCAAGAATATTAACTGCTATATAAAACACAATTATATACTGTGGCGTGGGAGACCCTGGTTTGATTCCAACGGGAGCTCATGTGTTTCGGATTACATGTTAATCAGTAGGTCCCGTCTCATATAGCCTCGCTGCTGAAAAGGGCGCTAAACTCTAAATCAACTCAACTTAATAATTATCTATACATTGAATTTAATAATAAGGAGGGAGGCCGAATAAAGAGGGAGACCTTAAAATTTAAAACGTAGGGTCAGTGTGAGTCAGAGAGGTCACGGGGGGTGGTGTGTCACAGTGAGTCACGTCCTGTTGACCCACGATCCACTGACCTACTCACAAATGTTGACCCAATTGACTCACTCCATCTCTGGACTGTACACACAGATAAAGCAGACATATATGTAATCTGACCTTACTTGGCCTTCACTAATTTAAGATAATCTACAAAAAATGAAAGAAAGCAATTTCAAACGCAAAAATATAGAAATGTATTTTCAACGGAACAAAAAAAAAAAAAAACAAAAAAACAAAAAAAAACGTAACAGCCAAGATTTGAACCCGAATTTTTGCACTCAGCAAGCAGACGTCTTACCGACTTACCCACGGCATATCTTCCGACTTCTGGTTTTGAAACTTTATTTACAGTGCGTGTGTTACCTAACAACGTTACGAGATGTCCTTACTGTCGTGTTAACACGCGTTCCGTAAATTTACGAAGTCGCTCTTTTAATCCAAAATCAATTCGACACACACACACATATACACACACACACACACATACATATATATATATATATATATATATATATATATATATATATATATATATAGAGAGAGAGAGAGATAGATAGATAGATAGATAGATAGATATAGATAGATAGATAGACATATAGATATAGATAGATAGACAGATAGATAGATATGTTGGTGCACCAGTGAACACCCAAGAGTACAGATTAATTCATTCTTGATTTTAATCCACAGAACAAATGTTTTTTATGAAACCAAGGGGACTGCTACCCATAGATGGAAAATTGGAAGTAACATGGAAATATTTTAGAAGCAATATCTTTCAATGCTAAAGACCACTGCCCGATGATCCTGTTTTAATAACTCCATGAGCAGAAAGGACTGGTATGTCCCTCTCCTATATGGTATTTTTCAAACCACATACTTTATCTGGAATATTATCCTTTATTCTTCAATTCATGAATTGTTTGAGGTTGAAGTGAGCGTAAATGTTTTCATACTTAGGAGTCTGGATATGCAAACCTGCTTACCGTGGGGATTTACTTCTGTGAAATTTGGTCCATGAAGTTATACAAAAACCGGTAAAATAAGGAACGTTAACATTCTTACAATGAGAACAGATTTCAATTCCCGGTGGGAGTTAGCGTACGCACGACTTTATCGTGGGAGACCCGGGTTCGATTCCTGGTGGGAGCTCATGTGTTTCGTATTCCATGTTAATCAGTAGGTCCACGTCTCCTATAGCCACGCTGCTGACCGGGCAGTTAAACTCAAAATCACAATCACCACCACACGGCGGGAGTTTACATGGTTCGGGTTTTACGTTAATCAATATGTCCACGTCATATATGGTCTTGCTGTTGAAAGAGACGTTAAACTCCAAATCAACTCAACTCATTAAGATCAGAGTTCTGAGTTTAATACCAACTTGAAACCATACGTTCAAAACAAAAATTGAAATAAAATGAAATCTTTATGTTTAACGTCCCATGGTTATGCCGGTTAGGCTAAAGGAGACGGTGATAATGAGAAAGGAGTGAAATGGTGGAATGAAGAAAGTGGGAGGAAACGGGAGAACCCCGAGAAAACCCACCAGCACGGCGTTTGTCCACCACAAAGTCCAAACGGCGCGAGCTGGGATCGAATTAGGGACCCGAAGCACCGGAGGTGAACGCTCTACCACTGAGCCACCGCACCCCCCAAAATGAAAATTATTCATGCTTCTGATACCTATATAAAAATGGAGAGAGAGAGAGAGAGAATAAATATGGTTGTATTTTTCATAGGGCCAAAGTGGCTTAGTGGTAGAACGTTCACCTCTGGTGCATGGTGTCCTTGGTTCGATCCCAGCTTGCACAAAGTCAGATTTGTGGTGAAGAAACACCGTGTGCGTTCGTTTCTTCAGGATTCTCCTGTTTCCTCCTACCTACATCGTTGCACAATTTTCGTTCACTTCTCATCATCACCGTCTCCTTTGCCTAGCCGACATAAGCATGGGACGTCAAACTTAATTTAATTTCATTTCATTGAAAAAATTACTATAATTCATAATCTGCATCTTTATAAAGCAACTTTAACAATCATATGGATGTATAATACTTAAATTGAATTAAATCGCAATTGCAGTAATCTGCAATATTTTAGGTTTCTCATTTATTTACATCAAATGTTTAGTTATTTGATACTTTATAGCAAAAATATTAACTGCTATATAAGACACTATTATATGCCTGTGGCGTGGAAGACCCTGGTTTGATTCCCAACGAGAGCTCACGTTTTTCGGTTTCTATGTTAATCAGTAGGTCCTGTCTCATATAGCCTCGCTGCTGAAAAGGGCGCTAAACTCAAAATCAACTCAACTCAATAATTATCTATACATTGAATTTAATAATAAGGAGGGAGGCCGAATAAAGAGGGAGACCTTAAAATTTAAAACGTAGGGTCAGTGTGAGTCAGAGAGGTCACGGGGGGTGGTGTGTCACAGTGAGTCACGTCCTGTTGACCCACGATCCACTGACCTACTCACAAATCTTGACCCAATTGACTCACTCCATCTCTGGACTGTACACACAGATAAAGCAGACATATATGTAATCTGACCTTACTTGGCCTTCACTAATTTAAGATAATCTACAAAAAAATGAAAGAAAGCAATTTCAAACGCAAAAATATAGAAATGTATTTTCAACGGAACAAAAAAAAAACAAAAAAACAAAAAAAAACGTAACAGCCAAGATTTGAACCCGAATTTTTGCACTCAGCAAGCAGACGTCTTACCGAATTACCCACGGCATATCTTCCGACTTCTGGTTTTGAAACTTTATTTACAGTGCGTGTGTTACCTAACAACGTTACGAGATGTCCTTACTGTCGTGTTAACACGCGTTCCGTAAATTTACGAAGTCGCTCTTTTAATCCAAAATCAATTCGACACACACACACATATACACACACACACACACATATATATATATATATATATATATATATATATATATATATATATATATATATATATATATAGATAGATAGATAGATAGATAGATAGATAGATAGACATATAGATATAGATAGATAGATATGTTGGTGCACCAGTAAGCTCCCAAGAGTACAGATTAATTCATTCTTGATTTTAATCTACAGAACAAATGTTTTTTATGAAAGCAAGGGGACTGCTACCCATAGATGGCTAAGTGAGGTAAATAAAATTTAAACTTCAAATGGAACTGGGGTGGCTCACCGACAATGGCTGATTTAACACGTTTCATAACAGCGCGGGTAATAGCTGGTTTATAGATAGAGCCTGTGTAGGTAAGTGGATACCTCGTGAGACTGTCATTCTAAGGGTGTGGGGTTCGAGTCTCGGCCTAGACTGAGTTAATTTTTTTTTCAATGCTATAAATGATGTTCGCGTTTGATACTGAAAGAGATTTATCCTATGAAGGGAGAAAACCCACGATGGGGTCAGGGGGAAAGACGGACACTGTTTATCCTTAAGTGTTAAAATTTAATTTATTCCCATGTCTTTTGCTCTTTCCTTTCCCTCTTTCCTTCTTTTCTCATTTTGTTTAGCTTTCCATACTTTTTCGGTCTCTGCATGATGCGTATTATTGTTTTCGTTTCCTTTGCATTAATTCCTATCTCTTTGATCTTAAAGTGAATGGATTTTCTGCAGATTTATCTCGTGGTTGTTTCTCTAAGTGATGCTCTCAGATAGTAATACTTTTTCCTCCAAATGGAGGAATATCCTGGCATGTTATGTTTTCGGGCACGTATTTGCTGTCATGTTGGTTGTCCAACTATCAGACATCGAGTGAAACTATTCTCCTACTGGAAAAAGCTATCAATTCTTATGTATCCAACCTCCAGTTTCTACTGTCGCTGACTGTACAACTACGTCCATTTAATGGTCTAGCAGGGGCGGATCCAGAGGGGGGTGATCGGGGTTATCGCCCCCTCCGGAAGAGGAAACTTTCTTATTTTATATATATAAATAAAACCCATCCCAAAGTTTGGAGCCCTTAAAAGTATCAGTATGACAACCCACCGCCCCCCGCCCAGAAGTCGGTCCTGGATCCGCCCCTGTGGTCTAGTAACTTCTTGTGTTAAGTGCAAATCAACTTCACGAAGTATCTGATTGATTCCATTATGAGTTTCGAACTAATTCAGACAAATTTGTTTTTATTGCAGTCTTACTACTTGTTTCCTAAGGCTCGTTTTTCACCAACCAAACTATCTTTTTGGAACTTTTGAATTGAGTCGTTCACTTATAAAAGAAAGTATGGTATATTACGTTTAAATAACATATCTTTTCCTAGAACAATAACTTACTCAATTCTTGAAATGTATTGCATCCCTCAGAGTTTTTTTTTTTAATTATTATTATTATTAAACAGTGCCTATTTTTAAATCATTACAGTTTGTATTTGTTAATGAGTTTCAAGATCATGTTATCAGTCTAAACTTCTTAAAGAATTTTGCAGCTAAAGTGTGAAATACTAATGTTCAATGTTGATTTAAGAGTGATTCTTATATATATTTAAGGATCTTTTGGTAGTGTTATGTGGCGAGATATTTCTTGATTAAAACAAATCTAAGGCAATAAGAAATAGATAGTAGCATCACAATATACACCACTTTAACGAGTTCGGTTTGATTTTCAGTCAACAGAACTTTTTAACAAGCGATATGTTACCGAGCCTCGTCTTCAATATAGCATTTTACCTCAAATTGGATTAAGTATACTATAACATGGATGAATAATTGAAAATATTGAAATCTTCAGATTTGACGGGCAGAAAGGCATTCAATTTTATATTAGCATTCTAAATCACGCACAGATTAGCACTTTGCATCCTGAGTATTATAATAAACAGCTTATATTAATAACGCTGCGGATAGTCTAGCAAACAATTATGATAACCGTAATTATTCCTATACAAATAAATTGAAAACAAATTTTTGCTTAGTGAAATTGTGGGATCAACTAGATGAATCATCTTCATTAACGAGATCGATTCCTTAGTTTCAACCCTCTGTATTCTGGCCAAATTTGATGGTGATCTATCAAGTACTTCTTGAGGCTTTGTAATTCATGGACGGGCACACAACTATAACTAGTTAACTCACTCATTGTATGCTCTACGGAATATGGAGGTTTAATGCAAAAGCTCACCATTGACTTCTATCCTTCGTCAACTGGATCTAGAAACTAGTCAAAGTAGAAACTAGATCCAATAATCTGGATAAAATAGAGAATAGGACTAGTAATAGGAAAAATTACCAGACATTTAATGCCTGGTTTTGAGGTCATACCAAAAAAAAAAAAAAAAAAGTCAAAAACCGAATTGTCCAGTAAAATACCAAACGGCTGACTACCCTAGTGTGATTCCGTTTTAGTTACGAGCACTTTCGCGCTCCTCAATCCTCTCCTCCCTTACAGTCACTGTATCTCTCTAATATTTCTTCCCAGATACTCAGATGCTTTTGTATCATAATGAAAGCGCTGATTCAAGATTTCGTTATTATCATTTGTCTCTATAATACAGATGGTTGAGTAGTCAACCTAAACACAACAACACACTGAGCTAAAATATAAACACGTATTACTTTCAACACACTAACTATGTCTTCATCAATTTCCAATCTTACATTTTTTGTCTTGTATTCTTCATCATCTTTCCTTTCTCTTGCTGCGTTTCTTTTTATTATTTTCTTCCTCTTGCTACGTTCCCTCTTACTCCAACCTCTTCATTGTATCCATTTCGCTTTAGTTGTGTCCAAAGCTTCTTTAAATCACCTTCCCTCTGGTCTTCATCTTTGTTTAGGTCTCCTGTTCTCTCTTCTATGTTTTTATATGAAATCGTTCCTCGTATGAAAAGAAGTGCAGGTCTGATAAATACAAAGTTAGTGTGTTGGAATTGTTAAGCGTTTGTGTTTTTATATATTTTTATCACATAGTCTTGCTCAGTATATTCTTGTGTTTAGTTTGACAATAGAGAAACAAGGCCTTATAGAACGGAAAGATGTGCAGACACTATTTATATCTGCATAATTGCCTAATGTACCATTTTGATTTGTTCATAGCCATATTTAATTAGTTTCGATGACATGAATCACTACGTGCCGTGCACATCTTGTTGCAATTGTCATGATTCGATTGCCGATTGCAAGTTGGCACCCCTGTCACTCGTACACGACGCGGAATTCGGCAACATGCAAGATAACTTTATGTCTACTTTTGATGACACGAATCACCTCCTGGAGTTTGTGTACATCTTTCAGGTTCCCCCTATATCTTAGCCAAGTACTTTGACATCCCTTTCGATAGACGTCTCACCCTCGCCATACACATTTGCTTTGATAGTAACGAAAAGAGTACAACCCAATATATTCGTTTATTCATTCATCAAGTGCCGTTGGAGCAGATAGAAATGAGAAGATGATGAAGTTGTTGGGGGCTGGAAATCATTGGGTATAGGAAAAAGGGAAGTGGAAAAGTCTCAATGACAAGGTCAACATATTAAGAGACAGATTGCGAAACGAAAAAAACAATGGTGTTCAGCTCTCTCATGGTTAAGCGGTAGCGTGTGCTCTTTTCACTTGGGAGACCCGGGTTCCATTAATGGCCGGAATTCATGTGGTTCTTACCTTTACGCAAGAAATATACAGATTATTTTTTTCATTTCTTTAGCGTGTAAATACTTAATTTTAGTTGTGTGAGGTAATGTTTCTTAATAATTCGATAATGTAATTTATACATTTCACTTTATAATAATTTTGCACCTCTTTGCCCATTTCTCAAAGCTTCCTTTTTTATATAAAATGGCCCAGAACTCACCACCAGGATCTTCTACCCAACCATCCTACCAATTAAGGTGTGCTAAATAATTTTGATTTAGTCAAGGATGTTGCCTTAAATTGAGAGTTTTTAAAATCCAATTTGGGCACGGTGAGTCTTGAGAGCAAAGTTGCTCTAATGTAACCGTCTCTGTTTTCTTCCACACACTTTTCCTGCAGACTCTGTAACAAGTTTGACACATCTTTCAACTTGCTGAGTAGGACATCCATTTACGTTTGTAGTACAGCATACAATCTTGTTTATAAAATATTGACGAAAGATTTTCTTTTTTTAACTTTATTAAATGGAAATAAAAAATCTCTTTCTCTCTCTCTCGAGAAAGAAGAGTATGCATGAATTCAATGTGCTATTCGGTTCTACGACTGACAGTTGTATAGCAAAATGTTTCGTGTGTTTGGAATAGTGCTATGTACTGGCATCGAACTACAGACGCTACTTCAATTTAAAGCACTACCTCTGAAACAAGTTTAGGTTGTTTGGCTTATTTTCTTGGATATAGAGTAGTCCAACCTACGAGAACCTTTTATTCCTTTTCTTTGTAAGAAGTGGAACATACAAAGTATAGATTGAATTAATTTCTATAAGGGCGCGGTTATAGCGAAATTTCGCTTTTACTTTCTTCCATTTTTCTCCTTCAACGGGAGGGAAAGAGAAAAAACAAACATATTGTTTTAAATGGAACCTGGTTATACCGCATGCTGAATCTCCTTTCGTTTCTCATATCTCCTTTGGCTACTCTCTTTTCGGCCTCTCACTCACACTAGTTCTGCTTATACAGTAAAAACTGGGCTGCAGGTGTTCTCTTTACTGCAGATAACTCAAGGTAACTTGCTGCTGTGATGCCTTCACTTGTGAACTGAAGGCAATCGTTGTGGTCTTAAAATCGATTACACGAAGAAAAATTAATATATATATGGTCAATTGTTATGTCATAATAGGGAATAAGCAGCATACAAATCACCAAAATAAGGTGATGCTAAGGAATACGGAAGAAAATAGGCACTGAACAAATGCAAACAAAAGTATCTAATACAGAAAACAAAGATATGTGCAGATTGAGAGTAGGTCGTCACACAAATGGTAAATTTGCGATTAAAGTAAGTAAATTCATACTAAAGAGGATCTCGTATTTCACACTTTAGCTCAGTGTTGGGAAGTAACGTAACGCAAGTAACGTTTTTAAGTAACGTTTCCTAGTAACGCGTTACATTTTTTCCAAAGTAACTGTAACGGTAACGCGTTACAAATTTTTAAGTAACGTACCTAGTTTGCGTTACTTTTTTCGCGTTACATTTCGGATGAGTAACTACAATATATGTATATATATATTTTTCGGAAACATGTTTCTTTCCTGTAAGTGAATTTATCAGAATGAAACAATCGAGCATGAACTACATATGTCAGTGACCGACAGTCACAGACACAGAGAACAGATAAGTTCGTAGTGCCACTTGCTGTTTTTTGAAGATGAGGACAGCCTTAGGGAAATCACATGTACTGATTGCAAGCACCTGGAAGATTTTGTCGTAGATTTTGACAGCTCCAAATCAATACATTCAGTGAGTGAACTAGGAGTGCAATGATACCGGTAGTCTATTTTACTTTGATTGAAAGATGGAGAACGAAAATATTTTACCGTTCGAACATTTGAAAGAATACTTTTTTCTTAAGAGCTGAGGATGATGGTGGACAGAATTTAAAAGTAAAGTGTCTGAAGTGCTCAGGCGGAAAATATGTATCAACAACTAGGGTGCCATAATTAACGATTTACAGTAAGGTGTTAATATGAATAAACTGTGTTCTGATGAGCAGGCCTACTTTATTACTAGAAAATAGTTTGCTGATGGTATGTAATATTGGAGTTCTTGCAGATCAGTTTGCTTATTCTAGAGTCCCGTTGATTATAGAGTAGTGTAATGTTTCTCTATATTCTTTATTTTTAATTTTACATAACAACATTGTTATTATTATATAATTAGTTTAACAGAATAATAATAAGCAACCATTTTTGCTAACGTATAGGGATGAGCACGAGTCAAGCTAAAACTCGACTCGACTCTAATTCAAGTCTACTTTCGAGTCAAGTCAAAGCTAATATCCTCGAGTCGAGTTCCGAGCCGATTCAGTTTTTCACGTCGTGTTTCGAGTCGAGTCGAGTTTGATAAATGACTCGTTCGTTTTAAGTCGTCTTGAAATCATGGCCTGATTACACTGGAAAACGAAAGCCATGAGAAATGTAAGCTAAACAGTAATATGGAATACTTTTAGTGTTGTTCACGAGAGGGGACACGGCTCGGATCTCGTCTCGTCTCGATAGCGAGACCACAGGAGATTTTTTTATAACAAGCTCAGTTCAGCTCGGCTCTGCTCAACTGAGAAGATGGTTCGAGCAGGCTCACTTGGGGTGAACCATCGGCTCGAGCTGGCTTGGTAGGGAGGGATGAGCCATTTGCTCTGTTCGGCTCAACTGAGCCGAGGGCTCTAGCCGAGTTGGTTAGGTGAGCTGTTGGTTCGGGTTACTTCTCGGTTCGGGTCGATAGTGAATGAGCTGTGAGCTGAGCTGCTCGAATCGTTGACAATTCTAAACCCGGGCGAGCAGTTTTGAAGATATTTGGCCAGTGCCCTCTAACTTTTAACAGTGTTTGGCTCGAGTCCGAATACTCAACCTAGACCCTCAACCCAAATTCAGAAGCTCGTGAACAATGTCCTTGACTCCTAGACTTCACGACTATTGAGGTTGGCAATCAACTACTTTTTTAGTATTCAAATACAAACCGCATATATTTCTTTTTATATACAGTGTGGTTATAATAATAATAATAATAATAATAATAATAATAATAATAATGATAATGATAAATCATATAAGTTGTAGTAGTGTCATTGATAATAATTACTGTCTATGTACTATACTTAAAGAATATACTCGAAACTACACACCGGATTTGGCTCGAGTCGACTCGAAACTCGACCCCAATTCGAGTCGAGTTGGAAGAAATTTTTCGAATCGAGTTCTCGGGTAGAACTCGAAGATGTCTGTTTCTAGTTGAATCGAGTGTCAAAGAAAACTCGCTCGTGTCCATCCCTACGAGTAACGCAGTATGGGATTTTATCAATGTTACATTATATGAAAATGTTCATATATCAAGTAAAAATTTGTCCTTGCATTTACATAAAGCGATTCAGAACGTGCAATAATAATAATAATAATAATAATAATAATAATAATAATAATAATAATAATAATAATAATAATAATAATAATAATAGCGATAGTAATAGTAGTACGGAAAATTGAAATCGTATTTTTTTCACAATTTTAAAGTTTCGGGCCTAAAAGTAACGCGTTAGTAACGCGTTACTTTCGAAATAAAGTAACTGTTACTTTTGGGGGCAAGTAACGCGTTACTAACGTGTTACATTTTAAGAAAAAGTAAACTAACTTGTAACGCGTTACATTTTTACAAGTAACCTACCCAACACTGCTTTAGCTGTATTTCACACTTTCACAAATATTTATTTTCGCGGGTAGAGTATTTCTGTATAATGTGGTAAAGCTGTATTTTACGTTTACATGGGTAGGGTTACTAATTTCAAGCCATAATCACTGTTACATCACGATTAAAATGAATGAGTGTATATGAGAGAGAACTGTATTACTTATTATTTTTCCCCGGTGGGTAATTTCTGCACTGTGTAATGAAGCTGTATTATGCTTACAAGTATAGCGTTTCTAGTATGAAACTATTACAAGTGAAATACGAACTCATATCACTAAGAAAACTATTAAGGCACCTACAAATGTAACGTACGTAACTTAGCCTAGCATTCTCTACTACTCTACTCTGCTCTACTCTACTGACCTAATCTAACATAACCTATCCTACAAACTTAACCTAAGGATACCCTATTAACATAATCAGTGTAGATTAAGAATAGTCCGTCAAACTAAAAAAAGCATTTTCTTTCACCTTCCTTGCTCTAAATGATTCCATAAGACGACATAGATTATTGTTTCTTTGGGGCATACCCAAATAATTGCATACATATTGATAATATGTGTGCAAACTGATGCTGTGGAAATAACTACGTGATATCCTAATACCTGATATCCTATTATACGTATGCAGTCATTTGATCAAGAAATTGACTCAGAGTGTGTTAGAATATATTTCTTATTGTAGGAGTTTCATTCATGAGTGCAAAATCAGTTTCGGAGATTTTTCTCTTATGGGGATATATACGCGTTTGGACATATGCTAAAGAACGACCTGGTGAAAAACACATGCCGATTTTAGTGTTAGATGGCCACTAAAAGCGAGAATGCTATCTAACCTAGTCAGGGCAGAAGAGCAGGCGCATCAGAGACGAGGGATGCGCAAATAAACAAGGATAGTGCGAAAACACTTGGTATCGCATAAAATCACGTATGAAGTTCTAGTAAGACTATACTTGTTAACATAAAACAGATTTCCTAAATCGTCGTGCAGAACTAATCCACCTGTGAAAATTTGTATGTTACACAGTCATGTAATGTCTTCGATATGCACTCACTAGTTGACCATTGTCATGGTTTCACGCTTGTAACATTACACTTGTAAACATCAAATACTCGTTTTCTATTTTGTTAAAAATTCCTCCAGAAATGGCATTTAATATCTAACACAATCATCTTTTACATGCACTCATTCCTTTTAACCGTAAGATTATCACTTCTATGATAAACTATTCTTAATTAATAACGCATAATCTACTGTACTTTATTTATCATCGTGCTCGTGGGTTTTCTCGGGGTTCTCCCGTTTCCTCCCACTTTCTTCATTCCACCATTTCTCTCATCTCTCATCATCACCGTCTCCTTTAGCCTAACCGGCATAATCGTGGGACGTAAAGATTTACTTTATTTATTTATTTATTTGCGTGTTCTGCATACAAAATGAGAGTATTCTCGAGCACGCATACAGTTGTCAAAATTACAAAATAATTACATATATGGTACTAAAAAAACTTACAGATAAAGTAATACATAGATAACTATGACTTTTATAAGCTTATACAATCATAATATAATTAACAAAGAAAAAATCATTTATACATTATCTTCAAAAAACTCATTTACCGAGTAGTAACATTTATCTACTAAGAACTCGTGAAGATCCGATTTAAACATAGAATATGATTTGTTTTGCTTTAGAAAGTCAGGTAACTTATTGAAAATTTTTGTACAGTTATTATATACGCTTTTTTGAAAAAAACGAGAAATTTTGGGGGATAACATGCAAATTATTAACGAATCGAGTATTGTATTTATGGACGTTACTGTTTTCAATAAATAAGTGTTTGTTAGTTACGGTAAACAAGATAATTTTATATAGATACGCACAAGGTAATGGTAATATTTTTTGTGCTCGAAAGATGGGCTTGCAAGGAGACTTTGGTGACAATCCAAACACAACCCTTAGTGCTTTCTTTTGTAAGCGAAACGTGGTAATACATTCAGTAGAATAACCCCAAAAAATAATACCGTAAGTTATTAAAGAATGGAATTTTGCATAGTACACCGAAACTAAGGCCTCTGTTGTGACATTACCTCTTATTCTACGGATGCCGAAACAAATACTACTTAATTTTTTGTTGAGTTGAGAAATATGCTCATTCCAAGTTAGTTTCGAACTTATGGTGACACCAATAAATTTAGTTGAAGGGCCATTCCACGCGAAAGTGAGCCTGAACCCAAATTTTCGAAAACTGTCAAAACCAATGCATTTTTACGTATATACTAAGTAAATAGAAGGAAATTTACTTTTTCACAAAGAAAAAACTTATTTATACTTAGAATTCACGTAAAATTTTAAGCCTAAGTTGTGAATTTGTAACATGTCAGCTGCGAGAAAATTTTTTATTCTTGTTATAGGCAACATTTTACGGTATATTGTGCATGTTTGGCTGAAGTAACTTCGAGTTATTCAAGATGCTTCTTTTTGCCCGTGACAGTAGGCATGCCAATGGTGGGAAAGTTTGTGTACATTGGTTATTCTTTGTGTGCATTGGTTATTCATGATAGAAAATGATTCCATGTGTACTAAAATAAAGTTTTCTAAGCATGAAAATTATTTACTTAAATAGAGGATTATCTATTACCGTCAGTATGATGTTTTAACTTAAAATAAGTGTCATAAATATTATCATTAGCGTCACCTTTTTGTTCGTTTCAAGGGAGAAGTGGATGGGATTGGAGTATGTACAAAAAGGCGAGTATGGAACTTTGTGAAACAAAATAAAGTAATTATAGAATGTGCAGCTGATTTCGTAGCAGCTTTAAGCTCTTCGTTTCAAACTATATCTCTTTTACTACTATCATCAGCAGAAATTTAAAAAAAAGGCCCTTTGAATAAAAGACGGGAAAATGCTCTTGTCAATTGAATGTCTCCAATCAAAACAGTGTTTTCCTGCAATTTGACAGCGAAAATTTGATAGTTCGTCGAACTTTTAAATTAGAGCTTCATCCGTGTAAAATCTTTAAATTTCTAACAGACTTTTATTCAGATTCTGAAAATGATGATTCCGAAAGCCTTGAAGTTATCCTGAGCGACGACTTAGGTTTGCATGTTAACAAGGCTTGTGTTAGACCAGCTGTTGAAGATATAACACAAGGAACATTTTTGTTGATGGAATTTTTCTCTAGTGGACAGAAAAAAAACAGACATGCAACTATCGCACAAAGCCCAGTGGAAGAGGACGAAGAAGTCAAGGAAATTCGTATGAAGACCGTAAACGATTGTGGTAAAATTTTGAATTCTGTTGAAGATTCGATCAAATAATACCTGTGATACCAGTAGTGCCGTGCCGTGGGGGGAAAGGGCGGGAGGGGGTGACGGCCCCGGGCGTCAAAGTAACAGGGCACAAAATTCAGAAGGAAATATATATATATATATAAAATGGAAGGAAAAAATTATTAAAAATGCTCAACATCAAGGAAAAGCAGGGTTTATTTTTGAAAATTTTCTTACGCGTCGCCTAAACCATGGTGACGCTTTGCGGCTGGTCTGTCAACCTCACTCATATTTACGGGGGCGCCGTCGCGACGCGTCGTATTCTCTCGCCCCGGGCGCTGATTTTACACGGCACGGGCACTGGATACCAACACCTATTTTATATACTGTTAGATAGTATTTTGTAAGAATTTCCCTACAAGGTGGGTGTAAATTGGCAAATAAAACAATTTCCTAAAGTGTAGGTGGTGAGAAATAAGTGTACGACATATTATTATTTTTATGTGATAAAAGCGAGCCTCAAGTAAATATAATTATTTGTGTACAATGCTATAACAGAACAGCAGAAATTGACTATTTTCGAATTTATTTCATTTTTGAAATCATTCTTATTGAGATTTTATGTGTTGATTCACACGGTGTCCTGCCCGTGACAATCATGTGTCCTGCCCGTGACACAGTAAAGTTTAGTTTATTTATTAATATAAATATTTGGCAAATTTCTCTTATGTGAAGTTTGTTAAAAACTTTCATCATTTATACATTTCCGTTTAAATAAAAACATTTTGAGCTAAGAATTCACAAAGTTTTGTAACATTCACTTGGAGTGTCGAAAGTCACTTCTCTTTTTTGTCCCCGCCCGTGACAGACGTATAGGAATTAATATTTTCTACTCTAAACAGAAAAAAATAGTGAAAACATCAGCTACATATACTCCTAAGTCCGTACTGCTCATACATCATACAATTAGCAGAATTTATATTGTACTTTAAGAAATATACAGCTTTAAAGCATCAAAAATGTAGTGTAAATGTCCTGCCCGTGACGATGGAATGGCCCTGAAATAGAAAAATCGACGTTTTTGTTATTTACCATTACGTAAGGAATAAATTTATTTTGAAGAGGATGATAAAAATTTAGCAAGGAAGTTTTATCATTGTTTAGAACTAATTTATTGTTACTTAACCAGTTACTTAATCGTGAAAACGCAGTGTTTAGATTATATTTAATATCATGTCGTGAGTTACCTGTAATAATAACATTGGTGTCAAATAAAACAAATAAAACATATTTATTAGGCAACATTTCATGTGTCAAATCATTGATGTAAATAAGAAAGAGCAATGGACCAAGCACTGATCCTTGAGGTACACCAGTTAGTATTGTACCTTTATAACTACTTAACTTATGCATTTTGCCATTATTTTCGTTCGTAATTTGAACTATCTGAAACCTATCATTCAAGCAAGACTCGATCCATTTATTGGCATTTCCTCTTATACCATGAAAGCTTAATTTTTTGAGTAAGAGATCATGATTTACAGTGTCAAATGCTTTAGTATGATCAATAAAGAGTCCAATTGCACATTTATTATTATTTATTGCATGCATAACAGTACTACGAAAATCGAAAATTGCAGAATCAGTAGATTTGTCAGTTAAAAACCCATGTTGTGATAATGATATTAGGTTATTGGAATGTAAGTAATTCCTTATCCTATTTGACATTACCGTCTCAAAATTTTTTTGAAAATACAGATAAAACTGAGATAGGGCGATCATTCTTAATATCGTAACGACTGCCTTTTTTGAACAAGGGAATCACTTTAGCCACTTTTAACCGTTGTGGGAAAATGCCTGATTGAAGGGAAAAATTTATTACATGAGTCAGGTGGGGAGCAATTATTGAAGCAGATTGTTTTATAATAGTGGACGGTACTTCATCAAGACCTGCAGAACTGATATTTCTCATCTTTCCTATAATTGCTAATATTTCATCAATAGTTACCGGGGTAAAAATACATATTGGATAAAAAGGCATATTTGAAGAACCACTTGTACCAGCTTGGTGGGATAGAGCACCAAGAGCTACCTGAGGAGAAGTTATAAAATAATTATTAAATTTATTTGCGATTTAAACAGGGTTTGTAATTCTTTTATTGTCAAAAATGACGTGATTCAAATTAGCAATATTACCCTTCTTTGTATGTACCGACTGGTGAATAATATTCCACATAGTTTTAATTTTATTTCTAGAGCTTACCTAATCTACCCTAAGGTACTCTACTGACTCAATTTAACCTATCCTATCCTACTATCTAATCTTCCCTATTAACATAACCTAATCTACTCTATTATCTTATTCTTCCACACTGGACAACAAATTTTAACTTTTTTCATGCTTCGGAAATGAAAAGTGCATTTTCTTATGTAAATGAGGATGACTAACGGTCCTGTTTTTCTTTCTGGATAAGCCTTTAATTGGAGGAACAATGCAAAAGCAATAGTTTGGAGTATGATGTGTCGGGTATCTCCATATCGTTGGAACAGCAAATGGCATGCATGTCTTTTTCAATGTAGCTAGTACCAGAAGTTTGTAGAACAAGTATTACAACATATATCTGGTGCCCATTTTTTGCTCGCATCTCCCACTTTACAGCCAAAGTTAAAGTAATAGGCTTTCTTTATTATAGGCGTGAAATTTCGTTTTTGATTGGCAAATATGTCATCGTTAAAAACATAACAATTTGCTCCATACTGATAGCACATGTATGCCCACACGACATGTTTTTTTTTTTTTTTTTTTTTGCTCAGTAGTCATAGATGACGTTTCTTTGTCAGCAATAGAGTGCAAAAGATAAGGATAGCAATAAATCTAACTGTCAAACAATGGAAGTTTATTGAAATAAACAGAAAGCTCCTGTTGCCATGAACCCTTAATTTGCACGCCGGAGCTCATCTTGTGATAACCTATTTGTTTGAAATCCGAATCAATCTTCAACAACTAATTTCATATTCGTCATTATCACAATAAAATTAGAAAGAATTGGTTACTTTTATCTCAAAAGCATTTTCACTGCTGACCAGTGCTATATACTAGAATCTACTCTACTACCCTAACCTAATATACTCTACTAATCTGACTTAATATTCCCTATCCTACCCTAATAACAACATTACCTACTATATTAACCTAACCTACTCTAACCTATTAATACAACCTACTCTAGTAACCTACATTTACCTACCTTACTAATCTAACACCCTGCTATACTAACGAACCTAAAACCATGAAAGTGAAATTCTTTTTTATTTGAGAGCTAATTCATGGCTAAGCGGTTACCGTAAGCACTTTTGGCGTGGGAGAGAAGGTTCGATTCCCTGTGGGAGCTCATGTGAGTCTGATTAATTAATAGATTTCCTCTCATATAGCCTCGCTGCTGAAAGGGACGTTAAAATCAAATTCAACTCAACTTTTTGACAACCTATTCTCAATCTGTACGCAAATATATTACGGGAGAGTGAACATACAGGGGATCTGAAACTCTGAATACTTAAAAATAGTGGTGCATTTGAGACTTTTTTCTGGGATGCGCGCTTTGTTGCCAACTCTGCTCTGCCTCTAAGTAAGAAAAGTTGATAGTTGATCTCAGTATAAACAAACTGTTGTATGCATAATGAAATATGATTGAAGGTTTGAATATTGAAATGGAGAAAAGAGATAGAAGAAAATCGTTATAGTCATATTGTAAGACGTCTTTCTCCATGTGGGTAAAACTAGCAGTTTAAGCTACATATTGTTTTTCTTCATTTCGAAGACAGTAACAATTCATTACTCTGAAATATACACATCCTTCATCAATTTCGTATTATTATGTTACCTTTAATCATTTGATATATTGATTACATTTTCCTTAGATCGGTTTGGATGGAAGAATTGTATTAAATAAATTTAAGGAATGAATGTAGAAAGCAAATGAGCTAGAAATTTGTTGCAATAGAGAATCGAAACTTTTGCACTGTGGACGAGGTTAATATTTTATCTTTATATCTTCAGAAAATGGAGATCTATTGGGTTACGTTCTTTAGAAACTTCTTAAATAGTAATAAGTTATAGAGTTAATTGAGTCACAGCACCAGTACGTTTAAAGTATAGTTTACTGAATTCTTTACAAAGTACAATAAATTTTCCGATACCACGAGAATACACTTAACTAAAAGGTAGGGAACTAGAAAAACTTAATAATATATGTAGAAAAGACAAATCTGTAATTTCAATAATTTGACGAAATCATTAACTAAACTACTTCTTTTCTATAAGTTAAGGGCAACAGCTACGAATTATGTTTTAATTGTACTGATTGGAAACGAAAAATAAACAGTTGAAAATGATGAGTCTCACGTATTTTATATTGTAAATAATCATATGAACAACAGCTAAAGCTATGAGGAAAATCTGCAGGATGAGTCAAAAGAAGAAACAAGTATTGTAACTTGGTGGCAGAATGGCCAACACAGTGTTGTCTGTGCTTGTGGTCCTGGTGGAATACTACTTTCAGATACAGTACAAACCCGAGTAGTGGTTGAGGACCTCTCTTCAAATAGTAAGTTTAACCGTGTATAGCGTCGTCCCAAAAATGGACGCTCTTAAATTAATCAATCACATTAGCACATTGTGAATTTTCAACCAATTGCATCGCAGGTCTGCAGGTTTTAAGTTGGAACTATCCTGGAAATGTAGAATGTCATGCTGGGTAGTGACATTTCAATATCTAATATAGAGCTGGATATTCATGCTACAGATATACGTTGCAGAGAGCAATTTTCCCTATTTGCCCTGTGAACGCCTGAGGCAAATATTCACTGTAAGTTGTGGTTCTACATACAATGATGGATGAAGTTGGTCATGTGTGTCGAGCCATTTACATTGCAGAAGGTGCCACTTACTTGTTGGACGGTACGTGCGCAAATATCCTTAACTTGCCATTTGCCCTGCAGCAAGATGGATCTTGGCCCTAAATAGAATCTGCAGCAATTTATAATTCCATCTGCTTCTCTAGAAATACCATGGAGGATTTGCTACAAGGTGACTAGATTCGATGAAAAATGTGACTATATCTACAGATGATCATAACCCTGAATCCATTAATGGTTACAAATGTTCTTAACTAACACTGCTGCTGCACGCTTATATAAATTAGCTTTGCAACCTGTGATCCAATCTTGTCTGCTAGAAAGTTTCAGATCTCTGTCTTACGAACAGAGCTGACGTTTGTGGGTGGGTGTCTTTCTTGAACGAACAGAGTTAACATAATACTTCTGTCCGCGTGTTGTGAGTTACTACAGATTGTTCACCTCATCTTTCAGAGATTTATGGTACATCCTCGATAGATTATGTTCAGTGCATATACCTGGGTTTCCTACACCATCTCAGTGTTAATTTCCAAATTGTCAAATAGTATAGTGCTGGAAATTATCAATCATTCTTCTATTACGTTACCAACTACTACTGCAAAATCATTGTTTCCACTGGTATCACTCATTTGATCCTCCATCCACAGCGTTCCTGCACTTTTAATGATTGCAGTACAGTTCTGTACCAGTAAGCTACTTAAATATGCTGTTTTTATGACGCCTACTTTCAGGAATTAATTTTTATTTTCTACAAGAGTGTGTTAAACAAGAAATGATGTTTTGAAATGATATTAAATTCCTTCCGACGTAAGCTATTCTATATCTCCCAAATGTGAATTTGAAATTTTGAAAATAAATATGTGCAGGTTAGAAAGAAAAATATTAAATCTACCAGCGTTCTGTAATATGTTTATGAAAAAATAGATAAAGATATTCCTGTAATAATTTTAATTGAAGCTTTTTCCATTTCCGCTTCAGAATATGTACAGACTTGCTGGAATTTGTCAAAGTCAAATTTTCCCTCGTAAATACACATGATTAAACCAAAGGAACTAACTAATAAAATGAAATCCAATGAGAGGACATCAAAAGCTTTCTCTATGTCTCGCTTCGTAGCTTAGACTACATATAGGATTTCAGAGTTATAAACTTTGACATAATAAAATTATGAAGAAAGAGAACCTGATTCATTATTCAAAACACGTATCCATATTCTTCGTTTTAACTAAATATTTTGATTATGACCTAGTTTAGAATATCTAGTTCCTTTGAAACATCAAATCTTTAGTAATAATTTATTATCACTTGATTTTGAGAAGGAAAGTTGCTGAGAGGTAAAACACTATGTTGCAGACGGTCTCTGGTTTGATGTCAGGGTTGTGTAAGATTGTGGTTGACAACACTATGCGCGTATATTTTGTCTAGATTCTTACATTTCTTTCCATTACTTTCAGTTCATCAATTCTTGCACCGTCGTCTTTGTTATTTGAGTTCAAAAAGGGCTTCAGTTAAACAAACTTAGTTTTGAGAAAAAAAAGAAACATGGCAGTTTTGAAACCATAAAATCAAAATGAACCATATTTTTCTTGTGCATAAAAATTACATTAATCGAATGCTGTATACGAAAACCATTTTTATACTCATTTCCATGGTAAAAAAAATGGTTTCTGCTATGGACTGAAACTATGGTCTTTCTTGCACGTAAATTATAGACGAGGCGCATTATGCATGTATTTTTGCTTAGTTATTAATTTATTGCTCTTTCTATTTAGCACACAACTATATTAAGACTTTGCTGGTCAGGTTCAGACGTTGTAAGTCTAACAACTTAATGAGATGAAATCAATAGCTATTGCCACTACTATAAGAAATATAATTCTTCATGCAGAAAGGCATTCAGTCACTGACTCAAGCCAATGCTGCGTAGAATAATCGAAGTTGACATCTGTTTATAAAATGTTAGACCAATTAAACTCAAGTTCTTTATGCACAGAAACATACGTGTACCCAATACGAACAAAAATCCGATGTTTACTCAATTTCGTCATTTTGGTGACGGAAGCCCTTTTTCCATGAACGAATTCATTTAGCCTATACACAGAATTAAGCTGTTTTTCTGTTCTCTCTGTTTTAAAAAAAAAATCTGAACATTTTAGAATTATGCATACAGTTTAATACTGTATATTGGAACATTCTTCTGAAGACTACGCGAAGAGACTTGTTAAAACTATCCTTCAGATGACCATCCTTTGTCTAATTGTTATTATGCAAGTAATATTTTATTACGAAATTCTGCGTTCACGTGTTAAGGAGCAAGATGTCTTGTTTCACACTTTGATGAAAATAGTTCAGATGTTAGTCTGCTTTTCACTAACGATAATATAAATTATAATAGGTTATAACTATAGGGCTATGTTGCTATGCAGAAATGACCCTATGTAGTTCTGAACATTGTTGCTACCACTCGATACATTGACTGTTACAGCCTACCCCAAAACTGATTTTAACTGATTATTATTAAATGTTTGACTATCTTTAAACTCTAAAATTTTGCGACGCACCAGTTAGGAAACACCGCTTTAGACTGTTGTTAACTAAAATATAGGCCTCTGCTGTTACTCGCTTCTTCTTTGGAGACCATGAACAGTTTTATATATTGGAACATTCTTCTGAAGACTACGCGAAGAGACTTGTTAAAATTATCCTTCAGATGACCATCCTTTGTCTAATTTCCTTCAATGCTCTTTCAGGACTCGATTAGAATTAATAAAATCCAGGACCAGGAGCTTCAGAGAAGAGAGGCAGTGTTACGGTTGCTCTTGGGCTGTCCTAATTTATATTTCTGGTTTCCCTTATTTTGTCTGGAACTTTGCCTATTTTGGAATCTATTTCTCTTACACTTTCTGACTCCAGTTGAGAATAGAAAAATAGCAACTAAATAACGTTGGCTGGTTTGACACTTCTGTAGGAAGGAGAAGAACAAGAATAAAAAGAGATAAATGACCAAAGCTTCACGTCTGAGATAAAATATTTTCAAATGAGCCAGTTATTAATTAAACTCATTATTAATTAAACTCACCATCTCCTCCTGCTCTCTGACTCACTTCCACTCAAATATTCAATCAAATTTTGATCTTTCATTTTCCGAGAATTTCTCATTAAATGGTTGTAAGTAATATTGGTTCGTTGACAATTTCCGAGATGCAGTTTAGTAGATTAGTATTATATTCAAAGGATTACTAATACAAGAAGGGATGGAATGTTCGTGGAGTAACTTTTAGGCCTAGTTCATGTGTTGAAAGATGGTACACTCGATTTCGCCTGATGGACTGTGGAACATAATTTAATTGAGGATAACAATCAGTGTTGGGTAAGTTACTTGTAAAAATGTAACGCGTTACAAGTTACTTTACTTTCTTTTAAAATGTAACACGTTAGTAACGCGTTACTTGCCCCAAAAAAGTAACTGTTACTTTACTTCGAAAGTAACGCGTTGCTAACGCGTTACTTTTAGGTCCGAAACTTTAAAAATGTGAAAAAAATATGACTTCAATTTTCCGTACTATTACTACCGCTATTATTATTATTATTATTATTATTATTATTATTATTATTATTATTATTATTATTATTATTGCACGTTCTGAATCGCTTTATGTAAATGCAAGGACACATTTTTACTTGATATATGAACATTTCAATATAATGTAACATTGATAAAATGCCATACTGCGTTACTTGTAGGGATGGACACGTGCGAGTTTTCTTTGAAACTCGATTCGACTAGAAACAGACATCTCTGAGCTCGAACCGAGAACTAGGCTCGAAAAATTTCCTCCAACTCGACTCGAATTGGGGTCGAGTTTCGAGTCGACTCGAGCCAAATCCGGTGTGTAGTTTCGAGTACTTCTTCAAGTATATTACATAGACAGTATAATTATTATCAATGACACTACTACTACTACAACTTATATTATTATTATTATTATTATTATAATTAATTAATTAATTATAACAACACTGTATATAAAAATGAAAGGGACGCTTTGTATTCGAATACTAAAAAACTAGTTGATTACCAACCTCGGTAGTCGTGAACTCTAGGAGTGAAAGACATTGTTCACGAGCTTCTGAATTTGGGTTGAGGGTCTAGGTTGAGTATTCGGACTCGAGCCAAACACTGTTAAGCGTTATAGGGCACTGGCCAAATATCTTCAAAACTGCTCGGCCCGAGTTTAGAAATGTGAACGACGCGAGCAACTCTTCTCACAGATCATTCACTATCGACCCGAACCAAGAAGTGAGCCGAGCCAACAGCTCACCCAATCGACTCGGCTAGAGCCCTCGGCTCAGTTGAGCCGAACCGAGCAAATGGCTCATCCATACCAAGCCAGCTGGAGCCGATGGTTCACCCCAAGTGAGCCGGCTCGAGCCATCTTCTCAGTTGAGTCGAGCCGAGCTGAGCTTGTTATAAAAATAGCTCTTGTGGTCTCGCTATCGAGACGAGACGAGATGCGAGCAATGTCCCCTCTCGTGAGCAACACTAAAAGTATTCCATATTACTGTTTAGCTTACATTTCTCATGGCTTTCATTTTCCAGTCTAATCAGGCCATGATTTGAAGACGACTTAAAACGAACGAGCCATTTACCAAACTCGACTGGACTCGAAACTCGACGCGAAAAACTGAATCGGCTCGGAACTCGACTCGAGGATATTACCTTTGATTTGACTCGAAACTCGACTTGACTCGACTCGACTTGAAACTGATCTGAAACAACTCGAATATTACATACCATCAGCAAACTATTTTCTAGTAATAAAGTAGGCCTGCTCATCAGAACACAGTTTATTCATATTAACCCCTGACTGTAAATCGTTAATTATGGCACCCTAGTTGTTGATAAATATTTTCCGCCGGGGCACTTCAGACACTTTACTTTTAAATTCTGTCTACCATTATCCTCAGCTCTTAAGAAAAAGTATTCTTTCAAATGTTCGAACAGTAAAATATTTTCGTTCTCCATCTTTATAAAAACAACACCAATCAAAGTAAAATAGACTACCAGTATCATTGCACTCCTATTTCACTCACTGAATGTATTGATTTGGAGCTGTCAAAATCTTCCAGGTGCTTGCAATCAGTACACGTGATTTCCCTAAGGCTGTCCTCATCTTCAAAAAACAGCAAGTTGCACTACGAACTTATCTGTTCTCTGTGTGTCTGTGACTGTCGGTCACTGACATACGTAGTTCATGCTCGATTGTTTCATTCTGAGAAATGCACTTACAGGAAAGAAATATTTGTTTCCGAAGAAAATATACATATATTGTAGTTACTCATCCGAAATGTAACGCGGAAAAAGTAACGCAAACTAGGTACGTTACTTAAAAATTTGTAACGCGTTACCGTTACAGTTACTTTGGAAAAGATGTAACGCGTTACTAGGAAACGTTACTTAAAAAGTAACGCGTTACAAGTAACGCGTTACTTGCGTTACTTTACTTCCCAACACTGATAACAATATATGCAAACTTAGCGTCTCTAACTACTAAGCGAAAACTTTTAAGTAAGTAATTCATTATAGAGTTCATTGTTTAGTTACTGACACAGAGTTCATACATTTTGGTTTATGTATTACATTCAACGCATGTTTTCCCAGTCTCTAAGTACCAGACTTAAGTTGACTTTAATCCTCTAGGCCGACCCGTTGTACACATGCAAATTCAAATAAAGCTGCCTAACATTTCATTTATTTCAATATATTATAGGTAACTCATCCTAAACATTGATATTATTATCTTTAATAGTTTTCCTCGATCAATACTTTTGTTTCTATAAATAACTTTCTAGCACTTTAAAAAAACAGTGTTGTTTGGGCAATTTAAAGGCATCTCTCAACAGTAGAAGATGGACATGGGCGTAAATAAGAGTCCCGCAGACCCCACATTGCAGGGGGACAAACCATTAGGGGGGCCCTAAATCGTGAAGTGGGATGTAGAGAAGGGGCCCCACTCCACGCTGTTTGTGATTGGCTCCCCAAGCATTTAGTTACGGCACTGAACTTGGACATTTAAAGGTAGGCCTGAGGGGAAAATAGTTATTTTTTTCATGAGTTCAGCAAATAGTAACTCTGAAAACGGCATTTTTCAGGACTCATGACTTTTTGATCACTTTTTATAATCCACTTGACATAATAAATTACCGTAATGAAATGCGTTGCCGTAATTTGAAGCTATTTTCTATTATGCATTTTAGATAGCAATCATTCATAAATACATTCATTTTCAGTGGGGTATTTTAACGTTTGTAGGGAGTGTTATTTAGAGTATACTGCATCTCGTTACATGTTCGTCTCGTTAAATTACATTAGTTTATAAAGTGGTCATCAATTTTGTAACCAGTGACATTGTATTGGTTTCTGAAAGAACGAAACGATATGTTTTTGTCCCTATTGGATCTTCAGATTAAAAAAAACGAAAAGAAACACAATACAAGAACAAATTCCTATTTGTAATCAACCTCCCTTCACTTCGAAACAAAGAAACAGAAAACCCATTCACTTGATTTGTTTCTTCCATTCGAAAGAGAGAAACGTTTGCTTTGAAGGAGTTCTTTGGGGAAGGGGTGGGCTTTTTCGAGTACTCTAATGATGCATTAGGACAATAAAATAATTAACTGGAATTGACACTTATCCAAAAGTTTCCAGAAGGAAATCAACATCAAAGTCATTGTAATGAATTTCTTGTGTAGAATTTCTTATGATTCAAACGTTTTTAAACTTCATTTTCCTTTTGATAAAGGTGAAGCATATCTTGCATTTCACTAAGCTTCCTTGTGGCTATGTAGATATCGTACGCACCTTTGGAGCGGGAGACCCTGGTTCGATTTACAGCCGGTTCTCATGTTGTTCGGATACCAAGTTAAGCTTCAGATCAACGTCTCATATAGCCTCGCTGTTGAGAGAAAGGCTAAAATCAAATGCAACCGCCAAGTGATACTTTTCTTAGGTACATCGTAGTGAGATAAAGCTTATTTTTACAATTTGTTAAGAAAACTTCGGTTCTTTATATTTTAATAAGATAAATGCACCGCAATAAAAGACGGATAGTTTATTTATATTACACATTTAACGATGTGATAAAATACTTCCATTTATCATACCAGGTTAATATTACAGTTAGCTTGGTTGGGTTCAGGTTTTAATATCTCTGTAACATGATGTTATAGCCCTACTAACTTTTACATTGTCTAGAGATGTTTAATGGATTAATTATTTAAAACATAAAGTGTTAATGAATTCTGCTAGGAAAATATTATATTCTTGACGTCATATTAAATGTCAAGTTTATGCCTTTTTACGCCTTTTAATCGCTTGTATTCTTCTCATCTATAATACTCAGCGACATTAAGACGATTATCGCAGAAATAGGAATACAAAATAGAAAGGATAGAAGTCAATGGAGAGTTTTCGTGATCGCGGCATTGAATCTCGAGGTTCCATAGGCCATAGAGTTAGTTAGTTAGTTAGTTAGTTAGTTAGTTATAATACTCAGCAGATTATGTTAACTTGAATATTGGTAGAAGAGCATACTTTTATATCATAAAAATATTTTTTTAAAAAAAATGAAGTTTTACTTTACTAGCGAATATTTACATTTTTCTACAATCTTACTAAAGCAAGTTTAGTTTCCACATGGTTAAGAGACACATATGTTATTCATAACATAATAGGCGAATATTTTTTTCCATAACGTACTAGAAAACACATCAATTTACAATATAACACAAAGCAATATTTTATTTTACAAACATTTTAAAATAAAATTCTTTAAAAGTCATATCATGAGACATGTCCATGTGAGGGTGAGTAAAGACATAAAAAAATAATGAAGATAATGATATTTTGTACGCATCATTATCCGTCCTCATATTTGTGATTTTCTTAAGTTGATGTCATGCACTTGTCCCAAAAAGTTATTCGATTCCCAGACATGCTCTTAGCCAATTTTGGAAAGGCTTTTGGAAACTTTAACCACTTGCTCTGATGACAAAAAGTGTTTACCAGGAAAATGCTTTACAAAGTGACGAACAGAACAAACTCACGCCAGACCATGTCTTTTCACATTTACTTTTGAAAGGTGAAAAAAGTGAAATGAAATGAAATCTTTTAGTTTTAGGTCCCACGATTATGAAGGCTAGGCTAAATAAAAGAAGACAGTCATTATGAAAAATGAATGAAACGGTGGAATGAAGATAGTGGGGGGAAACGGGAGAATCCCGAAAAAACCTACGCACACGGTGTTTGTCCACCAAAAAGTTCACTTGGAGGGGGCTGGGATCGAACTCAGGACCCCAAGCACTAGAGGTGACTCTTGAAAGGTGATCAGATACAACATATACTACAGGTGATCAAGCATAGACGTGGTACAGCATATAAGTTTTTGCAAGGAGATGGGGTCTTTCTCGAATAATGTGGCCTTGGATAGGTTTCAAGTCATGTGTATTGTATTGTCCAGTTACTTATGTGTACAGGTATTGCAGGCTCATACACAATTTATTGAATATCAAATGACTATCAAGCAATATATACCTTCCTTGGAAAAGCCTCAATTTTTTATTTGTGTGTTTGTGCTTATTGGTGACGATGGAAATTCTCACACAGAGCTCGACTGTGTGTTCTTGGGATCAAACTGATGTAGCCGAGTTTCATCTACAGTTGTCACCTTTGACAAAAAAAAAAAACTCCTCACCTTTATTTTCTAATATTAATTCAAGTTTCAAACACTGTTGCCTATGGATGCTCATTTATTTAGGGGAGAAATAATTGAGGTATCAGCGAACACAAACAGATTCAGTTTTTATGATACTAACACGAAAGATGTGCGTGGCATCCAATTACACCTTCAACATATCTGCTAATAGTCTTAGAAAATAATCCAGCTCCCATACTCCAAAGATCCATGGATCCTTCAAAAGCAATACCTATTCAACTCACTTAAAAACGTTCTGAGTTGTTCTGTTTGTTCAATATTTTATCTTCCCCTTCAATGGTGTTATATTCTTGAATTATATATTTTTTCAGTTACCAATTGGTTTAAAATTTTATATTTCACTAACTTAGTTCAAGATGGTGGAGAATCAGTTTGAAACGAAAGAGAACTTAGGACTCTCAGTACCTGCTTCTACGGGACAGGACAAAACGTCAACATACGTAGCTACCGTATTTGTTAGGGAGGATTATCCTAAAACCTTAACATAGGTTGCTCTCAAAATGAATCATGACATGAAATATGCCATGAAAATTTTAGGACTTTAAACCACCTCTAATCTATGCTGAAACAGAACACGTTATACTTCTGCACAGACGCCTCCATAGACCAAGAATCTCTCGATAGATCTCTCGATGAGCTGCATGTGGTTCGAGTAGTTGTTTTCCCTGAGAAGAATACAAAACTTCATCATGATATTTCTCCATCCTAGATAACGCTACTCTACTGTAAATGATACGGTGCATGTGTCAAATCACATGTTTGTTACATGCGCAGTTGCACAACGAAAGTTACCTCATTTGGCTATGCATAAAACACAAAATTAAATTTTAACATTAAGTTTATCATAAATAAAAAGAAAACAAAATCACAATCTTTGTTAAATACCTCTAATAGTTTTATACATTATACACAGTGGCGTATTTAGGGGGTGGCTTCCGAGCTTAAGCCCCCCCCCGAAATCTTACTTAGTATAGTAAAGTAAGTTAAACATCTTGCAGAATTTTCACATTTCAAGGCAAAGCCCCCCCCCCGAAAGTTAGCAAAGCCCCTCCAGACACAAAATTGTAAATACGCCACTGATTATACATTACATATAATGCATGCATTATAAATAATACATACATACATAATGTAAATTATACATTATAGTATACATTATAACAAAAGAAATACTTTTGTTCTTCACGTCATAATCAAATGTTTGTTCTGCGCTTTGCAAAGAAACATCATAATTTCACGAAACTTATCTAGTACAGGGGTTTCATAAATGGTGATTACACTGATTATTTCACAAATTATGTTTTATTCCAAAATTGAATCATAACTCAAAAGTTTTGCTTAAAATATTTATTTCTGATGATTATAGCTCCTCCTGTTTGAAAATCACATTTTCTGAAGATTCTTCATTAAGAATATTATTGGAAAAGACGACTATATCTTATCCACGGCACTCAATTATTACACTACAATACATCTATGTGGATGGAAGTTAACGTCCACGTAAAATATTCTTTGTACCGTACGTAGCTGTCGAGAATTCCAAACGCACTAACATGTTCTACTGCAGATTGGAGTTAACTTTGCAGAATAGAGCGACACAAGTGTTGAATATTAAATGGAGTCTCGTGTGATTTTTCTGCCAGGAATTGCATTTTGGAAAGAGAGTCTTATAGTATTCATATTGCAGTGAGAACATGAATTCGTTCTCACATACTTTACTGAAATATTTCGATTTTTCACTTCATACTAATACAGATTTTTTTTTTTTTTTAATTTTCTTTCGGAGAAATGTTTCTATTGTTCACAACATAATAACGCACAGCTGATCGTTCTCTCTACTTCTCAGGATGCACATGCGTTTCCGGTGGTAAGCACAAACTCAAAAAGCGGCTAATTTTTTTTAAAAAAAAATGCACTTTAATCCTTCTACGTAAGTGCGAACTCAACAAAACGTTCATGCATCAGTTAACTCTTATTATAATTGTTATTATAAGAAAAAGAGCATGTATATGAATAATGACATAAAATACTGTATATTACTGTACATAATTATTCCATAAGCAAAATAGATTTGCAATTATATAGGCAAAGTAGGCTGTTAACTCTATTGACTACAAAATGTAGAAAAGAAATATGTATATTCTTACAGATAGACATGCCAAAGAAGTTATCCATAGAAGGAAAGTTAGTGTAAGAAGAGGCATTTTAGCGGAGAGATGCCGTTTCTTCCTACTTTTGTCACTCCACCATTTCATTCATTCTCATTATCACCGTGTGCACAGCCTCCATGGCATAACCAGGATCAACAAAAATAAAATGTATTCTTCCGTTATTGGTAGGTAACCTGCAGCAACTGAGCAGTTTCCATGCTTCAAAATCTTCCGCTAACCTCTTCGTCTTCAAATACGATCTTTCTCTTTTGATATTGCAACCTGCTTCACCCTTCACTTCTTTCCTGCCACCATCTCCTCTAGCACGTCGCTCATGATACCGTTCCTTCTTAGCAAATGCCCGAACCAGTCTGTCTTTCTCTTCTTAATAATATCTAAAACTGCCTTTTTTCTCCACCATTTCTAACACTCTCTTTCGTTTCCGCTCGACCCAGTTAATTCTCATTCACCTCCACATTTCGAAAACTTCCAATAGTTTTTCATCATTTTTGCGTTAATGTTTCTGTCCCACACAGTTCAATACTCCGCATGAAGCATTTTATGAAGCTTTTTCTCAAATCTGTAATCAATGTCCCACAAAACAGACTTGTCTTCCTCTTAAAGGCCTCTTTCGCCATTTCTATTATATAATTGTGGGACGTAAAACTGAAGGATTTCTTTTCTGAGCGCATATACTATATGAAACGTAGAACCCCATTTTAACGTGAACTTCGAATCAACTTGCATGGTCATTCTAAAGGAAAATGTAATCGATCTCCTACACTAAAGACGAAAATGCTAAATCCTATAGATATGATAAACTTAGTCCATTTTTATGTTCGTTACAGAGACCAGGAAATCTTTAAAGGATAAAAACGGTGAAGAGTACGGGACAGCCAGAGAGATTAAGGTCGATGATATACGATTGGCTCATTACTCACATCCTCTTTGTTACTGGTTGTCTGGATGGTAAATCCGTTCTTTTTAATGCAAAAAACTACTATTAGTCTTAAGATTCTGAGCCAACTGTATTCTTAGTACAACTACAAGTAATATCATAGATATGCTTGATACTTACTAAACTGAACGGGGGAAAATATCAATTTCGAGATGTTCAGTGTACATATTGATAAAGTAAATAGGGTATATATATATATATGGATTTATTGATTCCTATATCAAGTCGGTTCATTAAAGGTTTAAGTTACTATTTATTTAATTTTTCCTTTGTAAATATGTAACTTTAAATCTAGAATTCTAGTGTCAGATATATTGAAGTGAACATAAGCTTGGAGAAACTTAGAATGGAGATCGAGACAAAAGAAAAACTATGGAGAATGATGCTGTGCAAATGAAAAATCTCCTGCTTAACGTCACCCGTTCACGGAGTTTGGGGGGGGGACGCGATTGAAGATTGAGGTCACAAGAGGAAGCTTGGTAACAACAGTCTTCCTTGTTCAACAGGATTGGGTTTCGTAGCTTTGAGAATCTTAGAAGAGAAAGAATTGAAGCGAAAGAATCGGCACACTCTCTTGCAGTGTTTCTTTCAGACAGTTTTTTGCGGGGTGGGGTACTGCCTCCTCGGAAGAGAAAAAAATAATACGTCTTTCATATAATAATAAATAGAATAGTACCAGCAGTGCTCTCGGAATACTAAGTGCGCCCCACTTAACATTGTTTCTGCAGGAAACACTACTATCTTGTAATCCTAAAACACGTTCTTCTCTTTTTCCTGTCAAGGAATAAGATGCAAAAAATGTGCTGGATGTACAGAAACCTATGGTTCTTTCTTATAAGGATCTAACATATATTGTCTTGTTTCCTGTGCTTACTTCGTTTTCCTCAAGGAAGAGATTCACCCCTTTACCTTCAACAACATGTGAAGGATTACCTTTCTTACATAAAGAAGGAAATAAGTACAATGTTTCATTTAGAATAATCTGCAGTAAAAAAATGATGGTGTCATTCACTCTCGCTTCATTCTGTGTCTTTGAGCTGACATTTGACACTGCTACACAATTTGTGAAATAATACATACATATGGAAAATTAACTGAAAATTCGGCGAAATATACTTCAATGCAAGCCATTTAATATATCTTTAGGTATTAAGAGTGTTTCTTAATTTTTAATGTTTAGTAGAAGAAGAACTCATTATTCGCACTGGAAAAAAATCTTTAAAAATAATAAAACATGGCAAATACAGGTATAAGCATGACACAGAGCAATGCCATCGGATTGTTTCTCTATTGATTTTCAGGTTCAATCTGGACGAAAGTAAAGCGTGTGGGTTGCCTCCCTCACATACAATATGGTTCACTACATATACATACTTTAAATTTAACATCAATTTCGCTACTTGTTAAAAATCACAAAAGCAGCTTCATAAGCGTTTTGATCTAATGAATATATATATGGGAGGAGTGTACCAGCATAAATCTGGAACGTCTAGAGCAATTTTATCCAAATTTTGTACACATATTACTTACAATCTGGAAAAGAATACTATGGGGTTCCCCGTAGCATATCTAGGGGTATGGAATGAGGAAGACACATAAACATGATCGAAAAATTCTGATATTAGTTTAGTATTCATATATTTTGTCATCCATGCACTGATTGGTGACAGTTTCAATGATCTTCCATAAGTCCAAGTTCAGTGCCATTAGTACTCCTGAGGAAGGGAATGATGACATGTAAAAATAATAGAAAACTACGAATATTATTATCGAATCTATTAGTCCTAGGGTCCTAAGCTGAATGGTGACAATTTCAATACCATTTAACTCCAAGACCGGCTCGCAGGACCCCCTACCGTACCTAGGGTCGTGCGAGAGGGTGACAAAAAATGATCGAAAACGATCAATATTAGTGTCGTGTTAAATACTAAGTTTTTGGAGTCGTTGAGATGAAAAATGCCGTTTAAATTCAATCTCAGTCCCCATTAGTGCTCCTGAGGTGTGGAAGATTACATGTAAAAATAACTGAAAATGAGCTATATTAGTGTCGAATCCATACCTTTCTGGATCTCTAGGTTAATTGGTGACGTTCTCTATATCAGTCTACGTTTAGCACTCATTAGCACCCTGTAGGATTGGTTTGAGGTGTAAGTATAATCAAAAACGACCTATATTAGTGTTGAATCCATGATTCTCGGTGCTCCTGAGTTTCACAGCCACATTCGGCATAGCGTAGAGCCTAATTTTAGGTCCCATCGGCATGAAGGGTCAAAACAAGTGAAGAATAAAATGTCTTAAATAACCAAAATTAGTATCGAATCCATAACGACTGAAATTAATGTGCAAACCATAGTTTCCATAGTCAGCGCAATGATTAGTGACGGTTCCATTGCCATTTAAGTCTAATTTAAGGCCCATCGGCACTGAAGTTATAGAGGAAGTGAAAAATAAAATATCCAAAATGATTTGGATCTGTGTTGAGTTCATAGTTTTCGGGGTCAAAAACGGCTTACCTGATTGAAATTATTTTCGGAGAATAGTACCCCCTTCAAGCTGGATTTTCTAATTATATCAATTTGATTAAAGGCGTATTCTGTGGGGGCAATGTGTTTCAATATTTATGCCAAAAGTAGAATATCTTCTCTATTTTTATTGTAACCCTTTCATGGAGATAAATATCTTAAGGGGAAATGGGTTCAAATATTCCTCATAAACATATTTTCCCAGTGCGAGGAACGGGTATTTCAGTTAGTAGGCGTATATATTAAGATCGGTTTATTTCCTATTCTTATTCCTTCTTAATATTCTCTTCTGTTCACTCCTTAGTCACCACTAAGCTTAGATTTATTATCCCTTTTGTTTACACCTTCTGAGGTATCTGTCAATGTGATTGTTTCCATTCCACGTAATGTTTTGCAATACTCAGTTAACATTGCCGAGTTTACTATATTATTTGTGTATTTTCTTTTTCTGAATCAATAAGCATTACAAGAATTTCTATTGGATTAATATCACCACAGTTCTACTAATGTTTACTAAAAAGCCTAATTGTATGATATAACTATATGTACCATGAAGTGTGAAATAATACAGCGTTATGCACGTAGAACATGTAGAAAATAACGTCTATTGTTCGGGACAAACGTATATATAGTGCGTGTTGCAACTATACACTAACGCTCAGTTAATAATACTCGAGTAAAATGGTTCAGAAGCATTCCTAAAACTAGCTGCCGATGCCAACTTTGGCAAATCTTCAATTTGTCAATTATGTGTCCTGAGTTCTTGGACATACTAAGTGTTCACACATAACGGTTCACATTCTTTGCTTTGATAGGTCAGACACGGGAACAATAAGAGTCAATTACACGCATAGAACTTTGGTTATATGAAGCCTCATGTGTGTACAAAACCATCTAATTTGTGTACAAAACTAATTTCATTTCTTGTTTTGTCCCCAAGCAATAAGGGAGATTTGGGATCATCGCCAGAGGAAAAAGGAAAGGGTCCGAAACGGACGCAGCAGCAAGTGTGAAGACATCAGTTTCTGAGAATGTAAAGCAGAGATATGTGGGTAAATTGCAAGATTTCAAACATGAAAAAGGAGAATGAATACTGTTGAAAGCTACAGGTGGAAGTGAAATGATTATTTAGCGCTATTAATGGTTTCACAGGATATTTAGCCTTAAAATTTGTAAGATAAGTTAAGCTGATATCAGTAAGAGTAGTATGAGAAGAGAAAATATAGCAATTCTAAAGGGAGATGACTAGAGCAAGATAATATCTAGCACCTCGAGTTTGTGGCTCTTACACAGAAATTCGTGGAATATTGACAAATTAAACTGTAGTTTTTAATATTGTAATTTTATAAATGCTCTAAGGTGATAACATTTTTTTAACATTTTAATTCTAATTTATGCACGACAAGTTCATGTGAATTGGTCTACCTAATACCGTTTCTTTTATTAAAACTGACAAGCAATTTGTAAATTTCTTTAGTTGCTGCATACAGTAAGAATTTGACAGGTTTCGTGATTTACTAAATCCCATGTTGACTTCCAATCAGAGAGGGGTAGATACCTTTTTATTCTTCATTATACTAAGAAATTATTTCCACGACATCAGTGTGGGAAACCAAGGTTCGATCAGCAAAGGGAGAAAATTTAGTTAAAGTTGCTCGTCAAGCGTTAGGCCTGTTTCATATAGCCCCGGTGCTGAAAGGAGCGACGAACATCTTTTCACGACGTGACACATTTTTATTTAGATCGTCTAGACACTTGTTTTCCTGTCTTCTGTGGAGTGACATGGTGTTACATTTTTTGAAGTAAGTGTCTCTGGTTTTATCCTAGGCGTATAAGCTATTGATCCAAGTCATCATATTCGTTGATTTCCTGAGAATCCTTTCTTTTCTTCGGGATATATTCAGATAACTAAGTATTTCGCCACTGTTTACTTGCATTCATCATTTAACTTCCTTCCCCTAGACTCCATAACTGGAGTTTGTAGAACTAAAGTATTGGAATTCGTCTTTTATGGAAATCCAATTTCTTCCCCAACAAATGTTTCATTTTTCTACTTATATTTGATTTACGACACAGACGCAATTGAACAAACATATTCTTGGCCTTCAAATAGGGCCTTCAATAAAAAAGAACAAAACTGTGTGGACTCTTGATGTGGATTCATACATAAGCATCAAAACACGTATTTATTACGCAAGTGTTACTATATACTCTTAATCTGTGACTGTAACTTGATAATCGTAGGTAGTGGAGACCACGTATAACATGCGATGCGCGTACAGTGATATTTGTTTTTAGCCCTTTTAAACAAACTGGTTTCCACAAGAATCGCGAGAACGCAACTGCGAACAAAATGTAATTGATATTTGATCCTGGACTACAGAGGAAAGGAAAGATGTTATCTCTCGAAAGCAATTTCTACTGTTGCAATCTTCGTGTTTTTATTTTTTATTTATTTTTTTCTGACTTGAGAGTTCTTCAAAATGCTAAGTGTCGTATATATTTGAAAAGTTAAAGTGAGCTGACACGTGTGAGGAATTCCGCGCAACTCTTCAATTCACCGGACATCAATACTTTAGAAATTCTTTACAAGTAACTAAACTGCTTCTAGCAGGAATCAGTTGAAAATTATTGGACCATATCTCCAAATGAAACTTACAAAGATACTCTGAGTCCACGCTGGCAAAAGAAAAAGTTATACAGTTGAACCTCAACAACTCGAACCTAAGTAACTCGAATATTTTCACATTATCTTGAACTTTCCAAAACACTTAATGTTAAAATAACCTCTGTAATGTTTAACAATTACAACCTCGAAAATTTAAGGGTTCCATAACTATTTTTAAAAACGTCAGTAACTCTAACTTCTGTATCGGCAAACATATGAAAGTTGAAATTTACCTCTATAAGTCGAATTTCTCTTCACGTGACCTCCAGCTGCCAGTTATCTGAGGGGTTTCGGACAACTCCACTGGAATAGGTTTGGTATGTTGATTTTACACACCTTTTCAAGCCCCCAGTGACTATGAATATTTTTTGTCTTTATTTATTTACTGAAATAAAGGAATTTGAAAAGAAAAAAAATGTTGTATGAAGAGAATTTCCTTTTGAGGGAAAGCGGACTGCATTTTTTTCTTTTGGCTTTTATTTCGTCCCGTTTTTCTTCCTTTGTTCTGAAATTCATGACTTTTAGAAGAAGGGGAAAATATTCACTAAGTTTGCATTTCAGTAGAAGGGTTTTTGACACAGCAAAAAACTAAACGCTTGTGGTAAAACACTTCTTTTAAAATAAAAAAAAAGAAGTAATGGAACCAATATTAATAAAGAATTTCAAGAACATTATTCTGAATAGATAATTCAATAATAATAATAATAATAATAATAATAATAATATTAATAATAATAATAATAATAATGATAATAATAATAATGATAATAATAATAAAATTTAAAGGACAAGTAGCAAACAACATCAAGTTCTTGAAAGTTTCAACATACAAGTGACATTGAAGAAAAGACCAGTTGATGGCGAAACTGATCCGCCTTCTTATTTGGTTTATTCTGCTACACTCCAATTACAATAGCCGTATGCATTTCCACCACCAATTCCTTCTTTCAGTATGTGGTCCTGGAGCCAAGGATTATAAAATAGGTAGTTTCGGAAAAGAAACAGAAGAAAAAACAAAAAAACTATTTTCCATTTGCCTAATCCTCTTGAGCGTGTTGTCGTGTTTCAGATGTACAAACCACTTTTGCTCCTTCCTTTTTGCATCTTGTTTGCATGTCATTTTATTTCTAGCAGAGTCTTGAGAAAGAATGCGAACACAAACTTTTGTTTCCACTAACACAACCAGTATTATATAATCAATTTATTCTTACACATAAGATCTTACACGGGGATTTGAAAATAAAGGTTGTATTAGCCAGAAAGTTTTGGAGAGAGTTAAAAGAGTAAAGTCCAGTTGCTAATAGGAAGTTCAACATTTTTATTGATTTTATTATTATTATTATTATTATTATTATTATTATTATTATTATTATTATTATTATTATTATTATTTATAGGAATAGAATAACGAATGTGTTTACACAAAATGTTTCATTAGAGATATAACTATTGGGCGTTTCTATCAGATAAAAAAAATAGAACTTCATTATTTTATTTTGTTTTATTTGAGTTTTGGAAAATGCTTTGTTAAGATTCCAGTAAAGTATACCCAAATTACTTTTAAAATCTAGAGGAGACAAATTGAGCCTATATATATATTTCATTCTGATAAGCACTTTGAATTCCGAAACGTTTTCTTCCTTGTATTATTTACTGATCAATGCGTGTAATTTTGTTCTATATTACTGTTTAGCATCAATTCTTCCGAAATGTTGTTGCCTTTTAACAGAGTATTGAACATGATTTACGAGGCTTGGCTAAAACCTAACGGACTGGCAATCCTCTTAGTAGAATACGTTGAGCAATGAGGAACGTATGCGCATAGAGTAACGTTGAACCTTCGAAAAGATAATGATATACATGACTTCTTTCTTTTAGTCACTTTTAGTCTGTGAGCTGCGTTTAAAGTGAGAGGTGTGGAGCCGTCTGACCGGAAGAATGGCAAATATGAAAATTGAGCCGTTGAGAAATTAACAAAATCATGGGGTGAATCTGTAAAACGGTTGCACGATGTGTATGTTGAATACAATGTCCCGTACGCGAGGGTTTGAGCAGCCCAAACGCTTCAGCGAGGTATGCGAGAATATTGGTGATGATGAAAGACTGGGCCGTCCTGGGACAGGAACAACAGAGTAAAATGTGGTAAAAAAGACTGACGTTGTCCGGAAAAACCGCAGACTTAGTATTCGAATGATAGCAGACATGGTGGACATCGATAATAGTGTGTTCGTGCAATTCTGCATGACTATTTCAACATATTCAAAGTTTGCGCTAAACTAACCTTACGCAAGATTGAAGGACTTCCGGAAGCTCGTGTGTAGTGACATAATGGAAAGACTGAATACAGAACCGGGCCTCTTAATGGAAATCATCATTGGTATCGAGACGTGGATTTTTCAGTATGATCCTGAAACGAAAAGATAATCAGGAATGACTCAATCACTGAGAATGTAAAATTCTCTCAAGAAGAAATCAAAAGTGGGGGTCATCTTCGTTCTTTTCTTTGATATCAGTGTCGTACTATTGATTGAATGAGTCAAACAGTAAATAAGCTGGTCAGCAAAGTTTGGTGAAGATACGAGAACCCGTGGGAAAGAGCAGGCCACTTTTGTGGAAGATCGATGAATTGATTGTATGCACGACTCCAAAAGTGCATTACCACCTGCAATTCTGCATTTCCTGCAATAGTAGGCAACCCGAAAAGCTCGTCGGTTAGGTTGGTTGCGAATTCAAAAGGCGTTGGACCAAATCTCAATTTTGTAACAAATATATCAGTGTGAAAAACTGCAAATAAGAGAATAAGACAAATTGTTAAGAATGACAATTTTTGTATCGTAACGGAGTTGGATGACATCAAAAGTTACAAAATGATCTTACTTACGTAATGTAAAGGTTTAATATAATGTAAAGGTTTAATATAAAAGCAACACCCTAAATTTTGAAAGTTGACACCGATAAGGCAAGAACCACTGAACCGAAATGAGTGAAATTGTGCACAGATATTGCAGACGCAAAATGAGCGAATACGGGTTTTGTATTTTCCTGGAACAAAGGATTGGGTGGGGCAAGAACCCCGCCAAACCTTGATCAAAAATACCAAAAGTGCTAGTAGCAATATGTCAGATGTGTGTAGAGGACATGGAGAATTGCAACATAACTTTGTGTATGGACAATACACAAAAATACCTTGTCTTTATGTTCTCCTAAAAAAAAGGGTTCAAAAGCCCCCATCCAAAAATCTGAAAGTTGACGCTTGGAAAGCAAGATGGAGTGACCGGGAGTGAATGAAATTTTGCACTGATATTTCAAACGTAAAATGAGCTTTCGAGTTTTGTATGTTCCTTGAGGAAACGGCTGGGTGGCCACGGACCCCTCCAAACCTTTGATCACGAAATATCAAAAGTGCTAGTAACAGTATGTCAGATGTGTGTAAAGGACATGAAGAATTGCAACGAAATTGTGTATGGACAATACGCAAAAATACGTTTTCTTTATGTTCTCCTAAAAAAAAGGGTTCAAAAGCCCCCATCCAAAAATCTGAAAGTTGACGCTTGGAAAGCAAGATGGAGTGACCGGGAGTGAATGAAATTTTGCACTGATATTTCAAACGTAAAATGAGCTTTCGAGTTTTGTATATTCCTTGAGGAAACGGTTGGGTGGGCACGGACCCCTCCAAATGTTCGACCACGAAATATCAAAAGTGCTAGTAACTATGTCAACGAAACTATTTTTATTTACAATACGTAAAAAATAAAGTAATAATGGTTTTTATTTTTTGCGGAAAAATGGTTTTCGGTTCGAAAGCACCCACCCCAAAATTGTGACAGTTGACGCTTGGAAGGCAAGAAGAAGTGAACCTCAGTAAATGAAATTTTCCACAGATATTGCAGACATAAAATGAAGGAATACGGTTTGGTATTTTCCTGGAAAAGATGGTTAAGTGTTGCACGGACCCCAGTAAAGGACATGAAGAATTGCTACATAACTTTGTTTATGGACAACGGAAAAAATAAGCAAACATGTTTTTTTTTTTGTTTTGAGGAAAAACTGTTTTATAAGGCAAAATCCCCCACCCAAAATTTTGAAAGTTGACGCCCCAAAGCAAGAATAAGTTAACGGAAGTGAAATTTTGAATATATATTGCAGACGTGCAATGGTTATACGGGTTTAGTATTTTTCTGGAGAAAAGGGTTGGGTGGGGCACCGACCCTCTCCAAAAATTTGTTCACCAAATATCGAAAGTGCTGGTAACAGCGTGTCAGATGTGTGTAAAGGGCATGAAAAATTGCAACGAAACTGTTTGTACTTACAATACACATAAAATAAAAGGAATACGGATTTTTATTTTCTGCGGAAAAATGGTTTTAGGTTGAAGAGAACCCACCCCAAAATTTTGACAGTTGACGCCCGAAAGGAAGTAGTAAATCCCCTCATGAGGAATTGTCCGCCGCACCTCGTCGGTCAGATCGCTACTATGGCGGTATATAAGCGGATTTCGAGCGGGAACGAGGCGGGACATCGAGTCGGCTGAGTAACAGCAACCACTGGTGGACCGATGACGGTTTTGTCGGAGTACCCGCGAAGGCGGTACTGCGACGGATGTAGCTTTCGGACCATACACTGATCGTGGCGGTAGCCCCTGCTCACGCTCGTGTGGCGGGATCGGATTGGCTTTGCATTACCCACAATTCTTCACTCTTCGTGTGGTGAACGTCATTTGTTCTGGTTTTCATATGAACAGAAGATAACTTGGTAACGTCTGCTGACCTAGGATATAAGAGCAATAGGTGGCAGCACTGTACACATGTAACTATTGCCAGAAAGTTCGTTGGCTTACAAAACTATTTTTTGATGACCGGTTACAGCAGAACATGTTAAGTTTTTTGTTACTTGGTAAAATGTCAAATATACTGCCTAAAACTTTACTCATTGCAAACAATCCACTCCAAAATTACAATTCTCACTGACAATTACGAGATACTTTAGATATGCTAAGAAGGTATTGTTTTCTACAGCCACTGCATTTGCAAAACTTCCTGAACATCTCTTATTCTCTATATACCACGCTTCCTTTACCGTTAATGTAGCTATCATATATATACGGCCTGGCCACCCAATACCTTTCATCTTTTTCGATTATATAGCCCATAACTTTAAAAACATAATCATCATGGCTGATATAAATATTCATAGCAGAAGTGCACGGGAGAAACAGCGGTTTATAGACTTTGTTTCAACTACACTGCAACTTCAAATTCATAATCTCCCTGGTACTACTCGACCAGCCAGCCAAACAACCCGGGATGTAGTGATTACGTCTCTCGCACTTATAAATGACTGCGAGTTGAAGGTTCTTGATACGATTGGAAGCGATCACTGCCCAATCAAACTAACCATCAAGAAGACTCGACCATCTTTACAAAAGGTAGAACCACAACTTATCCACCGTTATGATAAAGCTGATTGTCCTCAATTTCGGCAGACCGTAAATAACCGTGTTTCCACTTTTCAGCCACCAACTTCAGAAACCGAAATGTACAATGTTGTAAACCACATCACAGATGCTTTACATACTGGTGCTCAACAAGCTATTTCAGTGGAGAAAATTTATTCATCTAAGCCAAAATTGCCTCCACAATATCTTTCTCTCATACAAAAATCACGCCAACAATTTCGAGAATATAAACGAACCGGCAACCAAGAATGTCTACGTCAACATAGACAATGGCAAAGAACTGTTACAAATTATCTCATAGCATATAAACGTCGCAACTGGATCAGCGCATGTAATAAACTAACCGATGAAGCCTCCCTCACCAAACCGATATTGGAAAACCTTTCATAGACTCACAGGAAAAAGCACTAAAATATCGTACCCTCTGTTGGACAATGATGTCTCTCTTTTTACCGACCAAAATAAGGCTAACGCATTCGCAACACAATTACAATCGGTCTTTAAGCCTGCAATGTCATATATTTCTCATAACCGCGCAGATTTGTCTACTATCCCAGCTCTTCAACCATCACTCTCACACGTCATAGATAACGACCATCCTCTTACAGCACCAATCACTAATCACGAACTTCAACGCGCACTTCGTAAGAAACGAAACACTGCACCAGGCATCGATCATGTTTCCTACCGGCTCCTAAAAGAAGCTCCATTCACTTTACTTACACTCCTTGTTGCTCTCTACAACTTCATTCTGCGCACCGGCTTTTACCCAATGGATTGGAAGGTATCCAAGATTTGCATGTTTCTTAAGCCTCATAAAGCAGCGCATGCTGTGTCTTCTTATCGTCCAATACAACTGACAACAGTGTTCAGTAAACTGTTTGAGAAAATTCTTGTCCATCGGCTCCATTTACATATTCAAGAACAAAACTTACTGCCCATACACCAAGCAGGTTTTCGACCAGGGTTTTCCATTAACGACCAGTTACTTCGGCTGTCTACACTAATAACAAACCAATATAACAAGGCCGTTCCATCTTGCCTTGTATTAATGGACCTTGAAAAGGCTTTCGATAAAGTGTGGCATTATGGGCTTATACAAAAATTACAGAAACTAAACCTCCCTCTCTGCTACTTACGTTTCATATATTGTTTTTCAACTAATCGAATAGGATATGTATACATAGGATCTGCTATCTCACATCCCATTCTTCCGTATTGTGGCGTTCCACAGGGCTCTGCCCTCAGTCCACTCTTTTATATACTTTATGCCTCCGATACCTAAACCTATGCAAAACGTGTACTTATTTCGATATGCCGATGACACGGCCTTTCTAGCTCTTGGCAAAACTATGCATCAGATTAGCATGAGATTACAATCCACTCTCAGTGAATTTATGCAATGGTGTAAAACTTGGAAACTTACTATCAATAGCGATAAAACACAAGCGTTAGTCTTTTTACCTCCGAAACGCCGCTCCAAGGTTCATCGCAATCCGAGAAACCTCAAAGTCACGCTTAGTGAACATTCTCTGCAAACAACATCTACGGCAACATATCTCGGGGTTGTATTTGACACAAAACTCAACTGGAAGGCTCATCTTGAAAAAAAAAAATATCACAAAAGGCTAATATACGGCTCAACCTTCTACGTCGGTTAACTGGAACTACTTGGGGTTTAAACGCCCCATTGCTACTAAATACATTTAAAATGTTCCTTAGACCTATCTTAACGTTTGGTCACATTGCTTGGTGCAATGCTCCAACAAAGTTCTACGACCGTTTATCGATATTGGAACGCCATGCCATCCGACTTGCATATCGTATAAAGTTACCATATCCGAACTTCCTGACATATGAACATATCAATTTCCCTCACCTTATTCAAAATATTGCCGACCTTCGTTTGAAATACATACTATCCCGCCTATCAGCCTCCCATCCATTACTTCTTGACACTTTACAAGCTGATCCCGAAACTGACGCACCTTATAAATATTTGCATTCAGCATTAAACATTTTTCTCACGTTATATCTAAAAACCACACATCCTACAGCTGAAGAACATGACATCTTTAATATATATCATATACCCGATCATCTTCCTCATTTGTTTCCATTGTAGCACAATGTGTGGCTTCAATATTAACCTTGGGCTGCCCCCTTGTTTACATCAGTCTCGAGTCGCCCCGAGACAGAAGAACTAACCTGCATTCGTATACCTAACACTGTGTTTGTGACTGTGGCGTGTATGCACTCCATTTCATTTTACATCATCATCTTTATTTCATAAAAGCACAACACATTGTTTCTATACAAAAAAATCTGTTTATACCTGCACCATTTAGATATTCGTTGCTTTCTTCTATGCATATTTCTCTTTATTCAGTTATCTAATATTTTGTTTATTGTAATTTTTCAGCACTGTTTGTTTATAAAACTACTCTTAGACCATCCTACATGATGTAATCCTTCAATGTCGTAAATACTGTGCCAAAGAGAGGGCGTAACCCTCTAATGGCTAGGGTTAGGAGACATACTACAAAAACATTTATTCTTTTAGGAACTACTAATTGATGAATAAAGTACAACCTACCACCCCTAACCCTATTACAATATTAAAAAAAATCTACAGCCCACCCATCCCCGGCTGAGAATGGACTTCTTGAAAAAAATATTTGTATTTTAACCATGCATTGGTATAAAGGTTTATGCGCTTAAGTGGCAATACATTGTTGCCAAAAGTGAGAGTAGATGATTAAGAGAAATTTTAGGGGGTAATCCGATTTGATTTGCCGTAGATTACGTCTTGCACATGGGGAAATACGTGGGGCGATTTCAGCGGCTGGGTATCGGCTAAAGGCGGGGGAGCAGGGGGATTATTGCGGATACCCCGCCGTTGGGACGAAGGTGTAATCGAGCAATCGAGCAGGTGGCCCGGCTGCGGCGTCCGCCAGCGGCCTCCATTCGTACTTCGATGGACCCACTGCGGCCCGCTGGCGGAACGCTTATGGGGCCGCAGTGAATGAAATTTTGCACGGATATTGTAGACATAAAATGAAGGAATACGGGTTTCGTATTTTCGTGGAAAAGATGGTTAAGTAGGGCACGGATCCCTCAAAATGTTTGACCACGAAATATCAAAAGTGCTAATAACAGTATGTCAGAAGTGTGTAAAGGGCATGAAGAATTGCAAAATAATTTTGTGTATGGACAACAAGGAAAAAATAAACGAACACGTTTTTTTATGTTTTGAGGAGAAACGGTTTTATTGAACAAATCCCCCGACAAAAAATTTGAAAGTTGTCACCCGAAAGGCTAGAAGAAGTGAACCGAAGTGAAGGAAATTGTGCACATATATTGAAGACGTGTAATGCTTATACTTGTTTCGTATAATCCTGGATAAAAGGATTGGGTGGGACACCGACCCTCTCCAAACCTTTGATCAGCAAATATCGGAAGTGCTAGTAACAGCATGTCAGATATGTGTAAAGGACATGGAGAATTGAAACATAACTTTGTGTATGGAAAACACGCAAAAAAGAAAAATAATACGCGTTTTCATGTTCCCCGGAAAAAAAGTTTTAGGGTTCAAAAGCCCCCATCCAAAAATTTGAAAGTTGACTCCCGGAAGGCTAGAAGAAATGAACCGAAGTGAATGAAATTGTGCACAAATATTTAAGACGTAAACTGCGGATTTGGTTTTCGTGTTCTCCTGGAGGAAACGGTTGGGTGGGCACGGATCCCCAAACCTTTCATCACGAATAATCAAAATTGCTAGTAACAGTATATGAGATATGTGTAAAGGGCATGAAGAATTGCAACATAACTTTGTGTATTGACAATACGCAAAAATAAACGAATATTGTTTTTTATTTTCTTCTTTGGAAAAACGGTTTTAAAGGGCAAAATCAGCCACAAAAATTTTGAAAGTTGACACGCGAAAGGCAAGAAGAATTGAACCGAAGTGAATAAATTTGTGCATAGATATTGGAGACGTGTTATGCTTATAAGGGTTTCGTATTTTCCTGGAAAAAAAGGGTTGGGTGGGGCACCGATCCCCTGCAAACCTTTGATCACGAGATATCGAAAGTGCTAGTAACACTATGTCAGATGTGTAAAGGACACGAAGAATTGCAACGAAACTTTGTGTATGGACAATACTCTAAAAACAAACGAATACGGGTTTTTTATGTTCTGCGAAAACGGTTTTAATTTTCAAAAGCCCCCAACCCAAAAGGCTGGAAGATGTGAACCGAGGTGTATGAAATTGTGCATAGTTATTATAGACGTAAAATAATGGAATAATGAAATATTTTCCTGGAGAAAGCAGTTTGGTGTGGCATGGCCCCCTCCAAACATTTGATTACGAAATATCAAAAGTGCTAATAACAGTGTCAGAAGTGCTTGAAGAACATGAAGAATGGAAACCACACAATGCGTAGGGACAATATGCAAGAAATGAAAGAATACTGCGGATAAACTTTTCTTTAGGCAAAAGTCCAGACCCAAAATTTTGAAAGTTGACGCCCGAAAGGCAAGAGAAAGTGCACCTAATTGAATTACATTGTCTACAGATATTGCAAACGTAATATGAGGTCATTGGATTTCGTATTCTTCTGAAAAATAAACGGTTGAGTGAGGCACGGACCGTCTAAATCGTTGATTACGAAATATCAAAAGTACCGGTATCCTCGTCGGCAAATATGCTTTATCTCGCCAGAACGTGTATGTGACAGCGCAGTACTCCAAGCAAGTGATGGTTATATAAGAAATTGTGATTAATTTTGAAGAATGTTTATTTTGACTAGGGATTTAACATAGTCATAGGGAGTAAAGCACAGATTTGAAGCATCACTGCACTGTCTTCTCTGATAAGATTCGTATTCTCAGCTTTTCCATTTATTGTTTTATATGTTAAGTTAAACACCACAACACGTATCACTAATATCGTAGATCGTATTATTTTTTAAAAAAAAAATCGTGTCTGTAACGTGTTTTCAAAACATTTATCTCCAGACATGATGTAAAGAGAAGACAAAGATATATGCCTGTCATATATATATATGTGATTTATGAAGTAAGCGTAGGAATTACGCAGTTAAAGGACACGTAAGAGAGCGAAAAACTATATAGAAATCTGAACTTCCTAGAAAGGTGAAAATAAAGTTAAAAATTACAAAAGATATCGCGTAATTTATCTTTCTTTTCTTATGTTCTAGTATACTTTTTTTGTTTACATCCTAACATCTCTATCCAGAATTACGAGATAAAAGTGAATAGAGAAACATTTTCATCTGAAGAATTAAATAAAAGAAATATTTTCACTCGGACTAGTTTCGAACTCAGAAGTTTTGAATCAGCGCTCTACCGGTTGAGCTAAAAACTGTTCTTGCAAAAGATACATTTCCACGACTACTGGTTGTGAATGCTGTGTATTAACGAAATAATGGCCGATATAATTGCTTCATATAACTATTGCTATAATAATAATAATAATAATAATAATAATAATAATAATAATAATAATAATAATAATAATAATAATAATAGTGATAATTAGAACAAAATTTTAAAAGTCGCATTTGTTAAAAGTTTATTTTGCGGAGTAAGTCCTAATATGAGAGTTTCATAAATATAAATGTAAGCCTGGTTTATCCGTGCGTGCTGCTCAAACTCCGCAACTCATTACCATAGTCCCATACAGGTTGTACACGTATGGTACAGTAGCCTTGCATCCTCCAACCATGTAGAAAGTTTCGGTTTGAACCTATGTGTGTCCCAAGGGGGAGGAGGGGATTCAAAGAGAGAAAAGTGGTTTAGAAATTATAGAAAATTAGAATACCCCACGAGGTGAGGTTATATAGAGTTTAGGTTCCCTTTTAGCTGCGATTCTATATAAGAAATAGTTCTACAACTTAACGTGGAACCCGAACTACACGACTCCCGCCGGAAATCGAACCCCGGCTGTCATGGGGAACCCAAGGACATGTAAAAATAATCGAAGAAGAACGACATTAATGTCACATCCACAGATTTATAGGTCAGTGACATGAATTATGATATTCTCGATATCGTTCACATCAAAGTTTAGCATTGTGGACATGGAGATTTAATGGGAGGAGTGAAAATTAAAAATTCCTAGTTGAAAGATATGAGTGTCTGTTCAATAGTTTTCGGGGTCGCTGAGGTGAATAATCCCAGACAGCACAATGCACGTACAGTACCCGTATAGGATATGTACAATTGCACGGATGCAACATGTGCATCATCTGTATAAATGCACGCCTGTACCTGTGATGCACATATACATCACAAGTCCTATTCAACATCTTCACGTGCACAGGACATGTGCAATGCACACGTACACATCCTGCACAAGTGATTTACACCTACCGTGCAGGTGATTTACAAGTAGCACATATGCGATTTACATGTAGTGCACAGGTGATTTACAAGTAGCACATATTCGATTTACATGTAGTGCACAAGTGATTTGCATGTAGGACAACGGTGATTTACACGTAACACAGGTGATTTGCATGTAGGACAGAGGTGATTTACACGTAGCACGCAGGTGATTTACATGTAGGACAGAAATGATTTACACATAACACACAGGTGATTTACCTGCAGTACTCAGATGATTTACATGTAGGACAGAGGTATTTTACACGTAGCACATAGGTTATTTACACGCAGTACCCAGATGATTTACATGTAGAACAGAGGTGATTTACACGCAGTACCCAGGTGATTTCCTCGTAGTGCAGAGGTGATACAAAAATATATTCGAGATGCAACGAAGAAAAGAGTTTATATATTTGACGCCTTACACAGTAACATCATATATAACACCAAACATAACATAACATAAAAACATTTCATTCCCATATGCGACGGGCGGGCCGTAGACGGTTACGCCGTCTCTGTGGCCAGAGTAATTACAAAACTAATGAAGCGAGAAAATATTGATGGTTAATAGGATATGATTAAAGCTGGGGAAGGACGTTATTTAGCCTTTATGGCCTGCTACGGTAGACAAGTAAGCATTTGAGTAAGGGTAAATTATGTGGGATAGATGGATGGATGGCTGTGATAGATTCGGCGGTCCGGGTTATAATCAGCCGTGCGCGCCTCTCTCTCATAGATAGCCAGGAGATGATCTAAAGGTGGATATGCACGGCGAGGAAGTGCAGGTGTGTGGTCCAGAAGTTCGGCAAGAATTGGATGCTTGTTAGTGATATGCTGTATGATATAGCGGGTCCGGAGGCGATAGAGGTAGTGTAGAAAAAACGGCATGGATGTTTGCTGATAAACAAGTGCGGTGGGTGTACGAGCTGGCAGTGAAAAGGCGATGCGTATGGCGCGGCGTTCCATGACTTGGAGGCGATCATAATAGAATTTATGCGCTGATAGCCAGGGGAGATGGCCGTAGGTAAGTACGGGACGAACAAACACCTTATAGGTATAAAGTAAGAGGGCGGAATATAAGCCCCAGGTAGTGCCCTTTAACCGACTCAGCAGATATAAGCGCTTGCGGACGTTTTGCTCCAAGGTCTTGAGGTGGAATCGCCAGGTCAGATGGCTGTCGAAATGTACACCCAGGTATTTAAGACTATTACTGAGTGGTATGGTGGAGCCCAAGACCGTGATGTGTAGACGGTCCGGATTTCTTGTAGGACAATACTTGTTTTTATTAGGCCCGAAGAGCATCATCTGGGTTTTAGTTGGGTTGATCTTTAGTTTCCACTTTAGGCACCAGGCTAATAGAGTATCTATGGCGGTTTGTAAATGGTTGGAGATGCGGTCCACAGATGATCCCAGGGCAAGATATGCGGTGTTGTCTGCGTATTGGAGCGCATGGACCGGCGGTGGTGGGATAGGCATATCCGAGACATATAATATATATAATAGAGGGGAGAGAACTGACCCCTGGGGTACCCCGGCACGTAGTGGGAATTTAGTGGACTGTGTACCGTTGATATTGATAAAGGCCTGCCTGTCAGTTAAAAAAAAATTGCAATGAGACGGACATATGGGAGAGGTAAGAACCGTTGAAGTTTGTAAAGCAGTCCTTCATGCCACACTGTATCGAAAGCCCGTTCAATATCAAATGAAATCAGGACCGCCGGAAGATGCTTGTTGTATGGTTAATGAGCAGTGAAGAAAGTTTGAGCAACTGATCTGATGTAGCAAAAAAGGGTCGAAAGCCAGCTTGTGAGAGTGGAAGGATGCTATGGCGTTGAATATAAGCATGGAGCCGTTTCACTATAATGCGTTGAAAGGTCTTACTGAAAGCTGTGGTGAGGCTAAGGGGCCTGTAGGAGGTGACCTGGCTGGGATCTTTCCCAGGTTTGAGAAATACAACGATTTTTGCTAGTTTCCAGGCAGGTGGAAAAAAAGCCCGTGGTGAGGATGGCGGTGTATAGGAGTGCGAGTAGTCGATGAAAGAGAGGCGGTGTTTTGGACAGTTGGCGGTAGCTTATAGAGTCCACTACCGGAGACGTGTTACGTCGATTGGACAGAACAGAGGTGATATCTGCAGCGGTGATTGGTGCAAGTTGAGCTCTGTTGTCTGTAGGCTGATGGGCGAAAAGCGGTTCAAAGAGAGGCTGACGTGGGGCGCCTGCTGCAATGATATGTTGGTGAGTCGGATGAGTGAAGACTGGATCCATGTGCGGTGTGAAAACTGTTTGAAAATGGTCGGCGAAAGCTTGTGCTGTGGCTGCGTCTGTCGCTGGAGCGGTATTATTAATGATAAGTGGATATTGCGGCCGAGTGGATTGGGAAGTGAGTCGTTTAAATAGGGCCCAGAATTTAGTAGGATTTTGCTCGGTGCGGAGTTGATTGCAGCAGGCGCGCCACGAGAGGCGTTTCCTGGCTATTATGAATGACTTGACCATACGTTGGAATTGCTTGTGCAAGTGAAAAAATAGCGGATCTCTGGTGCGTTTATATTCTGTAAGATAGGCATGAGACCGAGCTAGAAGCGTACGGGCATATGGAGGCAGAGGGGGCCTGGAAGGATTCGGCATGTGTGTAGGGACAGCCAGTGCTGTGCCATGAATGATAGCATCAGTGAGCGTGTTCGTGAGTTGAAGAATGGAATCTGGTGTATAGAGATCGGTGCAGGCACCAGCAAGCGTCACTGTGATAGATAATTGATATTTCGTCCAGTCTGCCCGATTAAAATTATAGGTTGCAGACGAGGTGGTGGGAACAGCATCACGGCCAGGTTGAGTGATGGTAAGTAATACAGGAAGATGGTCGCTGCCGATGGTCCCCAAGACGTCAACCTTTGCAGATGGTAGCAGGTTGTGGGTGACAAGTATAACAGCAGGTGTAGTGCCACTGACAGGATGAGTTGCTTGTGGAATTGGCATGAAGGATGCTTTAGTCGTAAGTAGGAAATCTTCAAATCTGTATCGTTGGTCGGCGGTACGAGATGAGTAATTAAGATCAGCCATAAGTATGTAGGTGGTGAAATGGGTATCTAGATAATTCAGAAAACGGTAAGGGAGTGGTTGTGTGGAACGTACGTAAAGGGTGGCAACGGTAATGATTCGATTTGCAGAGTAAACTGTAGTAATGACGCTCTCGGGGTATAGACCAGCATTAATAGGTGTGATAGGGCGGTAAGGTAAGGAATATCGGACAGCCAGAGCAGCACCACCTCGAGCAACAGTTGGCGACAGATCTGAACGAAGCAGGTGATAATGTGGAAAATAATATGGTTCATTGCGTTTGAGGAAGGTTTCGTTCAGAAGAATGCAGTCCGCTTGATAAGCTGTTGCCATCGTTTCAAGAAGAACACGATTGGTTGGCAGCGAGCGGACGTTGGAAAAGAGGAAATGTAGCCGACGCCTGCCTGCCGATCGTAGATTCATGATGGTGGGTCAGAATGAAATTGGAAATAATTTGATAAACCGGAATAGATGGCAGCCATAAGGAGGTGGAAGACATCCATGGCCGCTTCGGTAGCGTGTGTGAGAATGGCTTCACGCCGGTAAGGAAATATATTTTGTAAGACAAGTGTGACGAATTGAAGCACATTCTCCACTGTTGGTGGCGGAAGGAGAGATGTTTGAGTGCCTGTGGATATTTGAGCGGCCGGATGGAGTCTGAGAGGTACAACTGTTTCCGGTTTATCAGGTAATGGCTGTGGCTTCTTCGGACAACGATACGAGTAGGTAGGATGGGGACCATCGCAGGTATTGCATGTGGCCGCTGTTGGAGATTGGGACAGCTTTTGACCTTGTGGGACCCCTTTCAGTGTGGGCAGATCGTAGGTAACATGCATTTGTTGGTAGGGTGTGTATTGTATGAAAGACAATTTTCACACCACAACGGGACCGGTGGAGGAGTACGGGAAGGCTCCACTCGGTGGTGGCAGTGATAGATATAAACTCCATTGCGGAGGATATTGTCGATGAGATTTTGATCATCCGTGAGGATGCGCACCATATACGTGGGCCCGTTAGCATTTTTGATGCGAATGGCACGTTTAGGATGAAGGCCTTCCTCTTTGAGTTCGTCCAAAATGCCTTGCTCCGTCAAGGTGGGCTCAACTCCGCGGATCACCGCGGAGAGAAGAGCGGTACGACGAGGTTGTGGTGGTGTCTTTGGAATTGTGGACGACAGAAGTTGTATTTTGACATTGGGGCCAAACGTCGCCGGTCTTACTTTATGGATTAAGTGTTGATATAGTTGCGGATTAGTGAATTTAAGAATGATGCCGTTTTGAGTTTTGAGTAGCTGCTTTAAATCCAGTCTATTGCAGTAGCGCATGATTTGTTGGTAGAAGGATTTGATATCGGAGTATGCTGGGTTGAGGTTGCTGAAGAGTATATTGAAGATAGTGGGAGTGTCATCACTCACGTCCACGATGTTTTCGACAGAGGAGGCTGGTGTAATTTGAGGAGAGTCACTGAGTGAGGCACCAGGAGTTGGTTTTGGTGGACTCTTGAGAACTTCGGTGTAGGGCGGCTTCGGTGGAGAACGAGAACGGTCGCGATCACGAGGGGGCGAGCCCTTGGAAGATTTAGAGAAGCTAGTAGGTTTAGTGAGCTTCTGAGAGCGAGGAGTATCCCTGCGAGGTTCTCGGGGGGGAGTCCCATCACAGTTGAAGGGAGGCCTTGATGCTTGCCCTTGGTAGAAGAGAAATCCTGGGTCTTAGGCATGTCGTCGTCGTAAGGAGGACGTCGGAAAGGCAAAGCCTTTCGTCAGTCTAGAGCCGCAGGATAAGATTATACTAAGAGATGAGACTATTAAAGATATAATGACGATGTTCAGAGAACTAGTGAAACTGGCGTACCGCTAACACCGAAGTGTTGCGTCATCAACTAGGGGAAATTAGTAAAGTGCCTGACGTTTCGCAAACACTGAAAGTGCAGCGACCAGTGCAGGTTATGAGTGGACTGTCAAACCAAAGTTAGTAATCAGCAAAAAGCCCTAGCTAAGAATTTGTGCGGCTCGGACCCGAAGGCCGATGTCGATTGTAACAATCCTCCGCACGTTAGAACAACGAACTAAACTAACGAAAAATTAGCCTAATAGTAATCGCACGACTTAGAGACTTTCGACTATAGTCGCCAGGTGAGTATGTAAACACCAATTTTTTAAGGTTAACCCGATCAAAGGGTTATGCCCTTTCTTCGGTAAGAGGAAATCTAGGTATAGGGTTTTACTTTATTCATAGTTGGGCATTGAGAGTTTGAGGAGCATTAAATTATTTTATTGATTTGTGGTCATCATTTTTTTTCACTATGGCTTTGGAGGCATCATTGGTATAAGGGAGGCATCAGTGTCCATTTATTATTCACTATTGCATTAAGGAGGCCGGGCTATGGTTGTAAAATGAGAGATGAGGTGAGGTGCTGATAGACGCCACAACAAACACAGGGATATGGTTAGTGTAGACAAATGAATGGTTCTCTTCTGCCCTGGGGCGTCACACGGCTGATGATGACAGATGAAGCCCGCTGCTAACAACATTGATGAAAATACTAGTGCAGAGATGGATAAATGCATGGACTAAGATGAGGTGGACGGTATATAGCAAAATCGGCCTTGTGCGGATCATTATCGTCTAAAGTCTTATGGTAAAGAGTAAGAAGATGTTGAAGAAGTGTGGCTTGATGTTGAGGAGGGGTATCATGAATGATGTCCTGGTGAAAGGTGTCGAGGAAGAGCGGATTACCTTCAGCAATGACTTTTGTTATGTATTTTGTGGGGAGTGTTTCCAAGTGCTGTAAGATGGTGGGAAAGTTGATACGGCGATAGAGATCGGCAGTTGGTGCTGGCAGTCTTTTTCGATATGCAAGGCGGGGAGCATGACGTTCGGATATTGCAAGTCTAGTATATATTGCGTCAGGGGCAGAGATCCAGCATATATGGCCGTGTGTGAGAGCAGGTCGAAGGAAAACCTTATAAGTCTTAATAATAGTGTCAGTATGCAAGCCAAAAGTGGTGCCCGGAGAAGGTTTAATCGATTTGTGGCCTGTGATCGGATTTTCTGTAAGTGAGGTTTCCAGCTGAGTTTTGAGTCAAAGATGATTCGGAGGTAGGTTACTTGTGATGATGGGCGTATGAAAGTGCCATTGACGTGAATATGTATAAGAGCAGGATTGCGAGAAATTCGTGATCGACAGCGAGGTGGAAGAAAAATGATAGCCTGTGTTTTGAGGGGATTTATAGTTAGGCGCCACTTGTCACACCAGGAAGTGAAGGCATCAATTGCTGGTTGGAGTGTTCGATTTATGTGTTGAACAGTGTTGGCTGTGGTGAAAAAAGCTGTATCGTCGGCATATTGATATAATGAGACGTTTTGTGGTAGAGGAGGCATGTCTTCTACGTATAATACATAAAGAAGGGGTGAAAGAACAGAGCCTTGAGGAACACCACAGTGAAGAAAGATCGGATGTGAGAGTGATTGGTTAATGGTAATGTAAGTCATACGATTTGAAAGGAAAGAATGGATACATCTGATGTAGGAGAAAGGAAGATGAAAAGAGTGAAGTTTTGCGATGAGGCCGGCATGCCAAACTTTGTCAAAAGCCTTTTCAAGATCGAACAATAACAGACAATAACGAAGCCTTTTCAAGAACGAACAATAAGGTTTGGAGGTATTGTAATGATTAGTTATGGCAGTCGTGAGGCGTAAGAGTTGATCGGAAATACTGATGTTTGGGCGAAAACCAGCTTGATGAAGAGGAATGAGGTTTCGTTCAGAAAGATGGGTATGAAGGCGACTGACAAGAATGCGTTCAAAGATTTTGCTGAGTACTGATGTCAGTTGTATAGGACGGTATGATGAGAGTTCTGTAGGAGATTTATTGGGTTTGGTGAAAAGCAGAGTTTTTGAGATTTTCCATTGTAGTGGATAAAAGCCGGTGCGGAGAATGAAATTATATATGGCTGCAAGAAGTGTATATAAGACGGGAGGAGAGGCTTTTATGAGTTTATAAGTTATATGGTCAAAGCCAGGCGCCGTGGTACGTTTCGATTTGATGGAGGTTGAGATATCTGCAGGAGTAATGGGATCATTAAGAGGTGAAACGGTGAGTTGATGGTGAATGTTGGGTTGTAGGAGGGGGGAATGCGGATTTGTAAGGCGTTCGACACGTCGGGTGATAGTTGGATGTGATAGTTGTGCGATAGGGATAAATATTTCTTGGAAGAAGAAGGCAAAAGCATTTGCTTTATCAGTATCGGTTTGGAGAGTATGATGATGTGAAATGATAGGGTATGATGTATGTCGAGTTTGACCAGTTAACTGATGGAATTTTTGCCAGAATTTGGTAGGATGCGATGTAGTTGAAAGGGAGTTGCCGGTGGAGATCCAACGTTTTCTTTTATAAGCAGTAAGGTAATTATGAAGCATGCGAGTCCAACGACGATGCTGTGCTAAGGATATAGGATTATGAGTACGTTGAAAGTCACTGAAAGAGCGGCGAGAAGCAGCAAGGATGGAATGATATTGTGGAGGGATCGGAGGTTTGTGTGCATGACGTATACGTAGGGGTATGTTATTGTGGGTGGCTGTGTCAAGAGATGCTGTGAGTTGGTCAACAAGGTCATAGAGTTCGTGCTCTGTGGTAGGCTCGTGAAGATGTTGTATCGAATTTGTAAGATCCGCTTGGAAATTAGCCCAATTTGTATGATTATAATCAAAGTAGTGAATGGGCGGTGGTTGTGATTGAGCTGAGTGGGTGAGAATAATATCGAGTAGTATCGGAGCATGATCGCTGCCGAAAGGTGGGAGAACCCTAAGATTTTGAATATTCAGAGACACAGAGCTGATAACTATGTCTGGGGAGGTGTTGCTGATGGGGCGAGATGGCGATGGGAGATGATGAAAATCGGCGGCAAGGATATTAGAGATGTAGTTGTGAAACTGTTGTTTCTCAGCCTGCGGACGGCAATGAATATTTATATCTGCCATGATGATGTAATGCCTAAAAGTATTGTCAATGTATTGAAAAAAAATCATATGGTATGGGATGGCCTGGTCGAATGTAGATAGTGCATAGAGTGATGATTTTGGTGCGAAAATATAGTGTGACTATGAAATACTCGGGAAGGTTATGTGGCTTTGGAAAATAGTGAGTGCGTACAGGGATATTGTGATATGTTCCAATTGCAGTACCTCCATTTGTTCGTTGGTATGGTCTAGAGCAATCATGACGGTGTAGTTGAAACTGTGGAAAACGGACATGATGTGTAGGTTTGAGATAGGTTTCGTTCAACGCAAAAGCCTGTATTTGTTTCTCCCTTAGGAGTTGTTCAAAAACTGCTTTGTGAGTGAGAAGAGATCGGATATTAAGGAAGAGGAAAGTGACTGCCATGAAGATTGATAGTGTTTTAGAAGTTGTTGGGCGATGGTTGTAAAATATAGAGATGACCATTCTGGATCTGTTTTAGTAGAAGTGATGTAAAAGTGGGCATGTGGACCGGTGTAAGTGGCAGAAAGTTGTAGGCCAAATAATTGTTGGGCTATGTGATCGACCTGCATAAGAATGTGTGGGCGTAAGAAGGGGTGGATATTTTGAAGAACCAGAGTGGTGAAACGGAGCAAGTCTTCAGCTGTGATGGGTTCTCGTAAGGAGTTAGCAGGTGGTGTAGCAGAATCGGTGGTGCGGATGGGAACGGATAGTTTCGGTTTATCAGTTGGTGGAGCAGGTTTTTGATGGCATTTATAACTATAGGCTGGGTGTTGTTGATGGCAGGTATTGCAGAGAGGTGTTTTTTTCAGGTTAGGACAGTTGTTAGTGGAATGGTCCTCATTGCAATGTCCACAGCGGGGTGAGTTTGAACAGTTTTTAGTCAGATGTGAGGCATATGTTTGGCATCTTTCACAGCGGATTGGAAGTGGTGGTGAAGTGCGGGATGGTTTTACTCTATGGCGTCTGCGATAGATATAAGCACCATTTTGCAGCAGATCGACTACTGAATCCTTGGATGCTGTAAGAACTCGAACGAGATAGGTGGGACCTGACTGACACTTGATGCGAATGCATTTGTGTACTTCATAGCATTCGAGTCTTAATTCGTCAAGGATTTCTTCATCGGAATATGCTGGTGGAACGCCTTTTATCACCACTGAAAACATGGGTTGGCGTCGAGGTGGCGGTGGTTGCTTTTTTCTGGTTTGAGATAGAGCTTGGATGTTAGCTTTGTCACCAAAGATGTGAAATCCTGCTTTTTCTTATTGTAGTAAGGAAGTTTTGATCTGGAGATTTTATAATTATTCCGTTTCTAGTGAAGATGATTTCTGATACATTAGCTCGCGGATAGTATGTCATAAGTTGAATTAGAATGTTTTTAGGATTGGAGTATTTGTTGTCAGCATTAGTGAGAAGATAATTGAAGGTTGCTGGAGGTTGGTTTGAAGCGATGTCCATAGCTAGATCATAGAGGTCACTTTCGGAGGCCTGACTGAAAGGAGATCTTGATCGAGTATGAGGTTGCTTTTTCTGATTTTGCGATTGTAGTGTATCACCTGATCGCTTTTGAGAATTTGGACCCGTTCTGGGTTTGGCCCCCTTGCACTCCATCGAGTTCACAGGGGACACACCCACGGATCGTGAAGACTGCGGAGTGGCCGAAGCCAGTACAATATAAGAAGAGAACAATGATCAGTCAGGATGATGTCGATGATATGATGCAACGGTGTACAACGATGATGATGGTTTCACCCTCCAGAACTGAGAAGTACTGTCAATCCCAGTGAGAGCGTATGCGTGCTGGTATCTATTGTGCGTATGCAACACAATGTCCTCGAAAGCACGTTAACGATTCTCAGCTAGGCTAGGCTTGGTTCAAAAATCAGCTTGTGACGTATGGTACGTCAAGCTGCTAAGTATGTAAACACCACGGCCACGGTCACGGTCACGGTAATATTGAAGTTGTATGCAGAGTATCGGGCCAAAGCCCCTGACTCCATGAGTAGAATGAAAGAGTTCAAAATACAGAAGTACAGGTGAAAAACTGGGTATTACTATTGAGTAGGTAGGTATGGTAGGCTACATCTGCAACTGTCGCAGAGTGGCTGATGGTGACTTTAGGCGAGCTTTATAGAGTCATTATATGCGTGGCATGCGATGGACGTTCCGGAGAGCGCATTCGGTGCCGATATTAGCAATAGCTGGGTTAATATGCCTGGGTAAGGCACGCCAGAACTTATGGTGGAAATGGCGAAAAACTTATCTAACAGGGGGAAGCTCTAGATCTTCCAGAATTTGGCGGTTGCGAGTATATCTGTCATGACCAGTGATGATACGACCGGTTCTAGTTTGCACACTTTCGAATGTCTGAAGGTGACTGAATGAGGCATGTTACCAGGCAGGGCATGCATAAGTAAGTGTGGACAGGACTATCATTTTGAATATGTGCACTCGGGCCTCATGAGAAATTGAACTGCAGCGAAAAATTGGATATAATGCTGTGATTTTGCGTAATGCTCTTTGCTTGATGTCCTTGATGTGCGCAGCGAATGTTAACCCACGGTCTAATATCACTCCCAAATATTTAGCATGTGTGGCGTGAGGAATGTATGCGTTCTCATATATTAGATTTCGACGGGTGCGTATACGTCTTCTACTGTGTATAACAGTACAACTTTTGTCGGTATTTACTTTAATCCTCCAACGTCTGGCCCATTCCTGAAAACTGTTCAGTTGACGTTGCATATAGATGTAACACTGTATAAGTGAACTGCTTGTTGTGAAAAAGGCGGTATCGTCGGCGTACGTTGCTAAGAAGCAATGTGGTAGGGTTGGAAGATCGGCTGTATACAGATTATATCAAAGTGGTGAAAGTACAGCGCCCTGTGGAACACCTGCTTTAATTGGTCTGGATGAGGATTTGACACCATCAATAGACACATGAAATTTCCTGCCAAAGAGGTAAGAGCGGAGTAAATGCAGAATACTATCCGGAAGACCTTGGTCGTGTAGCTTATATAATAGTCCTGCTAACCAGACTTTATCAAAAACACCAAAGACATCGCCTTCAAAATATATCACAAATAACTACCAATTGTCAGTGAGAATTTTACTTTTGGAGTTCATTATTTGCAACGAGTAAAGCTTTAGGTAGTATATTTGACATGTTTGCCAAGTAAGAAAATAACACAACATGTTGTGCTGTAATCAGTCACGAAAATAATTTTGTAAACCTATGAACTGTCAGACAGTAGTTACATCAGTACAGTGCTGCTACCTGTTTATCTTGTATCCTAGCTCAGCGGACGCTATGGAGTTTTTTACAATCATTCAGCTGTTATTCGTCGAAAAGTCTCTATAACACCGCCTGAAGGAAAAACGACACCTACCAAAAATGGAGATTACTTTATATTGTTGATGAGAATGAGACTAAAGGAATGAAAGTAAAAGTATACACTTGCACGGTATTATGGTTGTGTCATTCACATGTGAAGTAGCCGTGCAGATGCACATGTGCACAGAACGGTTTAAGCACGGGTAATTTAAATTTGCTTCATCCATGCAAATACACATGTGCACACACACGGTTCAAGCATGCGTTATGCACGTGCGCTGCATCTGCGCAAATGCACATGTGTACATAACGATTACAACACGGGTTATATAAATGTGTGCTTCATCCATACAAATGCACATGTGCACATAACGGCTGAAACACGGGTTCTGTACGTACGCTGCATCCATGCAAATGCACATGTGTACATAAGGCCTTAAGCATGGGTTATATAAATGTGTGCTACATTCATGGAAGTGCACATGTGCACATACCGGCTTAAGCACGGGCTCTGTACATGTGCTGCATCCACGCAAATGCACATGTGTACATAACGGCTTAAGTACTGGTTACGTACGTGCGCTGCATCCACGCAAATGCACGTGTGTACATAACGGCTTAAGCATGGGTTATATAAATGTGTGCTTCATCCATGCAAATGCACATGTGCACATAACGGCTTAAGCACGGGTTCTGTACGTGTGCTTCATCCCCGCAAATGCACATGTGCACGTAACGGCTTGGGCATGGGTTATATAAATGTTTGCTTTATCCATGCAAATGCACATGAGCTTGTGCACGACTTAGTCATGGGTTATGCACGTGTGCACAACCCACGCAAATGCATATGTGCACATACACGGGTTATGTATATATGCTTCATCCACGCAAATTCACGTGTACGGCTTATGCACGGGTTATGTATGTGTGTATCATCTACATAAACGCACATGTGCACATGTACGGCTTATGCATGGATAGTGCACATTTGTCGTACACGTACGTGTTGTCTGGGATGGCACTCCCGATACCATTAAAGCCCAAAGCTTTATTCTTGCAAATTTATTCATTTACTCAGGAGACCTTAAAGTTAAGGATATTAAACTCGATGCATATATTTCTAATTTAATATTATATTATATGTTTGTAGCTTAGACTTGTAAGGAGGGGAAGGGACAATTGATACAATGATTTCCTTCACATTCGAAAAAATACTGTCCCATTATATTGCGAAAGGGTACTGTTTCCCGAAAAGAAGAAAAGAAAAAAAGAAAGAAAGAAGAAAACATCCTATATTTCTGTCAAATACATACATAGTTTTCGGGATCATTGACATAAATAGTAATATTCCAGATGTGGTATATGACCAAAGTCTGCCCCATTGGCATGGGATTCAGAGGAGAGAACCGATGAAGATTTCCGAACGATTTCTTTGACTTAAGTTTCAATATACAGAGAGTGAAAAGTGGTAATGAACAAATACTGGTGTCACATGGGGACCTATCAGAGATATGATTTCTGGGAAACTGTCGTTGCTCAGGAAGCCGAGCCAGCAGCTTACCCAACCATGCCGGCTCAAGCCCTCGGCTCAGTTGGGCCAAACAGAGCCGAGCCGAGCCGATGGCTCACCTGAGCTCAGCCGAACCAAACCGATGGCTCATCGCAACAGAGCCGGCTCGATCCGATGGTTGAGTTGAACCGAGCCGAGCCAAGCCGGCTGACATCACTGAACAGTACAGCTGCTGACGCATATTTTACAAGAAGATAAAAATGAAGATCAATAGTATTCATTTAATACGCATGATCCTGAAGAACAAAATCTTGAATTTATAGCTGAGAAGCTAGCTTTCTAATTTAAAGTCAAATATCCACAGCTCTATGTCAAAGAAACTCATCAGGGACTACAGTGCAACTGGACCAAATTAATCTCAAAACGAGGACTAACATTTTCATCAAAGGAACTTCTACACAAAATCAAAATAGCTAACGAATATATTCTTGAATGTAATGGAGAATTTATTCGCAAAAGAGAGAACATTAGAAAATTAACAAGTATCATAAAAAATGAATTCGTTAGCAAGCGTGAAATGGAGATTTTATTATTTTATCCGGTTTAGAACATACATAAGAATAAATGAACTAAACAAGCAACTCAAAAGTGCTTCCTCCAAAAGAACATTTTAAAAGAAAATGAAGAAAGTTGTGAAGTGAGTGATTTAAAAGTTCAGGAAAGAAATTCTGATTGACAAACGCAAGTTCATTAGGCCTACAGGAAAAAAGGAAAACGCACCACGGACAATACGTCTAGAATGTGGGAAAACTTGTCCAAATAGACTTTTTTGTTTGCATTTAAAAAGAAATAAAAATATATTTCCATGACGGAATAAAATTCCACTAATATAATAGACATCTAAATTAGAAATAGCAAAGACAGCTGAAAGTAAAGGGAAAACAGTAATTTCACATCAGGTTCCAAGGATAATATACAACAGCAAGCGAGCAAGCTGACAACAGCGTTACTCCTGTGGTCCTGTCCCAAGCGTGTGTCAAAGGTGACGTTATTTCGCGAGTAGGATGGACACGTGTTCGCTGATGAATTTACCAAGGCAGTAACTATTTACGCCACATAGTCGGACACATTAGTGCCTTTTATTTGTACAGGATTATGCGCGATAAACATTATAACTGTTATATTTTTCATTCTCTGTTTCAAGAAAATAATTGGCATAAGGTTAGGACCTGTCCTTAACGCAAAATTACATAAACGGTCTGGTAGTTCTAGTTAGAACGATCCGTAAAGTGGAGGTGGGATAAGTTCTCAAACATTTAAACATGCGACGTCTTATGTAGGTGCACCACGCTACTAGTTACTAAAAAAACAAACCCCGAAGTAGGACTGATATCAAGACGAAACAATACGAGACTACTTACAGTATTAGTCTCCTTTCGACCGACAAATAGCGGTCTCAGTCTCGCTTCGATAGTCTCGAAATAAATTGTGTGAAATTATTGCACACTAAATTTGACAGAAGTTAAATAAATATTCCTCCCATAGTTCCCCCTATTACTTCAGAATATGTCCTGGGTGCACCATTTTCTACTAGTTCAAGCGTGAGTTAGCAATTGATATACAACATTCAAAAATACATATGTCTATTTCCATTAAATATACCCACCTTTCTTAAATTATTTGTTTACTAATTGAAATACCCGGTGTTCCACAGGGATAATAGGTTTATATTACATATATATTTGAGATTAGTTTTTCCCAGTAGAATACGTATTTGAATTGGATTGAAATAGTACGGATCCATTTCCAGCAGGAGCACATGAATAAACTTGCCGCTAACGAAGAATAAAGCATTGGGCTTTAATGGTATCTGGAGTGTCATTATTCACTTCAGCGACCCCGGGAACTATTAAATAGACACTCATATCTTTCAATTAGGAATTTTTAATTTTCACTCCTCCCACTAAACCTCCATGCCGATAATGCTAAACTTTGATGTGAAAGATATCGGGTGTATCATAATTCATATCACTGACTTCATACCAATGACAGATGTAAATGTTTCTCTATTCACTTTCATTTCGTAATTCTGGATAGAGATGTTAGGATGTAAAAACAAGTATACTAGAACATAAGAAGAGAAATATAAATTACGTGGTATCTTTTGCAATCTTTAACTATATTTTCACCTTTCTAGGACGTTTCTGAAAGTTCAGACTTCTATATCCCCTTTTTGCTCTCTTACGTGTCATTTAACTACGTAATTCCTACACTTACTTACTAAATCACATATACAGATATTGCAGATGTATATCTTTGTCTTCTCTCTACATCATGTCTGGAGATAAATGTTTTGAAAACACGTTACAGACACAATTTTAAAAAATAATACGATCTACGATATCAGTGATACATGTTGTAGTGTTTAACTTAACATATAAAACAATAAATGGAAAACCCTGAGAATACGAATCTTAACAGAGATTACAGTGCACTAATGCTTCAAATCTGTGTCTTTACTCCCTATACCTATGTTAATTCCCTAATCAAAATAAAAACTCTTCAAACTTCATCACAAATTCTTATACAACCATCCCTTCCTTGGAATACCGCGCGGTCACATACCCGTCACGGCGATGTAAAGGTAGTTTTGGCGACTTGGATACAAATACGCATACGTCAGATGTCCCTAAAGAATATGTAGAATTGCAACGAAACTTCGTATTGTGTCAATTTGCAAAACAATAAATGAAACGTGTTTTAATTTTTGCGGAAAAACAGTATTTAGGCCGAGATCCCATCCGAAAAAACAGTAAAGAGTACCGTAATAGCGAAGGATGGAGTGGATAGATGCAAATCAAATTGTATGTAGATATTATATAGACCCTTTGTAAAATAAGCTCTTTCGTGTTTCTCAAGTGTCGCTATCCGTTTTGCTTCAAATTTGTCAGATCAAGAGCAAACTTGAAATAAATCGACACGTGTTTTTGTTTATGCGTAAAAGCATTGTAAGGGTTAAAGATGCCTCCTGAAATACTAAAAAAAATACGCTATACTGTTTGTGCGTGTAGTTTATCTGCCAAATTTGAAGAAATCAGATGGAGACACGACACTTGTGAAACACGAAAGGCCATATTTTACATATCCAATATCTAACACAATTTAATTCGCTTCGGTTTACTCCTCTCGCCACTCAAGGCCTCGGTCCACTCAACAGTTTCTCTTTCAGGAAAATACGAAACACGTATTCCATCATCTTGCCTCTACAATATTTGTGCACATTTCGTTCACTTCGTCCACTTCTTTTTGTTTTTCGGGGTCAAACTCCAAAATTTTGGACGGGAGCTTTTGCCCCTAAAAAGCGTTTTTCTCTCGAAAATAAAAAAGCAATCGTTTAATTTTTGCCTATTGTTCATACACAAAGTTATGTTGCAATTCTTAGTGTCCTTTACACGCATCTGACATACTGTTACTAGCACTTTTGATTTTTCGTGATCAAAGATTTGGAGGGGTCGGAGACACACCCAACCGTTCTCCGCAGGAAAATACCAAACCCGTATCCTCATTTTACATCTGCAATATCTGTGGACAATTTCATGCACTTCGGTTCACTTCTTCTTGCATTTCGGGCGTCAACTTTCAAAATTTTGGGTGAGGGCTTTTGCCCCCTAAAACCGTTTTTCCGCAGGAAATAAAAGAAACAGTATTCATTTATTTTTTGTGCATTGTCCATACACAAAGTTTCGTTGCAATTCTTCATGTCCTTTACACACATCTGACATACTGCTACTAGCACTTATGATTTTTCGTAATCAAAGGTTTGGTGGAGTCCGGGCCCCACTCAGCCCTTTTTTCCAGCAAAATAAGAAACCCGTGTTTCTTCATTTTACGTTTTCAATATCTGTGCACAATTTCATTCACTTCGGTCCACTTGTTTTTGCCTTTCGGGCGTCAACTTTCAAAATTTTGGGTGAGTGGTTTTGCCCCCTAAAACAATTTTTGCCACAGAAAATAAAAATACACTTATTCATTTATTTATGTCTAGTATCTACCTGCCAAATTTTATCAAAAACGGAGTGTTACACTTGGGAAGTGTTACTTGTCAGTCATTATAGATTTATTTTCCCTGTTTCTCCATCAATTAGAAATTGTCTGACAAGTAAAGGGTCCAAATGGGTGTATCGAGCTGCGGGATGAGACGCAATGCGACTGATAGAGGATATGGAAATATGTATATGTGCAAAGTTGTAAGGGCTGAACGTCATAAGAAACGGAGGGGGGTCAAAATTGATGGGAGAAGGGCTATGCTATGTTGTTGAAATACATTAAATAAACTGTTGAATCGTGAAAATAGTGACAGATGGACAATACAAACGGTGGTAGTTTCACATATTGACAAAAGAAGAATGGGCAGATTAGATCACGAACCTCCGGCGCCATCTTGAAATCCACCATTTTGAAATCTGTGATAATTTTGGAAACGGAAAGGTTGTCATGTGGGCCAGCATGTTCCCAAAGAACAATTATGAACTTTAGTGATCGTTATCTGTACTTATTTGTTAGAATTAGGATAATCTTCATAGTTATTTACGAAAATCTAGGAGACTGATTATCGTATGTTGAAAGTTTGGATTATCACGAAAACAGATGTAAGTTGAACGTATACAAAACCTAGAAAACTAACATCAAAATTTGATATCCAAGTTGTATATTATTATATTTTACTCTTAGTTTTCTTGGTTTGTAGATGTGTTAGTTATTTCTTGTCCATAATACGACTAATAATGCTAAAAGACTCACAAATCGAATTTAGTTCGTACCTTTAGATATTTCTTACAATCAACGTACTATTGTAGTTCTCAGCCTTTCAAAAATTACGAGCCCCATAGACAAATAATAGTATCCTTCAACCCACCGACAAACTGTAAGCAACCCCTGTAAAATGAAATGAAGTATTTCATTTGAACGAAACACGATTATGCTCTTTAGGAAGGGAGACAATGATTAAGGCAAGTGAATGTTGATGGAAGATATGATGGAATGGGAATGTGGAAGGAAATTGGAGTATCCCGAGAAACCCCACATACGATACGATGGTGTCCACCACAACGTTTTTTTTGCTGAGGATCGAACCAGAGGCCCCACGTACCAGAGGCAAGCTGTTTACCACTGAGTCACGGTGTCCTCCTCCAATCCCTAAGTGACGCGGGCATCCAGTTAAGAATAACTGACATAGAAAAACGTACTTACCATTGTCGCACGAAGGAAACTCCACGAATCCCACATTCTGACCGCTTGTCCTTCTAGTATGTTGGTTTATCACACTCAATATTTAGTATATCGATGCATCTGTCAGAATCATAGTGTTTCCTCCAAAGTAGGGGCAGGGTGACTTAGTGATAGAGCGCTTACTTCTGGTGCGGGATGGACCTCGTTCGATCCCAGACTATAAAAGTTAGTAGTGGATACCATCGTACCCGTGAGATTTCTCGGGATTATCCTGTTTTCTCCTACATTCTCATTTCACGAATTATTCCCCAAAAATAGCTTCCATCTATTATCTCTCTCTATTATTGGATCAGATTTCAGTTTAGCATCCCTTCGGTAGCAAAATTTCATGAGATATGGAGCTACAGATTAACGTGATATCCGAACTGCTTGCGCGCCCGCCGCGAACCGGAGCCGGGTCTCCTATGCGAAAGTCGCACACGCTACCACATAGCCATGCGTGATCTCTCTGTCTTCATTAGCCTAGAAGGCATAACATTTAAACTTTATGGACTTCAAATAATTTCAGTTTTTCCTCGATAGCCAATTCTATACTGAAACAAAGTAAATCAATGAAATTTGTGCATCTTCCTTTTCTTATAATTTTAACGATGTTCTTGTAACTTCGACCGTGTTCTAAGATTCCTGTTACTTGAAATATCGTATTGAATTGTAGTTAACTGTCTCAGTCAACATTTCATAAAATATCACAATAATTCTTCAATTTCTTTGGGGTGACCTTTGTGCTGCCCCTGTACCATATCAAGTTGTGCGAGTTCCGACAGGTTTTTGGCTGGTTATAGCGCCAAAAGGTAGCATTTGTGCACCCAGGTTGTCTTATATTGGTGTTATAAATCATCTCCCAAACGTTGTCGGTGTTATTTTTATACTGGTTTTGATTAGCTTGTGTTTGCCAATCAGTTTCCAGTATTACCAAAACAAACCAAAAGTGAACTAAATTCACTAAATCGCCTTCCCCTTATGCTTTTTTCTTGTCTAATACTTATTATATATTTATATTGTAGTTGACAGAGATTGCCAATATTGATTGAAATATCTGGTTAAAATGCTAGTAGAGGAATTTCCTCTTTAGTACAGAAATTCTCTCCTTGCATCCTACCGCCATTTTAGGCGAGATGAGATTAGGTAATATGGGAATTCCCATCTCGCCTAAAATGATGGACATTCTTATCTTGTAGATATAAGTAGCTGATAAATCGTTAGGCGGGGTGGGATTAGGGGAGATGGGATGGAATCATCTGAAAAGGTAGCGGGACGGTAGGTAGCGGCATGACGTCACGCCATTCCCCGTGCCTATATTTGCCCATTGTAATTGCTTAGGAACTGGGGGGACGCCTTGCATAATTTTTTGGATGTGAGGGGATGTGGTACCCCGCGTTCCCACGCACTTTTACCCCTGTTGCTAGGTATCAACTGCTGTGAAGACTAACGAAAATATTATGTAATAATAATAATAATAATAATAATAATACCAATACTACTACTACTACTACTACTACTAATAATAATAATAATAATAATAATAATAATAATAATAATAATACAGTATCTGAATGATAAAGATATTTTTTTCAACTTTCTATTCCTGTGGGCTTCTGTTATTCTGGATATATTGTTTTATAAGGAATAAAGAGGCTTCAAACAACAATAAGAAAGAAAAAAGCCTTATACTTAAGTTGCTTTACAAAGAACAAAGCAACTGACAACTGACCTTGTGTATGTTTTCTTAAACACAATGTTACGAGGCACAGAAGCCATACCTACAGGCAGCTTGCTTTTTTTCCCTGAGGGCAGATTCAGTACTAAAATTAGAACTTTCATTCTGTCAATTTATGTGTAGCTATCAGTCGATCACACAGGTTCTTTTACAACGCTGAATTTTACAAGAAAGGTTTTGTTCATCGCGTAGGCAGCAAAGTCAATTCATCGTAGTTCGTAATCCCTTCCCCTGTTTTGCATACTGTGTGAACTTTAACTTGTATACTGTAGTGAGTTACAGAAAAAAATGCTATTTAAGAAAATGACATTATCAAATAAGATTGACCATTAACACATTTTTTTTCATATGTCTGCAATGCAACAAGTCAATCATTTCCAACTCTATGCTCTGTTACCTAGTTTGCTTTTCATGTTTTCAGTAAACAAGACAGACCAGAGGAATAATAGAGGTTTCTCGTAGAAAATTTTGTTCGAGGATGCGGAGATCACACAGGCCTATATCCGCGGGGAGTGTAAGGGGCCGGGATCACCCTAAATTTTTACATGAGAATGGAATATGAGCGCTAAAGTAGTCAGCCATTAGGATTATTTTTGTTAGAATGATGCCAGATTCGACTCCTGGAGTAAGCTCAACTTTCAGTCGTGTGGCGTTTGCAGGTCGCGTCTCATAGAGATTCGTTGAAAAATATCTAAACATGTGCTATGACTAGTATGCGAACTAAAGTTTTTTTTTTAGCAAAAGAAATATAAATTTCTTGCTTTGGACTCTGCCCTGTAATCCAGTTTTTCTGGAGGCGAGGTAGTATGGTTGGGAACGGCCTATCAGATTCAAGCTCCGAACCCACATTAAATATACCTTCCTTTATAACCTTGGTGTTGTATAAGGACGAAAAACAAAAAAAAATAAACTGATAGCTCCAGTAATAGATATTATAGGAAAGAGATTTAAAAAAACGGTGGTTTTGAAATAGAGAAAGGACAGTACCCGAGCATTATTAGTATTACTAGCAGATATTACCCGCTTCGCTGGGTTGAAATGAAAATTTAAGTGAACAACTCCGTATTTCATGTGTTCAGTACCTCTGAAATATGTTGTTTTCGTTTTTAATGGTATCAATTTAAACAGCATCGGAAAAATCATTGATCATCTCGGCGACCCCAAAAATCATGGATTCGACAACAAGATTAGTCATTTTCGTCCATTTATATGTATATTTCCCCCTCCCCCATGTTGCGGGCCATGGCATCGGAAGTGTCACTGTTCAACTCAGCGATCCCCCAAAAATGTAGATTCAGCACTAATTATCGATTATTTCGATCATTTTTAAATATCTCTTCCTCCCGTCCCTCAAGTTTTGGTGTTGAATTTGAATTTAACAGGGATCGAAAGTACCATTGTTCATCTAAGCGACCCAGAAAGCTATAAATTCAACACTGATAGGGCCATTATCGATCATTTTGTATATCACTTTCTCCCCTTCCAGCAAATGGCGGAGCTGATTTTGCATTTAAACCGGATCGAAAAGTCACAGTTCATCAGAATAATCCCGAAAACTATGTATTGGACACTAATATTGGTCATTTTCAATTATTATATATATAGCTTCCCCTCCTCCGTGCTGCGGCACACGGCATTAGAATTTTCACTGTTAAACTCAGCCACTCCTAAAACTATTGATTAGACACTAATATTAGTCATTTTCGATCATTTTTAAACTTTATCCCCTCTCCTCCATTGTACCCACCCCCTCCCCAACTATTAGGGCTGAACGTGGATTGAAACAGCATCAGGAGTGTCACTGTTTGTCTCATCGGGCGCGAAAACTATGGATTCAACACTAATATCGGCCATTTTAAATCATTTTAAAATTTCTGTCCCCCTACCCCTCCCCTACGTTGCATCGTGAAAGTGAATAGCCTAAAACAATCCATGCCCCTAAACTCAGGTTGAAAATTTGAGCAAGATCGGTCGAGTGATTCAGGAGTTATTAAGTATTATTTAGTTTTTACACCCACTCCCCCGTCCCTCAGTTCTACCATCAAAGTGCAAAGCCTAAAACCAGCCCAGCCGTGAAACTCATCCATGTTACAAATTTGATCAAGATCGGTGGGGCGGTTCGGGAGATTTAGAGTCACAAACATAGTGATTTTCAATGTTATATATTTTCAATGTTATAACTTAGAATTAAGCATATACAGATGGTGATCAGAAAAATGGAAACATCTGTAGTTGGCAACACATCAGATGTATGGGTTGGCAGTGGTGTCGTGGCGGTGGTGTGTTAGGTCGGTCTCCATACTACGTCAGGCGCAGTGGAACAGCAGTGTCCAGTGGCTGCAACAGACGGAGGTAGTGTAAAATGGGAGACCTCTCAGATTTTCAAAGAGGGCAAATTGTTGGTGCGCGGTTATGTGGAGTGAGTGTGACGGCAGTGGCTACTGTGTTAGATGTGTCGCGTGGGACAGTGTCGAAGGTGATGACGGCCTACACAACACACGGGAAAACCACATCGGGGAAGCGGAACAATGGACGGTAGAAAATCATGAGTGACAGGTCACGCCGGGTATTAAAGCGCATTGTCACGCAGAACCGTCGTGCCACTGCGGAGCAACTCAATCAGCACCTCCCCCACCCTGTTTCGACAATCACAGTTCGCCGCGAATTACATGACATGAACTTACGGGGTCGTGTTGCACTGGCCAAACCGCTCATGAGGGACCATAACGCTTTCGCACGCCGCAAATGGTGCCGCGACGATGCAACTTGGACCATTGAGGACTGGAAACGTGTGATATGGTCGGATGAGTCATCCTTCACCCTATTCCCAACCACGGGCCGTGTTTATGTGTGGAGAACGCCCAAAGAAGCTTATGATCTGCAGTTTCTCCGCCCAACTGTGAAACATGGCGGCGGCTCGGTGATGCTGTGGGCCGCCATATCATGGTTTTAATTGAGTCATGTGGTCACGCTTAGCGGACGAATCACTGCCAACGATTATGTCGCAATTTTAGGAGACCACTTGCATCCTATGGTCCGGATGTTGTTCCCGGACAATGACGCTATCTTCCAGGGTGATAATGCACCCATTCACACAGCTGGCGTTGTTGCAGCGTTGTTTGAGGAACATTGGGATGAAGTTCAACACCTCCCCTGGCCCGCCCAATCCCCAGATCTCAACATAATTGAAAATCTTTGGTCCGTCTTGGAAACACGACTCCGGCGACGATTTCCACCTCCATCCTCTCTCACAGAATTGGCCGATGCCCTGCACGAGGAATGGTGTAAAATTCCACTTGCTACCATTCACAACCTCTATGCCTCCATCCCACGTCCCATCAAGGCTGTTCTGAAGGCGAAAGGTGGCCGGACACCATATTAATCTGGTAAGTTGCAATTTCGTTCAGGTGTTTCCATTTTTCTGATCACTATCTGTATATTTTCCTTGTAATATAGCTTGAAAATATTGACCATTTGCACTTTTCTTTAGATTTTCTTTTGTTTTGTGTTTATAAATAAGCGTTTGTTTGAATAAAGTGAGATTTTAGTTTTAATTACTTTCTTTGGTTATTTCCAGATTTTATGCCTTCGTAAATTTACTATAAAATTCATTATTAACTTCTGTAACACTCTCGTAGTGATGCACAATCAATGCATTATTTTCTAATAAGACGAGTTAAATTTGCCTCACAAATGGAGGTGAGAACTCGTGGTTCATAAGTGCAGGATCTCTCATAATTTATATTTACAGTTTGTGCACTTTAGGCCCTACAGTCAAACAGTTCAACAGGTAATAGCTTACCAACATATATATTTTAAATCTAAAATCGAATGATGTGTGTCACGACTGAAAAGGGTTTATTTTTTAACTCTGCTTGGCAATACATGTCTTAATTCTTATCTCCTCGATGTATTTTTTTTTTTTTTACACTTACTTGTTGCTTCAACCAAGATCAGTTCAAGAAGTTTAATTGTTGAAACTTTGCATTCAAACATGATCACGCAAACGTAAAGCAAAAGAAGAACAATCAGACAATAATAGCAAAATATAACATTGTGGGATTCACCACGTCTGACAATTTTAACATTGTCGGTTGACATTTTTATCGACAGCGACGAACTATATTTTAGACTAAAAAATACATTTGGGAGATAGAAAAATGCAGGAGCGTCGGAGGAACGCCTATAGGTTCCTCTTTGTCTTTATTGGATCTTTTTAATTGGTGTCCAACAATTCCCCAATATCCTGATAGTATAAATAATAATTGAATTATATTTTGCTTCAATTTAAGTGAACTTCTTTGTTTATCGTTAATAATTGTCAAACCTCTTTTGTCAGTTTGTTGTCCACGTCCTCGTCCTACTCGCCATATTGTCCACCTCCTTAATTTTCCACCAATTAGCAGCAGGCTTCTGCCAACACAGAATACTTTACTTTGTAGCCCCTAAATGCCTGATGTGATTTAATTTTTGTAACAATAGCTATAGTAAGAATAAAAAGAAATTGCTTGTTATTAATTCAATTGTTTTATGCTTATAAATAGTTATTGAAATGCACTTTCTCCCATTTTTATTCATATAGATTTTGACTCAAAATCTGCAGAAACAGAATGAAGCAATTGATATTCCTGCAGATTTTGAGCCTTGGCTGTGACACGTCTATGAATAGAAATGAGAGAAAGTGCATTTGAATATCCACTGATAAGCATTTACTTCAAGAACAAGCAATTACTTCTTTTTTATTCTTAGCTATGCTTACTATAATTCAATCACGTCAGGTAATTTTTGGGCTACAGCATGCGGTGTTCCATTTTGTCAGAAAAAGCATCTGCTAATTGGTGGAACACAGGCGTTGCGTCGCGGCGGGACCGCCGATTTCTGTCACTGATGGGCCACCCAACAGTAAAATTGGAAAAACGGAAACCGGGCCGCCCGCGAGCGTCGCCACTGACCCACCAATTTCTAGCGACGCGTCGCTGGTGGGCCATCAACTGTAACTTAACAAAAATATACAAGCGGGCCGCTGGCGATTGTCGCTGCGGGACCACCGATTTCAGTCGCTGGTGGGCAACCCACCAGTAAAATTGGAAAAACGGACACTGGGGGCACGCGAGCGTCGCTTCCGGGCCACCACGTTTAGCAACGTGTCGCAGTCAGCCCAACAGTGGGCCACCGGCGTTTACGGCATAGAGAAGTGCCTACACTGCCTCATTTGATGTTGCATCGTTTGGCCTAATAATAATTTCGCCTAACCAATTATCTGACACTTTTATGACAGATAAAAATAAGATTTATGTCCGCCATTTTAGGCGAAATAAGGATACTCGTTTGTCCTAACCCTCGTTTTGCCTAAAAGGGCGGACTATAGAAAAATCGTAGAGATAAAACTGGAGGGAAATTTTAATATATATATATATATATATATATATATATATATATATATATATATATATATATATATATATATATATATTCCCTACTATGTGAAGAACTGAGAAATACAAATTAGTTTTTCCTAACTAATTTGTAATAGCACTATATGCTTTCGGAAACATGTTTCGACAATTGTACAGTTATTTTCCCGTTACATTTGGGAATATTAATGCCCTCACAGAGTATATAAAAATGAAATATTTCAGTTTTACGTCCCACGGTTATGCCGGTCAGGCTAAAGGAGACGGTGATGATGAGAAATGAATGAAATGGTGGAATGAAGAAAGTGGGAGGAAACGGGAGAATCCTGGGGAAAACCACGAGCATGGTGTTTGTCCACCACAAAGTCCACGCGGCGCGAGCTGAGATCGAACCAGGGACCCTAAACACCGGAGGTGAACGCTCTACTACTGAGTCACAGAGTGTATAGTAGCTATATTTGAGATGAGAGAAAAACAAGTTACACCTGTTATTAATTTTGTTTAAAGGTGAGTGTTGTTCAAAAGTAACTTTTAGTTTGCAGTTTGTTTCCAAATATTTCATATTGTCAAATGGTTCTGCTAATTGGTATATTAAAGGAAATATTGTTTGTGTGTTTATTCTTATGTGGATGCAAAAGTTATTTTATTGTCGGTTTTGCTGACCTTTCAGAGAATTTCATTCCAGTTTTAATGTTTTTTTTTTTAACTGTTAATGCATTATAAGGGATCCTATTGTGATTCTATTGTAATTGTAATTCGTATGAAATTTGTAAATATTTCGATCTATGTCTGACAAAAGATCCGTAAATTTGCTCATAACTTAACAACGGACAACTGTGATCGAAATGAATGATTTGTCACAAATCGCTCCGCTGACAAATTGCTCTTTGGATAATTCCACAATCCAAACATTTCAATGTGTTACTAAAGAAGAAAGAAGAAAAATACATTTCAATTCTTATTATTACTTTTGAAATTACAACTTTTGAGTTGGATTTCCACTCGTTTCACATACTATCGGGAAAGTCCATAGCATAAGTCTCTAAGATGTACAAGCAGATTGAAATCCGGGCTTCTCGGTGGTTGTTTCAGCAGGAAGAAGTGGAATTCTAACAGGTGGTGGTCAACCAGGATCTGTTACGAGGGTGGTTGTCCTGCTGGTACACCCCATTTCTACTCGTATGACAGAAATAAATAAAGATATAGTTGACTGTGGAGATCTTTGTACTTCGATACAATACGGGTTAATAGTGGGACAGAAAAAAAACTCTAAACCAACATGGAGTCTCCATTATCTTGTACACTTCCAACCTGACATGATTTCGTTGGACTGGCACCAAATTATAGATCACTATCGGCGTGATGAGATTGAAATCGAGAATCGCAGTGACGTTTAATGACAAGTGGTAACCTCGTAGGTTGTCGGCTTCTGAAGTCCACACGATGAAGCGAACGTTGTCTAATAACTATCCGGTTGAAACCCTTATTCTGTTGGGTGATCGTCTGGGCTACGGTTTACTGGTGTACGGTGCAGTAAGCAAAGCTGTGAAAACATTTATAACTTGTTCTCATACATGTGAGTTTCTTTTTACATTGTTAAATTACTGTAGATTTGCAAATTATGCAGATTTAATACTGAAACCAGAAATATATATATAACTTCCGGCAGCAATAGAGTGATAATGTGTGACATGCAAACTCTTTATCGGAAGCTGAATTCTCATCAAAAACGATTTCTCGTTATCTCTTACGATTTTTAATATTTAGGAATCAATATTGAAACCGGAAATTGTACTAGTTCTTACTTTAATAGAAGACTCAAGCTGAGATGAAATCTATTCTTAAGATTTGTAATGCATACAATTATTAACATGTAGAAATCAATATCGGACCAGAAGTTGTATTAGTTCTTACTACTTCTGGCTTCAATAGAAGAATGAAGCTGAGATGAAATTTATTCTTAAAATTTGGAATCCATACCAATCGTTTGAAAAAATCGTTTGGATCGATAGAGAACGTGTCGATATATATACGATATATATATTCGTATATATACATGCTCATAGTAAATACATAAAGAGTTTTGGTAATCCTAACTCCTCGAAAATAGTTAATATAATATCAATCTATATATTTTGAATTTCTTAATTCTTCATATACTAGGGAATTTCCCCTTATAATTTCCCTCTAGCTGAATTTCCACGATTTTTTTATTGTCCGCCATTTTAGGTGTAAAGAGGATTAGGCCAAACGATGACCCTTATTCGCCTAAAATGGTGGACACAAATCTTATCATTTATCCGTAATAAAAGTGTCAGATAATTGGTTAGGCGAAACGAGGATTAGGAGAAACGTGGCGACACGGCCTCCTTTAGTTTTCCTAAAGATTTTATTTTTTTTCTATTTATATGTGAATATTGCCACAAGACACAAATACTGGTTCTGGATGGATTTATAGGCAATAATAAATCATAATTAACAACCTTAAAGTGAGCAGCATGAAGATGGTTTAGGGTGTGTTCTCTTCACATTAAGCTTTGGTACTTTCGTTTTAATTATTATTTATGTGTCGAGAAAAACTAAGATACTTCCTTAATATATATACTTGAATCATTAAACATATAATTATGTAAAATAAAAAAAATGTTGTATCGTTTTAAATAAAAGTTGTATCGTTTTGTCTTTTAATATAATGTGATCTACAGTTAAGTTATGAAGCTGACTTCATGGCTGGGGATGGTATCGAGAGGAGACAAGACGAGACTTTGTACAATCTCGGTATCGTCTCGGTTGATAGGTAGCGGTCTCGGTCTCGAGTCAAAAAATGCCGTCTCGGTCTCGTCTCGGTCAACAGATGCCTGTCTCGGTCTCGGTCTCGTCTCGGGTCTCGAAATAAATAGTGTGAAATTAAAATTGTGAAAGTGTTATTATCGTACAGTCTGTAGCTTCCGCGTCTTATTTTTTCCTTTATTTTTGACTTAGAATTATGGTATGATGTACCTCTTCGTAGCTAATTTGCTAGCGCTAATGCTTTCCTTGCATGTGTTCCAGGGTCAATCATCAGTGGGTATAACATATCTGTGATAAAACCCTAATAGTAACCCATATTTCAGTTTCAGCAATAGACTTTCTTTCAAGTAGCCTCAGTACTGCCTATAAAATTATACTCTATTAAAATAACTCCAGTACTATACAGTAGTTTATTTCCTTCTTTTGAATCAGAATTGTTGAATAACTCTTAACGGATAACGCAATAAATAGAAACACGAATGTGTTTAATCACGCCGAAATTGAAATTGTACAATTTCCCAGTTATTAACCTGTACATTCTGCTTTGACTGTCATTTTAAAAACAGAATATAATGTTCATTATCTTAAGAAATAGGGTAAATTATTACTACAATATATTTTGTTTCAAATTGACCAAATGCTTTATTACAGTGCTTTATATCAGTGTTTGATTGACACTTTAAAACAGGAACTTCTTTAACCTTGTGGTGGAGCTACGGCACTCATCTTTGCTATCTGTGGTCTCGAGTTGGATCACCAAACAAGTTAAATTCAAAGTCCGATGTTTCGTATAGTTTGCATCTCACTTTAAGTACATTCTGTTTCTTATACAAATTCATAAGGTCGTAATGTAATACATAAGCATATATCCAGTGCTGTAACATAGATTAAGCTTATTCCTGCGTTCTCAGCGGTGCATGTGATCTTTATTCGAGAAAACTAATCGTGTGTTCATTACGCTGAAGTTTTATATTGATTGAAAATTACTCGAGAAACATGGACATATATATTATATAAGTATATAGGAAATTCAACTGTCCCTGGAAAACAAGTGATTCTTCTCTTTCTAGTTTTCTTTTGTATTAATTTTCGTAGTTTTGCTGCAATATGATGGATCAATTTTTTTTTTTCGCTGTACGAATTTCGTTAAAGTTTGGATCCGTTTTTACCCTACCTTTCCTAGTAAAAGTTATATATATTATGACTTCGTTTAGTTTACCTCTGAGTTCCAGATATAATAAAATCATAACCATAATCATAATCAAGTATTACCAATCCACTGCTGGATAAAGATCTTTTCAAGTCTTCTCCACAACTGTCTATCTTGAGAAATTCTTTTTCAGGTTACTACCCAGTTGTTCTTGATTTCGTTAAATCTTCTTTTTATCTCGTGGTATCCTGTCTAGAATTGTTTTTGTCCATCGATCATAATTTTTGACAATATGTCCAGCACATTTTCCAGCCCACGTTAAAAATATTTAATTAGTACCAGTCATTAGTTACCAAATAATTCATTTCTACTGTATATATATTTGGTCTACAAATAGTTCAAATCTGCTACTTTTGGAGCAGAGACAGGCTAGTTTTTGATCTTCGAATCTAACAACACTGACTCAATTATTTAAATCAACACAGTGTGAGGACCTCCATTTGGTCTAGAGGATAGCACGTTTGACTTCGGTTCGCGTAGCGAATTCGATTTTCGGTGGGGGTACAGTTTAACGACCGAAGTGGTTCGGATTCCATTACATTAATTAGTTCCACGTCTCCTTTAAACGCCCTAGCATAATGATGGGACGTTAAACTAAAACAAACTGAACCAAAAATCAACACAACATGTATTACTAACTGTAAGTCCTTGAATAATTGCATATAGCTATATAGTATGGATCGAGTTTGAGTTGGTCTGTAGTCAAACTAAAACAAGTGAAATGTAACTAGGGCGTAATTAGAACTTTTAAATAAGCATGGATGTGTGTACATAAGGCCTAAGGCTTAAGGGAACCACTAGTGTTACTGAAAAAGGTTATGTCACAGTTAATTTTAGTTACAATTTGCATTTACTGGAACCAAAACTTTGGCTTTAATATTAACATTATAAAGACTATGAAAAACAACGTCTTTTTAAAACATTCTTGCACCATAAAATAAATTACGAGTAATTTTAAAATATTTTGCAGTTTAGCTACGTTATTTGCACTATATTTAGAATAGTAGTTAGCAATTTATTTAAGTTTTCAACACTGCTTAAAATAATGGAACTGCGACTTGTAATTAAAACCACCAAAAACTATTGTTGTAATGTTATAGAAGCAAACGAAAGCAACAATCATTACAAAAAATTAACACAAATATGTTATTTTAAGCAGTATAACAGTTACTATCCATGTGTTTGGTATATCTGAAACGATTTGAAATAACAATTGTAGTAAATGACATTATGATCACTTAAGTCTTTTGGAAGCATCTACATGATAAGGCGTGATATGTCAGCACGTTTTCGAAATAAAGTCTTTACAAAAAGTTAAATTATCCTTTTCTCTTAACTTTGTTTCTTTATTCATTCGAAATACATTATACCACGATTATAGTATTTGACGCTAAGACACAAATGATGTGAATTGCACCGTCTATGCCATTTTAGTTATTAGAGATCTCCAACATGTTGATGTTACTTATATTGTATGATCCTTTGTTACACTGAATAATGTATGTGGTATTGTGGTTTTATTTAATATCTAAATTAGAAATAGATAATACCTTACATAGTGCAATTTGAGAAAATACAACTTTATTTTGCGTTGGCAACACTGCATGTTAATCTAGTGGTATTGCAGAGCATCTAGAAGAATTTTCCCTTCAATATTTCACACAACATGGTACAAAATTTCAGCATTTTTAATATATATATGCGCGGATCCAAGGGAAGGGCTATAGGGGCTATATCCCGCCTTAAAGCTCAGGTATACACTAAGTGAAATGAGCTTCAATTCTGCTTTACGCTGGATAAAGAGGCAAAGTATGATTTAGCTCCTCCCTTGATCATATCCTGGGTCCGCGCCTGTATATATATATATATATATATATATATATATATATATATATATATATATATATAGAGAGAGAGAGAGAGAGAGAGAGAGAGAGAGAGAGAGAGAGAGAATATTATATGCAACAGCGGTGGATTTTGTTTCGGGACAGGCTTGAGGAACGGGTAAGAAACATTTATGTTGTACGTGCAATGCGAAAACATTATAACATTTTTTTCTTGAGGTGCTTGAGCCCGATACGTACCTCCTAAATACACCACTGTACACCAGTCAACCGTTGCCATATTATCTCACACAGCAACGAAACAAATTTTGAGTAAAGGCAAAATAGCTATCAATATTCGAGGCGAGACCGAGACTTTCGAGACTGACCAACGTCTCGTCTCGATCTCGTCTCGATTTATAGAGGTCTGTCTCGGTCTCGGTCTCGTCTCGGTATATAAAAGTCCACCTCGGTCTCGGTACCATCTCTATTCATTACACAATACAATGGTAAGAAATTCAGTACTAATAACACTAGGATTATTACTACTTATTATTATTATTGTTATTTGTCATTGTTGTTATTTCATTGTTGTTTTGAGCAGGATAAGAATAACAATAGTTGAGTTTAATCTCTGAGGATTGTTGTCTCCAGTAAATCATTTGGACATCAGTGTACATTGTTGTCACCTAAGTGACAACCATAAAAACTTCCTACATAATAACTGCCGCAACCAGTTCATTAAAACGAAAGATGAAGAACGTATTTTCCTTTTTCTTTTACCAGAGAGGAGGATGAGTCTAGTTGTGATTTCAATCGCAATACGTCTGCACGAAAACAACGTTCTATACGTGAGATAATTTCAAGTAATTAGGTGTGATATTGTATCAAATCTGCGAAGAACTGAATATTTTATATCACAGGAAAAAATGAAAATTGATCTTGTGTTAATGTTGCCACCGTAGTAAACTTTACATTTCAGATTGGCTGACTATTTTATGTTGGAGACTCAATGATTACATTTCGTCTGCTGGGACAAATCTCATAAAATAAAATAATAAAAGGTAAGGACCACCGCACTAAACTTTACATTTCAGATTGGCTGACCTTATTTTATGTTGAAGGAGACTCAATGATTATATTTCGTCAGCTGGATCAAATCTCATAAAGTAATATATGGTACGGGCCATAGCATTAAACTTTCCCATTCAAATTATTTTAAATAATCATGTTATGCTGCAGGTGTAAATGGAAGATTTTTCTTCTGCAATATAATCCAAATTATAAGACGTTTTCAGATAAATTTGTCCAAAGAAAATCGTCTCAAAACTATATTATTCGTTGTAGATTTTTAGAAAAGAATGACTTATCGCTAGGAGTAATTTAAGCCTTTATAATTTCCTAATGGAAGTAATTTATTCAATATTATTCAAACATTAATATCATATGAATTTGAGAGAGATGAATGAAATCGCCTAAGTCGTTTCAGAGAAAGCAGTTAGAAAAAAATCCCAAGAATAAGATTGCCCACGCAGATTTTATTAATAGAAATTAGTTTTCATATTGTCAGGTTTTTAATGAAATATGCAATTCTGAAATATTATCGAAATCAAATTTGGCGCTTTTGATAAAAGCGTCCGAAAAGGTCGCATCCTAATAATAAATTATATCTCTTATAGTTTTCAATGGCAAATGAGTTATGTCATATTATCACCTTATTAATGAAATATCTGTTTATAAAATATGAACAAAGAAACGCAATTGTTTTTTTTTTCTTTTTAGAAAATCGTTAAAAAAAATACTCCCAATAATAAACTACCACTCTTACCTTTCGTCAGTACAAGCGAGTTATGGCATATCATCAGGTTATTAATGAAACATTTAATAACAATGTATATAACATTTCATAACAAGTATAAACAAATCGTTTGCCGTGTTTTTTTTCAGAAAATCGTCTGCAAAGAACTTACTCCAAGAAAATAAAACTATGCCTTATACATTTTTTTTCAAGACACATATGACATATTATCTATTTTCGAAATATAAGCAAAATTGCGAAGGGTCGTCATTGAGAAAATCGTTCGAAAAAAACATTTCCCGCAACTACCAATTCTCGATTTTCCCATTGAAATACGAGGCGCGTTCGGAAACGAACCTTCGATTGGTCACTGTGCATGAAGAACTGGGGCAGCGCTACCATCTTACAATAATATGGAAAGCATGTATGCATTTTTTCGTATCTCCTTGAGCATGAAACTCCATGTACTCCTCTGCTAAAATTAAACATGCATATAAACAGTGTTAGTTGTTAAACATGTACGGACGTGGGAAAACTCTTATCAATATCAAAATATGCCATGTCATCGCCCATGGCACTTATACGCATCTGAGAAGGATTTTGACATGTACGCATCTGGGAGGTAATCGCTCAAGGCACAAGCGGGAGACTTTTATGCTGATGAAATTTCTAAGATAGTGCAGAGATATGATAAGTGCTTGAATATTTATTGAAACTACGTTGAAAAATAGAGCAAAAAAGTAGTTTTCAGATGCATATAATAATTTCTTCTTATTTACTTTGGTGTTTCTTTTTTAACCAATCGGATGTTACTTTCCGAACGGCCTTCGGAAAATTGAATTCAGCATCACAGTTTTTTTAATCGAACAATTGAATTCTGAAATATAAACAAAATTGTTTGAGCCGTTTAGGATAAAATTGCACTTCTTTATTTCCACCCTTCATTAAACTACCCGTACTTTAAAAGGTATAAAGAAAATTCGAATTCGATTCCTCCGGAGAGTCACAGAAAAACTCTTTATGTTTAAAATTTTGTCTCGATACGCTGAACCGTATGTTATCTACGCGAGTTTACGTCAGGATCAATAGACGAACAGACAACAGAGTCGAAAACTTAATTTTTCGGTATGTATGGGCAACGAAACTTGTAAATCCGTTCAAATATCGAAATCGATTATTTTCATGATCGCCATACTTTCATCTCTCCTTACGTCACTCGAAAGTATAAATAACAGATGAATGTGCAAATAAAATTATACGTATTTTCTTGGAAGAAACGATTGGCAGATGAAAAAACGTTTCAAGATACATAATATAGTACAATAGTAATTATGATTCATATGTTATTATTTTACATTCTTTGTGGAATTCTCGTGACGCTGAAGAATTTTGAGAACTAAACAAAATTAGGAAAGAAATCAAGCCATACATTCTGCATACTTATTTTGCAAAACGAGACGAGAACAGAGAAGGTTTCTGGTAATCGAGACGGGACGACACAGAAGTCTTTAAAAATTCCTACGACATGAGACATTTAAAAAAAATACAAGAAAGAGTGAAATTATTTGTGAAATAGGAAAAAAAGTTGATTTTGATTACATTTGCATTCTAGCGGTTTTATAAGCAACGAGGCTACGTAAGACATCGACCTACATCTTAATGTGGGATCCAAACCACATGACCTCCCGCCGAGAATCGAACTCCGGTATCCCGCGCCAATGGAGCGTACGCTAGGAACTTAGCAATGACGTAGTTGAAATAGGAAATTTGGAATAAACCACATGAGTAGGGTTTTTTTTGAGGAAATATGAGTAGTTTAATTTGGATTTAAATATTCTAGAGCAAAGCTTGTACAATGGAAAATACAATTTTCAGTTTGTGATATGTTCATGTAATTAACATTTGGAAACTCAATAGGTGTTAATGAAGAATCGTGATGGAAGTTGACGGTGCTCACCAAACAGAATGAAGGATCATTGCGTTGGTGTAGTGGGTGAAATGGTGATAACAAATGTGTCTGAAAAGATAAACAGAAAAGATGAGTTGACTTAAATCATGTAAGCATTAATAACAAACACACATGTTCAATTTCCAACCAGATACAAAGGGGACTGGTATTTTGCCTTACCTAACGTAATGGAGGTAAATTTTGCCATTTATAGATTAAGTACAAAAATTGAAAAAGTAGCTGTCGTATTTAACATATCACATGCCATGTGAATATCTTCTTGACTCTTCTGTTTGGTGGAAAATAAGTTCATCTCTGTGTAAAGAAAATAACGTTTTGCAAGAACTGTGTAGATAACTCACATCAGACATGCAATAGAAAAACCCGGTGTTAATGAAGTCTTAGTTAATATTCAGTAGTTAGTTATTGCAATGTTAGTACAAGATGTTGCAGCCAGTCGCATTGTTTCTGTAAATCATCAACTACAATCTGGTATTGTCACTAATCAGACAAGCACGATACAAATCTTCCTGAACCCATGTAAGCTTTACTATACATAAATTATAATATTCCTACATACCGCGTGCACGTAACATAGAAATATTTAATGCTGTAAGATTTAATGGTAAAACACTCACTTCGGTTAGAAAAGTCTATGTTTCGACCCTAGACTAGGTAGCTTTGACGATTGTCTTGATTACGAAAACAAGAATAAGTAATCTTTAAGTATAAAGATATTTTACCCCATTAATTGAGACCTGAATATCTAGAAGTAGAATAAATTGCTTTTAAATAATTTATAAACTGTACATTTAGTTTTATTACCAGGTTATTTAGATTGGCACTTGAAGTTTTCTCATTTTCTTCCTTTTAGTTCAGCAGATAAATTATTCAATTATGGGTTTCACTGAATTCACAGAGCATGCGAATGTGACGTTAAAGATTTAATTTAATTTTACAAAGCTGTTTTTTGATGTGAAAAACGATATTAATGGCTGCTCTGAATCCATATAAATCCCAAGGGATTCAAAGAAATGTGTAGACCGTAAGATGACGCATGTTGAGAATGGTTGAGAACATGTTAAGTACTTAAGGTGATGCTCGACCATTCTCTCATTGACCCAAATCGTCATAGCGACCCTGTGTGTATTTTAATCTCCAACTTTGTTCCCGTATTATATGCAACCTTTGTTTTAATATCCTCGGAAATTTAAGAAACCAGAACATTACATACTTTAAAAAAAATGCATTTAATTCTGTGTAACCAACACTGCTTCTCATAATTTATGTTTATACGAAGACAAATAATAATAATAATAATAATAATAATAATAATAATAATAATAATAATAATAATAATTATTATTATTATTATTATTATTATTATTATTATTATTATTATTATTATTATTATTATTATTATTATTATTAGGGTAAAGGCACCGAATATGAAATACTTTTTGTTTCTTCTTCATTTCTCAGAAATGCGTATCCCAGAATAAAAATATTATACATCATAATACTTGCGGTACCTTTGCAAAACAAAATACAAGTATGAAAGTTTGTTCCACATTATTGATTTTTTTACAATATTACAAAATTGAAAGAAAGTCAATTTCCCATATTAGGAACACCCAGCTCCTAATATGCAACACAATGGAATACTAGAACGAAATATGCGCGTCTGCCTACAATGTGACATTAAGATAATTAGAGCATGATAATTACATATTTGAGCAATTTATTTATTTATTTAAGAAATAAATGTGTTTATTATTTCAAGGAAATGATCAAAGGAAGTGTTCAAGCCTCCAACTCCGAAATCACATCGACCCTTAAGACAAGCCTACGAATTGGAAAGGAATCAGCCCTGGCCTCAGGAATGTATCATCCCGGCACACGCCTGATAGGACTGAGGAAAACCATGGAAAACATCACTCATGATGGGCGGTCTGAGCAGGGATCGTGTCCATGCTCGAATTATCCAAATTTCGCATTGTAGGAATTGTGGCCTTTATGTCATATATGGTAGGTCTATAAGACAAGTAAACAAAAAAAAAAATACATAACATTCTTAGGCTAATTGAAACATAAAACTACAGAAATACCACAACTTTACACGTAGTACAAAGATAATTATCGAACATGACTGAACTTATTCATTATTAGTACAGACTATGTTTGTAAATTGCTGTAATAGGCTATACTAGCTACTTATTTTAACTTTTGGAGTAGCAATAATATATATTACCATGGAATCAACAAGTTTACTAGATACAACCAATAATAAAAATGATAAAACGAAATATTCGGGGAATCAAACTACCTACGACAAATAAAGTAAAAAAAAACTATATAAAAAAGGTCAGATATACTGGATTGACAGTGTCTTAAGGCGTCCAAATTTTGATTCCAGTTTTATTTTGCAAAACAATGCCCATATATTTTTCTCCACCTTTCGTGTTACCATCTTTTACAAACTCGCCATTTTAACCAACCCCCCTCTTCTGTGTTAAGCGACTACAATTTACCGCAAAGCCTACATTCCTGATCATCATCAGTGGGATCACTTAAATTGTCAGTGTCTTCGTTCAAGCCACTCACTGACTCTTCGAATTAACTTTCTAATCTGTAGTCGCGTGATGTCTTTTCTAGAGATGGCCACATTTTTTCGAAAAATACTTTTTCGAAAAATGAATTTTTCGAAAACGAAAAATGATAAACGAAATTTTTTTCGAAAAACGAAAAACGATTTTTTTCGAAAAAACGAAAAACGAATTTTTTTCTGAAAACGAAAAACGATTTTTTTAAAAAAAAACGTAAAACGAAATTTTTTTCGAAAAACGAATTTGTTTTCGAAAAACGAAAAACGATTTTTTTGCAAAAAAAGAAAAAAAAATTCGGAAAACGAAAAACGAATTTTTTTCGGAAAATGAAAAACGAAAAACGAAAAATTTTTCGGAAAACGAAAAACGGACAATTTTCATGAAACAAACTGAATTCATTTCTTTTGTCAGTACTACCAAACTATACTATACTATTAAAAACCTTCCACCGTCGTGCCTAGATTGCATGGGGATGAAACGATAATTGACGGTCGAAGATCGCTGCTACTCACCATCTATAATGAGTAGGTTGAGGAGGACAGAAGTAAACCACATTAAATTAACTTTGAATTAAATCTTTGTATTTTCATAAATATCGTGTAATACTGTTGTTGATCGTAGACTGTGTATAAACGCAAGATCACATATCTTAAGCATCTAAGAAGTTAACCACGAATAACTCGAACATAGCTGGGATACACATACCTTCGAGCAGATGATGCCTGGAACTGATGTTGATGGTCTGGAAGATGAATCTCTCGCTATCAATAGTCTGTAGTAGTTGACTATTGTTAAACCATAATCCACTTTAATGGTTTACTGGAAATAGTAGATCTCCTGATCTAATCGTAGACTGGAATCACAGCTAAATGACAACTGTGATATAAATATCAGAGGTTCTCGATGTGAATGCTCAACGTATGATGATCCACTTCTGATCGTCGTCTGATCCCAATCCTTTAGGACCATGAGTTTTTATACTTGGATTCCAGACATCCTGGAATTCATTGTTGTTGACTTTCTGTATATCTCAGCTATTGGTAAAACATTGGTTTCACCCGAATTACATCGTGATCAAATTCTCAGACGAACAAATTTCTGCAAACGTAACGATTATGCCACAGTCAAAGTGTGTCAATGTTATCGTATTACAACTTGATGACAATTCATTCCTGAATCAAAACATTACAAATTACAAATTACAATAGCATACGAACTGACGACTTAGCGTCTAGCCGTAGCAAAACATAACATTCATCACATATACAAAACATTGATGTAAACACACAAACACACACACGTGTTTACGTTATATGACAACATTGAGTTTCTTTATTCTGACATAACATTCAATAATTAAATATGCTTCCTTTCCCAAAATAATATATTCCTAAATAATATCAATCGTATGTATCAACATGCCCTTCCTTCAAAATGAGGGAACTCCGTTCTCGAATCAATTTCTTCCTTGAAATTGACCATAAAAATAATTGAGTATATTTATCCATCACCCTGTATATATCTTTATATTCCTTTAAATATTTATCACATTTTAAAACTTTTAAAAAATCATTTAATTACATTCATTGTTTTTCTTAAAAAAATACTTGTCAAGAGTCCTCATAAAAGTAGGGGCTCCTGCCATCTATTGAGTTACATACATAACTACTTGTAATTGTCTAGCACGTCTTGTGCTCTTGAACACACATACATATAGTTTCCTGTTCTCGTTCTCGGAAACTTTCCGCTGCATTCAGTCGCAAAGTCCAAACCAGTGTTTATTATCTCTGCGCTTGTTTTACTAGTATCAGTGTCCATATCACTGATGCTTCCAATGAATAAAACGCACTTTATTATACACTATTTAACTTGTTGTAGTACTCTAATATACTAATAAACAACGTCTCTTGTCGTTGCATAATTTTAGAACACAAAAATAAAATTTGAAAAATATTAATGACTTCACTCACAGTAAGTTTCTTATCCGTAGAGTTAGTAACTCTGATTCACTTCCTTCCGTAAAATGCTGTATCAGCAACGTTTTTTGACACTGACATTGAAAAATCTCCACGTCTCATCCTATTTGCCGCGTCACTTTGATAGTTCTAGTTGACTTTGAATACGTGCTCCGCACTTTTCGTTAAAATTTTGGAAATTGTTAACAGGATTATCACGTCGCACGGTCTCATGTACAGTTTTTCGCTTTTCAAGTTCGTAGACAAAAGTCTATCCGTGTTTTCCGTTTCGAAATTGGATAATTTCGTGATTTTTAGTGCATCCCTCTTATTTTTGGTGCAGTGCAACCTCCCGTGTATTTCAACAGTGTCTGAGTTATTTTGTGATACCTCTGTTTGCTTGTGATTGTGATCTGCATTATTTTCAGTGCTTAATGTGTGTTTTTTATCGTGATTTTTATCTACTTCTGCATAGATTGGAAATAATCCGCAGTTATCTATGTTACTAATATCGTCATATACCTTTTTATTCTCTACACTTCCTTCCTTTTCTTTCTTTCTACTAAATCTACGTAATTTAATAACTATATACATTATAATTATAGACGTCGCTAGTACTAATACTGTTAAAGATGTTAACGCAATAGTAAGTACCATAAACTTCTTCTCCATCTTGCCTGTAAATATAAATAACTAAGTGTGAAATCGCGTTCTTATTTTTCTTAAAACCTAATATTGCTACATCTCGGTCTATTACTCTCTTCTATAAAAATATTACATACTTTGTGCATAGGCCTAATCTAAATGTTCAAAAATCGTTCATTATTCTCTATAAAATGCATAATCGATGCATATTCTAAATAATGACTAGTGTTCTAATAGTTATGTAACCTATTCGGATACAAAAATGCTATCCTCGTTACATTTTCACTCGTTTGACGCTGTCTTTGTCATTTTTTTAAAGTCGTAAAGCCCTACATTTTCGTGCATATTTCTGTTCTTAAATACACTTCACTGCTAGTTTATCGTTGTTTGTGGGTACTATTATCTTTATTGATGTTTAATCTATCTTTCTTTAACATTCCAACATTCTATGTACTTAGAAATCATTCATAAAGCATCAAAATCATTGTGAACGAGAGAGACTCGTCATCAGTGGGAGTGGCCTGTTGCTATATTGCGGCCATGTTCTTATAAACTCCGCCCCCTAGCAACCCATCCATCTCTCACACGAGAGAGGCGAGCGCAAGGGCTCAGCCGACCAGCGAGTAATGAATAACTCGTAGTAGACTGAAACGCTACAAAACAGAATCTTGTATCCACATGAATATTGAAGATATTCATGAACTGAATACTTTAACTTATTATTATACAAATAATCCATATGCCAATTGATCATTCTATAATAATAATAAATCAATAAATTTCCTCTCTTTTAAAAAAACTTGAATTTAGAAAATGAATTTTGACAAAAATAATGTGTTTACATACAACTTAATGATGATTATAGGCATGATGCATTATGATTGTATTCTATTTCCGACTATTTCTCGTCTATTATCTATGATTTTCTTACTTTTCTATTCAAACTATTTACTTCTTTTAACGACTTTTTCATACTTTTTCGTACTTTTTACGACTTTTTATTCTAGATTTGTAAGCTTACTATACTAGTTTATATCACTAGCATCTACGTTATCTATGATTTGTCTATTTATCTAGCCTTACTAATAGACAAGTATTTCTATTTTTCCTTCTTTTCGCTTTTGTTTTCTATAGCTTGAAGCTACTGATTTCACTCCTATTATGTTGTTATTTAACCTAGCTATTATCTATTTACACGCTTGTATCTATTTTCATCTATGATGATCTATTAACTATGCTTATTATCTATTGCTTATTTTTTCTACCAAAACTAAGAGTTTTGCCGTATTAGTACTGCGTAACCATTTTTATTCAACAACTTATTCGTTTCACCAAATCAAATAGACCAATCCTAGTTTTATCTAGGATGACATAACCAAAGGCTTTTCAACTCACAACTACCTCATGCTGTAGGTATCTCTACATACTACCAATTGTTTTAAATATTAATCCGATATTCCGTTTCAGGTTTTATTGCAACTTAGACTTTTTTTCAAATAAACTCCATTCTTCTTCATAACCAAAAATGTAAAAACTTTTTTTCCATAACCCAAGGCACATACAATATTGATTTACATACTATGCTTACTTTATTATTACTTTTTGATGATTATTATTATTATGATTATTATTATTATTATTATTATTATTATTATTATTATTATTATTGGTTTTCAATTTTATACTTCCGTATTGCTCTATAAAGCTTACAATACAGTACTAATAACAATATTGTCGTCAAAATTAATGATATTATTATTCCAAAAATTACATACATGATATAATCTGTTTTTAGATGTAGTTCTGGGATTGACGTATCGACTTTCAATTTTAACAATTTTTCAGTTAAACTATTTAACTCTTGCGTATGCAAGGTGAAATTTATTTGTCTCTCAGTCCAATTACCGATCAATTTAATACGTTTATTCTGAATTTGAATTATCCTCTTGGTTGGAATGACCAGTTCTCCAATTATTATGTTATCAAATTTATCATAGTTTATGAGATTTGATTTAGATTTAGTTTGATCAAGTTTTGTTGAAGTAACTTCTTGATGTACACCCACTTTTGTCATGTACGCTTCTTTCTCAATAGAAGAATACATCACACCAGCGTGTGTATATCTGAATATCACATTCCCCAAAAATTTCTCAGAATTCTGCTGGCATCCTTCCAAAGAATTATTTAAAACGCTATTATTCAAACATTTTGATTCACGATCCATAGTTATGCTTTCACAAAAATATAGAAAACTTTTAAATTCGCATTTACTTTTGTCTAATGAATGAAATTTACCTTCCGCCAAATAAACTGCTTCCGGTATTTCATAAAATATTCGGGTATTATTTATTAAGTAGCCCATTGATGTTACGTCATACATTATTGAAATACTAGTATCATATATTATCGGAGTTTTTATTATTAAATCCACATTATTTTCTTCGTAATGATACTTTACTAAATATACGCTAGACATTTGGTAAAACATCCCAATGTCTGACCAATAAATAGTATTTTTCAATACGTCATGAAGACTAATTAACCTTTTAACATCAGCATTAGATAATATATGATATGTTAACTGATTATTTAATATGCTATTTACTATTTTATTTACTCTCTCCTGTACAAGATGAGCAAACAAGTTAGCCATTATCTTGCGTTGGGATTGATGCAAATAACAGTATAGCTCCTGAATTTTATTTTTAAAATCTTGCAATACATGTTGTACTTTTATTACAATCCCGTGGACTACTGCAATTTCATTATTAAAAGATTCTTTTAGATTTTTAATTTCATTAGTTAATACATTCTCATGCTTATTTAATTTATCAATAGACTGAGACAACTGTTTATTATGTATTAAGTTATACGTCGATAAACCAATAGACGATAATCCCAGTAACCACGAAAATATAAATCTTTTATTTCTGTGATTATTATTACACCTAGTTTTACCATTTTCATAGACAAAATGGCAGGGTAATAAATTTACTATGTTCTGTCTGAATTCTCTCCTTTTACTGCATATTCGTTAAGAATGTCGTATGCGTCAGTACATTTATCGTGTACTGGCACCGATTCTTGGAAATTCAAATGCATTTTGACAGTAGTAAACACCATATTCGTAGCATGAACAGCATAAGCATTTTGTGTCAAAGCTAGTCCAATGTCTGTTAATGTTATCTGTTGATGTTCTTCTTCTGCTACCCCAATACTAATCAATAGTATTTGAAAAAACGAAAATCTTGAACATGATGATAACTGTAAACAATTAAAACTTAGAATTACTATCTGAATTCAAATTATTTATTTTAATTATTTCTATATCTCTTATTTATTTAATACTTATGTTATTATTTATTTAATTTACTTTGTATGTGTACCTTGGATTATTTCACAATTTAAACAAATTTACTACATATCTCTAATTTTTAAAAAAAAAATTCTCTAATTTCCTAATCACTTTATACTCTGTAAACAATATATTTTTACCAGTTAAGGGATTTTCAGATGGAAATCAACATTTACTTTGATTCCGGGACACGGACTTTTGTTGATAAACAGCGGTCCAACTCGCTGTTTCACTGATAAAAACATTTTGTCTACAGATACCTAACAAAAAAAATACAAACTTGTATACTAAAACTTATTCGTGTTTCGTCGTTGCAAATACTTTTGAATTGTTCGTGATGTAGTCCTTTGAGTTTTTAAAAACCTCTTGGTTTTTACACGCGTTTTTTTTTCTTTAGACATCACTGTCTAAATCCGACTCATCATCCTCTTGCCTATCCGAATCTTCCTCATTCGCACTGACAAATGATTTTAAACGTCTTATATCAATGGTGTCCGTCTTCTCTTGTCCTTTCTTAGTCTCGTATTTCACTTTATATGAATTATTATTCATCTTTTGCACTATTACTCCTCGAGTGTTGAATCTCTTTCCAAAACAAGCAGGAATGCCTGCTCTTGGCATTTCACGAATCCAAACTTTTTGTCCTACGTCGAAGTTTGGTTGAGAGAACTTCTTCTCAATCTGCTTCTTTTGGGATTTAAACCGCTTCTGCAAATTCTGGTACGCGACCTTCCTTGCTTCTTTTACAGTTCGTTTTCGCTCTTCGTTTTCTACATACTCACAAGGTATGTCCAGATCCTGTTCCAAGAACGTTCTGGGTTCACGCCCTGTAAGCAAATAATATGACGAGTATTTGGTTCCGTCATGAATCTGTGTATTCATTGTAAACACTATGCAAGGCAATATCTCGTCCCAGTTTGTGAATTCACGGTCTATATAGTGCTTCATAATCTGTTGGATTGACCCTATAGCTCTTTCCGATGTTCCGATATTATAGTGGGCATCTGTATTGGCAAAGTTTAACCTCATACCAAACCGTTCAGCCATCTCTTCCATTACTCGGCTTCGATGTGTACTATGCCGGTCCATGACTAAAATCTCAGGAATACCATGCTTTGTAATCAATTCTTCAAAAATTACTTCTGCTATAATTTCGGAAGTTATAGCGGGAACTGCTCTAGCAATTACGTAACGAGTGGCACTGTCTACGAATACAATTACGTATTTATTCCTATGATTTTTCGATCTTTTAAACGGCCCAATCTCATCCATAGTTACATGCTGGAATGGCATATAACTAGGATATGTTTGCGGATGCAGTGGTGTCCTACCAGCTTTACGTTTCTGAATTTGGCAACTGATGCACTGGCTGACCTTCTCTTGGAAAAATCTTTTCATATTCGGGAAATAAATTGATTTTAATGCTCGATTATAGCACTTCGTGTAGGAATAGTGTCCACCTCCATATACCGAACAATGCAAGTTCTTGAAAACTTGTTCCCTTAAAGAAAAAGGAATGCATAATAGAAATTTCTTTCCATTAGCCATCTTTTGAGTTCTGAAAAGTTTTCCGTCCTTAATTTCATACCAGCGGGCTTGCTTTTCCGATTTTTCGTCTGCTTCTTCCAGATGTTCTATAGCCTTCATTATTGGCCCGAAGAAAGAATCTTTCCTTTGCAACTCAGCTACGTCCACATCTTCTTCGAACGTGATGTTGACTTCGAGGTCTTCGGTCCTTACTGGTAACGCATCTAGGTCAATGTCTTCATCGGTTGGTTGAATATCCGTGTTTCTTGATAATACATCGCTAGGGTTTTTCTCACCTGGACAATGCACTGGCGTATATTGACATTGTGCCATCTCTAAACTGTACCTTAACAATTTCGGTGATAATTTTGGCGTTGTTTGTAGATACTTGATACATCTACAATCTATGTATAACTCGAATTCTTTATTATACAAATAGTAGTTGAATGCTTTAAAGGCACTCACCACGGCCAAAATTTCTAATTCCACTATATGTCTTCTTGTTTCATTTGGTCTTAACACTCTGCTATAATATGCTATAGGTGTCCACTCTCCATTCACTTGCTTTTGCTTGAGTACAGCCCCTATTGATTTTGTAGACGCATCGGTATACACTCTCGTTTCCAGATTTTCGCGGAAAGGTGCTAATAAAGGTGCATTCATCAACGCATCTTTTAATTTTTCAAAACTAAGTTGGTGTTCCTTGGTCCATACGAATTTATGGTTTTTTCTCAATAATTGTTGAAAAGTAGCTGACATCTCTGCATAGTTTTTACAAAACTTTCGTACGTAGTTAGTCAACCCAAGGAATGACTTAAGTTCTTTCGCGCTTGTAGGTGGCTTACAAGATTTTATCGCCTGAATCACCTTAGGACTTATTTCATAACCAGCTTCGCTCACAATGTGACCTAATGCCATTACTTTTTCTTCCATGAAGTGACATTTTTCTACCGATTACTTTAAGCCATATTTTCTTAGTCTTTGAAAAACTGAATGTAATACCGATACCATCTTCTCCTGATTGTTTACATATAGAATAGGAACGTTAGCTAATGTCATAGCCATGATTTTTGTATATATAGCGGGCGATTGGATGTAACCCATGGGCAGCTTAGAGTATTGATACGCCCCTACGCCAGGAATATTGAATGCCGTGTACTTTCTAGATTCCTTAGAAATCGATACCGTGTGATAAGCACTCTTAATGTCCAACACGCTGAAGAATTTGTGACCACCCATACATGTCAGAATCTGATGTATAGGCGGCAACGCCACGGAATGGAACTTTACGTGCCGATTTAGAACCCTACAGTCCAAACAGGCTCTGATCGATCCATTAGGCTTCTTGACAAATAGCATGGGTGAGTTATACGAGCTATTACTCTCCTCGATGATGTTTTGTTCAAGTAGGATGTTTATCTGTTCTTTAACTTTATCTCTCATAGCTATAGGTATTGGATACTGTTGACGTCGAAACGGGACTTCCGTTTCCAACTCTATCTTATGTTCTACTCCCTTAACTCTTCCTAATTCATTCTCTCTCCACGCAAAAATATCTGCGTAATCATAACATGACTTCTCTAATTTCTTTCTAATTTCTGGTTTAGTCTTACTGCCAAATTTTAACCGTGTTTTATCGTAGTTTTTCCTCGCATCTAACACATCTTCAATTTCATCCTCTGTTAATCCTTCCTGTCTTAATTCTGTTTCACTAATGCATGCTTCTGCATCTCCAATCTTTAAATTTCTCGTCAACATGATTGTTTTATTTGATGGATTGATTACTTCTAAACACCGATTTTCTTTCGACAATATCGCTCTAGGTACAAATATGTTATATTGAGATTCTAACAATTTATCTGGCTCTAATAAAAATTCGTCGTTCGCCCAAGAGTTGACTAGGTTAACTTCAACAGTTGTCCTAGTTCTTGGTAACAACTTCACTCTATGTCCAAGGACCCATTTCGGCTTTAAACTTGTTTTTATACTTATAGCGATACTATCGGAAACTGTTCTGGTTTCCTGACCATTTCTACAATGTTTAATCGGTTTCCCAAATCTTTGAACTATGATTTTACCAGTACCATAATCTATTCGACAATTCTGTGTCTGCAAGAAATCATTCCCGATCAACATTTGATATGGGAAATCTTTTATTATCCTAAATACTTGGTGAAAAGTTTGATTTGAAATTTTGAACTTGATTACAGCTAATTTATTAATTACAAGAGTGTTTTGCGTGATACCTTTGATCTTAGTTTGTCGTGGAATTATTTTCGCACTCGGTGGCACTAATTTCTCATTAATAATCGAAATTTGCGACCCACTATCGAGTAACTCTTTAATATGTTTATCATCGATCTCTAATGGTAAATATACCATATTGTTTTCCAAATTAACTGAGGCAATTATTTCTCTTGTTCGTACATTTCGATTCCCTGTAAATGCGCCTCGCCCATTTACAGATGTGTTCCGTTTAAATTACTCGGACCTGCTGCTTGATAATAAGTAGTAGCATTTACTTGTGCTGGTACCACTTGCACAAATCTCTGCTGATTCTGATTCTCAAAATTATAGGATTGGTGACAACACGAATTCTGACAATTTCCTTGCCAGTTTCCCTGTTGACCACGTCCTCTATTATTTCTCCAATAACTACCACGATTACCACGTTTATTGTAAAAACCGTTATTTCCTCTACTGCTGTTTTGACTTCTGTTTCCATTATTATACCAATACTTATTCTTATTTCCATTTCCGCGGAAATTATTTCGGTTATTACCTCTATTCTGCTTATTATTTCTATAATACTGATTTTTCCCTTGTTTTCTAACATTATTCTCGTGTTTCTCTTCGTCTTGTGTTTTCGCCGATAATGCAAGCTGTAATTTGTCTATCTTTCTCTCTAACTCCACGATCTGTGTAATACTCTGCGGCTCTTGTTTGATCTTATTCTCTTCCTTATTTTTTCTTACGACTACGTGATCTGAATCAGATCCACTTTCGTCATCTTCTACTTGCTCCCTAATCTTTTTAACAAGATCTTTAATCGTGACTTTACCGGATTCTTTTTTCACACGTTTTGCAATCTTACATTTATTCTTTTCTATCTTTTGCAAATCCTCAACGAATTTTTTATCTAGGCTAGAATATTCTCGCGTTCCTACTTTTTCCATATAGTATGGATGTAATCCTCCAACTATAATACCTATTTTCTTAATGTCAGTCATGTTCGAATCTAACCGTTCACAAAGAACGAGCATGTCATATACGTAATTTATGACGGCTTCGTCTTCATGCTGTAAACGCTCCTTAATTTTATCTTCGATGTCTATCGCTACATTAGATTTGGTAAACTCTTCTACTATTTCTGACTGCAAATCTTTGTACTGTATTTCTGCCGTGTTTTTCCGTTTCAGGAACAATTTAATCCATTGCCTCCCTACTCCTTTGAAAATATTAGGCAGTAATTCCTTTCTTTTGCTTTCGGCGATACCTGCCATTTGACAAGCATCGTCGAATTCATCGAAAAACGACACGATGTCACTATCGTTCTTGAGATCAAATTTAGGTAGTTTGTTAATATCTGCATAAAATGTTATATTAGACGCCATTTTACAATCCTTATTGTTACTATTTATTAATTTCGGATCTAGATTTATGATTGACGGAAAATCTTCGGACACAGATTTAGTTACCGGACTACTTGGGAAATTAAAAACTGGTTCCCTACTCAAAATAATTTTAGGACTCGCGACTTTGTCCTGACTACAAGAAGTATTTCGTCTTTCCGGTGTCCTCACACCAAATAAATTATGCACATCAATATTTATTCCCTTACTCGCTTTCTGTGCTCTAGTTAACACAGTATTTTCATTCATTTATCTATATACTTAATTCAACTTTGATTACGAAGTGAGGGTGGGTGGTGAGGGTTAACGTAATTACTTAATCTACTTGAGTCAATTGCCTTAGTCATTCGAGATCCGAACCAAATCTCGTATTCAATTGGTGAACGATGATACTACAAAATCTTAACATACTAAATAACTTAAACTATAAATATTTAAACCGGACTTAAACCATAACTTCATGAAACGTATTCTTAAAACTAAAATTCTTCCGTTGCGGGACTCGAACCATAGCTATTATCACCATTACAATGGTGAGAACTACACTAGCACACATACACCGGGCTCGAACCGAAAGTATCTCCACCATAAAACTGGTGGGAACTATTCTTAACACTGAAACTGTACCGGCGCGGGATTCGAACCACAGCTATCTCCACCATAACATTGGTGGGAGCTAAACTAGGACCGCTACAAAACCAGCAAATCTCCACCATAACAACCTTCCACCGTCGTGCCTAGATTGCATGGGGATGAAACGATAATTGACGGTCGAAGATCGCTGCTACTCACCATCTATAATGAGTAGGTTGAGGAGGACAGAAGTAAACCACATTAAATTAACTTTGAATTAAATCTTTGTATTTTCATAAATATCGTGTAATACTGTTGTTGATCGTAGACTGTGTATAAACGCAAGATCGCATATCTTAAGCATCTAAGAAGTTAACCACGAATAACTCGAACATAGCTGAGATACACATACCTTCGAGCAGATGATGCCTGGAACTGATGTTGATGGTCTGGAAGATGAATCTCTCGCTGTCAATAGTCTGTAGTAGTTGACTATTGTTAAACCATAATCCACTTTAATGGTTTACTGGAAATAGTAGATCTCCTGATCTAATCGTAGACTGGAATCACAGCTAAATGACAACTGTGATATAAATATCAGAGGTTCTCGATGTGAATGCTCAACGTATGATGATCCACTTCTGATCGTCGTCTGATCCCAATCCTTTAGGACCATGAGTTTTTATACTTGGATTCCAGACATCCTGGAATTCATTGTTGTTGACTTTCTGTATATCTCAGCTATTGGTAAAACATTGGTTTCACCCGAATTACATCGTGATCAAATTCTCAGACGAACAAATTTCTGCAAACGTAACGATTATGCCACAGTCAAAGTGTGTCAATGTTATCGTATTACAACTTGATGACAATTCATTCCTGAATCAAAACATTACAAATTACAAATTACAATAGCATACGAACTGACGACTTAGCGTCTAGCCGTAGCAAAACATAACATTCATCACATATACAAAACATTGATGTAAACACACAAACACACACACGTGTTTACGTTATATGACAACATTGAGTTTCTTTATTCTGACATAACATTCAATAATTAAATATGCTTCCTTTCCCAAAATAATATATTCCTAAATAATATCAATCGTATGTATCAACACTATGCATACGTATAGGAAGTCTTATAGAACGGCTATGTTCATCTGTCTGTCTAACCATCTGTTCGTCTGTCGGCTAGCATCAGAGCAAGAGCGGTAAGAAATAGCATATGTTTGCAACACGAATAGATTCATCTAATGCATTTGACTTTTATTTAATTCAGAAGTGGTAGAGATCTATTGCTTTCTGCTACATTGTTGATCACCACAGAACACAAACGGTAATATATAGAAAGACGCGGTTTTCCAGAACCAATTCAGTGTCCCAAGAAGAATATAATCAATGTTCGCCCTTATTACACTTGCAGATTAAGCTATGCGTAAGTGTCGGAAGTCTTTAGAATGGCTTTGTCCGTCTGTCTGTCGACAGGTGTCAGAGCAAAAACAGTAACAGATATTGAGAAGTCGTTTCTTGCGGTCGATTTAGAGACCCTAAAATAGGTTCGATGTCCTCCATTAACCCTCCATTCAAACCGCAAGTGGTTCAAATACTTTTTTGGTTTCAATTTTTATCTCTATAGAACTAAAAAAGTAATAGATAGCGAGAAGTGATTTACTGCAAACAATTTAGCGTCATAAGACAACATATAACTATCTACAACATTCAATCAAAACCAGAAATTGTTTATATTTACTATTATTTCCGGTTTCAATACTCAATTACAGGATATCGAGATGTACATTTTTGCAATCGATTCAGCTGCCAAGAAATAAGTCTATCTTTTCCATTAATCCTCTATTCAGATCGGAAGTTGTTTAAAATAACATCTTCGGTTTCAACATTGATTGATATAGAACAAAAATAGTAATATATAACCACTTTTTTTTTTTTTTGTTGTTGAGTCGATACAGCGTCTCAAGAGCATATAAGCTGTATATCATCTCAACCCACAATACTATCGAAACCGAAAGTGGCTGAATTTTCTAGTATATAGGTTTCAATACTGATTTTTATACGCTTCAATACTGAGCAAAAACTTGGAGAAATCGTGATGCGGTTTTTCGCGATTGACTAAGCGTTCTAAGAATAGGCTCTACCTTCTCCCTTGATCTCTATTCACACCAGAAGTGGTTCAAATTAACGAGTACAAGCTTCAACATATATCACCACAGAACAAAAGTGGTTATAGAAGCGACAAGTGGTTCACTTACAATCGATTCAAGGTCTCAAGAGGAAATACCATTACAATCCGCGACATTCCACAAGGGCAAAAGTGGTTGAAGTTTATTACTATTTTTTGATTTTATAGGTAATATTAATTTTCATAGAGCAAAATCGGTGAGATATCGAGATGCATTTTTTAAAAAATCAATCCAGCATCCCAAGAACACATTCCTCCTTCTTCATTAACCGCTTTAACACTTGTCGCGATAAAACAAAAAATTGTAATAGGTAGCGACAAGCAATTTTCTCGAATCAATTTAGGGTTTTAAGAGAACATATCGTCATAACCTGCTTCACTCTTTTGTAACCGGAAATGCTTGAAATTCACTACTACCTTCGGTTCCAATACTTATATTCATAGAGCAAAAACTATAAAAGATATCGAGAAGAGATTTTTTTTTGAAATCAATTCAGCGTCCTAAGGATAAATTCCATCTCCTCCCTTAACCCTCTATTCAAGCCGGAAGTGGTTTAAATTAGCCATTCCTGCTTTTAATCTTTATCGCTATAGAACAAAAACGATAAGTGATGGCTAATAATGGCTTTTTGATACAGATTCAGAATCCGAGGAACAGATTCTATCTTTGATCTTATTAATCTTTTCCAACCAGGAGGTTTAGTTGTGCTATTTGTTGTAGAAGTTTGACTATTCAATTCGTATAGATTGGAAGTCTACTGTAGTTTTACACTGTGAAACGGAACTCACTTGTTTCTCTACAAAAACAGGAAGTAGGAAAAATATATCACAACCAGGGGCGTCCCCACAAGAAGAGGGTATTTTCTTATTTTATATATAAATAAAATACATCCCAGAGTTTGGAGCTCTTAAAAGCAGCTCTAAGTAGCAGTATTACAACCCACCGCCACCAACCCCAGAAGTCCGTCCTGGATCCGTCCCTGATCACAACTCCCGGTTCAGTATTGATCACCATAGAAGCATGAATTCAGTACCTTCGCAATAGACTATCTCCAAGTTTTATCCTGTGGTAGAAATTTACTGGCATTCTAATTTCAATAGTGATCAGCATAGAGCAAAAATAATAAGAGATAACGAAATATAATATGAATCCAGGATTTGAAGATTGTCACCTCGATCGCTATCTCTCTATGTAAACCGGAAATAGTGAGAAACTACCATTTCCGATTTCATAGTAAAGAAAAAAAACGATAGCCGGAAGCAGTTTTTGATATGGATTCTGGGCCACAATGGTAGTTTCCATCTCTAAGTTTAATGCAACCGAAAGTGATAAATACTTACTATATCTCTGGTTACAATCTTTTTTCTCATAGAACCAGAGAGGTACTAGGAAGCGACAAACGTTTCTTTTAAATATATAATCTCATAATTCTAAGAAAAAAATTCAAGCCCTGCCCACTGGTCTAGTGGCTAGCGCATATTCTTTTGATGCACAGGGTCCCGAGTGGGAAAACATAGAACGTGTTATGGTGGTACGGATTCCACTTTAAAATGTAGGTCCACGTCTTGTATAGTCTTGCTCGATACTGAAAAGGGACGCTGAACTTCAACAAACAACCAAATAAAAAATATTTCATCTTAGTAGTATTCTGCTACTGAAGTTAGTAGCAGTAAAAACTAATACGAAAACGAAGACCCACCTATTTAAAATTTGAATTCTCGTTTGATGAGATTATTATAGTCAGATACTTAGTTCTTCGTCCTACTGTATATAAAACATCTTTAGAACAAATAAACCATTCAATAGTATTATGTTAGTATTAAATTGCCTATTTTTTGAAAGCAATCAAATTGTTTTTGATACTGACTTAATGAGTTATAGAAAATAAGAGAAATTAATGGGGGATCTTAGTAAGAAGTCTTTAGAATCAAAATCAGAACATATAATCACTTCATGTTTCATATTTTGTTAAAATCAATTGAATCGGTGAGATGAAAAAGAAGAACATTCCAAAAATAAAGGATAACATTCCACAATAACAATTTCTCTATAACTAAATATCCAATCCCATTACGTTTTTGGAATTTGGGGAAATGAAAGGTCTTAGCATACGCTGCAAATCTCCCATACAGATATTTTTACGTAAGCATTGGTATATACGGTAAGAAGTTTTACTTTTCGTTTTTCAAAAGTAACGTGTTGGGGAATATTCTCCATTTTCTACTCACCGATTCAATTCTTAAAAGTCAATTTATTACAGAGTTGTCTGATAGTATTACGATCAGTTATACAGCATCCTTCTATTTGGTAATTTGTTAGTCTTTTTTTAAAGTATAAAATATGTTGTCGGGTCAACTGCTGTATCGCCGGACTAATTTTAGGAAATATACCGGGTCAATTAGAATATTTTTAAGGTTATGAGGAATAGTGATTGAAAGTCAGGTAAGGGGAATAGTAAAAGCTCAGAAAGTGATTGTATTTGCTGGTAGTTTTTGATGTTGTAAGCGGCACTGTATGTGTAGGCGGATGGACTATTTCGCGGAAAGGTACACTTGTTTTACTATACGGATCCATAGATTGTAAAATGTACAGAAAAATTTGGGCAAATATTTAATTTGCCCATTTCATGTCGAGAATAGAACCCAACCAACCCATGCGGGGCTTCTAACTAGTGGTGGGCAAAACCGTTTTTTATAAAAACCGAAAACCGGTTTCTATAAAAACCGAAACAGGAAAAACCGACATTTCGGTTTTCTCCAAAAACCGGTTCGGTTTTTCACCAAAACCGGTTTCGGTTTTCTCCAAAACCGGTTTCGGTGAAAACGTTTCGAAAACACATAAAACTATTTCTGTGGAAATGGATTCGGTTTCCGGAGAACAACGAAACACCATTCTGGTCAGAAATAGAACAAATTTTGGAAAAAACGGAATCGGTTTTGAAGAAAACCGAAACCGAACCAGGTAAAAAAACGAACCGGTTTTGGAGAAAACCGAAACCGTTTTTTTGAAAATTTTCAAAACCCGGTTTCGGTTTTTCTAAAAACCGAAAACCGAAAAAACGGTTTTTGTGCCCACCACTACTTCTAACCCGTTTTTCCTCCTCCTCCTCCTCCTCCTCCTCCTACTACTACTACTACTACTACTACTACTACTACTACTACTACTGATACTCCTATTCCTACTACTACTAATACTATGGATATATATAGTAAAACTGCGTACCTAATAACATAATCTAACGTAATTTAATGTAATCCAACCAAATATAACCGAATACAGTATATTTTCCTCCATTTTTTCGATTTTCAAATTGGTCTGGCGATACAGCAGTAATGCCATATTGTCGATAACACATCAATAGTCAGTATTAGTAAATACTTATTTTTTAATATTCTGTAAAATATAAATTTTACACTGTTTACCTTTGTGAATTATTATTTCTAATTTATATCCCTCATGAACCGAGAACGAAAGGTCTATGTATGACAATATTTCGTGCTGAGCTCGCACGCTTACCAGACTCGTTAAAGTCTATGACCATATCAACTTTGGCCAATATCGGATGAGTTTAACGCGTTTTAATGAAATTTCTTGATTTTACTAACAAGGAAGGGTCACGCAGTGGCTCCGCTGAGATCCGAACGAGACAATTGTGTTTGCATTTGATATGTTATAACTAGACGAATCCCAAAGTTATACGTGCCACCGGGCGGAATGTCGTGAGTTACAACATATTTTGTAATATAAAAGCTACAAAGCTGGCAGAATAGTTTGAACCGAGTCATTTGTTCGGAAACGGTTGGGTAAATGGAAAACTCGGACAATACGTATCCCATCATTTTCAAGGGCACGCTTTTTTGGATAAAAAAAAGTCTGCCCCAGGGTCCTCGCAGGGTCCCAGACGGGGTCCAACTCAAAATTTTCAAATAACAAGAGGGGTTAAGTAGCACATCATTTGAAAGCTGTTGTAAAATGAAAGAAAGTGCAACAAGTCTCGACTCTCTATGACACTCCTGTGCAAAATGGCGACGGGTCAAAATGTAATGTAAAAAACTTAATTAAAAAGTCCATGGTCACCCATATAAATCGGAAACGGTGAGACAAATGTGAAAATAGGAAACGAAGTGTGGCATTATTTTCAACGTACAACAATTTAAGCTAAACGTCTAGTCCCAGGGTCCCCACAGGGTACCAGGTGGGGTCCAACTAAAAAGTTTCAAATGGCAAGAGAGGTAGCACATCGTTTGAAAGATTTTGTTAAATGAAAGTAGATGGAGCAAGTCTCGACTTTCTACGACAACACTGTCCAAAATTGCGGCGGGTCAAAATATAAACAAAAGCTTAATTGAAAAACTATGGCCGCCTTGAACCCAAGATGGCCGCTTAAATCCTATGTCATTCATAACAGTACAAAACTAAATCTATATTTTTCTCTATTAGTATATGTATTTAGAAACAATAGGAAAACTAAAGAACAATTGAATTTCGATTCACTTCAACTATTGTTTCATTCGGTAACAACACATATATGTTTTGTTCTGAATGAACGTTCGTCACGGTTCTCTCAACGTCATTTACTTGAATATAACGAATATGCGATGAACACACAACTCTGACTTCCTACTCATACTGCTAAACAAAAGTTGAATACCTTCGGGTATTTTTTCTAATTTTGTCGTACGTAGTTCATGCATAAAGGACTTGCTGTACCAGTAGGTTGGGGGCTCTATTGTAACGTATTCGCGATGGTTACATTTATATGTCATTCGTTGGTTTGATCGCAATACTTCAAGCAATACCAAATATACCAAAAAAAAAAAAAACATTTGCAAGATTGGCGAGTATTACCAATCCATATGTGTCATTTCAGTACATCTAGTTGCGTCAAACTTCGTTGGTTTGGTCACAGTATTCCAGAAAATAACATATTTATATACAAACTCATTTTTCACACTGGCAGCCATATTGGATTAGAGATTATATTCTTTGATATTTTGTGGATATCTACTACTAACCATAAACGTAAATATCACATTTCGCTTCTCCAGCACCAGTGGTGTGAGTTGGACATGCGTGCGATACATAGTGCGGCATTTTGAACTCAAGATATCGCGTTTTTGAACATTTCGCATATTTTCGTCACCTACTAATCAACATTAATGACAAATTTGGTTTTACTAGCTTCAGCAGTTTGGTATGCTTATCCTTTCGATATAGGTTTTAAGCGGCCATCTTGCATTCAAGGTGACAATAGATTTTCAATTAAGCTTTTGTTTACATTTTGACTCGCCGCAATTTTGGACAGGGTTGTCGTAGAAAGTCGAGACGTGCTCCATCTCCTTTCACTTAACAAGAGTTTTCAAACGATATGCTATCCCTCTTGCCATTTGAAACTTTTTAGTTGGACCCCACCTGGGACCATGTGGGGACCCTGGGACAAGACGTTTTCACTTAAATCGTTGTACTTTGAAAATAATGCCACACTTCGTTTCCTATTTTCACATTTGTCTCACCGTTTCCGATTTATATGGGTGACCATGGACTTTTAAATTAAGCTTTTATTTACACTTTGACCCGTCGCCATTTTGCACAGGGTTGTTGTAGAGAGTCGAGACTTGTTGCATTTTCTTTCATTTTACAACAGATTTCAAATGATGTGCTATTTAACCCCTCTTGTTATTTGAAAATTTTGAGTTGGACCCCGTCTGGGACCCTGCGGGGGACCCTGGGACAAAGTTTTTCACCGCAAAACATTTGTCATTGAAAATTATGGGATACGTGTTCACCGAGTTTTCCACTTACCCAACCGTTTCCGAACAAATGACTTGGTTCAAACTATTCTGCCAGGTATTTTTTTGTATTTCTTACATTACAAAATATGTTGTAACTCACGAAATTCCGCCCGGTGGCACGTATAACTTTGGGATTCATCTAGTTATAACATATCAAATGCAAACACAATTGTCTCGTTCGGATCTTAGCGGAGCCGCTGCGTGACCCTTCCTTGTAAGTTCAAGTCCAAATTTTCTGAAATACTGCTACAGCTAGTCAGAGCATCAATGCAACTGTGTACTGTCAGCAGTTGAGCTGTGTTCAAGAAAAAGCTCAATACTCTAGAACCAGCACTTCTGAATCGCAAAGGGGTCCTCCTGTTACAGGATAACGCTAAGCCCCACGTGGCTAGGATACCCGGGACACCATTCTACACTTTGGATGGGAAACATTATTTCATCCGCCATACTCCCCGGACATTGCACCGTCTGATTATCACCTGTTCTATTCCTTGGACAATCAGCTTAGAGGACGCTAGTTCAAATCCCTAGTAGAGGTGCAAAATTCACTTGATACCTTCTTCGCTTCACAGCCAACCAAGTTCTACCGCGATGGAATGCATGGTCTTCCAAAACGTTGGCAGAAGGTCGTCGATTATGATGGAGACTATTTTCGATTTTCAAGGTATGTCTTAGGTTACATATCGATGTTTGAAGGTGTTGGGTGAAAAAGCGACAGATCTTTCTTGGTTACCTTTATAGTTACTAAGCTCGTCAAGATCTACCACCTTGCAAAGTTTGGTAAAAATTGGATGAGTTCCATCTTTCGCGCTTTAATGAAATTTCTTGATTTCACTGATTCCAAACCTAACATTGATAGCTGATAACTCAGGAACAAAAGGTCTGTACACCATATTATTTTATACTGAGCTTCCATGCATACAAAGCTTTTCAATATTTACGATCCTACCAATATTCGTCAAGATCAAGATCATGCGTCTTAGTGAAATTTCTTGATATCATTAACTTAAAACACAAATTTAACTAGCAATAACTCTGGAACCAAAGTTTCAAACACCATAATATTTAACGTGTGTACTAAATACATCGCAGTCCATAACCATACTAATTTTGGTCGTGATTGAATGAGTTTCGTCAATAGAAGGCATTATACACTATCCTTTCATTAAATCCAAATCCAAGGAGGCACGGTAGCTCAGTTAGAACGCTTAGCATTTGTGCATTTGATCCCAGGTCAAGTAAGTTCGTGGCAGACAACATCGTGTCCGTGTGTTTTCTCAAGGTACTCATATTTCCTCCCACATTATCATTCCACGAATTCCGAAAATTTTCGAGAAACGAAAAATCATCGAAAAACGGAAAACGAATTTTTTTCGAAAAACCAAAAACGATTTTTTTCGATAAAACAAAAAACGCTTTTTTTTCGGAAAACGAAAAATCTTTCGAAAAAAACGAAAAGCGAAAAAAATTGCGAAAAACGAAAAACGAAACATTTTTCGAAAAAAAACGAAAAATGATTTTTTTTCGAAAAAGTGAAAAACGAAAAAAAAGAAAAATGAAATTTCCGAAAATCGAAAAACAGATTTTTTCGAAAAAGGCCATCCCTAGTGTTTTCCTTTGGCTGTTTCGATTGGATTTACTTGGGCGGGGCTTGGAAAGCAAAACGCTTTATAACTACTTGCAATGATAAGGTAAATGGCCGTTGTGATGAAGTAGAGTCGGATTTAAATCGTTTTTGTGTGGAGTGCTCGTAACTACTTTCGCCTCACCTGGTATCCGACCACACGTGTTGCGATGCTGTGGCTGTAGTTGTGGTAGCAGACTCACTACTTTAATCGCTACTGTCGTGTGGTTCTCTTCATTTTGCACTGTGGACGACACGGCAGTCTGGACATTTGAACCAATAAATAATCTGTGAAAGTTTCATTGGAATCGGTTCACGCGTTCATTAGTTATTGTGAGACACAAGACAGGCAACACAAATGTCAAATATCTCAACTAGGAGACGTTCGCTGACGCCCAGTCTAAAATAATATATCAGGTCTAATATAACTTACAATCCAGTTATTCTTCTTCACTTTTAGTTCATTTACGTATGAACCTATTTAGAAATATTTCATATTAAGAGCCTGTTAGTATTCTATATTAGAAAAAATCGCCATTTTGGATAGTTCTCTTCCTACACACGCTTACGTGATTCTCTGTGTACTGAACCTTTATACCTTTATGGTATACTACATATGTAATCTAAATATTTCAAACTGAACAATAATACATGTCCCTTTGCGTACATTGAACAGCCTAGAAATTTACGCCCGAAAAACTCAAGTTCTTCAAAAATATATTCTGCAACAAAAGAGAATCTTATGTTATCGTTCGGCAGCAAATCACTCATGTGCAGACTGAGGGCGTCACTGTGAACAGGTTTACGTAAAGTCTACTCGGTGGTAGCATATAGCAAACAAAATAATCCGGTATTTCATATTAGGAACTTATTCCATATATGGCGCACCCACCATATTATTATTATTATTATTATTATTATTATTATTATTATTATTATTATTATTATTATTATTATTATTACTGACGAGATTAAAAGCTATTGTACCATACATGTGAGGGTCGACTGGTTCCATTCTAATACAAGTCATTCAGATTTTGAAGTAATGGTATTAGTATATAGTATAACTCTCTAACAGTAACTTATTATACATCATAAAGGGAATAAAGGAATCTATCGTCTCGTTACAGCTATGCATTTTGCGCAAAAGCTTATAATAGTCTCATTAAAATAAGTTTTTTTTTTTAATTACAGAAAAGGTTAAAGGTGAAACTCTCTATTTAAAAACAAAATCGTTACTTACATGATTTTTTTTTTGTTAGAAAATGAACTACGAGGATTTGATATATCTGATTTATTTAAGTTAAAGCAGAAGGAAATCTGTAGTGGAATCCAATACAAAGCATCATGTTTTAGTAATATTCTCCTCTGGATCTAGTACTTGATAAAATCAAAGAGAACTCTTCACAGCTAGCGATTAGCGCACGCGTCTTTGACGTGGAAGACCCGAGATCGATTCCCGTCTGGAGCTCATGTATGTTCGGATCCCATGTTAATATGTAGGTTCACGTCTCATATACCTTGCTGCCGAGAGGAATACTAAATTGAAAATCAAATCAAACCAAAGATAAATATAAAACATTTAGCTCTTGTATGTTCCGTAATGAAGTTCCCTTAGCTTAGCATGCGTGTGACATATTATGATGTGCACACTTTGGTTTCCTAGTTATACGCGTTAACTTTCAGTACTACATATGTGAGCTTAGTTTTGATGGTAAATATCTAGGGAGCCAAACGTTTTCACACACTGAGTTTGAATCAGATATATATATATATATATATATATATATATATATATATATATATATATATATATATATATATATATCAGTAAAACGCGATTGATGGAACTTATCCGATTATATCAGAAGAATCGCTATGGTGATAGCGATTAACGAAATTAGTGAGCATGTGAAATATTGTAGCTGCAGCATTTTGTTTCCGGAGTTGTTGCCTATTAAAGTTAAGGTTAGGAATTATTTGTCGTACTAAGTAAAAACTTCAACTTTGACGGTCAATTGGTTTCCAACCAAAACCCTACACAAAGATGAGGCTCGTACCCACTCAAGTCTAAACTCATATTTGATGGCCAATAAATCGAAATAAGTGTCAGGTATCTGCTAAGCGATTGAATGCTAGTCTGGCCATCAGTAATGCAGGCACGTTGCGCATATACAGCAGTCACAGCTTGTTCAGTGTTGAAGAGAAATGGAGGTATCGTAGCAACTTGTTCTAGTGTGTTTGTTGTATGACTTTAAAGTGGACCTATCAACTACTGCATCAAGTCGCTGAATGTGACAGGCATTTGAGAAGAATACCGAGAACGAATGCACTACTAAGCATTTGTTCCATAAATTCCATTCCGAAGATGTGAGTTCTTTTGATGAACCTTGCAGTAGACGATTACATATGTTGGATGACGAGGTCCTGAAAGCAGCCATCAAGGAGGAGAGTGGTCTAACGTGTGAGGAACATGCAGAACCGTTTCATGTTTCCGTTGAAACAGTCAGACTGGACTTGCACGGAATAGGGGACATACAAGTTAAGCAAGTGGATAAGTCACAGGCTAACAAGGAACAACGAAAAACAATATGCTTGTCTTTGCTCATTCGGCACCTGAACACACCCATCTTTGATCACTTGTTCACTGTGAATAGAAGTGAGCCCTCTACGACACTCCCAAGCTTACTAGACATTGATTTTTGCCACGCGACTCTGTTCCTCATAGCTCAAGACCACCTCTGCACCCGCGAAAGGTTATACTCTCTTATAGTGAAACTGTCGAGGAATAATGCATTACAAGCTCCTTCTACCTGACCTCTAGTCTCAGCCATCGCAAAGAGTGCACTGTGCATTGCTGCGGATGGAGCCGTACCATGTACCATATCATCGAACCTTGTGCCAACATATTACCGCCTGTGGTCCCGCTTAGCGTAGTCGCTAATGCCCTCGCCTTCGGCGCGAGCGGTCCCAGGTTCGATTGCCGGTGGGGGCACTCGGTCGAAAAAGTGTAAAACGCTTTTTAGGCCAGCCACTCTTAATGAAGTTTTCCTGGGTTTTCCTCATTCACACCAGGCAAATGCCGGGGTGGTACCTAACTTATAGGTCCCAGACCGCTTCCTTCCTTCCCCAATCCTTTCTTCATTCCTTTTTCCCGGATTATGTGCTCGCCGAGGGACGTCATCCCTGAAACGTGAAGGGCTAATTGCCTTAGATGCTGAGAGCCCAGAAATCTAAATCCTAACCTAACTTAGATTACGGCCTGAGTTATTCCCTCGACAACTTCCTCCGTGGGAAGTTGTTTGCACATATGGAAGACATGCAGAATGTATCCACGTACTAATTTGCATCCAAAATCTCCGTGTTTTCTCACCAGAGTGTTGTGGAACTGCAGGAACATTATCAAAAGATGTTGTATGCTGAAGGAGATTACTTCGAAGGCTAAAGTTACGTACCACTTACTATATTGTTTTTAGTTCATCACTGTTTTAGAACGGTAAAAACGTTTTTGATTACCTATATTCCGTAGCATATTTAGCTGTTAAAGTCTACCAACGTCTTATATTTGGTCAAGAGTGGACCTTTCGTTCCTCAGTTATTGGACATCAAATTTCGAGTTCGGTCTCGGAAACTTCTACGAAGTAAATTTGGTGTGTTTGGCACTAAAAGTAACTTGTATTACTTGCTTTTATTTCATATAACAAAATTCATTTTCATTTACATTTAAGAAATCCCTACTTCATTTGCTTGAAATAACATCTTCGTTTTTTCTCTTATTCATTTTCCTTATTCACTAACACATATACATGTATCCAAGTAAGCATGTTTGTATGTTTTTTTTTTTTTTTGTTTTTTTTTTTTTGTGAATCACGTTTTGAACTCGAAACCATTCTAGGCAACTTTTTTCGTTTAAGTATTTAATTAATATTCATGATACATTGTAATAAATCTTTTACATCATGACGCATAAACAAGATATATTCAGGTTTGGAATGAATACAAATCGAAAAGTTAGGAAAATAGAGAAAAAAGAATTTCCTTAATTATCATTTCTCACTCATAATGAAATGGCATTAAGATTTTTTTCCACAAGTTCTCCAACATGGTGCAGAATATATGTTGAGTAAAAGTTGACCCATTTAATTCCATTTAATGAAAAAAGAAAACTATCACTGAAATGTATCTATCACATCAAACTTACTGCTCCCATGCTTTCGGCCTCGTTAGCTCTACCAATATGCCCAATATGCTATATGTTCATAGGACTTTTTCCTTACGTCGGTGTCAGGAATAACGTTTGTTACTTAATTAAGTTATACCTTGTATATATATTATAATAATTTATTGCAATTCCTTTTACTATAACTTTAAAATGTACACATATGCACATGAGTGTATATACTACACAAAGTCATTATTTGGTACCTGCTATCTTGCAATCTATATTGTCCATTTTATAAAACCGACCTCCCTTGGTATATTAGCCACAACACTAGGTTTTGGACGCAAGAGGTACCAGATTCGACTTCCAGTACGGGTGCACCGAACACACTATACTGATTCAGATACCACTTTAAGTTATAGGTCTATGTTGATAAAGAAACGAAAATACTAATCAATGAATTTAACATTTTGTTTTCCGAAAAATTTGGTTCTTATACTCTGAAACCAAAGTCCTTACATATATACGTCTAAACATCGTATTAATCCCATTGAAAATAATTTGAGGGATACTTGATTAAACATATTAAAACATGAATAAACAGTGCCATATAATGAATTGTTGAGTTGATTTTAGTTTAGCGTCCCTTACAGCAACGAGGCTATATGAGACGTGGGCCTTCTGATTAACGTGGAATTTGAACCACACGAGCTCCCGCCGGGAATCGAACCCGGGTCTCCCACGCCGAAGGCGTGTATGCTAACCGCTTAGCCACGGGTGAGCTCTGACATATAATGAAAATAATTGCTTCAGACCTATGAAAGGAGAAGGAAATAGAATTGATAATTTGATTCTGAAATATAATTGACACAGTCTGGTGATGTGTGAATATATGGAACCCATTTCCCTTTCGTATGATATTAACAATCCAAATTCCATTTGGTAGGCAAACAAATGCTTACTACTCACACAAAGAGTTTAAACGTATTCCTATTTGTTTTTGTTTGAAATTAGAACATATGCATATATACAAAGGAAAATAAAGGTTCAATATCGTTCTATATTACGTTTGTTCCAATCAAAAATGCAAAAGAATAGCAAAATGAAATTTACTGTGTAATGAAAACTGGAATAGTTTTTTCATTTTAATGTTCGTTTTCTACAAAGAGATGTAAACTACACTGAGAAAAATCCGTTCTCCGGACAGCGGTATATTGTAAAATAGGCTATACGTTATCCTCTTGTACAGAAATCAGTACGTAGCATACGTTATCCGTATGATTTATAAGCACTGCCCTTAGATGTTACATCATGCCGTTCCACGATGTCTGATATCTAACAGTACTCCTTATATTACATACTATATGTATGTTACCTTCGTCAGCTATATGTTATATGTCCATTTATATGTGAGATCCTGACCACCTATATTGTTTCATATGGAAAGTACGCATAGATGGAACACTTATACGGAAAGTATAATAAAACATGCGTTTTCAGTTATACGTTTGCCGTACGTTAAGTCCAAAAACTACAGGAATTACGCATGTAGCCTATCTTTTTAAGTGCGCCACATACGATTTTCTTTTCTCAGTGTAAATTGTTTAAATAAAGGTTCTGTTATGTACCATGATTATATTAATAGTAACTATTGTAGGCTAGTGGCTAGTAGCGAAGCCAACGTGGTGTAGCCGAGCGGTCTGATATATTAGACTGATGATCGTGAAATAAGTCTCGGTTCAGACGTGCAGAAAAGTCTGTTACGGGCCCGCAACAGAGTTTTCTGTTGCGGACCCGCGCGAGCCGGAAATACATTGGTTCTTATCATTCATGCCACACGTGCAGACTTTCCCGCACGACTCTGCTGCGGGCCCGCAGCGGGCGAAAATTGAGTTGCGGGGACTGCTGGCTCGCAGCGTGTCCGCACAGGTGTTGCGGGCCGGAAAACCATTGCTGGCAATGAGTCAAGCCACACGTGCAGACTTTCCCGCGCCCGCAGAAATGGAAAGCGAAGAACTGGACATAGAACTGTTCATTAACGAAATACAAAAATATCCCGAGATATGGAATTTAAAGTGCGAAATGTATAGAGATAGAAATAAAAAACGGGATGCATGGAATAAGGTGTGTGAAACCTTATGTGAGAAATTCAATGAAAAAACAGAAGAAGAAAAAAACAGCATTGGTATGTAGCTATTATTATTACTTTTCAATGTAGAAAATCTAATATTCACGTAGTATTTACATTTGATTTTCGTTTAGCGTCCCTTTTCAGCAGCGAGGCTATGAATACTTTTTTTTTTTTGTGATAACAATAGACAACAAATACGCTTGGAGAACAAGCCTTTATTGTTAATGCAGTTTCTTTGACGAGATTTCTTGTCACTCACTCCGGAGTGAACCGACTGTTTACAGTATATCGTACATTACATTATACTTTAGGTCGAGGTCACGTATTATATAGCTTCTGCGCTCAAAAGGGACGCTGAATTCCAAAACAACCATCAACATAATAGCAGTACAGAAAAGAAAGAAAGAAAGAAAAAAACAGTTTTTCGGCTGACAATTGTTGTCTTTATTTGTTAATTGACTAAATTTAAAAAGAAAAAAAAAGAGTTAACACGAAAATTGTTGAACATCAGGGTACTCATATGGTTAAAAAATAAAAAGCATGCTCGAAATGTAACAGAAATATTTTTGTTTCTCGTACAATTGATAATATTGTGCACGTTGTTGCTATTCTAGAGATAACAACTGAATGTTTTCTTACATAAAGAACAACTTAAGCAAAGTTATCTTGCCGTGGAACTCTACCTATTTCGCTTACAAAATAATCAGCCCACCTGTTTCTGCTTTCGTTTGCTGCATTGCCTCCTTGTGGTGTGCTACACGTATTGGGGATTTCCTCAAAACCTTCTATCGTTAAAGTATCTTCAAGTTTGTATCCATCTCTACTACGGACATAATTATGAAGTAAACAACACGCCTTTGTGATAAGTATAGCAAAATCCACTTTTACATTGATTGGTCTGTGAAAAATCCTCCATTTATTTGAAAGAATGCCAAATGTACATTCAACGTACCTACGAGCGCGACTTAATCTATAATTAAACACCCTCTTTTTCTGATTCAAAAATTTTCCAGCGTAGGGGCGAAGAACATTTTGTGACAGTGCAAATGCTTCGTCACCCACAAATACGTAGGGTAGAGTAGGCCCATCAGTTCCAGGCAGTGGTTTGCCTTTTGGAATATTGAGTGTGTTCTTTACTAGTTCTTTGTTGAATTTTGAATTTTGAAATATTGAACTGTCAGATTTTTTTTCCGTAGGACCCTATATCAACATATAAAAATTGATAATTTGCGTCAACCACAGCTAACAAGACCACAGAATAATAATGTTTATAGTTGAAGTAAAGAGATCCACTCATCTCAGGTTTTACAATTCTAATATGTTTTCCGTCTATTGCGCCAATGCAATTAGGAAAATTGGCCTGGACTTCGAAACGCGACGCAATCTCAAGCCAAGTTTCTTCTGTAAATTGGGGAATGCATTCTTTTCTTAAAGTGTCCCAAATAGCGCTGCAAATCTTTCTTACAATTATGGATACTGTAGAACGCCCCAGTCTGTAGGAATAGTGTAAGTCTACCAGATTGCATCCACTTCCCAGATATCTGAAAGGATGAATTAATATATGTTTCACACCAAATTATCTAATATTAACATAATTGAATCTTGGTTCAAAAGATCGCGGACAAACATCGCCGATGATCAAATTAAAAAGTAGCCAACTAACACGACTTTTGCAATGTCGGGATAATAGAGAGTAATAAATAAATAAATAAATAAAATAAACTTATCAGTTTAAAGTCTTTATTTGACAAAAATTATTACCTATAAATAACAGAGATTAATAACATTATTATTGTTGGCTAACATATATGATCATAATACAACATTTAGGAAGTTTGTATATGTATGATATAGATAGTATTTACTCTTACAATGAAGTCAACATTTTAAGAAAATTTTCAGATTTTAATTTAATTACTAAAACTGAAACTGAATAACGTTTTATGCTTTGTAAATTAAATCAACAATAAATCGATTATTCTTTTTAAATGCCGAAATATGCTTCTGCGAAAAATACGTTTGAGCGCATTTACTTGGAACTGATAACTAGATTGGCGAAATTTTGTCCGCGAACTTTCGTCCGTGTACAGTCACATAACAGTCCAGGCAATAGGGGATTTTAGCTGGAAAGATTCATGGTAGTTCTGGAATTATTTTATGTTTAGACTTATTTTATGTTTTTTGGGTCGCTGAATTTGAATTTTTAATTTTCCATCAAAAGTTCTCTCCGCAACCTCCCCAAGTTTTGAAAAAAGCTCCCCAAGAATAGTATTTTTTTATTTTTAAAAAATACTTCTCTTGTTCTTTTCGAAAAAAACTCCAGAAATTCGGAAAGTAGACAACATTTGTAACAAAAAATATTCTATGACATTTTGACGTACGACGAATGGGGAGCATGTTAGCGCGCCTCTAAATTTTCACTTTGGAGCCGAGGAGCTACATATACCTTAAGTTATCCACTCCGCTAAATCATTGAGCTCCTTCGTGGCTAAGCGGTTAGCGTGGGTTCGATTCTGGCGGGAGCTCAAGTGGTTCGGAGTCCACGTTAATCAGTTGGTCCACGTCTCATATAGCCTCGCTGCTGAACGGGACGTTAAACTCAATATCAACTCCGCTAAACCACTCGGGTCAGTTACGTTCGCTCTGAAAGTAGTTTTACTTGATGCTTTTTGAGTTGTTAAATCAGAATATTTAACTTTCCACCAAACTTTCCCAGCGAAACCCAACCAAATTTTGAATAAAATTTCTCGAAATGTAGCTCAGCGGCGTCGAGGTGCAAATTTAAAATGAAATGAAAATTTTTAGTTTTACGTCCCACTGTTATGCCGGTTAGGCTAATGGAGACGGTGATTATGAGAAATGAATGAAATGGTGGAATGAAGAAAGTGGCAGGAAACGGGAAAACCCCAAGGAAACCCACGCACACGGCGTTTGTCCACCACAAAGATCACTTGGCGGGAGCAGAGTTTGAACCCGGGAACCCATGCACCAGAGGTGAACGCTCTATCACTGAGCCACCACGACCCCTGAGGTGCAAATTTATAGGCGTGCTAGTGCCCTATGAGTTTGTCATACTTTAAAATGTCATAGAATAGTTTTTTGTTCCAAATTGTGTCTTTTTCGAATTTCTAGGTGTTTTTTTCGAAATAACAAAAACACTAAATTTTTTAAAGAAAATACTATTTTGAGGATATTATTTCAAATTTTGGGGAGGTTGTAGGAGGCGGGAATTTTTGATGGGAAGTTAAAAATTCCGGTTCAGCGACCCAAAATTATAAAGTAAGCCTATTTCCAGAACTACCATGATTTTTTCCAGGTAAAGTTCCTATTTGGTTTATTCCCTGGACTGCAAATACATAATAAAGATGTATTATTAAGTAGTATCTATACAATGGGTAATTTTTTATAGGTCAGAAATACGTCAACAAATGGAGAAATATTCGAGACCAATTTCTCAAGTATGTTCGCAAGAGGACTAAATCTGGCCAAGGTGCAGCCTTTGGGAAACAATACATTTATGCACGCCATCTTAATTTCTTACTACAGTCAGAAGGAACTGAATTAGCGCAATCAACTCTCGATGATGAAGAGGCTCTTTCAACTGCTGAATCTCCTTCAGATGTCAATATTGAACCAGCAACACACTCAAGCAAAGTCACAAAGGAACCTCAAACAAAACGAAAAAAGAATCTGGAATCATGCCTAATTAATTACCTGAATTCTCCCGCTCCTTCATCTGTGACTGAACCTGATGATGATAAAGCCTTTTTTGATTCGTTATTACCTGCCGTAAAGTCACTTACTTTAGACCAGAAATTGGAGTTTCGAGCGAGGTATTAAAACTTATTACAGGAATAAGATCAAGAAATATACCGAGTATTCCATCTCAGTACCATTACCCCTATCCTTCCTACACAGCCCCTCCAAGTTCCTGTGGCCCGCCACATAATCGATTGTATCCTTCCCGTCCTGAAACCTCCTTTGAAGGTGGGCATTCACAACAATCTTTTCATGGAATTGTGCATCGACAAACTATGCCACAAACCATTATTTCCGATGGACAACCACAACAATCTTTTCATGGAATTGTGCACCGACAAACTATGCCGCAAACCATTTCTGCAGATGCCTATCCCATTTCTCCTGCAAGCTGTGCAACAACGCGTTCTCAGGATGAAAGTAGTGATTCCATAGATGTGTATTCTTGTTAGCTTTTAGGTGTACTCTAGAATCGGGAAGATAAACAACTCACATACTTTATGTTTGCTTATTCATTATAAATTTGGCAAGACTTTTAGCTGGGTGGCTATCTTCTCTCTTATCTTCGGTTTCAGTTATTTTTATAGTTAGTATGTATATCATTTTTGTATTTGGCATTTAGTGACTATTGAGCTTAGACCTTCATATTGTAAATAAGACAAAAGAATATCAAACTATTGCGAGGGGTTTATTACTTAATTTTGTATCACTATACCTTATGGAAGAAGTTCTTAAAAATTTAATTGATAAATATCTCAGAAGAAAAAGAAGAAAGTCATGTTTATGTTTACTGATTCAGATTCAGGTCATTCATAGATTTGAACAACTCTATTGTTTTTAGTTTTTGTTATTCAGGATAATTAAAAGCTTTTTTATATTAATTTTTGCAAAGATAATTATCATCATACGAAATTCCTTGACCTACTGCGTCCGTTATCTAATTCTCAATCATATTTCTTGAATGTTGGCTATCACTTAATGACTGTATATATATATATATATATATATATATATATATATATATATATATATATATATATATATATATATATATATATATATATATATATATATATATATATATATATACTTTAATTCGTTTTTTTTAAAATCGTTTCCATAAATGTTTTTATACGAAACTAGCTGGATTACCAGTCCAACACTCACGGATAATAGGTTTATCGAAAATATTTGAACCTTCTTTCCCCTGAGGATCGCATTTCAATGAAAGTGAAATTAAAACCCCATTATTTTTGGCATAAATTTTGAATTCCTCTACCCACTTAGACTGTAAATAAAAAGCAGAAATTTTGATATTCCATAAATGGCCGCCCTTCCTCTCTTAGCAGCGGAATTTACGAAAGTCTTGAATCATGTTCCATTGTTTTTATATAACATAATATTTCGAATTTCACATTTTTAACTTAGAGACTCCCACACTCGGTACTGTGTGAATAAATAAAGCAAAATGTCACAATTATAAAAATGTTTCCTTTTTCTCACCTTAGAAATGGATTATTCCGAAACACTAAATCCATAATTTTTATTTAAGAGTTTATATTAAGAATTTCACATCTCCAATCTAAGCGAGTCCTATACTTTCTCAATATATAACGGGAAATGTCACTACTATAGGAATGAAATTAAATCCTTGAGTTTTACGTCGCACGATTATACCGGGTAGGCTAAAGGAAGTAATAATGATGATGATAAATGAATGAAATGGTGGAATGAATAAAGTGGGAGGAAACGGGAGAACCCCGAGAAAACTCACGCACACGGTGCTTCTCGCACCACAAAGCCCACTTCACGCAAGCTCGGATCGAACCAGAGGTGAACACTATCACTGAGCCACTGGACCCCGCTACTATAAAAATCCCCCATCTCCCCTTCAAGAGAAAATTTTCAAAGTCACTGAAACCTGTGCTCCATTATTTTTATTATGAGTTTACATGCCGAATTTTGCATCTCTAACTGAAGCGAATCCTCATATTCGGTAATTTATGAATAAATAAAGGGAAATTTTACTATTATTGAAACGCCCCCTCTTGAGCGGGATGTTCGGGAAGTCTCAAATAAATGTCTCATTTTTAATTTAAAGCCACCAACTATGTCAAAAAATCGAAATTAGTCACGCAATTGTTAAATTACGCCAGTGGCCGCTAATAACATCGGAAAATGTCTATGAATAGGTCTTCGAATGTTGAACTTTCTGTGCTTTTACAAACGATAATTAGTTAACATAATTAACTTACCTTAATGTAACAGCCAACATTTCAATTGGTGGTATCGCAAGTCTCATGAAAGTATCTTCTGCTTTAATTTTATCACTTATTTTCGATAAGAGTTCATCAAATGAAGTGATGCTCATGCGAAAATAATTAAAGAACTTTTCTTCGTCATTGCGCAAATCAATAAACATGGAAGAAAATGCACCTTTAAGCAGTCTTGAGCTTACGTACGGATGAACCCAATATCGTCTCTGTTTCTTCCTTAGGAGTTTACTGGCTAAGTATACAAAAACAACACGTTTTCTTCTTTCAATTTCCATCTTCATTCAACTGCAGCTGAAAATAAAATGAGCTGTTTTCTATGTCTATGTGAAGTGATTGGGCTGAGACGCCCGCACGAGTCTGCTGCGGGCCCGCAGCAGATTTTTCTGCACGTCTGAACTGGTTGATCTTTGACGCCCGCACGAGTCTGCTGCGAGTCTGTTGCGGGCCCGCAACAGACTTTTCTGCACGTCTGAACCGGCTCTTAGATCGTGAAGAAAACAGATTGGGAGTTCTAGCTCCTCTGAAGAGAATGGACATTTTTATCTGTAATCAAAGTTTATGAGATCCGGTTTGTGTCGTTTTGTATTTTTTTTTTCTTTACTTGACAACCCACAGTTACGCACCGAGTCTGAGGGAAAGGGTGATGATTAGATAAATGTTAATAGTGGAATGTCAAAAGTGGAAGAAAAAGAGTGAACTCCGAGAAAAATGCGCCCACATGATGCTTGTCCAATACAAAATTCACTTGATGAGGTACTGGAATCGAACTTAGAGTCCGAGGCACCGTCTACATGAGGTATCTTTATTGGTCGATTGAAGTCAATCTCAGATAGTGGGAGAAACCTGTCATCAGTTGTGTTACACTTGTTTACTGTTTAAATCACGTATGGACAATACATCGGTTTCAAATTCATAAGGCAATGTAATATATACTGTGATATGTTATGCGTTGTGACTTTGATTTTGCACTTTGGAACGCAAGAATCACAAAGGTCATTCAAGATGAACTAACCTTCAAGTGTTGACTGCCAGAGTGAAATGTTTGCTATGAATTATTTTTAATGTCTCACAATGTTGGTCTAAACAAATCTTATCTGTTCACAGCATGAATGGAGCCAGTATCCACTATTATCAAACTGTCACCAGCTAGCAATCTATCTATATATTAGTTTGTTAGAAAGAAAAAAATGAAATCTTTGAGTTTTACGTCCCACGGTTATGCCGGTTAGGCTAAAGGAGACGGTGATGATGAGTAATGAATGAAATGGTGGAATGAAGAAAGTGGGAGGAAACGGGAGAACCCCGAGAAAACCCACGCACACGGTGTTTGTCCACCACAAAGTTCACTTGGCGGGGGCTGGGTTGTTAGAAAGATTTTAAATAACTAACTTCAACTCTTTTCGAGATATTCCATTGTAAACGTACATTTGATGCTGTAATTTTATATAAACAATAATAATACAAGTAACTTTTATCTTTGTGTAGAAGGAAAAGAAAATCGTTTACCAAACATTGTTAGCTTCAAGTTTAGAAGGCTCACATGGGTAGGTCGTGTAGCAAGAATGGGGAAAATGTAGAAACGTTTTCAGAGTTTTGAGTGTAAATCTAATCGGAAAGCGTGCATTACGAAGACCTAGGCACAGATGGTAGAACAATATTAAGATGGATCTCACAGAAATTGGAATACGAATAAAAACTGGATTCAAAAGGCTAAAGCAGAAGTCAACGGATAGCTTTTTAGAAAGTTGCATTGAACCTCCGGGTTCCATCGGCCATATAAAGACAGACAGATAGAGTGAAAGAGAGAGAGAGAGAGAGAGAGTAGAAGGAAAAAAAAATATTTGTGTTCGGAAATCAGTTTTGAAGTGAATTTAATAATGTTCACTTAATTATCTCTTACATCATCCTCTACATGAATGAATTCTTGCTTTATGCATAACAGAAAAGAGATGTCGCGGAACTTAATCAAGTTGTTATGTTCCTAAGTTCACGTCTACTTCCAGCTGCAAACATTTCTTAGACGTGGATTCCGATTAGTGTGGAATTCCAAACATACGCGCTACAATAGTGAACCCGTAACTAAATGGTACTGTGGTCATCTCTACAGCATAGGGTCTTTGGTTCGATACACAGCAATGTGAATCCATAGTTGATGACGTTTTCTCGGGATTCTTATGTGTCTTCTCACATTATTTCCCTGTAATAATTATTTATTTAAGTCAATTGCTCGTTTCCTCTAGCTTACAGGGCATAAAGAGGCGTTAAACGATATTCCTTTGATATAAATCCATATAGAACCCAAGCGGAAATTAAATCCCTTACATAAAAGAAACTAACATTGATCATTACTCTACATTCATTATATATATATACAGACTGTTCTATAATTCGTGTAATTTTCTACAGCACTGGGAGAAGATGAAGTTTTCACACTAGTAATGTAGTGGGCAAGGGGCTTAAAAAGGTGCTGGGTGATGTGTTACCAAAATCCCAAAATGTATTTTCGGAGTGCCAGTAAACGTCAGATTAATCACGAATGTTACAGAATTACTGCTCCAATGCTCCTTACATGTAAGAGTGACTGATAATGGGGCTACAGCCCCCTTTCAAAAATAAGAAAATCACCATAGATATCCTTAGTAGGGACATAAGAGAAGAAAGTATTTTTTTTTGGTTAATTCATGTGAAATTTGGCATCGTTGTAGCAAAAGAGTATGCGTTTTTGAAATCTGGAATGCTATTTTGGTAACGCACCGCCTTAGGGGGACACAGGAGGCGAAGCATTAGATGATGGAACTTTATAAAAATTCAAAATTTTGTTCAGGAAATGCCAGTGAGCGACAGATTATTCACAAATATCACAGACTTAATATTCTAATGCTCCTTGCATGTGCTAGTGAATTATATCGGGCTATAGCCCCCTTTCAAAAATTAAAAAAAAATCACCATAAATATCCTTAGTATTGACATACGGGAAGAATGATTTTTCCTCAATTAATGTGAAACTCGGCGTCGGTATGTGTTTACCAAATCTGGAATATTATGTTGGTAATGTACCGCCTTAGGGGGCACAGAGACAGAAGCATGAGTTATTGGATCTTTATAAAAATTTCAAAATTTAATTTGGAAAATCCAATGTGTGTCAGATTGATCACAAATAATTCAAAATTAATATTCCGATGCTCCTTGCATGTGCAAGTGACTGATATTAAGCTACAGCCCCCTTTCAACAATTACATTAAAAATTCATGATAAATATCCTTAGAATAGACATACGGAAGAAGCTATATTTTGTCAATTAATGTGAAATTAGGTGTTGTGATAGTAAAAATCTGAAATATTATTTTGGCAATGGGAGGCACAGGTCACGGAGGGTAATTTGCTACCTTTGGGGGTTATAGGGGGATGACTGATAGAAATTCCAAATTTTATTTTGGGAGTGCTCATGAGTGTCAAATTAGTTGCAAGATGCGCAGAATTAATACTCCGTACTGCTTTTAAGTACCAGTGACTAATATGTTACTACAGCTATCTTTGAAATCTACTAACATCAAATTTTTGAGTTTTACGTCCCATGGTTACGTCTCATGGTTATGGTTAGGCTAAAGGAGACTTTGATTATGAGAAATGAATGAAATGGTAGATTGAAGAAAGTGGGAGGAAACGGGAGAACCCCGAGAAAACCCACGCACACGGTGTTTGTCCACCACAAAGTTCACTTGGCGGGGGCTGGGATCGAACCCGGGACCCCAAGCACCAGAGGTGAATGCTCTACCACTGAGCCACCGCGGCCCCCTGCTATCTTTGAGAAGCATCATAAATTCAATATGATTATTCTTACGCAGATACATACTGACATAATCATTTTTTTTTTTTTTTGCAATGTGAAATTTGGCATTATTTTAGGAAAAATATTTGTGACAATAAGATAATACCCACATGCGGATTTCTTTTAGAGACGTGGACTCAGAATTTATTTTTCCTAATGGGAGTGTCACAGGGGTAAATTTGCATTTTTAGTTAGAAAATACAATAACACTCTTTCGCTTGTACCTATAATGGTGCATGCGTCTGGAATTTTATTACGGCCATTCCTCCTTATTAAGCAACATAAAACAAAGAATTGTCCAGGACGTAGTCATCCATATATGTTGGAAAAGGTGTTCACAGTGGTTCTAGTAAATCGCATTAATTTATTCATGTCTTGCTCGTTCACGAGGGCATACTGCATAAAAGTAAGTTCATTTTATCTGTTTTACACTTAGATTAATTATTTTTTTTAAGCAATTTAGTTATTGACAACTGAGCCAAAAGAAAAGTGTTGTTTTTAAAAAGGAATAATATGTTTTCTTGGGTTTATGGTATAGCCTGACTCTACTTGATCCTTATTCCACGCGAGACATTTGTTTTAACTACAACCATGTGTCCATAGTATACGATTTCCTGACGTGCTTACATGTGCAGTATACGAGTAGGCTACTGCGTGGAAAGTGGGATCATGCAGTTATTGTGAAAGAAGTAGGGAAAAGATACGCTTTTTCTATAAATAAAGAAACAATATTTTATTTTTTAAAATATAATTTCTAATTAAGATCTTTTCTTTCGTGGTACCTGCTGCATTTTCCATTGTCATTTTGTGTTCTATTTCGAGCTGGTTTGCTTAAGTGTGCAGAAAATATGCTGGTGATTTTATGTGTAATTTTATGCTATAAGAAGAGTCCAATTTGTTTTTTTAAAACGCAAAATTCTTTGATTATTCTAGTGATGCCAAAACAACGAAGCTATATCCTCAATCTGTTACACTGACAGACGATATTCATTTACTCTAGATTCGAAATTTTTAAAACATCAAAACATGCTTCTACAAAAATGAAAAATTGCACATTAATTGTAAAGTATATTTATCTCCTTCTCGTACGTCCTTGCTAAGGATATTTACCGTGAATTATGTGATACTTGGAAGGGTGGCAGTAGCTCAATATCAGTCACTGGCACATGCAAGGAGCATCGGAATATTATTTTTTTTTTTATTATTTGTGATCAATCTGACACACATTGGATTTTCCAAATTAAATTTTGAAATTTTTATAAAGATCCAATAACTTATGCTTCTGCCCCTGTGCCCCCTAAGGAGGTACATTACCAAAATAATATTCCTGATTTGGTAAACGCATATCGATGCCGAGTTTCACACTAATTAGGAAAAATCATTCTTCCCGTACGTCAATACTAAGGATATTTATGGTGATTTTTTTTTAATTTTTGAAAGGGGGCTATAGCCCCATATAATTCACTAGCACATGCAAGGAGCATTAGAATATTAATTCTGTGGCATTTGTTAATAATCTGTCACTCACTGTCATTTCCGTAACAAAATTTTGAATTTTTATAAAGATCCATCATCTAATGCTTCACCCCCAGTGCCCCTCTAAGGCGGTGGTTACCAAAATAACATTCCATATATGAAAAGCGCATACTTTTTGCTACAATTACGCCAAATTTCACATTAATTAACAAAAAATACCTTCTTGTCGTATATCCCTACTAAGGATATTTATTGTGATTTTCTTATTTTTGAAAGGAGACTGTAGCCCCATTATTAGTCACTCTTACATGTAAGGAGCATTGGAGCATTAATTCTGTAACATTCGTCATTAATCTGACGTTTACTGGCACTCCGAAAACAAATTTTGGGGTTTTGGTAACACATCACCCACCACCTTTTTACGCCCGCCTTCCCAAAATTATGTTTGAGACAGCTTTACTAGCTTTGTGAATGAGTTTTTTTGCATTTCGTAACAAACACAACTCATTTCCTCCAAGATCTTTACGAATAATTATTGGAGAAAACTGCTTCCAAAATTTAACATTGAATCTCCCAGAAGGAAAATGAACTTTTGTGTTTACACCCCCAAAAGGGAGGCTAAACAGCAATTTTCTCCTATTTCCTTTAGAAATTCAAAAAAAAAAAAAAAATCATATATATCTTAATAAGAGTGCCAAATTTTATACTACTAGTGTGAAAACTTCATCCTCGCCCAGTGCTGTACAAAATTACACGCATTATGGAACAGTCTGTATATATATATATATATATATATATATATATATATATATATATATATATATATATATATATATATATATATATCATAAAATAGCCACGGAAATAAAGTTTAAAGTACTCCGTTGAACGTTCTTTGTGGTCATGGTAAATGAAAACACGTAAAATTTATTTAATTATATATAGTGGTCCTCACACTGTGAGTTGAATGAGAATGGAGAAAAGGCGAAGATCGGGTGTATCCAACATACCACCTGGTTGTGTCAGTTCTGTTACGCCATGAACTTGTGTAAGGACAGAGTGAACATGGAATCTCCGCAGAGCGTTATAAGAACGTGTACATTGAAGATCTTCAGGCACCAATTGAGCCGGACAGTGGCCACACATGTGACGAACTGGGACTTCAATTCAGTGTGAGTGGCAAAAACATTCGGCAGCTCCTCCATCAACTTGGGGAGCACTACAAGTTGTCGGTGGATCCCACATGATTTGACTCCGGGGCAGAAGGCAAGGCGAGCAGACACCTGTGTTTCTTTGGTTTCTCGTCTGAGGAAGGAGCCATATCTGGACAGGAAGATGACATGTGATAAGAAGTGGGTCCTGTACGAAGCTCCATGACGCCGTCACCATCGGTTAGCTTCTCATGAACCGGTTACGAAACATCCGAAACCAGCACTGCACTAGAAGAAGGTCCTCCAATATGTTTGGTGGACTGCTCGTGGCATTGTTCATAGGGAACTCGTATCAGCTGGTCAGAGCATCAATGTAACTGTGTACTGCCAGCAGTTAAGCCATGTTGAATAAAAACTCAAAACTCTGGAGGCAGCGCCTCTGAATCTCAAAGGGGTCCCCTTGTCACAGGACAACGCTAAGCCCGACGTAGCTCGGATGGCCAGGGACACTAGTGTACGCTTGGATGAGAAAGGCTGTTGTATACGCCATACTCCCCAGACAATGTATTGTTGGATTATCACCAGTTCCATTCCTTGGAAAATCACCTGCGAGGAGATCAGTTCAAATCCCTAGTAGAGGTGAAAAATACCCTTGACACCTTTTCGACTTCACGGCCCACCAAGTTCTACCGCGATGGAATCCATAGCCTTCCAGAACGTTGGCAGAATCTAGTGGATACTTATGAGGACTATTTTTGATATTCGAGGTACGTCTTTGGTGACTTGTCGGTATTCGTAGGTGGTGGCTGAAAAAGCGACAGAACTTTCTTGGTTTTGTTTATATTATTCGGAGAATTTCATTTTAGTGTTGAGATGAAAAAAATATCAAGACGAAATCGTATTGCTCACTGAAATATTTTTTCTTTGTTTTTTCGGCCTACAATAAAGCACTTTCCCCTGCACATTTCACATGTGAATTTGTGTTCAAAAACACCGTGCTCGTGGGTTTTCTCGGACTTTTCCCATTTGCTTCTATTATCTGTCCAGCATTTCTACCACGACTCACTTTTGATCGTTCATCGGTTTTACTCTTTTGGTCATACGCCTGTGCATTGAACGGAAGTATAATGTGCAGTAAGGTATACAAGTGTTTCGTTCTTTAAAATTAGTGTTGAAATATTATGAATTGAGCATGTAGTGTATTGAAGTCATTGATCTATTTATGGCTGAGGACGTCTGGGGCCATAAGATTATGTTAGATATGATTTTCTATTAATTAGACTTGGTAATTTTTTAGTACAAATTTCATGCTGCTTAAGGAAACAATTTTCACAATTATATCTCATAAATCAGAAGTGGGAGTTGACACAAACTGCTTCATATAAATTTTAAGGGGGCTGGAAATGAGACATTTAAATCAATTAGTAATCCTTTCAATTAGTAAGTGATGAATCCTCGAGAAGAAAACTATATTTTACATAAAAAAAAACACTATAATCAACCATATACTATAAGAGAGTGTGCATATGTAAGAAAAAAAAAACTAATTGGAGACTGATCCATTGAAATAGTGGAAACTGTTTTAGAATTCAAATGAAATAAACTGTCTAGTTTAACATTCCATGATAACTCCCGTTAGGCTAAACCAGATGGACGAAGAAGTGAGTGTGTATTTTCGTAAAATAATTGGTGGAATGAGAAGGTATAAGAAAAAGAGAGAAACCTGCGGAAACCTACGGTCACGACGTTGTCTATCATAAACTCTTATATTAGAGGATTGAACGAGGGACCTCTTAGAAAAGAGGTGAGCACTGTATCACTCAGCCGGCTTGCCTTCAGCTACTATTACAATTGTTCTTATTGCTCACTAGACTACACTTTACACCTTATTATGTTTTAAGACTGTTCGAGTTTCAATCTGACGAAGGATTAACGTCTTGAATGTTTATGCCTCTACCTTAAGCAGAACCTTCGTGGCTGTTGTCCCTGTATGAAACAAACATCTCATTTATTTTTTAATTATTTTTTTAAATAAGATGAATAAATATTTTGTCTAATAGTAGTGTTGTAAAAAAACGTTTTTTTCTGTGAAGTTTTTTTTTTCAATAAAAAACATTGTTCTTTTTCATGTTTTTTTTTTCAAATGTCTGTTTTTTTTTTTCTGGCAACTATTATTTATTGATTTATGTTGCAGATTATTGAAATAATCAACAGAACTTGAGTCGAAGCCCTCGTAACTTACAAATCGTTTGTTTCGTTGTACATATACGAGCGAAATTGTGAGATTATTCCTTTTGGACCCAGGTCATTTTTGGCGTTTTCCTACATTTTCAGTTAGTGACTTATTTCTCAAAAAACATTCATTCGATTGATATGGTTAAGGCCTTGTTTTTTAGAAAATGGATGTGGCTATTGTTTGGTGTAAATTACATTGCACTGATGCCAACGGGCGGGAAATTATTGAGGTAAATGTAGGGGTGAAAATTTATAAAAAATTCCCTAACCGAATTTCATTTTTTTTTTTTTTTGGTATCTAGCACCACTGGTGCTATATGAGTTCAAGTCACCTAAAAAATATTTGGTGTGTTGACAAGGTACAGTAAAATCCTGAAGTCGCTGGCTTCCATTCAAACAGGGAAGAAAAAAATCTCTGTCATCATACACATGAAATTTTGACACTTTCACCTCAGAAGCAAAAATCAACAGTTATGCCGGGGCTACAGCGTCTCTAATTATTCTATTGAAACCTTTTATGGTGCGTTGTGTAGGGCAAAGAGAAAACTTTCAGGTAGTGGTACTTTTGTATCAAGGTAGCAAGCAAGAGGGCAATAATAGAGGGAAAAGGGAAATTTTCCGACTTTCTCACCTAAAATCGGGAATTAACTGTTGACTGGAAACACTGCCATCAGACAGACGAAAACTATCTGACAATAAACCTCAGTACTCCAAGAATATATCCTACAAGTATCATGGCGATATCTAACAAAATAGCACAAAATTTAAAAAAAAAAAATCTCATTCCACCTCAGAAATTCGCCATTTTCTTACCATTTCCAGAACATGGTTTATTATAAACCTCAACTGTACTTTTCCTAATTATTCTAGTGAAACTTTTTATGGTGCGCTGTGTAGGATAAGGATGAAGCTTTTAGACACTGGCACGTTTGTTCGAGTGTAACCAACAAGACGGAAATAATAGAAAGCAAAAAGTTTTTTTTTTTTTTTAATTTGCCCCTAAAAATCTGGAATTAAAATTTGCTGTAGCTGGCAACACTGCTATCAGACACACACAAACTATCTTAAAATAAGCTTTGGTATTCCTCTAATATATCCTACAAGTATTGTGACAATATCTAATAAAGTAAGCATGTCAATAAAAAATATCTCATTCTACCTTTAAAAAATCACAATTATCTTTCCAATTAGAGAACAAAGTCTATGTAAACCTCAACTGTACTTCCCCTAATTATCCTATTGAAACTTTCTATAGTGCATTTTGTAGGACAGAGACGACACTTCCAGATACTGGTACGTTTCTTCCGATGTAACCAACAAGTGGGAAATAATAGAGACAAAACAGATAATTTTCCCAAAATTTCCCCCTAAAATCTGGAATTAAAATTTTCTGTAGCTAGCAATACTGCTACCAGACAGACACAAACTATCTTAAATTAAACATTGGTATACCACTAATATATCCTACAAGTATTGTGGCGGTATTTAAGGAACAAAGCTTCTAATTACCAAAAATATATTACGCTAAACATAAAAGGGAAAACCTAGAAAAATCAAGGGTTAGAACCTAAATACGAATTTTTCGTGCGCCCCCTAATTACCTCATTGGAACGATCTGTACTTGCGTTTGTTAAGTAAGGACAAATGTTCGATTGGCGTAAGTTGACTTGTACTCGGACGTATAGGTACGGATTTATAAACAAAAATCTCGATTTTTTTGCCCAAATTTAGGGAAGTTTTAATTTCCCTAATTGGCAACACTACGCGCAGGCCCGTCCAATTGATGTCAACAGTTAAGTATCCATCCGAGGAATCTATCTGGCAAGCCTTAAGGAGGTCTTTCTACAACGAAGGAAGCTACAGGGAAAAAAGGAGTAAAGGGAATTCGAAATTAGAAAATTCTTGAATTTTTGACGGGTGAACTTTGAGAAGGAAATTCGACACCAGAAGAAAAAGAAATTAGTATGATAAACTATGGTCCAACCATATTTGGCAAGAATAATATCCAGATATCCTAATTAGTGTCCACACAGGAGCGTATTAACAAAGTGACACACCCGTGTGTGCCACTTTGGCCACCTAGTGTACATTTGATTACATTGTTTTTGACTACTAACCCGTGTTGTTGTTGTACTTATTGTCTCGACTAATAATAATATCGTTGTTGTAAACAATAACTTTATAAGGAAAATTTTCTTTCCGTGTTACATCTTAGTTCCAACACTGTTGGTGAGAAATGCAAGGTGTTTCAAAATGAATATTGGGATTTTAAGTCTTTGCACATGCGTGCGTACAAAACTGTTTGAGTTGTCTTTCATCTGATATAATATTTATTATTGTAATTTAAATGTAATATATACTACAAAGTTTCAAAACCCTAATATTAATTTTGAAACACCCTGCATTACTTCAAATTGAGTCATCCTATATTCATGTCTTGTATACACATATACAAGAAGTGCCATTATTATCAATTACTAACTTTCATAATCATACACACGGCCGGCCCTAGGCAATTTGTCGTCCCGTGCAATGGCATAATTTGCCACCTCCCCCTTTCTTCAGAAAGAACAAATCTTAAAAGTCATGATTTTAAATATGCTACTCCAGCATGAACAACGAAGGGGAGGGTAAATGCAGTCGCACTCAGAAAGGCTTAAATAACTACTAAAAACGCAATCCCGTTGTGCCTGTTTTTTTTTCTTTGAATATTAATCTATTATGTTAGTGAAAGATAAAGCAAACACACCTGCAGAAGAAAGATGGTAATATTTTTTTTATAAAATTCAATATCGAACTTCAATCTCAATGTATCGGTTTGCAATTCCAGTGCAACTGGTTCTTTTATCTTTATTTCTTGATTTTTCTTCTACATCTGTTAACATTAAAAAAAAAAACTTGTTTCTATCTTCAATGATAAGGAACTTGTTTCTGACAAAAGCAAGACTAGTTGTCATATCAAAACTGTGATAACTTACTAAATCGAACAGATATTCACTACTATTCGAGAGTTGAATTCTTGCATTTGAAAACAATCAAGCAATTTGTGCTCAGGTTTATTTGACCATTTGCTTTAACATTGTCCATGTAACCTTAAACTAATGCAACCTAAACAAAATTTATGAATGTAGTATTCAAATAGGTCAGCTTAGTAAATGTAACTACTATCATCATGAAGTCTGTTTCCAACAAGAAATATTTAATTTAAATAATGTACTTATAACTAGAGACCGGATGTTAGGCAAAATGCCTATTCTTTAATGCTAAAGATATGATCAAAAATAACGTTTTATAGTTTATATCGGGGATCATACTTTCGATTTAAGCCAACTTTATTTTGCCTATTTTGCCCCTCACTGCCTAAATGATTGCTTTAGTTCCTAATGTTGCGTATTCTATGCATTTTCTTTGAAATAAGATTTAATAGGAATGTATAATTTATATACTGTAAATAACACAAGCACATGATACATTACAATATATATAATATGAAATACATATCAAGCTTCGTTCTTTACATATAGAATGAAAGAGGACATTAACAAACAGGTATGTTGCTATATTCTTTAAACACTATTTATGACGAATCTATTTTTTAAATTTTATTGAGTATTTATCTTCATTACATTTTAGTGCGTATTTTACTGCTTATTTTTTTAAAATTTTAAGTGCCTATTTGCCTGCTTATTTTCCAAGTTTTTAATGCCTAAACATCCGGTCTCTACAGGCAAATTAGTATTAGTTTTTATCTTTAGACAAGTTATTTCACTTTTATACTGTTCGTGACATTATTTTTATACTTATTAAAGGCCTGTTTTCACGAAAAAAAAAAAAAATTTCATTTCTACTTTTATTTCTTAGTTGATATTGATGAAAACTGCTGAAACCAGAATTGATAATAGGTATGGTATTCATGTAAATTGTAAAATATTTGTAGCATATTAGTATCTAGCGTTTAATTTATGTTGCATTTTACGGTGATTACACCTACATAAAAATATTTCATACTTAAATAGACGTAAGATGCATTACTATTTAAAAAAAAACGAAATTTAGAAAAAAAACGAGGGGCAATGTTTTCTTTCTAAAAAAACGTACATTTCTGAAAAAAAAATACGAACGTTTTTTTTTATTTAAAACACTATCTAAAAGGTTAAAGAAAAAAGCAAATTAAATGAAGTTGTCAATGTAATTATGCTGTAGTTGTACACAAAATAGTTTAATTACTTTCTGCAATTCAATGTGGTTGCACTTTGACGATTCAAAATAAATATGGAGCCGCTAAACTAAATTATTTTAGTAAACTGTTAATCAACTTTTAAGATAAAATTATGTCTCACCAAATTAACAAATATTCAGGATTCCCAAATTATAATCTATCCTTAAAAATACAAGACAAAACACTAGCAGAAATATCTGGTACAGAAGAGCTTAACAAAAAAAGTGTTAAGGAAAATCTCGCATATTGTTCAGAGAAGTGGCTACAAAGAAGTACAAGTTAGAAAAATATTTGTTCACTTTATTCTCATCATAATAATTCAATTTAAAATTCATATGGAAAAGCTGTACTAATTAATTGTGTAGTTAAATTCTTACAACAATAAAAAACTAATATTAAAAAATCTCAGACTCTTAAAAAGAATTTTGATAAACTCTTCTGTCCTTAATTCAATGCTATTATTATTGTTGATTTCTAAAACTTAAAAAATAACACTTTTGTTCTGTTTGTCGCAAGACTCAAATTTAATTGTCGATCGGAGCTCCCATATTTGGGATTTAATATTGACTGCAGACCCATGTTTTATATCTCATCAGTGCTGAAAAGCAACTAGGAAATCCAAAATAGCCGGCATCCATTATAAGCATGAGAGGTTCCATGCTATCTATAAGAGTGCATATCTATATCTTATTGATTAATTAACAAAATACTGGATGTAGTGGAAAACACATTAACAATAAAACATACAAAGAATTTTGGCGGAAAGTAGCTCATGTAAACATGTTAAAAGAGTCATTCTTGTTGGCTTACTGAACTCCTTGAAACTTTAAATCAAGATGGATTCGAAAGTAAAGTTCCCCATCTAAGAAGCAACCACTACAATGATTTAATATACATATTCTCTACAATATATTTATTTTAATCACGTACATTTCTGGGCATTACAAGTATCTATGGCCATAGGCTTGTTACGTAAGAAGGATGATGTCCCAAAGCGAGAACATTATCAGGGAAAGTAAAGAAGAAAGAGAACGGGGCCTGTTAGGTAGCATCACAGTACTTGCCTGCTGTCAATAAGGAAAACTCAGTAGTAGCCTCACTTTTCGACCTAGTAACCCTACCGGAAATCGAACTTTGGAATGCTCGCACCATAGGCGAGAGTCTCCACAATAGGAATTGACTACTTAATGTGGCTGTCAGCAGGTATTCACATATAAGGTTATTGCAAATTCAGTAGAGGCCAGAAACGCAATTAAGAAGATGGTGATGTTCATTGTTGCTTGATTTTTTTCTCTTTCAAAATTATGATGAATGATTTCCTTTTATCCCATCTGCGGTACTGCTATATTTGCACAATTGTACCATCATAAGTTTTCGAATTATTTATTTTGCTTATTTCCTGACAGCTGCTTCGTAATGAAGAGAAGAAGCAAAACGAAATGTGAGCATCCAAAATAAAAATAATTTCGTGATTCCCTTCCTTTTTCCCCTTAAGAATTATCGGTTTCTTTGGCAATGGGATTAATTTTCAGTGCACGCTTCTTCTCCCCACAATACTGCTCCACGCTTGGACGTCTTTGCGAAGAAGAGTCTTACAGGATGTGCGGGAGAAAGACAAAAATAATCTTTTGCCCAAAGGAATTATTTCACCTTCAAACTTTTTAAAGAAAATTCCAAATACCTTCGTTTACCAATGAACTGATGAGTAGCATTTTTCACACCTTTCCTCGTTGCAATTAGCTTTTCATTCAAGTCATCCTGACTAGAAATGTTCAGTGGTTTGGTCAAACTTTTAATGTATTCTGCAATAACCAAATCTTAAACAAGTAACCACACCTTCTATTTCACAGTGTTTTATGCTGCATTAATCGTAACATCGTTCGTTAAAGCGTTTACACCTAGAAATGAAAAAAAAAATCGATTTCATTTTAAAGGTATTAATTATTTTTAACGCTCCCAACAAAATATATAATATGTATTTATTTTCCTTCCGTTGCGTTGCAAATCTATTTTCATTAGTGGAAGAAAAAATATTTTAATATTAGTCACTGCCACTTCAAAGAAACAAACATAAATAATAAACCATCTATGATCTCCCAGAAATAATATTTTCATCAATAAAATCTAGCAAGATTGACAAATAATGCTACAATAAATTAAAAATCAACGTTTAATTGTAATATTAGACTGCTCTTCTCTTCTTAGTTTTACCGTGTTTTGTCTTGCATCTTTTGTAAATATTTTCTCTTCTGTTGTTAAACGATCTTGCCCTCTGGTGCAGCAACTTCCTAAGAAAACCCATCCTTTTATATGAAATATCATTATCCCAACAGATAATGATCAACACACGTAGGCATAACACAGAGGAAGATGAGGTAGATATACTAGATGTTGTATTAAGATGCTCAAAGTAGATAAAACGTAGAATATTGGTTTGAGAAAGAAAGTGCTTACAAACGTGGTATTGGCAGAGGTTAATAATCTTCGAATCCACGTCAGTAATTTCACTTAAGTTGGTTTATTCCTTATCATTACTGGAAGAAAATAGAGCTGATATTTACAGAAGCAGAAGGAAATTGTAGGTATCAATGTGTAATTATTTCAGTAAGGAAGGGTAATTTCTCGGTGACTTACATAAAAACTTGTTTCCTTCTTACTTATTGAATACTTCGGCTATACTTATGCACAATTATCTGTCGAAGACCGAACAACTATAAGTAAAAGATTTGATTTTATGCTTCGCTTCTGTTCTGCCCTTTAAAGATTGACAATTTTGGCAAATGGATAAAACTGGTATAATGAAGAATTCTTTTAATGGAAAATGGTTTTAAGTAAACATGGCTCAAAACTTACTACAATGTCACTTTTCAGATTCCGTGTCCATAAATATTGATTATACTTTAAACTATTTTCTAAAATTAAAGATAAAACCTTCTTCAACTTACTTTAAAACTAATCATTCTAGAGTGCCACAGGACACAATCTTGATAATATGCAAAACCATACAGCTCTTCATTCAGGAAATTTGGTATGTATATTAAATTTAGCCTCATAATTTAACTGGTAGTAATGTGTTCATTCATCATGCTGTAGTTGAAGCGCAGTGGATTTGAGGTGTATGAACCTCATGCTGTAGTACATTTTCAGAAGTAGTTATCTAATTTTGAAATTAAAGCTAATTTTGTAAATTCAAATAGACTGAGGGAGGTAGCGTGTCTCTTTAATAGTCACCGTGCAATGGCTAGCAGGCAACAGATGCAACTGCTTAATAGTTGAATGAATCAAGTGAAAAATTATCACAGTTTATACTTTAATAAACCTTTATATATATAACCTTCCGAATTGATTGTTTGTGTGTAAGTTTAAAATCCATTTTAAGTACCGAGACTATGTGAGATGTACACCAACAGCTTAAAGAAAGATTCGAAGTGTTATCTAAAGCCGAACACGGATTTCCGTACCAAAGATGTGACTGATAAACGTTTGGACAACAGGAGATCTTCCCTTTGCTCTTACTTAACAACATTTTTTTTTCTCGATAGGAGAATTTCATCATTATCTTCATTTTTTCTCCTCAATTGAAGGAAGGATATTCTAACTTTGTTTATAAAGCCTGAGAAAAATGGTGTTAGACTATTCAACATATAACATAATAATCTACATTACATTGCTATCACAATTTCCCACAATATTGTACAAATAATTTCCAGTTGTAAACTTCATGTTAGCGGATTATATGTAGTATTCGGAGATAGTTTTAAAAGTAACCATATTGTAATGTAATGGTAGAGAGAATACACGGGTTTCTTTCTTTCTTTCACCTTTTTTTATTACAAAACTTGTGCACAAGTAATAGCTACAAATAAGTAGTTTTCTCTGTATAATAGTTATTTCTGTAAGAAATTGGACTTCCTGAAAAAGCAGTGCAGACATGGGTTCGTGTTTCCTGTCCAGTGCAGCGCGGAGACAAAAGGAAGCTTCTGTTCTAAGCAGCGTGAAGACGAAAGGAATCTCCTGCCCGAAGCAGCACGGAGGTGGGTTGGAGAATCCTGTGCAAGCAGCGCCGAAGTAAAATAATATCTCGTTTCCAATGCAGCGCGGAGATATGATAGGATCCTCTTGCTGAAGAGCGCAGAGGTAAGGATAGGGATTATCTCCTACTCAAAGCAGTGCGAAGAGAAAGGTAGGAGTGACCAGTGGTGGAATCATTTCCAAAACATGTTAGGGATAGCGAGTGATATATGAACCAGATACTTTTGTAAATTTTATCTTCCTCTAAGAATAGTTGGGGAGAAAATCAGGAAAATATTATTTGTTAGCTTAGAAACACATATATTTTCATATAGTTTGCCTAGATATGTTAGTTTTAAAATTATAGCTTCAATGACATTCGACTATGTTTCAACTATCTCATAAAAGATTTATTATAATGCAAAATAATAAAAAAAAATCAAAATGCAAGATGGTGGGAAAATCATTAAATATGAAGTTACAGGTCAGAAAAACTGACAGAATGAAAGTCAGTTAACATACTCAAATTATTCGAGCCGTGTAGTCATGTCGCCTCGTGTCATGCTTTATGAAATACAAAATGTATCTCTTATGTGAACTTCCATACATATTTGTCTCAAACAAGTCTATGCAGTAACGTTGAAAACAACAAAGTGTCTGGCTGGCCGCTTAGAGATAAGTGACAGAAGGATGTGAAGTTGTGTAAAAGTCTCAAAATATAAAACCTATTTTTCTATATTCGTACAAATGAGCAACGTGTTATAAGAAAACTGTTCAACATGTGAAGTATTGGAAATTAATAATAATAATAATAATAATAATAATAATAATAATAATAATAATAATAATAATAATAATAATAATAATAATAATAATAATAAGAAGAAGAAGAAGAAGAAGAAGAAGAAGAAGAAAAATAATGAAAGAAAGAAAGTCGAACTCAATGTACAGTGACGGAAATGAAAAGAAGGAGTTTTGCTATTTGGATGAAACTTACATAGAATAATCAAGTACATGTGTTATTACATTGATTCAAGTTTGAAGTACAGAACTTACACAATGCAGGTGCACCACCAGACGAAATCGGACGACATTCGTCTTTAGTATCCAGTGTAGACACCACCTCGTTGAATGCAGACGTCCATACGACCAAGCAATCGGTTGTAGAGGTGTCGCATGTCATCTCGTGGGATTTTGTTCCACGATGGTCGTTGCTGGTTGAGGATGGGTCCGGAGGCATCGTTCAGTCATGTCCCACAAATGCTCTATTGGAGAAAAGTCTGCAGATCTTGCCGACCGAGGTAACACGTTAACATATTGAAGAGCCCGTAGAGTTGCAGCTGTGATGTGGGAACAAGCGTTATCTCGTTGAAACTGACCATCTTCCATGTCGTTCATGAACGGGAGAACAACAGATCGATCATCGTTGTAATGTATACGTGTGGTGGCTGATGTTCGGAACAACCACTAGTGGTAAGGTATGAAGACAACTAATGTAGCTGGGCAACAAACCCTCATCATTCCGCCTCCTGACTCGTCAACGTCCATCAGTGTTACCGAGGCAGAAACGGCTTTCGTCAGTGAATATCACAGAGTTAAATTCTGTCCTTCAATGGGCTCTCTCGCAATACCACTCTAGATGGTTTTCACGGTGGGTAGGAGTAAGCGGCAAACACTCCACAGGATGTCTAGTGCGAATCCCACACTACACTAGACTATTCATAACAGTTCTTGTACTGACGCCAGGTGTCACTGCAGCTCGAATTTTGACTGCAGATACCCTTTGATCCGCCAGGGCCATCCTGCGGATACTCAGATCCTTTCCTTCTCCCGGGACTCTTTTGCCCGGTACACAGTCTTCTGTTAATAGTGCCTTCCCGAGACCATTGCTGCCAACAGTTGTATACTGTGGAGATGTATCGACCGATTCTTTCTGCGATGTCACGAAATGAAACTCCACCCTCTCGCAGCCCTACCACGCAGTCCTGTTCGAACTGCGTTAACTGCCGATAAAGAGTTCGTTGTCTTTTCCGGGACATTCTGACATTATGTACACTCGTAGCACGCGTTACCGTAGACTGGCACAATGACACTACTATTTCTCACCAGCGTGGCATGTGTCTAATAGCTACATTCACTCCTCATTTGCATAGCAGTGCACGCGTGTCCTTGAAGGTTGACATTGTAACTGGTATCACTGTAATAAAGCATGTAGGGAATATACTCGTCATGTAATGTTTAAGAATAATTATGAGAAGATGCTGAATCTGATCAACTCCGAGACGAAGTAAGCACTGTAATTATCTGTTTCGATTCTTCACAAGAATTTAATAATAATAATAATAATAATAATAATAATAATAATAATAATAATAATAATAATAATAATAATAATAATAATAATAATAATAATAATAATAATAATGGTATATTTAAGGAACTATGCTGATAATGATGTCAGATAAATGGAGCATTTTTTGCAACATCCATGTTCGTGTTTGTCAGTGATATCATCGTTTAGCCTATTCGAGCAGGTAGAGTGATAATTCTCTTATTCCGTTCAAGTAACAGAAAAAAAAGCACAAGAAAGAAGACCCTGTATGGGTTTTCATATCCCCTTAGTATTGAGTTTATATCGAGTGCTAGCTTAATTGAGAAGTGTTTAAAATCACGGGTGGTTGCCCTCTTTGTGTATGGTAAATTGTTTAATTATAGAACTTTTCTCTCTTTGCTAAATATTATTTATTATCTCTCCTGTCTTGTTTCTTATTCTACTCAACTTTCTTTCTTTCTTCTAATTTCCATCCTCTTCGTCCTCTACTGAAGGTATACATGAAATAATTTCATGACAATTCTCTCTTCAAAGATAAAGATGAAGCCGAAACACAGGACTGATAGCCTTGAACTATTACGCTCTAACTATCAAAGCGCGAGACGCGCCAACACACAGTACTTGTGGTTTTATGAGATGTGTCTGATCATTTAGGGATAATTTTAGAGCTATTCAAGACAGCATCTAATGACAAGTCATAACACTAAAATATATGCCTGTAGTGGATACTATCATGCCTACTCCAGTTGTAGCTACACAATAAATGAAGAAAATTTTCTTTCATTTTAGCGTCCCGCAGTTATGCCTGTTAGGCTAAGGGAGACGATGATTAGGGCAAGTGAATGATGATGGAATAATTAGTGCAATGAGAATGTGGGAGGAAACGGGAGTACCCTGATAAAACCCACAGACACGATGTTCTCCACCGCAAACTCACTTGGCCGTGGACTGAATTAGAGATCAAATTCATCAGAAGTAAACGCTTTACCACTGAGCCACCGTACCCCCACCCAAATAAATAAAGAATTTTATGCTCTCAATAGTACTCAAAACAATAATATCTTAAACAAGGGAGCCACGTACGTTAATTGAGGGAGAAAGATTTCAAGCATTACCTGCAAATAATTAAACTTATCATTCGTTATGTCTTCTCCAAAGTATTAGAAAGCTAAAGAGTGTTCTTAAACTTTTAATAGTGGAGACACTAATGCTCTTGTCTGGCAATCTTTATTGTTGGCTGCTTCTTGTTCAAATTCCAGTGGTCATACACTTTATTTGTTAATATAGCATTATATTACTTACCAGAAAGTTACTTAAAATCATACATGCTAACTCTGCTCTCTAAAGCAAGAAGTAACGCGATGAAAGCCGATGTACCCATAATATAAATAACATAATTTAATATATGCTACTCTACGTCTGAAATCAGTTGCTTTGATAGGGTTTAGTGAATGTGTACTGCATTTAATACGAACATGAAAAAAAAAAAAAAACCTATCACTTGGAAGGATGTGTATGAAAGCTAATTCTAATTAACACAGACAATTCAATATTAACAATATCGAGCTTAGATTAAAAAAATAATGTTATGCAGCATGCATTACAATACGACCAGGTGGGTTGCATAACGATTCAGACTTTATTTCACCACTCACAGCAAAATGTCGGTAGGATACACTACAATTCTGATGGCTGGCTACTTATTGGAGGAACAAATGCTGGCCGCATCGCACAAAATGAATAAACAAAAATGGAGAAGAAAAAATAATCTAAAAATATAATTTCTCCGGAAGAGGACAGTTTTCAACTGTCAGAGTAAAGGATCGTCGTCATTATCATCATACGTATTCTGCAGCTATTGACAGGTCACTTGGCGCAACAAAGAAGCTTGCATGCTCCACTGTCTTCCTGTAACTTCTTTCTCTGCACATACAATTTTTCTGTATTGATATTCTTCTTCGCCCTTTTATCTTTTTCCTGCCACCATAGCTTCTATCACGTTCCTCACGACATAATTCCTCCTTAGCCAATCTCCCAAAAAGTTTCTCTAAAATAGTTCCTTTCTTGTCCATCATTTCTAATGCCCTCTCATTCGTTTTCTGTTCGACTCGGCTAGTTCTCGCCATCCTTCTCCACATCCACATTTCAAAAGCTTCCAGTCATTTTTCATCATTTTTGTGTAATGTACAAGTTTCTGCCCCATACACCACACTATATAGCATTTTATAAATATTTTTTCTCAACGCTTTACTCAAGGTTCCAGAAAATATATTTTATTCCTCCTAAAGGCTTCTTTCGCCATTCCTATCCTTGCCTTTATTTGACGTCCACACTTCATATTACCGCTAATAACACTAGCTAGATAGTAAATAAAGCCTACAATTAATAATAGGAACAGCATAAATTCATTTATGTTATCCTGCAATCAACAAAGATCGATAGGACAGGGCTGAAGCTATGAGTGAAACTAACAGAATGATTTCCAAACATATCAAGATTTGTAGCAAGATTACAATTCGTAGGAGGAAAACTATGAGTTTTAAATACGTAAAACGAGATCCAAAAGAATTATTCTCTTTCAAGCTTTCTGAGAAAATTGATAATCTAGGTGAATAGCTACTTATCAGGTCGACTTACATAGGTTTACTACACGCTACTTAGTTTACAAAAGAAAATGAAATCTTTAAGTTTTACGTCCCACGGTTATGCCGGTTAGGCTAAAGGAGACGGTGATAATGAGAGATGAGTGAAATGGTGGAATGAAGAAAGTGGGAGGAAACGGGAGAACCCCGAGAAAACCCACGAGCACGGTGTTTGTCCACCACAAAGTTCACTTGGCGGGGGCTGGGATCGAACCCGGGACCCCAAGCACCAGAGGTTTAGTTTACAAAAGAATATAATATGCCGTTCTTTGTTAGGGACAAAGCATTTTTACAAGTGGAAAATACTAGTAGTGTAATTGGATGACAGTGACTTTATTCCTCCTAAAGGCTTCTTTCGCCATTCTTATCCTTGCCTTTATTTGACGTCCACACTTTATATTACTACTAATAATAGTAGCTAGATAGTAAATAAAGCCTACAATTAAAAATAGGAACAGAATAAATTCATTTATGTTATCCTGCAATCAACAAAGATCGATAGGACAGGGCTGAAGCTATGAGTGAAACTAACAGAATGATTTCCAAATCTATCAAGATTTGAAGCAAGATTACAATTCGTAGGAGGAAAACTATGAGTTTTAAATCTATTTCAAGCTTTCTGAGAAAATTACTAATTTAGGTGAATAGCTATTTATCAGGTCGACTGTACATAGGTTTACTACACGCTACTTAATTTACAAAAGAATACAATATGCCGTTCTTTGTTAGGGACAAAGCATTTTTACAAGAGAAAACTACTAATAGTGTAATTGTATGACAGCGAAAGTGATATACCAAAGCGGAACAAGCGTAGTTTTGAAACGCTATTTGCCTTTTATTTTTATTTTGTGGTTAGAAAATCCAAATAAAATGACTTCACAAAATTTCGCAGATATCAGGCGGAAACTTTCAAAACTTTTAGAACAAAGAAACGCGATTTTCTGAAAGCTAAAATTAAGGAACTCGAAGAGAATAGTAAAAATAAAAACATACGGGACATGTATAAGGGAATCAACGAATTTAAGAAAGGCTATCAACCTCCTGCTTATATATTAAAGAAATCTGACGGTACAGTTCTCACTGACACGGATAGCATCTTAAATAGATGGAAAGATTTCTTTGACGACTTGTTTAACACGCAACCAAAAACTAGTATGCGTGGAGAAAAGGAGATACACACCGCAGAACCATATATTCCAGAACCCAACCGAATAGAAGTAGAAACCGCTATAAAGAAATTAAAGAAACACAAATCTCCGGGTGTAGATGAAATTCCGGCTGAGTTAATTTTAGCTGGAGGCGAAAAATTGTGGAACAAGATACACAAACTCATTCTTCTTATCTGGAACAAGGAAGAATTGCCACAAGAGTGGAAAGAATCAATCATTGTTCCAATTCACAAGAAAGGCGACAAAACTGACTGTAATAATTATCGAGGCATTTCTCTTCTGTCAACATCCTATAAAATCCTTTCAAATATTCTGTTAGCAAGACTGGCCCCATACGCAGATGACATTATTGGAGATTATCGGTGCGGATTTAGACGAAATATATCAACGATCGACCAAATATTTACCATTCGCCAAATACTCGAAAAAAAGTGGAAATACAATACCCCGGTACATCAACTATTTATTGATTTTAGAAAGACATACGACTTGGTTAGGAGAGAAACCTACAACGTTCTTATAGAATTTGGAATACCGAGAAAGCTAATTAGATTAATTAAGATATGTTTAAATGAATCACGAAGTGAAGTCCGGGTAGGAATTTTTTTTTCCACGAGCTTTCACGTTGAAAATGGCCTGAAACAAGGAGATGCGTTGTCACCATTATTATTTAACTTCGTTCTGGAATACGCTATAAGGAAAATCAAAGATAGCAACCAGGGCCTAGAGATAGGATAACGGTATTCACCAGGTTATGGCATATGCTGATGATGTAAATTTAATAGGGGATTATAGGGGAACAATAGAAAGAAATGCAGAGATCTTATTAAACGCTTGCAGGGACATGGGTTTAGAAGTAAATGCAGAGAATACTAAATTTATGGAAGTGCGTCTGGACCGTAATACAGCAAATTATGGAGGCGTTAAAATATTAAATAATACTTTTTATAGTTTGAAAGTGGATAGTTTCAAATATCTAGGATCAATATTAACAGAGGAAAATCATATTCACGGAGAAATTAAATGTCGACCAAAAGCCGGGAATTCGTGTTAATATTCGGTTCAAAATCTCTTGTCGTCGCGAATTCTGTCGATGAATTTGAAGCTTAAAATATACAAAACGATAATCATGCCTGTTGCTCTGTATGGCTGCGACACATGGTCACTTACTCTGAGGGAAGAACATAGACTGAAAGTATTTGAGAACAAGATCCTGAGATCAATATTCGGACCTAAGAGAAACGAGAATTGGGAATGGCGGAAACTTAATAACGAGGAACTACATTATTTATATGGTTTACCCAACATTGTTAGAGTCGTCAAGTCTAGGAGGCACAGGTGGGCAGGTCTTGTAGCTAGAGTGGAAGAAAGTAGAAACGCTTTCAAAGTCTTGACTGGAAGACCAATCGGAAAACGACCATTAGGAAGACCTAGGTCAATAGATGGGAGGACATTAGATGGGAGGACAATATTAAGATGGATTTTGCACAAATAGAAATACAAAGTAGAAACTGGATCCGGTTGGCTGAGAATAGAAGTCAATGAAGTGCTTTTGTGAACGCGGCATTGAACCTCTGGGTTCCATAGGCCATAGAGTTAGTTAGTTAGGTTAGTTTCTACAATGTCAACGAAAATAGACAATTGAGCCTTTGTTCAGGAACAAATAAGCTCAAAGGAATTTCAGTTTCAGGTTTTATTTGTATTTTTCAAATCTATCTCAAATAATTCCGTTTTTATAGTATTTAGGATCGAGTGCATGAACCATAAAGTAAAGATCATTTCCCTCCTCTCTATCCCCTCTATTATAATAATCCCAAAGTTGCTATTTTCTCCAAATTGAGGTAAATCCTCACCGATTATAAGCGATGATATTATAAAATAATCACGGAGATGGTTTCATGCTTGCATTGGAATGGTTCTGCAACAGTGCCTCTGAGATTGGCTTCTTCCCTCAGTGAGAAACGACGAAAAGCTACTACTTGATATCTCGATGCGTCAAATCAGGATTGAAAACGTATCCCGTTGCAAAGATGGAAAGTTTCTTTCAAACTTTCTTTGCCTTAACATGAAGTCATGTTTTGACCTCTCCTAACATCAGCCTCACATTCAGTAGAGAAATGTAATGTCATAAACAGTAAAAAACTTAGAAATTTAAGTATTTAATTAATTAATTTAATTAAAAAGTAATTAAAACATTTTTAATACTGCTGAGTGCAAATTTAAGAATTTTAGGAGCAGTCTAATTTTTAATATCCACTCCTAGTCACGAGTTTGCATACACTCTCTATCGCTTTTAGTATTAATCATTCTATTCGAAGCGATTTGCCCCTATTTTTGCCTTAAACTTCTCTTTTTCCCATAGTATATTCTCTGTATGTATAGATCTTAATTTATGATCTGTATGTAATATAATTTATTCTCTGTATGATAATGATCAACGATACACGGTATGTATCCTGAAAATTGTGTAGCTCCTTGGTATTCACTACAATTTGTGAGTTTGTCTGCGAAGATGAACGACAAGAAAATAACATTAATGAAACTAATCAAGCGTCATCTGGTGAGTCACACCGTAATAAGATAAAACACTTATGCATGTTTTTACCTTTCCTCTTTTGCTCATCAGTGTCTTCTAATTTAAACAAAGACGCTTTTCTGGACAATATAATAAAAGGAAATGCATCAAAGAGGAAAGATTGATGTTTAATATTTTCTAAAGATAACTTCAGTTTATTCAATTGTCATGAGGAAATAAGAAGGTGCGAGAGGGAGATAAGATAATACTAGATAAATGTTGGATATTTTGCTGAAAATTACTCAACATATAAATGTTGAAAGGATTTGTGAGAAATATTGAAAATGTCAAAATAGGTATTGCACCTACAAGATGTTTGGCAAAAATATTTTTCATTGCAAATTGGAAACTGCGAAATATATATTGTTGGGTTTATACTCTTTACACCGAACAGAAATCAGAGTTCGACATCGATAAATGGAGAAACTTCAGGATACAGGTAGTGAAATAGTAAAGTTGTAAGGTAAGGTAGTAATAGAAGTGTAAGGCAATTAAGAGTCTAGTGCAATGTTTCCCAAACTGGGTGACGTGAAGGGCTAGTAAAGGGGTGCGAGCTACAGACAGAAATAAATTCCAAAATTATAAATAAAGTACCGCTTGTAATAAGCATTTGCAATTTAGGTTAAGGAGACTTCACGTACGCTACATGATTTACTACTACTATTCCTCTCTTTTTGTATTGTTCGCTACAAGTGGCGTATGGAAGGGAAGGGCCCAGGAGAGCCGGACGCCCTCAAATGGTTCCGGCAGTATACTTTAGTACTTTAATGTTTGTAATTTTTCCCCGGAAATCTACGTTGATGTTTGCAATTGGAACAAACACTGATTGTCTTTCATATACGCTATTTCAAAACAAAATATGTCAATAAATAGACAGGCTCTTTGCTAACATCGTCTTTATTCTTTTAAAATGTTTGCATTTTGGAAGGTATGGAAATCGAGTTTTCCAAAAACCCTTGCTGTTCAAGAAAAGAGAGTGACTAGAGCCTATATGCATGTGGTGATCTTCAGGTTATTGTTCTACTTTTTGAGAGAAATGACCATAATTTTCATTTGCCTTCTTTGACTCAAAGCCAAAGTTTGCAGACTGAAAAGGGAACATCTTATATTGTCAGTAGCATTGTCCAATCAAACAATGCGCAATCAACAGAGGAGTGAAGAAAAGTAAGAAATCCAAAGCTTTACCGGCCGACACCCAGAAACAGGAGATACAGAGGAAAGAATAATCTAAAATCATGTGATGATAGCAATGCAAAATATACACTGACCTAGAAAGAACTTCAAAACGATTGAAGTAATCAAAATGATATTTACATAACAGTATAGTAAGCAAACATTGTACCCGCAGACATGCTCAATAACATCATATGTAATACAGTATTGCCAACTGCGCACAAAATGAAGATTTGTTAAATGTCACGGAACACAAATTATAACATCTAGCAAATCTAATTATGAGCAGAACCACACCTGTGTAGTCTTGATGTACAGTGTTGCCAACGATTGAAGATAGGACTATATAAATTCCTATATGAAGTTTTGTGTGTTGTGTTTGATACTATTCTGATTTTCCACTTGGGCAAAACTGATTGGTCTCTTATTTCGTACTTCAGTGGTTATATTATTATGTGTAGTCTCATATTTTGGTATTAACGAGTTCGAATCGTGTATTGTAGGTAGTCTTCTACATCCAAAATTCATAAAGGAATTGATATGACCTATCCTCAAACTTTGGCAACACTGTACATCAAGATGTCACAGGTATGGTTCTACTCACAAAATTTAATTAGTTTTGCTAGAGGTTATAATTTGTTTTTGGGTCATTTAACAAAACTTCATTTTATGCTCAGTTGGCAACACTGCATTACATATGGTGTTATTGAGCGTGTCTGTGGGTACAATGTTTGCTTACTACACTGTTGTTTAAATGTCATTTTGATTACTTTAATCATTTTGAAGTTATTTCTGTGTCAATGTATCTTTTGCATTGCAATCTTCACATGATTCTAGATCCTTCTTTCCTCTGTATCTACTGTATTTCTGGGTGTCGGACGTAAAGCTCTAAATTTCTCACATTTATTCACTCCTCTACCGATTGGGCATTGTTTGATTGGGCAATGCTACTATCAATATAACATGTTCTCTTATGAGTCAGGCAATACTGAAAAAATCAGTTCCTTTCTAATCATAAGAATGTTCCGAAAATAACTTTACCTTAGTTGAAGGTTAAGGGGGATTGGACATACTTGAGCCCAAGAAATCATTGACCTCGATAAAAGTAACAAATCACGGGACCTTTCATCGTCTATTGCGAACCATTCACCACCGTTTCCAATAGGTTTAACTACAACAGCTGTAATACCATTCACTTCTAGCCGCAATTGGCATCAGGGAAAGCGACTGTCAATCGATTCTGGTAACTGCTCAGCAATTAGTTTCCTAGTAAAATACAAGGGAAAAAGAAAGGAAGGGTAAAAATAAAGATTTTCCTTTGTCATTTTGTTTTCATGCAGATGAAAAATATTTAAGGAAAAATTGTTAACAGGAGAGGAACGAAAACAATGATAAAGATGTGTAGTATGTAACTATGTCACAGCAGTCTCTGATGTTTGATCAGTTAGAGTAGTTCAGTAGATTTGTTTGAATTTAAACGTGTTTAGGGTGTTGAAATAAGAACTTACTTTTCAATTGCAAAACGTTGGAAAAACGATTTAAAAACTAGTTAAAATCAAAAGAGACAACTGTGCTAATTTCGGTGAGATTAATTCAAAAAAAGACTCAAAAGGCGTTTTAGTTAAGAGGCTAGAACGAAAACTCTAAGGCCTCCCCAAACAAAAATCCTCGCTACGTTACTGCTCGTTACTCTTAGGCTTTTAAGCTTTTCTGTTAATATCGACTTGTTTTTATTTCTTGTTGGAAGGGTTGTTGGTGTTGCTGGAAGTATTGAAAAGGTATAAAAGCCACAATTAAACAATTTTAACTGATTTACAACCAGCTAAGAATGTATGCATACTTAATTAACCTGTTTTTTATCCTTATATAACTTACAAACACCACGAATGTTGTGAAAGTATATATGAATGTGTGACTTACATCCATGGTCTGGTCGAGGATTGATTGATTATTGAATATTGCCAAAAAAAAAAAAAAAAAAAAAACAATTTCCAATGAACCGTGGTGCGAAAAAGGAGTGCATTTATTGTTTTATTTTTATGTGTGAATTATTTATTGTTTGTGAACTAACTTCGCCTATTGATTAGTAACTGATCAGAACTGTTAAAAAAGTCTCTTATTATTTTTTCTCTGAGTGTAAGTTTCTGTGTAAAATAACATTGAAATGAACAACAAACTTAGCTCATTTCAGACCTGTAAACAGCTATTGTGTTCTATGCTGAATCATCTTTTCTCTATTTTATGTAACTTTATGTATTACAGTGATACAATCATAAATAAACGGAGACACCATCCATTACTTCATCTTCTTCACCGATTTTACCCTCACGTCTTGGAAATTTCTGGACGAGACTAGCTGAAGAGAAGTTTCATAAAATCCCATGTCCCACACCCACTCTGGGCAGTCGTTCTGCAGAGTTAGGCCTGCCTAAAATCCTTCTCTTACGAATCAAGTGAGCTGAAGAAGCAAGAAAGATTCCGGTATCTGTAAAGAGTTTTTGGGGTGTTCAAGTTGGATTACAGGTAGAAAACCTATTTGCTAGTTCTTCTATATCTTCGAATATTTGAAGTCCACGAGGAACCGGAAAAGCTCACCAGAAATATCTAAGGTAACAACCACCAGTCTCTGCCCTGTCTCTCTTTTCTTATACGAGAAAGAATATAATTCAATAAAGATTTAATTCAATTCATAAAAAAGTACTCCAAAACTCTAGAACTTTTATAGAATGCCATTAAATTCAATTCATACTTACAAGAATCTTTGCTGTTCGCTTCGCCGAATATCCTCAGAGTATTGCCGTCTCGAATACATAACCTGGCATATCTAACACATCCCCCAAAACACAGTCATAGGGTATCTGGTTTAACTCGGAGAATCATATGCTCCTGTTCAAGAGAGTTCTGTAATTTTTCCAACCTTCACTATGCTCTTTAGTTAAATACAGTACAAACTTAAAATTCAAGAAAACCGAAAATGTTGTTTTTCAAGTTCAATTTGATTAAGTGTCCGCTGAAGGGAAACGAACTAACGTACACGGAAAAGGGATGGAAGTTTAGTGTGACTATTGCTTTGTGCGTGGCGATAGAGGCACGTTGAGTGCACACAGATAAACTACTTGTCTTGTATGGAAGGGAAATGGAGGTATCCAAGCAGCTTGTTTGTGGGTTGTTTACTGAATGATATCAAGGTGGACCTGCTACTAACCATATGAAGTGTTCGAATACACCACACATTTGGGGACGATGCCGTGAAGGAAAGCACTCACAAACATTGGTAAAAGAAGTATGAGTCAGTAGATGTGAGCCTTTGTGAAAACACCATAGTTAGTGGACGACCAGAGGTATTGGATAATGAGGTCCTGCAGACAACCATAGAAGAGGACAGCAGTCAGACGGATGGTGAACTTGACGAACACTTTCAAATTTCCGAGAAAACAGTAACATTTCACCTGTATCACATAGAGAAGATACAAAATGAGCAAGTGGGTACCTTACACATTACCAGCAGCCAAATAGTAAAATAATTACAATCCATTTCGTGTTGTTGTCTCAACACCAGAACACTTCCATAGTGGGTCAAGCGTGTCCATGAATGAAAGACAAATTGGGACCAGTATTACAGTCCCAAGCGTACCATATACTGGTCGTCACCAAGTGACCTTGTGCCTCACTAATCCAGACTATCTCTGCACCCATGCAACATCATGCTTTGTGTCTGCTAAACTAGTCGCGAAGTGGGGTGTCACGAGTTCCTATCACTAGGCAACACTATCACTGCCGACCTGTACTCGCAGCAATTGCAACAAGTGCAACATTTATTAAAGCAAATCGAACCGGCGTTGGTTAATCGCAAAAGTATTTTCGACAATGCAATACTGTCAGTGGCAGTGACTTGACTGGAAGACACTGTGCATTCACCGTATTCGCCAAAGCTAATGCTAGCAAATTATCACCTGTTCCATTCCCTGGAAAATCACTTAATGGAAAATATCTTTATAATGGGGCACGACTGCAGCATGTACTCACGCATTTCTTTGCTCCTAAGACTCTCGAATGTTATCCGTCACTATATTACCCAGCTGCAGGAACGTCGGTAAAGGACGTTGGGCACTGACGGTGAATACTTCGAAACCTAATGCTAAGTACCATGCGTTGTATGTCTGTCTGACTCTGACGATCACAGATGGCAAGAACCATTGTGGTTACCTTATAACTATTGAGGAAGAACTGTGGTTTCATTATGAAAAAAGGGTACAAAATAAAACTACACTGCCATGGTAAACACTGTAAATAAATATAAATTCTGAGATTATTTTTATTAATAATAATAAAGATTTGGGAATTCAGTGAGCATTTGAAATCATAGAAGTAAGTAAGAAAAAACGCATGCGACTAACAAACTGGACAGAAAGGGAAGGGGAGTAAAGTATACAGAGTTTACGAAAGGAGGCGCGAGGTAGATAAGTTTAGAAACCACTGGCAATAGGCCAGGAATGTCCAAATCTTACATGAGAATGGGCTGCAATAATGTAAATTTAACTAGTATAAACAAACAACAGGGAATTAATATAATAATAATAATAATAATAATAATAATAATAATAATAATAATAATAATAATAATAATAATAATAATAATAATAATAATAATAATAATAAGCAAGGGTAAATTTCAAACAGTGGAAACTACATTTGATTTTCCGCATAACCCTGTGCTACAATTATTAATAAGTGGAATGCTTCGGCAAAGAAAGATTTCTGAGTACTTCTGAACCATTCTAAAACAGCATGATTAACTTTTCGTCATTGTTCAAATATTGACCTCTGAGGAATACTTTTTGGGGTTCAAAAATTGTAAATACTTGTTTTCATTGTCACTAATTTTCTTGAGCCGCTCAAAAGCGGAAAGACAATTTGAAAACAATGTACACTTACTTTTCGCATCAGCGAATGGCTATCAGTTACTATGTTTACTGTTTCTAACGAAAAGTGTGCATATATTTACAATTTCTCGATAGGGTTACGCGACGATTATCAATGATTATCTGTTGGGCGCGCTGAATGTTCCCAGGAATGATTGTTAATTGGTTGCGATCCACACGACCGGGATCGTCAGTGAGAGATGCACGTCCACCTTTCAAGATCTTGCACATTTCAAATGCCTTAATGCGGTTGAGCGTTTTAAATGTTCTGTTAATATAAATTGGATTTATGTCCTCTTTCGATAAAACATCATCACTACGCGTTGTTGCGTGTACGCATACACACTTTTATCCATAATTGTGAAAAACAGTCTCTAGGTCAAGACTGGCGTGAGAGATAAGAGCCGCTTAACATTAACAGGACACAATTAGCAGTTGCTACTGTTGCATTACTTCCTTCCTAGCATTCGAATTTAAAAGTGAAAGAAAAGCCCAGGATTGACTTGAACACTTTTCATACGTCAACCTTATCTTTCAAGCAACATTCTACCAGTAAGCCACCATGTTTCCTCCATTAATTGAACCACTGACCTAGTAGAAAACTCGTAAATAAAAGAGAGATGCAAGCACTCACAATAAGTATGAATGAAAGAAAGAAATTTAAGGGAAACTTTAGGCAAAATCCAGGTTAAACTCCAGAAGATGATGAATGTAAGAGAACTATTTTCCTTAGAACCTAATAAGGAAAATAGTTTTAAATATTATTTTTAATTTTGTTCTGATAGACATTTTTATTTTTATACATACTGTTGAGAACAACAAAAAATAGGTTTATTAAACATTTTCAACCGATGCAGAGTTGTTTAAAAATCAATTTAAATGAAAGAGGTACATTATGAAACTAACAAGAACTGCATATTGAAATACCAGAAAAACGCAAATGCAACAAAACCTGTGTATTGAAATGCAATTAAAATTGAAAGGTAATGAAATACCTGAGCATGGTGAGGTTTGACTAGTGCATCAATGTCCGATTCAATCTTCGTGACGCACATTATCAAGTCATTTTCAACTGATTAGCGATTTGTTTTCTTTTCTTTAATACTTACCATGGAAGGAAAACCACTTTCGTACAGATACGATGTAACAAATGGAATTATTACTTTTAAGCCAGCATATACCAGACCAGGATATTCTTCTCTCTTCTTCAGCCAGAACTTGTCAAAGTCTTTGTTACACAAAACCAGTTACAACGACTTGTCGCACGATAATTCTATTAGTTGGTCAAGAAGTTGTGGGATTAGATCAGCTACTTTAATGGTCTCTTCAATGAAGGCGTTTAATGTCCATCTTGAACCAGCACTTTCATAGTTAGGAATATATTATATACAAGAAATATATTTTACAATTACAGACATAGATCGATATCCTGAAATCTTCGAAATAGGCATATTAAAAATCCCATACAATCTTATTACAAACCAGAAATTATAACGGGGTCGCTGGAAAGATGCTGTGACAAAATGGGGATCGTGATAGAAATTTGGTTGAGAAGCACTGCTCTATTGGGTACAGTCCATCGATGAAAATACTGTTATAAGTAACGCTGCATTAAAATGCAAGAGTACAAAGGATTGTAATAGAAACTTGTTCGTCTACTGAGTGTAGGTCACGATCTCAATATATTTCTTTTCAATTTCGTCTTACAAAAGTTATTTTAGACGATGTTCATTTCCAGATATCGGATTCGATCTTAGCAGGCAGTAAAGACGGATAGGGTAATTCATAGTTCAATTTTGTTCTAGTAAGTGATGTGGGACATGGTAAATTGAAGAAGCGAAAAGTGATCCCTTCAGGAAAATCAAACTCATTCTGAGATTAACTTTCCATTATTGAAAAGGAACAAGTTTGTGAAGGAACGGACAAATAGAGAAGGAAAAGAACGCCATTTCCTGCAAACCAATAAACGGACTCGTTTACTTACTCATTTGCTCTTTCACCTTTAGTATCTGTTTCTGTTCCTAGTTCTATTTCTATCATTTGACATTTCTAAGCCACCAATAATTTGGTAATTCAATTATAAGCATGTTTTTGTACTCAATCCATCAAAAATACACTTAATAATACCTATATTAGAAACTAATATCAAAATGCATTTTAGAAAAAAACAAAAATAATTTTCTGTAATTAACTTGATATATTTTCAATATCTACACCAAAAATGTAGAAATAAATTACCCAGAAGTACAACATATTTTTCTCTTTCTCTTTATAGTAAAGTCATGGTAGAGCACATGTATTCGCTTTATCTGTCTTAAAAAGAGAGAGAGGCAATTCGGGAAAATAGACCCAATGTAGTGGGCCCCCAAAGTAACTAAACTTTTTACGAAAACAGCAAATTACCTTTGAATCCACTTAGTATGTTATTTACAGTACTGGCACAATTATTATGGATTTTTGAAAAAAAAATCTACAAAAACGACATTTAAGCAAACAAATAATAATGCAAATCAATTTTATTCACAAATAGTGAGTACGTCAATAGTAAACAACTATTTTAGTATTTAGCTTGTCCACCCTTTGCATTAACAAGTGCTTTAACACGTCTGGGCATTCCAGTTATCAACTTTCTGCACAATTACCTGATTATCTGAATGAACCCATACTTTGATAAGACGTTGTATGAGTTCTGTTTTGGTCGTTATGGAAACTTCATGTACTTCGTCTTTCAATACAGACCATAAACTCTCAATCGGATTCATATCCGGGGAATTTCCAGGCTATGAGAGCACTTCTACACTATTTTCTTCAAACCAGGTGTTCACTGATCTTGCCGTGTGACACGGGGCAGAGTCCTGTTGAAAAATCCAAGGTCTATCCGCAAACCAGTCCCTTGTTTGAGCTAGCAAACGTCTTTTTAGTACTTCTTTGTGCTTATACTGGTCCATGGTGCCATCAACCATCTCCAAACGACTTGTTCCATGCACAGAAATGGCTCCCCAGACCATGGCCCTCTGAAGGAATTTTACAGTCTTCTTTAAACATTCCGGTGTAAATTGCTCACCTAATCGTCTTCTTACAGTCTGCACACGGTCGTCAAGCACTGCAATGTTAGCCTCGTGAGAGAACACTACTTGCAACAATACAGAACACAAAATAAGGCGTTGAACAGCTCAAGAAAGTGATGGAAGCAATTGAATAACGAGTAGACTTAATGAAGTGAAAGTCTGCAAGGCTTAAAATTGGAAGTAAAGTTTAATATTTTGCATAATTTTAATCATTTGTGTTATTAACGTTTTTGCATAAATATTTTAAACTCTTACCTTCTCCCATTGCTCAGATGTCCAGTCAACGTGAGCCTCTGCCCAGGCCTTACGAGCCTGTTTCATCTTGTCTGTAAGGCGAGGCTTTTTTCTGGGACGATATTCTTTTAGTCCACCTTCCAATAGTCTCTTATTTATCATTCTGAGAGCAATGGTAATGCCCTCTGCTGCAAGTTGGTTTGAAATCATTCTGCAAGATGCTCTTCTGTTTTAATTGCCATTTTAATTATTTTTCTGTCCATCTCGGTGTTCTTTTCTTAGGTCTACTACATTTTCCAACCCTATTTGATGCCAAACTGTGGCCATATTCCAATTTCGTCTTGATATTTCTCACGGTTTGAGTTGAAACTTTAAGTTTCTTTGCTATTTCTTTCTGTTTTAAGGTGGTTTCTTTCAATAAAACACTAATCTGTCCAACCTTGCGAGGACTCAAATCACGAACTTTGCCCATGTCTGCTCAATTGCATAAACACATTAGAAAATATAAAAAAGTTGGCATTAAACTTAAATACACAAATACACAGAACTAAAGTGATCACATGCAAATGACAGGCATACAATGCAATAAACACACATTTCTCCACGCAAATGCTAGACCATTACTGAGCTCTGTCCAGACAATGCAGTGATTGTGTCAGGGTTGTCAGACGTTTTCTCTCTGTATTACCAGACACTCCCATATAAGAGTGTAAAACCCACTTAAAATAGCTAATAAATATTTGTTTGGCACTGGTGTGGTAAAGCAAATAAAGTATTAGTTAATAAAATTGTTTTCAAGACATTTTTGCACAAAAGTTTTGTTTTTATCAAAAATCCATAATAATTGTGCCAGTACTGTATATCCTTCATATTTCTGAGTTATTTTATTATTTACTGAGTTTTGAGGAATGAGGAATGCAGGTTGAATACTACAATAAGTTAATGATAATTATAACGATAATTATTCGTTAAAATAAGCTGCACTTTTAGATTCAATATCCCTTGCTGGGAGATGTTATTCCATATTTAGTTCAGAGCTCCCTCGTGGATAAGCGGTTAGCGTACGCGCCTTTGGCGTGGGAGATCTGGGTTCGATTCCCGGCGGGAGCTCATGTGCTTCGGATTCCACGTTAATCAGTAGGTCCACGTCTCATATAGCCTCGCTGCTGAAAGGGACGCTAAACTAAAATCAACTCCATATTTAGTTGCATTGAACAATAGCTAAATAATATTATTTCTTAATTATATTAAGTTTCCAATTACTACCTCGAGTTGTTCTATCAGAGACAAGAGAAAATTTGGGGGAGCAAAATCATAAAAAAATATTTTCCATATTTATTTTTGCTGAAATTTCTATTTCACCGTAGCAGTTGAATCATTAGTTTATTTAAGTATCCAATTCAAATGACGATGGAATTTTATGCATATATTATTATCCTGAGACGACAAGAACTTCCTGAAGTCTTCAGCTCGCATTATCTTCAAAATTAACAGCTGTGACAGTCATTCCCATTATCCCTCCCTCACTTCTTTAAACACTTCAGAACGAGATCCTTTTGTCCCGTTGAAGGTTTCCTCAACAAATAAAATATCTGCAGAATACAAAATGAATATAATGTATCCTCTTGAATGTACAGATATTTTCTTGATAGAGCATTTATAGATTAAAGTAAGACATAATGTGTGTTATCTATTCAAAACATGCGATAGCAAACGAAGATGTTATTTTCATAAAAAACAACTTTTCCATTTTGGAAACCAAAACATTTATATTTCCCTTCATTGTTGACCAAGAAACAATGGAAATAGCGCGAAAGTAGCTTATGGAGTGGTAAAATTTTATCAAAGTATTTTGTTCCCTGATGAACAATCGACACACACACACACACACACACACACATATATATATATATATATATATATATATATATATATATATATATATATATATATATATATATATATATATATATACATAATTTTTTTGCATGTTCTGGTTTGAAAAATAAGCTCTTCAAGTACATGAAGCAAACCGCTGTCAATCAAACAAACAAAAGAGCTAATATAACAAACGAAACAATAACACAACCAAACATTCAAAGAGGAGAACAAATAGATGAACTGACCAAACAATCAACAGAACACTGAATTAAGCAAGAATTGAGAAAATAAATAATTATCAAATGAAGACTACAGAAGAGAAGGAGGTGAATCAAGAAATGGTTAAAACTGAGTTAACAGCAGAATTATTTAGCCTGAAATGTGTAGTTTGCATAGATTAAATCTCACAGTAAGAAGATGGTTACTCACTAAGTAATTTAATGCTTAAAAAAATCTTCTACAGTAGGAGAAGGAGGTAAGTCAGTGGAAAACATGTCAATTATGCAAAATCATAAACAGCTGATATATCTCCCTTTTCCCCCGTAGTGTTCAAATGAAATTAAACAATTACATAATTGATGTAGATTGCATGCGACTTTTAGGTGAAAGTAAATAATTAGTGATTGATCAATGGCTACAAAAGCGACTGATGTTCGGAATATAACACAATAGTGATATCCAACAGCTTAAAATGTCATGACATAATGAAATGACTGAAAGGCAATCAATGTAACAATCGAACTATTAATATAGGGTCGAAATAATAACAGTAGTACAATCTTACAGTAAATCAAATAAGAAAAAGAACATTTAAATAACAAAAAATCAATTAACGCACAAAATAATCAAACAACTGAACAACCACACTACACTGAATATCAAAGAAGCAAACATCCACCAAACTGTCAAATAGAAACAAAACAAAAATCAATTCATAAAATTAGAAAAAAAAACATTCATGGGGGCAAAATAACCAGTTTAGTTTTAGAACTTCAGTTTCAAAGAAGTAATTATATGTTGTTTAGTGCCGTCGAAATTGCAAGATGAACTATGGCTGTACCATACTATTCATGAGAAATCTATCACGACGCAAAGTCATTTCCGTTGGAGAATGTCAGAATGTTTTTCCTATACTTACTATGTATATACAAGATTTTACTTATCGATTGAAGTTTACTATCGAGTTTTACGAGACGTAACTTGTTACTTAAACTACGATCCGAATCATTACTAGAGTTTACATATATGTGAAAATAAAACACCTGACAATCGAAACCGTAAACAAACGCACAGGAAGAATGTGTTAACAATTTGATTACGAAGGGCAATACAGGAAAAATAAGGCCTTCATCACTATGTGTGGATCATATTTTTTTTAGTACTTAGAAACTGTAAAGAAATATAGGCTTTGGCTATATTTGCGTTGTCCTGAATTCGAATTCTGTAGCCGGTGATCACGATTGGGGATTTTTTTTTTTTTTTTTTTTTTTTTTTTTTTTTTTTTTTTTTAGCCCTAGCATGGTAGTGTAGTCGCTAATGTTTTCACCTTTGGAGGGAGCGAACGAAGGCTTGATATCCGGTGGAGACACTCCGTTGAAGAAGTGTTAATGCTTTTCCAGGCCAACCATTCTGTGTGAGGTCATTCTTGGGGGCACGATGGTTAAGTGGTAGATCTCTTATCTCTGGTATGTGAGGTTTCTCGTTCTATATCCGGCCAAGCAAGTTTCTTATATACAACATCGTGTTCGTAGGTTTTCTCTGGGTACTCCTGCTTCCTTCTATAGGCCTATTCTCATTCCAGAAATTCTTCCATCATCATTCAGTTGCTTTAATCATCAGTCTCACTTGGGACGTTAAACTGAAAGGTTTCAAGGTGAGTTTTTTGGGGGGAGGGGGATTTCCTCATTCACACCAGGCAAATGTCGAAATGGTACCTAACATATTGCTCCCTGGCCGCATCCTTCCTTCCGCATTCATTTCTTCCCCCTCAATTTATCTGATAGTGACACGCTAATATGGCGATATATGCCAAAAGCATATAAATCTAATTTCTAATTCTAATTGAGGGAGTAAGCGCAACAGTGGTTTAACCCACAGTTTTAGAAATGGAGAAAGATCAGGTTAAACTTAAACACGTGTGTTTTTTGTACAATATATAAACATACAGTATATGACACTTGCAACCACTTTTGGTTGCTTTTGTTATATTGTACAAAAAGCACATGTGTTTAACTTGATTTTTCTCCATTTTTAAGAAATGGAGGTTAGATCACTGTTGCGCTTACCCCGCAAATCTTATCAGAACTACGATAGGAGAGGTGAGATGGGATGTTCCGTCAACTTTAATTGTTTCTTTCAACATGTTTGTCAACATCCCCTGTTTATGTTTATTGTATAACATAATACTTCGAGTGATGTTCCATTTATCACTCACATAGTTTTAATGTTACGTATACTTTTCTCCTGGAAATATTTAAAGGAAAAAAGTTGAAGTATAAATAAAAAAAAATAATGGGAAGGATGGAGGTAAAGAATTTTTTTTCAAGTGTCAGACAATATGTCCATCTAGTTTCGCACCATCTCTGTAGGTCTACCATTAATCTTAAGGTATTTGTCATATTGATGTCTAGCGAGCGCGTGACCAGAAGTCAAAATCAAAAGTCCTAATGACTATTTTTATATACGATTCTCTTTCTATGCTAACAGACAAACAATGGCTGATGGGGAAGCACACAATAAAATATGATTGTGTTAATTCAACTCAATTTTAACAAAGGGCAGTGGTTCCAGCGTGACTACCACTATGCGGTGTTAGTTCAACATATACCCACGGTGTTGGCGTTTAACACAGGGGGTGTGTTACGCCTTTAACACACAGCCGGTGTTGAGTCGTGCCGTAAGTGTTAATGAACCAAAAAATTACTCCCCCAAAATACGTTAAATCGCCTATATGCTTAATGTGTTTACATTATGCTGACACGGGAGGGTCCCACAAGTTGTCGCTAAAATCTGATTGCCACATAACATATCTGATAGAGCATCATGAAAAATGAGCATTCGCAAAATTTAAGGTGCTATGGGCCAAAAGGATACGAGCTAGGGGGCTTCAAAATTTGAATATCCAAAAATTATATCATAGAATTATGTACGTTTAAAGTAAATATCTTGAAAACCGTCAAATCAATCAAAACAAAAGTTGCACAATATACTGAGAACAAAATGCCCTAAAGACAACAATAAACAGTGTTGCCATAGGTGAAGCAGTGTTGCCAACTCAGCATAAAATATTTTATTTGAAATAGCGCCATATACAAATCTGCACACATTTAAAATGCACTATTGTCACTGAACATAACAGTGATGTGTAATGGTACAGTGTTGCACACTATTGAGCTACATGTGCGACAATAAAGAAGTATATGTGGCAAGAAAGGGTAATAAAGGAATGCACTAGAAACAAGTGAGGATTTTGCATTACACTTCTGTAGCCCCGATGAATATGCAGACAACTCGCGAAAACAAAATGATACACGCGAGGGAAGAAGCACGTGTTTTCTATTTCTGCAAACTGGTTCTCGATTATCTTATCAGTATTTAGAAGAGTAGTTTCTTGGTTTCTGTCTTTCGTGTTAAGTGACATATTCTTTTACTTCCTCTCCTACATACCATATGAGTATGTTTGTACATTGTAATATTACCATATTTACATTGGAAATATAATTATTTTATTACCAGCTATTTTCGCTTTTAGTCGGCCAGGATAGCTGTGTGGTATAGAAGGCTAGAGAACCGACATATTAGGCATCGCGGGTTCCAATCCCACCTCGGACATGGTTTTGTTGTGTTTCACCTTACATTTCATTGCTATCTTTCTCTTTCATAGTGATTCGGATCCCACTTTACACTCCTATATAGATTCGAAGCTGACACAGGAAGTAAAAATAGCATCACTCAATTTCGTTTCTCAAATGCATCAGTATTTTGTGACACTGCAAATTCATAGTTTGAGACCCAGATTCCTTTATTACCATCTGTTGTCACATATCAAACTTCTCTATTGTACATTTTCAGCACACGTAGCTCCAAAAGCGTGCAACACTGTACCAAATTTCACAGAAGTAAATCCCCACGCTAAGCGGGTTTGCATATCCAGGCTCCTAACTATGAAAATATTTACGATCACTCCAACCCCAATCATTTCACAGATTCAACCTGTTGTATATAAGTTATTAGGACATAAAATTGAATGTAATTTATACGAAAAACCCATTTATGCATTGCAAGACCTGTAACGTCCAAATATTCACCACAAACTTATAGTTGAATCGACATAAACAAACAAACAAAATAAAAAAAAGTGTGAAGCAGGAAACCACTTTACACAAAAGTCAAAAGAGGTTATTGAAGGCATACGAACTGGTCGAGCGGTTTGGGTGACTAGTCTGTCAATCAGAAGTTTATGTGTTCAAACCCTGTAGAAAATATTCGTTTTTTTTTTTCTTAAAAGTGTGTTCCTATTTTCATCAGAGGACTGAGAACATTTCTTTGAATAAATCTTTGGAAACTACTTTTCTCTCAAATTCGATTAGAAACGAACATTATATGAATTGCTAATCTAAAATCCACAGCTGAGAACAAAATATTAAGTATGTTCAATATGTCATTATTATCATTTGATTTGTAATTAAAAAGTAATTATAAGCATTGACGATTTCAGAAGATTCTCCCCGGTAATGGTCAAGATATGAATGAGAAAAAACTGATAAAACATTATTAGTCCATTTGAGCATGATCGAAAATAACTTATGGCCACGAAGGGGAAATTTATGTCGACAGGGTCTCAAATTCTCCGACGGGTCATGACCTGAAATTATCATTGTTTGAAAGGTTTCCTTAACAAATAGAATATTATATTTATTTCTCCTTCTACGTTTTGAAATGGAAAAATCATAATTTTAAATAGAATTATAATACGATAAGCATAAAGATTTATACAACTAATGAAGTAAATATCCTTGTGTAAGTTATCGATTTCTATTCGGATTAAAACTCGAATATTCGTTTGCATCACACTTTAAAGTAAATCCTCTCTATATATAGTTCCTACTGGAAAGCATGTTTAACTCCAATTACTTAATCAATATTTTTAATAATATATTTTTATTGTAATACTCTTACTATTCAATGTTGTATGCACTTAATTTCCCAAAGCAAAACCTCACAAATGTATAATTGACTAGTAAATATTATCAAATAAATTATCATTTAGTTTACGTAAACATTGCATCGCCTGATTTGAAACTTCGTATTTTAAATAATAATAATAATAATAATAATAATAATAATAATAATAATAATAATAATAATAATAATAATAATAATAGTAATAATAATAATAATAATAATAATAATAATAATAATAATAATAATAATAATAATAATAATAATAATAGTAGTAGTAGTAGTAATAAAATCATAGCCATATCTTTATCAGAATTTCAGGCTTAGTCAATAAATGAATTCAACATAGTCTCTATTCGAAGCTCTATTTAATCGAATCAGATAGAAATACGAAGAGGAACTTCGAGAACAGATAAAAGAAAAATGTTACTTTGGTGGGTTTGGATGTAACTTTTAAGAGTTAGTTTTTTTTTTTTTTTTTTTTTTGCAAATTACAGACAAATGCCTTGGACACTTTTTTTCTTTTCTTTAAGTTAACTGATTCACCGAACGTATCTGACATATGAGTAACTTGTCTCTATATTCTACTCGGTTATACACGTTTTACAATCTTTTCCATTAACCTTGCACGACAAGAACACGAACACAAAAACATCCACATAGGTATGACAGTTAAAATTCCTAAACTCCCCCACGGGGAATCGAACCCGGGACCACATACACCTGAGGCACACGTGCTAGCCACTAGACCAGCGGGAAGAGCAAATAAAATGTATTTTGTAGTGTCTGAAGTTTATAGCTATTTCACCCTGTTGTAGTATGTTTATTGATTTTTTAATGTTTACCGTATTCGTTACTTTGAGGAATGATATATATTATTGATATAGGTTTTATTACATATTCGGCCATAAATATTATATAAATTATCAGAATTATTCATGATCTTCCATGGAAATTGACTGGCGCATGCGCAGTACACAGACAGTTCAATTGGAAGGCGAGGAAGGAAACGCTAACACACTGTTGGAATGTTTCATCGCTGTGAAGTATAAAGAACAGCTAAAATGTATTTTACGCTTGTCATTGCGTAGACCTAAACAATCACCAGGTTTATGTTTGTCAAATTTCTCACTGATCAACTGGACTCATGAAAAATAATTAATATTGTCATTACTGCACAATATGAAGAATAAAGAACGTAAATTACACCACTTTGTTCTCGAATTCGAACCTAGCTAAGGAAGGGACAATAAACAAAATGTGATTTATTCATTCGAATTGAGATAATTCAATGAAACTAGAAATTACACAATCAAAAGGAAAAACATCGTTAAAATGACAATAATACTTTTATCCGAGATGTGAAATAAAGTTATTAATTAACTGAAATGAAAGTAATATTGGGCATGATGTAGAGTAAGAAAAAAAAGTAAATGTATTCCTAGAAACGTTCAAAGTAAATTCACAAATACTTTTTGAAGATATACTACTCTTCCTTAACGTTTTAAGAAACTAATAAGTAAACAAGCAAAGGAAAAGAATGAAGAACGAAAGTATTGCTCTTGAAAAAATATAATAAATAAATGAAACTTAAATAAATGTTTACACAAAAAATAACACACTAGTACTTCGTGTAATCACCTCCAGAGTCAATAACTTCTTGAAGTCTGGAGGGGATACTAGATACAAGTCTCGAGCAATACGACGGTGTGTCACGAAAATGTTGCCACAGTTCCATAACATGATTTTGAAGAAACGTTTGGTCTCTGTCTTCACGTCTCTCTTTCCATTCTTGCACCATGTAGACCCACAGATGTTCAATTGGGTTCAAATCTGGGGATAGAGGGGGCCACTCAATACAAATTAACTCTGGATGTTCACTTAGCCACTCTCGTGTTTGCCGGGAAGTGTGAATAGCACTGTTGTCATGCATAAATATATATTCTTCCTGTTCGGGGAAGTTTCTTTCTAAGGACGGTAACAACGTATTTTTGAGGATATTAATGTAAACACTGCTGTTCATTCTCTCAGGCACCGCAACCAAATCTCCAGGACCAACAGCCGTCATGTATCCCCAAAAGTGTGCTGATATTCGCCCTGAACAAGAAGTTCTGATAATATTTTGTTCAGCATACCTGGTTCCGCGCGGTCTATACAATATAACTCTGCCTTGTTGGTTAGACTTGAAAACCTTCTCGTCGGTCCAGATGACTAAGTCCCAATATGACTGAGATTGGGTTATGTTATTCTGTGCCCATTCCATTCGTCTGGCCTTGTGAGTTTCAGTCAGGAGAGTCTTCCTAGCGGGTCTTGAACAGTGTAGACCAGCCCCCAATAATCTTCTTCTTATTGTTTCGTGAGAACAATTATATTCTCTGGCTTTGTCCAAGAGGATTGACGTGTGGCGTAGAGGTCTGTTGATTACTTCTGTAACTAAAGCTTGATCTTGAGCTGCAGTTTTCACTTTTGGCCTTCCACTTCTTGACCGAGACCTGAAACATTCAGCACCTTCTTCATGTCGCTGAACCCATTTCTTGACCGTTTTCTTGTCACATTCCAGATCTCTAGCAATCTGAGGTACAGTTTGTCCCATTTTTGCTCGGCCTATGATTTCTCCTCTCAGAGCAACAGACAGTTCTCCACAACCTTTAGAGCGAGGCATTTTCAGAACCTGTTAGAAATGTGCGTTTTGGCGTGTATGACAAATGTCGGTAAAGTGCATCTTTCTGTTTCTACTGCGCATGCACCAGTCAATTTTCATGGAAGATCATAAATAATCCTGACAATTGTTGTAATATTTATGAACGAATACGTAATAGAACCTATATTAACAACATCATTCGTCAAAGTAAAGAATACCGTAAACATAAAACAATTTCAACAGACTACATGTATTACATCAGGCCAAAATAGGCTTAGACTTCAGAGAATACAAAATAAATTTCATACTGTAACAAAAGATTGAACATGAAACACGCTTACTATATGTTCAACTTGTCACATTAGGCGAGTGGAATAGTTAGTCGTGTTGTAGCAGCGGTGGCGAGCAGACCTGCGGAATGCGCTGTTGCTTGTTTATACGGCATACCTTCATACTTCAAGTTAGAATTCTTCTGATCGTCTAAATGGTAGTGAAACGAGTTAATACTTTGCGTGTAAACTTTAGTAATGTGCCTACTCGCCCAATTACTTATAGAATACACGAATTCATATTTGACAATTTCAAGTTAAGCAATGACCAAGTTGTTAGTATTGAATTAGACAATTACCGACGTTGTGTGTTCGTTAAGTTAATATCCCAGCTTTTGTGTGAACAGATAATTCGAGATAATAGTACTGGATTACGATATACTGATGAAAATGGAGTGTATGAAGTGAGTGTGGAAGTTGCAGATAAGCCTGTTACTTTAGTTAAATTATCTTTAGTGCCAAGTGAATTGGACGATGAAGAAATACTAAAAGTGTTGACACCATATGGTAGTGTCAAAAATATCAAGGACGAGTTTTATGATAGTAGTCATCGATACCGAGTGCGTACTGGGCGGAAACTGGTGTACATGCAGTTAGATAAGGCAATTCCATCGTCTATTGAAATCCAAGGTCAACGATACTTAGTATCTTATTTTGGTCAGGAACGTACCTGTTTTGCTTGTAATAGCCCTCAACATCGATATGATCAATGTGATAGACGTAATGTAAACTCTAAACCTATAGTGCAATCTTCAACCGAAGTTAACCTAGTCCGGACACTTAATTCAGTTACGAGTGTACAACCTGTTGTTTCATTACCTTCGTCCTTTAGTGACAAGGATTTTCCCCCATTAACTAGTGACAGTGATAATGTTGTGTCACCTTCTTGTGCGGAGATAGTGAATGCTGACACTGCTAATGTTCCATCGGTAGCTTCGGCTACTTCCGAATGCAGATCTAATCCAGTACTTGAGCATACTTCGGATAATCAGCCACCTGTCGAGGTTTCTTTGCCTCCCACAATAGGTTCTGTTTCATCTCCAGTTATAATTAGTGTATCCGACTCGATACCTCCAGCGGTTTCTATTGCTGACGCTGCTGACTGTGTTTCTGACGATATAAGTGATGTGGCAGATGTTCCTATTACTATTGACAGTGGTCCATCTGAGAGTGAGAAATCCATTTCATCTTATAATCATACCTTCGTTTTAGCCTCAGTTCCCTCGCAAAGTAGTTCTAAAGAGCGATCCTCTCAAGATAAGAAGAGACGGAAAACAGTGAAAGACGGTAAAGTTTCTTCATCTGCTAGAAAACCTGATAAACCAGCTAGTGATGCTTTGTACAGGATAACTAGTGCTAATGTTTCCAAACAATTGCAGCTTGTTGCAACAACTTCGGTAGAAGACAGTGCTTCTGGATCTGTAGAGTCTCCACTTTCTGGTGTCACTGTCACCTAGTGATTCTTGTGTGTGTGACATGATATGTTCCTAGTGTGTTTCCGAGTCAGTCCTCCCACTTCGTATCTACGTCACCTCATCATGTACTACCCAGTCTGTCTCCTTCCCTACCTTTTCATGGCAATTGTTCTTACCATTGCTAGTATTAATCTAAATGGAATATCTTTACCCACACAGTATCATGCTCTGTCTGATTTTTTGTTGAAATCTGAAATTGAGGTGGCTTTTCTGCAAGAGGTAGGTCCGGAAGTGGTGAATGTACATGATTCATATCACGTTTATAACAATTCAACGTATAATCGTCTTGATACTGCGATTTTGGTTAAAGATGGGTTACCGTTTACGAATGTACAATGTCACCCCAGTGGTAGAATTATACGAGGTGATTTGTTCGGTATGACTATGATCAATGTGTATTCCCCATCTGGAAGGCATAATTGTGGTGCGCGCAACACATTTTTTGCGACTGATGTTGCGACATCGTTTAGTTGTGCCTCAGACAATGTCATTTTGGGGGGTGATATGAATTGCGTATTGAATAGAGCAGATATGGACCCAGGGTTTAATTATTGTGCTTCTCTTGATGAACTCATCTCTCATTATCCCTTGTATGATGCGTGGCAACTAAGGAACAGTGATCTGTTGGGGTACACCCTGATTCGCCAGAATAGTGCCTCGAGAATCGATAGATTCTATTTGACGGAATCTCTTAAATCTCAGCTTTTTGATATATACCGTTATCCTGTTTGTTTTAGTGATCATCTATCTTTAGTGATGAAAGTTAAGATTCCATAAGATAAAATTGTGCGTGGACGTGGTTACTATCATATGAATGAAACACTATTAACAGATGAGGGATTTCTTACATTGTTTCAGAGTAAATGGGACTATTGGAGACAGCAAGCAAAACGGTATCCAAATATCCTCGTATGGTGGACTACCTATTTTAAACCTAACCTAATACGCTTCTGTAAATGGTACTCTGGTGAACGCTCTCGTGATCGCCTGAAATTGTATAATTTTTATTACGGATGTTTATTAGAGGCTCAACGAGATGCTCTTTCCGACAGAACATTGTTGCCCCTTGTTAAAAAATATAAAGCAAAACTCTTAGATTTTCATAGGATTCAAGTTCAAGGTGTAAAAATTAGGAGTAAGGCTCTTATGTTTGATGTTACTGAACAGTGTTCTCTTACTCACATTTTGCAAGAAAACCGGCGTGGCAAGCGCCGCCTGATCAAGACGGTTCTTACTCCGGATGGAGATCCCTGCAAGAATGTTTTTGCAATTCAAAAGGTATTTTATGATCATTATTTAAAACTTTTTGGTGAATCACGAGGACTGGATGTTGACAATTTTATTTTGGAAGTTATTCCTAACGTCATAACAGATGGTGATAATATGTCTTTTACGGCGCCCTTTACACTTGAAGAAGTAAAGTTGGCAACATTTGCTGCAAAGCCAGGAAAATCGCCCGGACAAGATGGAATATCGGGTATATTGTATCAAAAACTTTGGCCCGTCATAGGTCAGACACTTACTGATGTGATCAATGCTTGGTTTTTTGCTTCCGAACATATCTGTCGACCCAATCCTGTATTTTTATACCCAAAGTGCCTCAACCAACAATGGCTGAACATTTCAGACCTATTTCCCTTTTAAATACTGATGTTAAAATTATTAGTCGTTGTTTGGCTTCTAGATTAGCTCCATATATGAATAAGTTGCTGGGTGATTTGCAATATGCTGCAGTTAAGGGTAAGACTATATATCAGATTTTAATGAATGTTAGAGATTATATTACAATATGTCAAGATTGTGAGATTACCGCAGCTATTGTTAATTTAGATTTTCAGAATGCATTTGATAACATTGAGCATTCATATTTGGGGAGAGTTTTGACTGGTTTTGGTTTTAATGCTCGTATTATACAATGGTTTAAATTCTTCTATAAAGACGCTGCGACTAAATTAAAAATATTCATACTTTCCCAGAGCTGTGCTCTGAAGCGTTGCTAATTGTATGGTGACGATTTTTGGAAATACCTTCCTTTTCCTCATCCTGGGCCTCACCTTCTGTCTCTTTCTCACGAACCGTCTGTCAGACTTATCTAGCCAAGGGCAGCCGGATCCACAGATCGAGCCAGGGGAGTTGCCCCACCTGGACAACTATCCAAACGGGTTGTCCCACCTTACTCATACTTCACATCACAATTCATTGCTTCATTATTTCGGCTCACGGCTCTCCATTATGGCTGATTCTCCTGGTACTACTGGATCCTCGGTGGATGGACGTCATCACGGTCTTCCTCCTGTGTTTGCCATTCCCTCTGCTTCGGCTTCGAAAGTTGCCAAGCGGAAGGATTTGAGCAACAGACAGCGTACACAGTCAGGCAGTTCTACTGCCTCTACAACTTCTAACGTCTCCACGAGATCCAGATCACCGCATAGTCAACAGCTCTATGCTGATTCCGTTAAACATCGACACCCGGCAAAGAAACAACATAGAGATAATGTTGCCGATACCAACTCATCCGATACTTCACTCATTTCTGCTACAAAATTTTGATTCAAAGTATAGTAACGAGAAATTCGTAACTATTCAACTACGCAAGTATCTGCCGAGTGCTCCTTTGTCGCAAGTCATCATAACACGCAACGGCATGATACTCAAATCACCGGATCCTAATTTCGCGATCTTGATTCGGAATAAAGCGTCCTTTGAAATTTTTGGGAAGCAAGCTACCCTTACATCCCTTAACTCTGTTAAACGCAAACAAGAGCCTCCACCGAAACGGCCTCCATTACTTTCCGTTGTCATTCGTGGGGTTGACCCGACGTATACCGATGAGGAGGTTCAAGAAGAGCTCCAATACGAAGGGCATACTATTCATAAAGCAGTTCGCATCAAAAACAATGCTGGTGCCACTTATATGGTGCGTATACTCACGCCCTCTCAAGACACCATTAACAATTTGCTATCTCAAGGAGCATATCTTTATAAACGTCGACACCGTGTTGAGCCTTCTAGATCGTCTGCACCTTTACCGCTACGTTGTGAAAAATGCCAACAGTACAACTCCCATCACACATCCGCCTGTAAAAATCCTACTGTTTGCGGCTTTTGTTCTGGACCTCATCAAACTCGTGCTTGCACAAACATGACACAGCCCCCGAAATGTCCTACTTGCACCGAACAACACCCAGCTTATAGTTACAAGTGTAAAGGCAAACCTTCTGCTCAAGAGTCCCACCCCGAACTAGTTGTTCCTCTGAGAACCGCTGAATCATCCACTTCTACTGATTACTCCATTGACGATCCCGTCACAGTTAGTAAATTACTAGAATTCCTTTCTCTTACTTTACAAAACATTCACCCTTTTCACCGCCAGCATATTTTGCAACAAATTATTGCCGCTGCGAAATCTACATTTCATGTATCATTACACGCCACCTACTCTAATAACTATGTCCACTTTCACACCACTCGCCTTGAAACATCAGTATAATTATGCCCACTATGGATATAGTATTCTTATTTCTCAACATCCGATCTCTTCTTAAACACAAAGTAGTCTTCGAAACTCTCTTACTAGAAGAACAAGTCACAGCTTTCCTCCTGAACGAAACCTTTCTCAAACCGACTTCATTCTGCTCTATATCTCGTTACACATTACTTCGCCACGATAACCCTATGCCAGCCCTCCGAGCCAATGGTGGAGCTGCAATAGGTTTCCGGCATACCATTCCGTTCCGTTCTCACAAATGTCCTGTCTTACATCTCCCTGAATATCTTATCACCACATTGTATTTCCGTAATATCGCCATCACTCTTGCTACTATCTATGTGCGTCCCGGCCTTCCTATACCTCATGCGTTCTTCTCAAACATTTCATATACGTATAAGCACTTCATTATTTTGGCCGATGTCAACTTCCATAGCCGTTCAAATGCCGATCAAACCTCTTTTACTGATTTCATCACAGTTCATACCACAGGCAGTCTTCTCAATCTTCCTCGCTCTACTCGTCCTATCAGTAATACTACTCCAGATATAGCTATAGTCTCAAATACCATAATTAATCGTTGCACTATTGATGTTCTCGACTTAATGGGCAGTGATCATGCACCCATCAAGCTCATTTATCATTCAGGACTGACTTCTGTCAACTCGCCACCTTCACCACGTATATCACTCCGTTACGACAAAGCCAACTGGCCTCACTATCGCACCTATCTCGAAAACACCTTGGCCGATTCCGAACCCCCTACTACACCAGACGATCTTTCACATAGGATTAACCTCATAACCACTTCCATCCAACAGGCATCTGCACTTTATATTCCTCAATCTGAATCAATACCATACCGTCCAAAATTACCACCACAATATCTCGCATTAGTCCGTCGATCACGCCAATCTTACCGCGAATTTCTTCGCACCAGAAATCCAGAAGCTCTAAGACTTCATCACCAACTTCAACGAACGGTCCACAACTATATTTCAGCCTACAAATTACGCCAGTGGGTTAAAACTTGTAATCAACTCTGCGATACAACTCATCCTACTCGCTACTGGAAACGCTTTAATTCTCTTTGTGGCAAACACTCTAAGACTCCATGTCCTATTCTCTTACACGATACGCCATTACATTCCGATAACGACAAAGCAAATGCGTTTGCTGCCTATCTCCAAACCATCTTCACACCCTCCGAGTCCGACAACATTCCTCATCCAGTCGATCAAGTCGATCTTACTTGTCCTTCACTTCAACCTCATATCTCTCACACAGTCCCCAATCATGCTCTTACCAATCCTATCACAGTCTCGGAAGTCACCAGTGTTATTCAGCACAAACGCAATACCTCACCAGGTTTCGATTCGATTACCTATCGGCATATTAAAGAAAGCCCCGCTGTATTACTCACTCTTCTGGCCCTCATTTATACCTTTATATTACGCACAGGGTTTTTCCCCACGGACTGGAAAGTATCGAAGACACTTATGTTTCCCAAACCTGGCAAACCACCGTCTGATGTTTCTTCATATCGTCCTATTCAGTTGACCTCCACATTAAGCAAAATATTTGAGCGCATTCTTGTGAAACGCCTCCATCCATATTTACTAGATCGCCAACTTCTTCCGACTCATCAAGCAGGTTTCCGTCCCTCGTTCTCCATAAATGATCAGCTCCTTCGCCTAACAACGCTCATAACCAATCACTACAACTCCATTCAACCATCGTGTCTCGTCCTTTTCGACCTTGAGAAAGCCTTTGACAAGGTCTGGCATCTGGCGCTAATTTATAAGCTCATTCAATTTCAGTTTCCGATGGCATACATTCGAATCATTTATCATTTTCTTGCCTGTCGTATCTCTTATATTTCCATCAACGAACAGCTATCACATCCCATTTTTCCCATGTGCGGTGTTCCTCAAGGTTCTGCACTTTCTCCACTCTTATATATCCTCTTTGTTGCAGACCTTCCACATCTTCCTACTGGAGTCCATCTGTTTCAGTACGCTGATGATACAGCCTTTCTCGCACTTGGCAAAACTATTCACCACATCAACCATTCATTACAAATAGCCATCAATCGCTTCACCCACTGGTGTTCTAAATGGAAACTTAAGATTAATGCCACGAAAACCCAAGCTATTGTATTCATACCGCCCCGTAAACGTACCAAAATCCACCGGAATCCATCTCTTTTGTCACTCCGTGTCAATAACACAGCCATCGTTCCAACCCGAACCGTAACATACCTAGGCATTCTATTCGATCATCATTTAACATGGAAACCGCATCTCAATCACGTCAAAACTAAAGCTTACAACCGCCTCAACCTACTGAAACGGCTAACAGGCACAACCTGGGGTCTTTCATCACATATAATTCTCAACACATACAAGGCCTTCCTCCGACCAGTTCTTACTTACGGGTTTCCAGCTTGGATTTTCGCTTCTTCCTCATACTACCAGAAATTAGCCATTTTTGAAAGACATGCCTTCCGCATCGCCTTCCGGATTTCTCTTCCCAGTCCAACACGTGATCTGTATTCTTTAATATCATTTCCTATCCTCAGCTACCATCTCGAAACTCTCCGCTTAAAATTCATTACTCAACGCTACACACATCACCATCCTCTATTGTTTGAAACTATGCATCATCTTGCGCTTCACTCATCTCCTGCACGATATTATCATACTCCACTTCACCTTCTCTTTACTTTATATTGTTACACAGTACCTCCAGACCATTTCGATCAACAGATTCTCGAAGACTATCGTTTGCATATACATCTACCGCATATCTTCCCATCATACGCACAGTGACTTCATTTCACTAACAGGGTTCATCATGTCTCCATTCGCCTAGAGCAGCCCGTAGGCAGAAGATAACTGCATTCGTCTTTCTAACAATTCTTTGTTGTGTTGTGGCGTCAAGTGCACCTCATCTCATCTCTCATTTTCATCATGCCTTCCAAATACCGCTTATCTATCACTTCACTTTATAATTGTTGTCTGATTTCTCAAACTTCCTATAATCTGTGTTGTTCTTTACCATTTTACTATATTATGAATTATAGGTACTGTAGTATTCTATACGTATGTGTCGCATATTATATGTAGTATTTATTATCATGTCTCAACTATGCTTAATGTTCCAGTTTGCCTGCAAATATGATTATGATCGCAAAGATCATAATGTCCTTCCAATAATATAATATGTTAAATAATAAAGTTAAATAATAAATAACAGCCCATGGACCAACCACCAATACCTCATTCCTCTAATGCTTCTCTCAACTCCCTTCCCTAAAAGAGGGTGTAGCCCTCTTAAAGGATGCTAGCCTCTGGCTAGCCTTTAAAAAAAATATTAATGGTCATCTTACCCTTCCCATCAAAGTAGTTCGTAGTATTCGACAAGGAGATCCTATAAGCTTACAATTATTTACCTTGGCTATTCCACCATTCTTGTATGATGTAAACCGCAAGATTCAGGGTTTTGATGTTATTTCACGTCCTCTACGTGTGTGTGGATATGCTGATGATGTCAATGTTTTCCTGCATTCTGTTCATGACTATAACCTTTTAATGCAAAGTGTTGCTAATTATCAACAAGTGTCTGGAGCTCTCTTGAATAGAAAAAAATCAACCGGTCTTATAATATATAATTCTGAGGAGTTTAGTAAAATTCAGGACATTGCATTTCAATCGAGGATTAAAATACTAGGAATATCATTTATGAGTAATTTTGTTGAAACAGTAAAATATAATTATGACCTTGTCATTAATAAAATCAGGCATTTAAGTCTCTTGCATAAATGTAGGTCACTATGTTTATTGTCTCGTGCTCGACTTCTCAACGTTTATATTTTGAGTAAACTGTGGTATGTTGCTAACGTCTTTGCCCTGCCTTCTACAGCAGGCAAAAAACTACAAAGTGTTTGTGGTTGGTTTTTGTGGAACAATTGTGTGTTTCGTGTTCGCTATAATGACATCTGTTTATCGGTAGCGAACGGAGGCATTAACATGACTCACGTGCAGTTCAAGGCTGAGAGTTTGTTTATAAGACGTAAGTTGACTGCCTTAGTTGAAGATGTACCCTCCCCCACTAGACACTTGCTGCGATATTTATTGGATACGATCGATCCAACACTGCCGTTGGCGATCGCTTCCCTCCCCTCCAGTTGCTCTTACCTAACTAATGTCCTGTGTGCCTATATCTATCAATGTCAGCGAACTCCCGATGTTTTGACTTTAACAAGTAAACAATGGTACATGCACCACCTACAACAGTTATCACCATGCAAATTAATAGAAAGAGAACCAGAATACAATTGGCATATAATATTTCGTAATATACACTCAAAATATTTAACAGCAGAAAATAAATCCTTTTGGTACATAGTAGTGAATGACATTGTAGATACGAAAGTAAAACGAAATAAATGTGGGTTTAGTGCTGATATAATATGTTCTTTCTGCGGTGCTGCTGATTCCTTGAGTCATAGATTAACAACTTGTGTGAACAGCAAACAAATCTGGTACCAATTGCAGCGATTTTTGGGTCTTATTATACGCCAACCTCGTCGCTCAATCGAGGTCAATCTCCTTTTACGACCTGAATATTCTCTGTATCCCAAAACGAAACACAATGCTGTTACCTGGCTTATAGCGCAAACAATTACGTATGTACTCTCAGTGGAAACTGCAGGTAATTCTTCGTTTTATATTGAATACCTTCAAACTAATTATGACAAAATGAGCTCCATTATGAAAACTTGTACTTTTGCTCGTTTTCTCGACAATACCATATATGCGTAATTAAATTGTACACCTTTGTTATTGCAATGAGTTTTTAGTCATTTGTAAAACTTGTGTATATGCTACATACGTTCTTAAAAAAAAAAAAAACGCACAAAATGTACAACTTGTATCTATGCTCCATAAGCAGTTTTTTTTTTCTCTTCCCTTGAGTTACATTGTGCATTATTAGCTGTATATACTTATATTGTTCTGCAGTTGTGTTAATCATCGTATGTATCCAACTCTAATAGTTAATAAAAATGTTATTAAAAAAAGTGGAATAAGGCATTCGGCTAGAGATTCTGAGGCACCATTCAAGAGTAGTTCGAATCCCACCACAGTACAATTTGGTTTTACCTCTTCTTGACGTTTCTGTTTGTGATCCTGCCGGATTCTATTGAATATAATTTCGTAATACGCTAAAATATACGTAATATTTGAAATTCTTAACCTCCCATTTTTACATTTTTCAAGCTCGGTTGAGAAGAAAGAGGGAAAATGAAAGTACAAAGATATATACAATCAGTAGCGTAGCCAGGATGTGTGTTTGGGGGGGGGGGCAAGTGCTGTTATAGGTATGATCTGTCAGGAAAGTAAATGTACACCTATTTTTCGAGTCTGGCATTCCTGCGCTCCATCCGTGGAGAGTATGAGAATTAAATCAATCAAATATTTACTGAGGGGCAAAAAGAAAAGATTAATCTGAATAAGACATTGCAGAGGGGCACAAGCTGTGAATACGAATAGTGCATAGGGTAAATAAAGGACGACACCGAAAGAGAAAGCCAGATACAACTGTTAAACTTAGGAAAAAGAGTAAAAATTGTCGAAGTGGGAACATAAAACACAAATATAAAAACACGCCGACAACTAAACGTTCACCATGCCATGAGTTTGGTGCAGTTGTTAAGGTGCTGGCTTATAAATGCAAAGGACGCAAGTTCGAATCCTCGGCAAGGACATTCTTAAAAATTTTTGTTAATAATACATACAACTCATGAGAGATGGTAAAAGAGGTCGTATTTAATTTTTCGTAGCAATTATTATTGGTAATGTTTAGTACTGATAATACTTTTTGTCTTTGCGTATTGCTTCTATTCTTTTCTTCATTTCGAAAGAGAAGAATATCCGAACAAATGCCACCAAAATTCCTCATATTTTGAATGTAAACGCCATTTGCAATTAGTGAAGAATAAAAATTGAACGTTCCGATGTAGCTGCAAAAAGTAAAAAGAAAAAGATGGAAGTCGACCATACTCATGGTTATTAAAAATACAATTTCTACATGCCTTACACCTCCCGACCACGTTTCTACGTTAGCAAGTAAGAGGTTTGTGTTTAGGTTAGGCTCGTCAATACGTTTTGCAAAGGGGCCCGGTTTAGCTCTGACGCACCACAGGTGCGAGAAGGGAGAAAAAAACTTTTTCTCTCTCCCTCTGTGTGTCTATTTATCTATCTATTTGTATATATATAACGCTATTTGTGAATGCCATAACCACCCTATTTTTTAGCGATTTGAGACGAAACTTGGCACAAACATTAATTGTTGAAATATCTTGATGAGTTCGTTAACCAGAATAATCAGATGAAAATGTACAAAATGGTGGCCCTTCAAAATCTAAAAAAGATCCAAAGGAACCAAATTTCGCCCATAAATAAGTATTCAAAAAGTTTGAATAAATTTTCCTCTTTTACTGAAATATTTGTGTGCAGGGACTTATTGAAATATTGGACCCGATTAATCGCCTAAAGAAGGTTCACGCCCTTTCGCTACGATCAGTTTTTTTTTTTTTTTTTTTTTTTTTGCAGGAGGGGGTTATTTTCCTATCGGAACAAGATGATTGTTAGTGATGATATGAAATTACACATTGAAAGTGAAGTAACTTGTGAAACGTGTTATTTGAAAGAATAATATAATAAATGTGCTTTCCTCTAACACAGAGAACTGTAAATCATGTATTTCGAGTTCGGGAGCCTGAATGGCGAGGAGTGTTATTTGATTTGCTTTTTAGTAACACATTGCATTGCAAATAAAGGTAGGCAACATTAGTGGTAAGTAAAACAATAATAATAATAATAATAATAATAATAATAATAATAATAATAATAATAATAATAATAATAATAATAATAATAATAATAATAATAATAATAGGTGTTGTTTTTGGCAAGGTAATATCTTAATCAATTCTTCTTCAAACGTAATGATTGTAACGCCATATCTCCCTTACAAACAAAATATTAGCAATTTATATAGAGAGAACGGGAAACTGTAGAGCGATGGGAGCAACGTTGGACAGTATGCACTCATAGTACTCAGAAAAGTAAGCGATTTCAATGCAAAAGGAACGAAGAGTCATTGTCATGGGTAGTCATGGAGCCACGGCAGAGCCCTCTTTAGACAAAATGTCGATAGCTTATATCGAGAAAACAGGAGGTGATAGTGGGATGGGACCAACGTTGGACACCGTGGACCCATAAGGCGCATCGAAAAAATTAGGGAGGCGGGCGCCAGCCAGCCTTACTTATTTCCACATAATAATATAAAATTATATTGTCGAAATACACACACGAGTTAGCTACTAATATGTCATATTATTATTATTATTATTATTATTATTATTATTATTATTATTATTATTATTATTATTATTATTATTATCATCTACAGCGTCTTTTCATTACTTGAGCATGTTTGACATGAAACCAAAGAGAAAATCCATCCTGTAGCCAAAAGAAACAATACTTTCTCTCAAATGGATAAAAAATCAAGCCGAGATTGATTCGAACTCGCATGGACGGCGCGAAAAGCCAGTACTTTGTCCACTATTTTTATAACTGACTCACCGAACGCGTTTCAGTAACTTACTTATTGCTAATTTTACTTGCTTCACTCGTTTAACTTGCTTTTTCTAATAAGTTATAACGACAGGGACACGAACACAGAAACATCGAGAACAGTTAAAAATGATAGATGCTCTCCCGCCGAGATTCGAACCTGGGACTCCATACACCCAAGGCTCACGTGCTAGCCTCTAGACCAGCGGGGATGGCAACGCTCACTCCCTGTGTCGTTAGGGATTACGACCACTGTATTGCCAGCTATCACTTCTGTGGGTTGTATACTATGATCACATGTTTCTTCTTTGCTGGAAGAGTAAAACCTACATTATATGTAATACATGAGGTATTTAGACCTACATGCTCTTCATATAATGTAATAAAAGGGTCATGCTGTCGGATTTTAATACGGAAACTGCTGTCGGATTTTAATACATGACGTATTGCAGGATACAACATGCTTTGCATTACTTGTTTGTTTGTAGACAGCTACTAGCTTAGTGTTCTGAAAGGTTGTGTATAAACTAGGGATAGCCCGTTCCGGAATTATTAGTTTTTGGACTCCCGAAAGTAAAGCCGGACAAATTCCGGAATTCGGAAAATTCCAATTTTGTAATAATTTCGGAATTCGGAAAAATCCGGAATTTAGAAATTTCTGATTTCGTTAACATTCCGGAATTCGGAAAATCCGGATTTTTTCGAAAGTCGGAGTTTTTCTCAATTCCGGAATTTTCTAAATTCCGGATTCTTTCCGAGTTCCGAAATTCTTCTGAATTCCGGAATTTAATTGAATTCCATAATTTTGCGAAATCCGGAAAGTGAAAGTTCCGCTTCCGAAAAATGAATTTATTTTGGTTAATATGAATCGTGGCGGAAATAAGTCCATGACCAGGTAATGGCGACTGCTTTGAAAGAAATGGGGAGTATGAGAATTCAATCTGTCATATTTGTAGTTTCGTGTGGAGAAAGAACGAACTTGTGAACCAGTGGTTTAAGAAAAACTCAAGTTATTAATGTAAACTTTGCCGACTTCATAAAAGAAATACGAAAGACATTTTGAATCGAAAAATATAACATACAAGTTTGCAAGCGGAGACAAAGAAACCTAACGTAACCAGACTAAAGACGAATCGTTTACCGCGTAGCGATCGCGGTTCAGTGGTCAAGGTGCTTCTGCGAATGCACGTTGCATTTTTTTTTTACTTTAGAATTTTTGATGGCGATTGATCAGCGATAAAATACGTTTTATTATATTCAGATATTTGAATACTCAGATGTTTCAATACTTGAACTATCAAATCTTCAGGAATAATAATAGTAATAATAATTATTATTATTATCTCGTAGAAGATTAAAAGCTACAAGCTAAATTATCGCTCAGGTCATACCATTACAAGCTGAAACGTGACATTTGGAAAGAATATTTCGGTTTGGTTTAATGTTGCTCACGAGAAGAGGAGTTTCTCATCTCGTTTCTAAAACAAATAAAATAACATGAGAATTAACATTTTGCATTCGAGACGGGTCGGCGCTAAATCAAAATTTTCGTCTCTCTTTGGAGATGAGAATCGAGACGAGACGAAAAGTATCGTAAACATTTCCCGTCTTGTCTCGATTCTCGAAATAGTGTATGTCCATTCTTTAAGTAACAATTGCTCTGTAGACTGAATCTCATAGGCTATTTCGTTACATTGTATTTCAGAGCTCATTGAATTATGCTCTGTGTAGGTATTTTTGTAGCAAAGCTTTTATATTTACCTCTGCATATTCTAAAAATTAGTTTATTATATGCCTTACTGTCGCGTGATATTCAGTTATATTTATTACAGTTATTTTCCTCAAAACATACTTTCTACATGAAACTTCAATGAAAGGTTCTAGTTTAAAATGTTGGTAGTTGCAGAGGTGTGTCTTGAAGGTACGGAACCCTTTCCCCGAAATCTCTACTTTTAAGTAAGTTTTGCCAAATTTCAGGGCTAGTTTAAAACTTTTATTATTATTATTATTATTATTATTATTATTATTATTATTATTATTATTATTATTATTATTATTATTATTATTATTATTATTATTATTATTATTATTATTATATCAACACCATGTATAATCTTCAAAAGATATACGGTTTGTATCTGAATAGTAAAAGCTAACTGACTGTCGATCTCGGTCTTCTGGAAGTCTTCAGGAGGCAAGGACATCGGTCACGTTCTGGGTTTGAGTTCCGAAGGGGCAAGTATTCGGGCTCGAGCAAAAGATTGTTAAAAGTTATAGGCTTCAGCCAAACATATTCAAAACAGCTGGGACCGGGTTTGGGCTTCTCAACGGCTCGAGCGGCTCGGCTTACAGCTTATTCAATATCGAACCGAATCGAGAAGTGAGCCGAGCCAACAGCTCACCCAACCGAGCCGATTTGAGCCATCGGCTTAGTTGAGCTGAGTCGAAACGTGCTGATGAACTAGTTTCAACTTAGCTGGCTCGAACCGGTTCACATGAGCCGAGTAGGTGACCCATCCTAACCGAGAAAGCTCGAGCCATCGGCTCAATTGAGCTGAGTCGATGGCTTGTTCCAACTAAGCCGGCTCGGGTCATCGGCTCATCCCAACCGAGCCGACTCGAGCTGTTCGCTCAGTTGATACGAGCCGAGCCGGTTGATATCACTACCCGAGTTGGTATTCTGCTTGGGCTAAAGAATTCGACCGTGCAGATCTCAGCCTTGATCTTAAGAACTACAGTATATACTTATATTGGTGATTACGACATTTGAGGCTGTCTCGTAATAATAATAAAAAAAAAAAAAAACTCTTGTCTTCTCGTTATCTAGACGAGACGAAATACACTAAAATTGTCCCACGAGATGCACTAAAATTACGAGATGAGACGCACCTCTGTCGTGAGCAACACTAAAAGTATTCCACATTACTGCTTACATTTCTCATGGTTTTTGCTTTCCAGTCTGATCAGGCCAATATTTCAAAACGAGTTAAAACGAGCTGAACAAGTGAGCGAGCCATTATCAAACTCAACTCAACTCGAAACTCGACCTCGAAAACAGCGACTTGGCTCGGAACTCAATTCAAGCAAATTACCTTTGACTCGACTCAAATTGTACTCGAGTCGAATTGAATTTTGGCTCGACTGGTGCTCATCCCTATTCGTGTTTGTATTTTATGTTTCCACTTCAACAATGTCTACTCTTTTTTCTCCTTTTGCCTGCTGTTTCTGGATTTCTCTTTCGGTGTCGTCCTTTATTTACACCGTGCACTATTCTTATTCCCAGCTTGTGACCCGCTTCAATGTCTTATTCAGTTTAGGCTTGTCTCCTTGCCTTGACTACACATGTGATTGATTTAATTCTCACTTTCCGCGCAGGACCGATGAAAAATTTTTATTTTTATTATTATCATTATTATTATTATTATTATTATTATTATTATTATTATTATTATTATTATTATTATTATTATTATTATTATTATTATTATTATTATTATACTATTGAACTTGCACGGCGAAATTACTGTATAATACGATATCATTTCTGTAATTTTACTCCATTGTATGTTATTTAGTTTATTAATGGGCACTAAATTGTCTCCAGATCAACGAATAAATTAACTACGGCATGCACTTTGGTGGAAATATCATTACAATAAGATTATTGGTTCGTTCCAAACATGTTCATGTAATGATATTTCCACCAAAGTGCATGCCGTAGTTAATTTATTCGTTGATCTGGAGACAATTTCGTGCCCATTAATAAATTAAATAACATACAATGGAATAAAATTACTGAAATGATATCGTATTATACAGTAATTTCGCCGTACAAGTTCAATAGTATAATAATAATAATAATAATAATAATAATAATAATAATAATAATAATAATAATAATAATAATAATAATAATAATAATAATAATAATAATAATAAAACATTTTCATCGGTCGTGCGAGGAAAGTGAGAATTAAATCAATCACATGTGAAGTCAATGTAAGGAGAAAAGCCTAAACTGAATAAGACATTGAAGCTGGTCACAAGCTGGGAATAAGAATAGTGTATGGTGTTAATAAAGGACGACACTGACAGAGAAATCCAGAAACAATAGGTAAACGAAGAAAAAAAACGAGTAGAAATTGTTGAAGTGAAAACAAAAATACAAATACGAATAGGGATGAGCAGGAGTCGAGCCAAAATTCGACTCGACTCGAGTTCAATCCGAGTCGAGTCAAAGGTATTTTTCTTGAGTTGAGTTCCAAGCCAAGGCGCTGTTTTCGAGGTCGAGTTTCGAAAAAATGAAATGAAATCTTTGAGTTTTACGTCCCACGGTTATGCCGGTTAGGCTAAAGGAGACGGTGATGATGAGAGATGAGTGAAATGGTGGAATGAAGAAAGTGGGAGGAAACGGGAGAACCCCGAGAAAACCCACGAGCACGGTGTTTGTCCACCACAAAGTTCACTTGGCGGGGGCTGGGATCGAACCCGGGACCCCAAGCACCAGAGGTGAACGCTCTACCACTGAGCCACCGCGCCCCCTGAGGTCGAGTTTCGAGTTGAGTCGAGTTTTATAATGGCTCTCTCGCTCGTTCAGCTCGTTTTAACTCGTTTTGAAATAACGGCCTGATTAAACTGGAGACCGAAAGCCATGAGAAATGTAGGCAGTAATGTGGAATACTTTTAGTGTTGCTCACGGTAGGGTGCGTCTCCTCTCGTAATATTGGTGCATCTCGTGGGGCAATTTTAGTGTATCTCGTCTCGTCTAGATAACGAGAAGACAAGAGTTTTTTTTATTATTATTATTACGAGACAGACTCAAATGTCGTAATCACCAATATAAGTATATACTATAGTTCTTAAAATCAAGGCTGAGACCTGCACGGTCGAATTCTTGAGCCCAAGCAGAAGACCAACTCGGGTAGTGATATCAACCGGCTCGGCTCGTATCAACTGAGCGAAGTTGTTGTATTACTATATATCTGCTTTCGCCCCTGTCAAATCTGCTTGATCTCGTTGACGCGACATATTTGCTTTTTAATACTCCTTTCTTCGTTTACTGAACAAAACAGAAACTATTCTGAAATATACTACTGCGCATGCCTCGTAGATAAATATTTCTGATGCCAATAGTTTCCGTTTTGTCCAAGGAATGTTGTTTTTCTTATTCCCAGCATGACCCTTTTATTACATTATATGAAGAGCATGTAGGTCTAAATACCTCATGTCTTACATATAATGTAGGTTTTACTCTTCCAGCAAAGAAGAAACATGTGATCATAGTATACAACCCACAGAAGTGATAGCTGGCAATACAGTGGTCGTAATCCCTAACGACACAGGGAGAGAGCGGTGCCCTTCCCGCTGGTCTAGTCGGGATAACGTGTTTGGTTGCTGGAGTGTGTGGACGTGTGCTGCTCGCTCTGTGCGATTGACTCACTTCCCAGTCTTGGTCATCAAATACTTCACCTTAACGTGTGTGTTTGGTTTGCCTCGTTATATAAAGCGAAGCTTCTATTTATTGTTGTCGAAGTGCTTTTAAAAAAAAGAAATAAAGAAAAGTTTGTTTACTTCTTGTTGAATACTGTGCTGCATTTGAAGATGTCAAATCTTAAACGAGTAAACACACTAAAATTTGATTTCGGCCCTGTTTCTCAACGGCCAATGTCTCTTGTGATACATGAGTGGTTGCAGAACACTTTTTCGTTTACTATTGATCAAGTGTTGAGTATAGAAATGGATATGTATCGTAAGTGTGTTTTCGTCAAACTGGTCTCTTTACAGTTATGTGAGAAAATTCTTCGTGATACAAATGGTGTTGCAAAGTTTAGTGATTCCCAGAGTTCATACGATATAAAAGTGACTTGGGCTGATGTTAGTATTTTAACCGTGAAACTGCATGTCACTCCCTTGGAGTTGACACATACTGATATCCAAAATGTTCTTGAAAAATACGGTAAGATCTATAGTATACAGGACGAACTTTATTCCGCTGAACATGTCTACCCTGTTCGAACTGGCACGAAATTAATTAAAATGGAACTTAAACGTGCCATCTCTTCGTTTATAAGCATTCAAAATAGTCGCTATTGTGTTACCTATCCTGGTCAACAAAAGACATGCCTGCGATGCAATTCCCTTCAACATCTCCACTCTGCGTGTCCTCTCCGTCCTCAGCCCCAGACTATTTCTGCTTCTTCGAGTTATGCTGGACGAGTATCTGTTCCCAAGCCTTCCAATTTGCTATCACCGCCGGATTTTGTTCCTAAATTTTCCACCCTCGCCCAAACTGTTCCGCAGCGAGGAGGTGAAGTCAGTTTATCCACAGTGTCTCCTTCGGTATCCGCACTAGACGGTGGTAATTATGATATGAATGTGAACGATAACACCATACCTGTTATGAACAATATCACTGAGTTTCCTCCCCTCTCGTCTGACAGTGCTACTGCCCACGACAAGACCACATCGTGTGATAATGATACTGACGGTCGCCAGCCTCTGAATGTACAACCAACTGAGTTTCCAGATACACTGCACCAACCTCCCACCTCAACTGTCTCCCCAATGGAAATTGCTTCCAATATGGCCGAATCTCTTTCCTCTTCTTCACCTGCTGCTTCCATTACTATGATTACCGACGCAAGTGTAAGCCCCATTCAACCACCCTTGGGAAATCTTAGTGTTTCACTTCAATCTTCCCCTGCTCTAAGTATTCCAGCAGATGATCAAGGGCAAGAGTACTCCTCTCAGCGAGAAAGTGTAAGATGTGCATCCAGTTCCCCTGATCGTGCTAAACGGAAACGTACGAAACGACAAGAATTGAGTAAAGCCCTGTCTCAAAGAACTGAACATCTGTCTGAAGATATCGTTTCACACGTTCTTCTGACAATAAGTAAGTACTACAACATTGCAATAGTGGATCAAATTTTCAATTTGTGTCTTTTTTTGTCTAATCTGTACATTAATAAGACAATACCGACGATTTCTTTGTCAACATTGAGTTACATGACATTTCCATTCTCACCATTAGTGGAATTTCTAGGATAATTCAGTTAAGCATCGGGCCTGTTATCGACTCCAATATCCTGTGTCAAATATGGTGTACTTACAGAAAAACCTACATTTTTATACAGTGTTTCTCTTCATAATTTTCATGTCTGTCAAGATCGCCACCATCAATATTAACAACTTGCAGACACCTATGAAACAATTTTCCTTACGTGATTTTCTTGTACAGTCTCACATAGATATCGCACTCTTACAGGAAGTTGGTTTAGAACAGCTCGATTTTGGAACAGCTTATACAGTATACAATAATTATACCGCAAACGGCACAGGTACTGCAATAGTGGTTAAGAATGATGTAAACTTTACACCTGGAGAAATTCACCCAACCGGGAGAATAATAACTGGCACACTAGGAACTATACAGGTCGTAAATCTGTACTCACCGTCAGGAGCACAGCAACGTTTAGAAAGGAATGATTTTTATGCGCATGATGTTCCGTCTACCTTATCCCCAAATACTGAGCATTTTTTAATAGCTGGAGACTTCAATTCCGTCATCCATCCTGAAGACCAAACTCCTGGTTTTAACTATTGTCCTACCTTACATGAATTGGTTACGGGATTTCATTTACAAGACAGTTGGTCATTGAAACGTCCAAATGAACGTGGATATACTTACATACGGAACAACTCCGCTTCGAGAATTGGCCGCATCTATTTGTCTTCCGTTCTTGCAAAAAAGATACTAGACGTAGAAGTTACACCTACCATCTTTTCTGATCATCAAGCTTATGCCATATCCTTGAAAATTCCTGATGCTAAAATTGAACGTGGTAGAGGCTATTGGCATTTCAACACTTCCCTTCTTTCTGGCACCTCTTTCTGTGAAGAATTTGCAGCTAAATGGCAATATTGGGTGACACAACAACGACATTTCCGAACTCTCAGCGAATGGTGGCATCAATATTTGAAACCTCGCGTTTCTAGTTTCTCCAGATGGTATTCTTCGGAGAAAAGTCGAGATAATCGAGCCCTGTATAATTTTTTCTACAGATGTTTGTGTGACGCTCAACATTCTGCAATTTCTGATCGTACTTTCTTACCTACTGTTAATAAATTTAAAGCAAAGCTTTTAACCATGAATAGACACAAAATGAAAGGTGTACTTATTCGAAGTAAATCTCCCATATTCGATCTCGAGGAAGAGCCATCACTCTATCATGTTATACATGAATATAAGCGTGGTGCGAGTCAATTAGTAACTCGTATTCAAGATAAGGATAGGAATATCTTTTCTTCCTTCCCTGAAATCAAAAAAGCATTTTATTCCTACTATAATAACCTCTTTGGCGAACGCGGTGATGCAAACACCGACCATCAGATCCTAAAGAACCTCTCTCCAGTGGTAGATTATGATTCCGCTAGAAACATGGAAACCCCAATTACGAAAGAGGAGGTAGAATCTGCTGTAATGAACGCACGTAGTAACAAATCTCCTGGTCTTGATGGACTTCCAGCGGAATGGTACCAACGCTTCTTCCCTTTGATAGGAGACACTTTAACAGCCTTAGTTAATGAATATTTCAGTGCTGCGCCTGTGCACAATTATAAATCTCCAGGAGTAACAGTACTTATTCCCAAAAAGAGTTCTGCAAGTTTGGTCACTGATTATAGACCCATTACCCTAATGAATTCTGATAACAAAATTCTGGCCCGCTGCTTGAACAATAGACTCCAACCGTATTTGGTATCGTTGGCTGGACCGCATCAATTTGCAAGTGTCGGAGATAGGAAAATCTACCATCTTCTGCAAACGATTCGAGATTTCATTGCCAGTTGCCAAGATTCACCAAGCACTCCTGCGATTTTATCAATTGACTTTCATCAGGCATTCGACAGAGTCAACCATGCCTATTTATGGACTCTTCTACAAATGATCGGCGTAGGGGAGACCTTCATACGATGGATCCGTGTATTATATGACGAAGCACAAACAAAACTCAAAATAAATGGCTTTCTGAGTGATCCTATAAAAATCAACCGAAGTGTCCGACAAGGCTGTCCGCTGAGCATGACACTTTTCATCATTTCCCTGAGTCCCTTACTAAGTCACATTGCCGCAAATATTCAAGGGATTCCTCTTTACAACAATAGACTCAAAATTTGTAGTTATGCGGATGATGTAACGGTATTTCTACGTGACCAAGAGGATCTTCATTCTGTGGAAACATGCCTTGGAGACTATGTGAATCTATCCGGCACTCTGGTAAATCGCGCGAAGACTAAAGTACTGCCACTTGTACACAACTCTTACGACACACAATTACAAGTAGTCGACCAACTGAAAATTCTTGGGATAACTTTTACGCCTGTCCTTGCTGATACCATACTACTCAATTATAACAAGTTAGTTAACACTGTGCGACATATTCTCCAACTTCACAGATCCCGTCAGCTACGCTTACAGTCCAGAGTATGTTTTCTCAATATCTTTGCATTTTCCAAAATATGGTTTCTAGCACAGATCCTTCCTATACCCTCTCACATTGTTAAACGTTTTACCAGTGTTGGCAATTGGTTTCTTTGGCACGGTCATATCTTCCGGGTCAAATATCCATATACCTGCCTACCAACCGGACAAGGTGGCTTAGGGCTTGTACATATTGGCTGTAAAGCAATGGCTTTATTTCAGTTTCGCTGTTTTCAAAATATTCAACACAATGCAAATTGGACCAGCCATAACATCTTAGCTGATTGTATTGAGCGTACAAGTATGACCTTGCCTCTAAATATTACTACAATCCCTCGCTCCTATTGGTATTTCAGAGAAGTGGTTGCTGATTATCTTTATATGACTGCTGAGCAACATGCATCAATAACCTCGGTGAAGTGTCATTATCTATTGCTCCTCAACAAATTGACCCTTGAGCCTCCTCGTCTGGAATTGAAACATCCGAATAGCAACTGGTCTCAGATTTGGCGCAATATTTTTGCCGCTCATCTTCCACGATATGTTCAATCGACGTGGTATACTGTTGTTAATGAGCTTCTTCCCACGAACGCTAAAAAGCATCGTCTCAAGTTCAGTGATAATCCTCGTTGTGACAAGTGTGGTAATGAAGATGATCTTGTGCATCGATTAACTAAATGTGGGTTTGCAGCAGGAATATGGTTTAAATTTCAAACAGTAATCAGCAAAATCTGTCGTACAGTTCCTACTCTTACCACCGTTCGAATATTCATTCTACCGGACTATAAATTCTATCCAACAACTAAACATAATTCAACTACATGGCTAACAGCTAATACGATTGAATATATATTACACACCTCCAAGCCAAGCTACAGGATCGACTATCAAGATTTCTTGTGTACACAATACAGACACTATCCTCCAGCTAGAAAGAAAAAGCTATTTGCAAACTACCTGGACATAGCACTTTCTGAATATATATGAATTTGCAAACTCAATGACAACCACTACTACCTTTGGTGCACTGTTTTTGTGAATATTGTCTTTCGGACTTTTCCCGATATCTGTGTACGATTCCGTTCCAGTATACACTTTTTTCTCTTTATGTTAATGTCATGTTAATAATGTAATTCATTTCATATTAATCCCATGTACTGCTGTTGTATTACTATTGTATTTCATATGTATATTACTATGTAACAACAAATAAGTAAAAAAAAAGTCGCTAGCTCGTGCGCCTTTGGTGTATGGAGTCCCGGGTTCGATTCCCGGCGGGAGAGCATCTTTCATTTTTAACTGTTCTCGATGTTTCTGTGTTCGTGTCCCTGTCGTTATAAGTTATTAGAAAAAGCAAGTTAAACGAGTGAAGCAAGTAAAATTAGCAATAAGCAAGTTACTGAAACACGTTCGGTGAGTCAGTTAAAAAAAAAGAAAAAGTGGACGAAGCACTGGCTTTTCGCGCCGTCCATGCGAGTTCGAATCAATCTCGGCTTGGTTTTTTATCCATTTGAGAGAAAATATTTCTTCTTTACGCTTCGGGTAGTCCACTCTTCGTATTTTTCGCTGTCGTTCACAGTTAAAGTAACTGACTATTATTCTTTCTACGAATGATGGATCTTCTCTTTGGCTTCATGTCAAACACGCACACGTAAAAGACGCTGTCGATAACAATAATAATAATAATAATATGAAATATTAGTAGCTAACTCGTGTGTGTATTTCGACAATATAATTTTATATTATTATGTGGAAATAAGTAAGGCTGGCTGGCGCCCCCCCCCCTATTTTTTTCGATGCGCTTTATGGGTCCACGGTGTCCAAAGTTGGTCCCATCCCAGTATCACCTCTCGATATAAGTTATTGACATTTTGCCTAAAGAGGGCTCTGCCGTGGCCCCATGATTATCCATGACAATGACTCTTCGTTCCTTTTGCATGGAAATCGCTTACTTTTCTGAGTACTATGAGTGCATACTGTCCAACGTTGCTCCCATCGCTCTACAGTTTCTCGTTCTCTCGATATAAATTGCTAATATTTTGTTTGTAAGGGAGATATGGCGTTACAATCATTACGTTTGAAGAAGAATTGATTAAGATATTACCTTGCCACAAACAACACCTATTATTATTATTATTATTATTATTATTATTATTATTATTATTATTATTATTATTTTACTTACCACTAATGTTGCCTACCTTTATTTGCAATGCAATGTGTTACTAAAAAGCAAATCAAATAACACTCCTCGCCATTCAGGCTCCCGAACTCGACATACATGATTTACAGTTCTCTGTGTTAGAGGAAAGCACATTTATTATATTATTCTTTCAAATAACACGTTTCACAAGTTACTTCACTTTCAATGTGTAATTTCATATCATCACTAACAATCATCTTGTTCCGATAGGAAAATAACCCCCTCCTGGAAAAAAAAGCCTGACCGTAGCGAAAGGGCGTGAATCTTCTTTAAGCGATTAATAGGGTCCAATATTTCAATAAGTTTCTGCACACAAATATTTCAGTAAAAGAGGAAAATTTATTCAAACTTTCTGAATACTTATTTATGGGCGAAATTTGGTTCCCTTGGAACTTTTTAAGAGTTTGAAGGGCCGCTATTTTGTACATTTTCATCTGATTATTCTGGTTAACGAACTCATCAAGATATTTCAACAATTAATGTTTGTGCCAAGTTTCGTCTCAATCCGCTGAAAATTAGGGTGGTTATGGCATTCACAAATAGCGTTATATATATACAAATAGATAGATAAATAGACACACAGAGGGAGAGAGAAAAAGTTTTTTTCTCCCTTCTTGCACCTGTGGTGCGTCAGAGCTAAACCGGGCCCCTTTGCAAAACGTATTGACGAGCCTAACCTAAACACAAACCTCTTACTTGCTAACGTAGAAACGTGGTCGGGAGGTGTAAGGCATGTAGAAATTGTATTTTTAATAACCATGAGTATGGTCGACTTCCATCTTTTTCTTTTTACTTTTTGCAGCTACATCGGAACGTTCAATTTTTATTCTTCACTAATTGCAAATGGCGTTTACATTCAAAATATGAGGAATTTTGGTGGCATTTGTTCGGATATTCTTCTCTTTCGAAATGAAGAAAAGAATAGAAGCAATACGCAAAGACAAAAAGTATTATCAGTACTAAACATTACCAATAATAATTGCTACGAAAAACTAAATACGACCTCTTTTACCATCTCTCATGAGCTGCATAGATTATTAACAAAAATTTTTAAAAATGTCCTCACTTAAGATTGGAACCGGCGACCTTTGCATTTATAAGCCAGCACCTTAACTACTACACCAAGATCACGGCATGGTGAACGTTTAGTTGTCGGCGTATTTTTGTATTTGTGTTTTATGTTCCCACTTCAACAATTTTTACTCTTTTTTCTAAGTTTAACAGTTGTATCTGACTTTCTCTTTCGGTGTCGTCCTTTATTTACACTATGCACTATTCGTATTCACAGCTTGTGCCCCTCTGCAATGTCTTATTCAGATTAAGCTTTTCTTTTTGCCCCTCAGTAAACATTTGATTGATTTAATTCTCATACTCTCCACGGATGGAGCGCAGGAATGCCAGACTCGAAAAATAGGTGTACATTTACTTTCTTGACAGATCATACATATTGAAAAATTACAAACAAAAAATATATAAACGTAAAAATATATAAAAAATTACAAACATCAAAGTACCAAAGTAAATTGTCGGACCTTTTTGGGGGGGCCGTCCCTACGCCACTGTTTTCAATAATTACTTAGCATTTACTGTCATTGTAATTGTTGATATTTTATTTATGAAAATGTATAATGAACTAAAAATATATTTAGTAGGTCACATGTCTCCATTTTTCGATTCTAACTTGAAAGTTACAGTTTAGTCGGTGACATATCAAAGACCCAGGGGGTTGAGGGGGTTGTAACCCCTCCCATTGGAACTTTTATATTCTATTGAAATAAAAAGTGTTTCAGTTTATAATCTTGGAAAAGCAACAATCATTGTGTGTGGGGGACGCTTTATTTATACTACGATTTATCACTTCCAAATGTGTAGAAGATGTGACTGTATATTGTGCATAATCATTCAAGAAATATAACACAACAAAGGGACTTCGTAAACCCTTTACGCCACCCCAGGAGGAGCAAGTGCGTCCCGCCGTCCCTCGGTTGGGAACTACTGCTTGCGAGGGAAACATTCTAACAGTGTACTAGCGTTTCCTTCCCTCGCCTTCCAATTGAACTGTCTGTGTACTGCGCATGCGCCAGTCAATTTCCATGAAAGATCATAAATAACCATGATACTTTCTATAATATTTACGAAAGAACGTGTAATAGAATCTATATCAACAACATACATCATTCATCAAAGTAACGAAAACGTGTTCATGAAACAAATTAATAGATATCAAAGTAAACTAGGTTTAAATTTTAGGCAATAGAAAATGTTATTCTGTAATAACAACTACTACTCGAAGCCTTTGCCACAATCCCTAGTTGTTACCATAGCCGAGTGGTCTAAGGCGTTCGGCTTATAAAGCACCATTCGAACTAAGTTCGAGTCCCAGCCGAGTACAGCACTTTTTTTCTCTTTTTTTTCGCCTGTTCTCGATGTTTTTGTCTGTGTTCTTGTCGGATTCGATTAAATAGAATTTCGAATAGAGACCAATATATATGATAAATAAGCATTTATTTGCGAATCTGGACTCGTACAATATTCATTTTCGAGATTTTGATTTTGGAAATGAAGTGTATATAATATTGAATAGTAAAAATAGTAAAGTAAAAAAAATATTTGTATAAATATTGATTAATTAATTAGAGTTATACATGACTTTCTCATCGGGATTATATAGAGAGGACTTACTTCTAACTACAATCCGAAAACAAATATTTGAGTTTTAATCTGACCCAAAGTTGGTAACTTACAGGATAATTTATACATGATTGGTATTGTAATTTTTATGCTTTTATTATAATCCTCTATAAGTTATGATTTTACCAATTCAAAATGTAGAACTAGAAACAAGTGTAATATTATATTTGTTACGAAAAGCTTTTAAGCAATGATGCTTTCAGGACATGATCTGAGGGAGAATTTAAGACTCCTCTCGAGCTAAGAAATTTCCGCCTTCAGGACCATATATTCGATCGTGCTCAATGTGGACTACCAATGTTAGCCCTCCACCCGCATATTGAAATTCCCCCGAGGATAATTTTCTGAAGTCACCACTGTTTATAAATAGTTTTTCGTTACAAATCAGAGCATAATGGAGTAGTGAGTATACTTCATTTTTTTTTTTTTTAGCTATGGATTTAAGATTCGCAATTCATATAATGTTCCGTTCTAATCGAATTTGAAACAAAAGAAGTTTCAATGAGTTACTCAAAGAAATATTTTCAGCCTCCGGGTGAAAATAGGAAGACACTTAAAAAAGAAACAACTTGCTACCGGGTTTGCACACACAAACATGTGATTGATAGTGTATCGACCCAAACCACTCGACCGTTTTGTATGCCTTTGCCTTTTTGTCTTTTGTGAAAGCAGTTTACTGTTCCATACTCGCTTTTGTTTATTCCGATACGACTATGAGTTCTCAGTAAATATTTGGACGTTATAGCTCTTGCAATGTATAAAAGTGTTTTTAGAATAAATCACAATCGATATTATGTCCTAATAACATACGTAAAACAGGTTGAATTCGTGAAATGATTGAGGTTGGAGTGAGCGTAAATGTTTTCATAGTTAGGAGCCTGGATATGCAAACCCGCTTAACGTGGGGATTTAATTTTGTGAAATTTGGTACGTGTTTATTACGGGAGAAAAAAATAAACACGTACAGCTAATAATACCAAAAATAGCTTTCTCAAAGTTTAATGTTCCCCGTCATGCATCGAGGCTAAGAGAGACGGTGATGCTGAGACGGATGATAACAATAGTGAAATGAAGAAAGGTGGAAGAGAAGAACCGAGACAAAACCTACTCACACGATATTTGTCAAGCATAAAATGCATTGGCTGAATAGTAGAACGCTCACCTACGGTGTGGGCTGAGATCGAACCAGGGATCCCATGCACCATAATTTAGAGCTCTATCATTGAGCCACTGCAGTTTTCAAAAGTAACTTGAAGTCGCGTGTATTAAATACAAGTAAAACATATTTATTCTTAATATTCTTTTTATCCTGGTAGACAATGTGTAAGTTATCGCACAACGTGAATTAATTCTTTACAGTAAAAGAAACAAAAAAAAAAATCAATTCATCAATTTTTCAGAGCCATAGGTAATTTAGTTATAAACAATTTGAAAAGAAAAGAAATAAAGTAAATCTGTAATTAGACATACCGCAATAATGTTCCTAGAATAGAAGAGTCAGAGGAAAACAGTAAGTGAATGATGCCAAAAGAATTAGTAAAACTATTTTTTTCTAGGTACACTGAAAGTTAGTTAATGGAAGTTTCTATAAGTATTATTTAGAAATGATTTTTTTCCGGCCTGTCTTACTTATTGTAGTTTTATTTCTGTCGGATTGACAATTCTCGTAAAGTATTATGTTGAACATCGTGCAAAGCATTCCAATTAGGTGTTACGTACAGTAGAGTACTTCCTCTCCACGAAATTTCAGAACCTAAAAGGTTCTTCCTTTTTGATTGATTATCATCACTCACTTGTTATACTGTTGAACACCTAATTAGATTTTTATTTTTTATTTTTTTATTTTAAGCACTTTCTCATTCCAAAGTAACTTCTTTGATTAACATCAATAGTACTTTTGATTCGGTAAAGTACCTACTTAGCTTAACACACTATGGAGACATTTACTAGCGCTAGACAGGAACGTGATAGAACAGTAAGCTACATCTGTAAAGTGACTAAAAGAGAAGGTGATGATGAGAAATGAATGTAATTAGTGCAATAAATAAACTGGGGAGGAAACGAGAAAACCCCGAGAAAACCTACTCACAAGTGGTTTGTCTACCACAAAGCACACTTGGCGCAAGCTGGGGTCTAACCAGGCGTCCAACGTATCAGACATAAACACTCTACCACTAAGGCACCGCAGCTCCCCAGTAAGATACATCTCTAAGCGTAAATGCTTACCATTAGGATTAGCGTGACGCACACACCAGGACGTTTCCTGTATTTTGTTAGGATGCACTTGAGAATTAAAGATAAGTGAATGTGAACTTCACAGGTAATTATTTCATTAAGTGTATGTACTTGAGTTACAAATATTTTTATGAATCAACAATATAAGTACTTGCATAAATTTTAATGGCAGCGGTTGGTCAATAGTAGAGCGTTTACCTCTGGCGCATGGAGTCCTTGGTTCGATCCCAGTTCCTGTCAAGTAGACTTTCTGGTGGACAAATGCTGTATGCGTGAGTTTTCCCGCCGTTTCTTTCTACTTCCTTCATTACACCATTTCATTCATTTCTCATGTTCACCGTTTCTTTTAGCCTAGCCGGCATAAACGGGGTACGTAAAACTTAAGATTTAATTTAATTTGCATAAACTCCAAATGAAAACGAAGGAAGTTAAGCTTTAATCCCTTTTTTTTACTCTAAAGACTAAAGGAGATTTATAATTAATATAAAGTAGATAACAATAAAATAAATGGTAAGGTGAGAACTGTAGCAAGAAATAGGACAACCCCGAAAAACACTCAGAAATATCACTTGTTCACCCCCATGTTTATGGACTAGAATCAAACAGGGATAGATTCGTAAAAGAGAGAAATTTTCTTCCTCTGAACTACCGTGTTACCGACAATGAAAGAAAAACACACTTGAATAGAAAAGAAATAAAAGTATAAGAAACAACTCATGACGATAGGGGGAGAGACTTGATTAATATTTAAGAATAATATAAATTTCTATTTTGTATATTTAAATATTGAGAATTTTTGACTGGTGCCTAATATTTCATGCTCAGCGGGTACTGGAGAAACTTTGAGAAATCTTTATGGACTTGGTCTATTGAAATTGTTATATATATATATATATATATATATATATATATATATATATATATATATATATATATATATATATATATATATATATATATATAGAGAGAGAGAGAGAGAGAGAGAGAGATAGGAACGATCGTTTGAGAGATGATGGGTTACCTTCAGAAGATTGGCTTGGAGCTCACAATGATTCATCGATCGGAATGCTATTTTAGATTGTCTTTCTTTGCTCACTCTTTCTTATGAATCTCAAGAGGCAGGAGGAAAGAAAATGCTTTCCATAGTTAAATAGAAGGTAGTGTGAGATGTAAACGGAAGGAAGCAAAAGTGATTTTCTTTCAGGAAAATTAATTTCCCTCTCAAATTAAACTTTCATTATTGGATGAAAGTAAGTTTCTTGGGAGGCGAGAAGAAACACTACGTTATTTTCTGCTTAGCAATGAACGAAATCATTTTATTAATCATTCATTGTTCCAACTGTACATTCTCCTTCATAGGTTTCTTCCTCTCCTGTTTCAATAACCACTTATCCATTTACTTGTCTAATATTATGACGTACAGTTATAAAGTATTAGCTTGGTAAATATTGTTGATTTATTCTACTACTACTATTATTATTATTATTATTATTATTATTATTATTATTATTATTACAGTTACAACTAGATATTGTTAATATATATTGTAAAAATAACTTATTGAAAATAAATTGTGAGAAAAATAAATATATATCATATACTAACAAAACTCAATACTACGTGAGCAAATATGTAGTTAATGGAGTAACATTGAATTAAGTATATCAGATTAAAGATTTGGCATAGTGTTTGACAGAAATATGAAATTGAGTTATCATATTAATTATATAGTCTAAGGGACGAGAAGAATAATAGGGTTTGTTTTCAGACAATTGTCCGAGTTTAAGAATGCCAGTTCATATGTATATTTATACAAGATGCTTGCAGGATCAAGACTAGAGTTTGATGTAGTTATTTGGAATAGTATAGGAATAACATTGGCAAAAAAATAGGTCAGTCCGAAAATGTTTAACTAAGCTACTATGCCATAAAATGAATAGAGATTACCATCCACCTAGTTATGAATACTAGAAACAATTTTGGGGATTGCAGGCATTAAATGACAGGAGAAAACTTATTGAAAATGATTTTATTCAGAAAACACTGGGCAATTGATATCATAGGGAATATTGCTTGTATAATATAGTTATAAGACTACCAATATATAATACCAGAAATGGATCAACAATATTTCCTTTGAATCGAAAATCTGAAATTTTAAGAAAAATGACAAATTCTTTTATTTTAATTTTATTTAATTAATCTTTATCAGTACAGAAGCATGAATTTTAGAGTTTGACAAATATTATCTGTAGTGTTTTTGACAATGTATCTATTTTGAGACTAAAAATCTTTGATACTTTTTTTTATTTAATACAATACTATTTTATTTTGTCTTCATGTTTTATAGTTTCAGTTGGTAGGTTACATTGTATGCAATACGTGTATATTTTGTTTGATAACGTGCTGTAATTTTGCCGTCAGGCTATTCGTGACACAGAAATAAACATTATTATTATTATTATTATTATTATTATTATTATTATTATTATTATTATTATTATTATTAGTAGTAGTAGTAGTAGTAGTAGTAGTAGTAGTAGTAGTAGTAGTAGTAGTAGTAGTAGTAGTAGTATTATTGTAACTGTTCACAATTTTTTAGATTTGTTTAATTTCTTCAATTAAAAAAAGAAGAGAAAATTGAAGGACAACTGTGGATTTTTTTTTTCGAAATATGCATATCGTATAAATTGGGACTTTTATTTCTCATGGTTGGTTTGGGGCTCAGTGCTTTTACAAGTTATTTTCAAGTTGACAAGTGTAGGATGGTGAAGCATTGAACTGTAATGATGTCATGAATTTCAAAAATAAACTTTACTTCAGCTAGGGCAAACGACAAGAAGATTGTAATCATATTAAAAAAAGAAAACGAAAAAGGAAGAAATAAAGAAGGAAAAGGGAGATTGATAGAAATGACAGGAAAGAAAAACAGAGAAAGAGAACGGAGATCGAATCCGTATGGAATCCGTGGATATATATTACTCAAATAAAATTCGAGACCATCGTGCACCATTTTTGCTGTGACCAACTATTCTTGGATCATAATCAATCACGATTATACAAGTCGAGAGAATCATATTGTCCCGCTTCCTACAGTATAGTTCGATTCTTGAACCATCTCCCTCCGTCGCTATTACGTCTACTCTGACACTATTCGGACATTCACCCTCTGCCAATGCCTAATTTCTCTAATGCTAAACATCAAACAATCTCAACAATTACTCTTTGTCTGGACTGGAATCGATCACACTGCATCAAGTAAATATGACAAAATTTCTTCTTCTACAATCTTAACCGTTGCTACGAGACTTAATTTCTTTTTAAATTATTTTATTCCTTAGACATTAAGAGGTTGAAAATTTGGATATTACTTAGAAGTATGGATTGTAAAATTTCACGTTATAAACGAGAATAAAGTCGCTGCCGACTACAGTTACATGCGTTTAATTATGTAGTTATAAAGATTGTCACTTTTTCTGTTCGTTTGTTAGTATTGAAGGAATAATCAAATTGCCTTCAATTGTACAATCAATGTTTGGTTCACATATTTATATTACTTCATCTTCTGTAATAAAGATTATACTCGTAAACCATATAGCATTCTAGTATTATTTCCTAGTAGCACAAGTGTTTAATGAGGCGAGGTTAGTATGTTTTTGGTACACTTTTGACCATGGCCGCCTGTTCTGGGTTCAAGAATAAATAACACAGTAGAACAATTGCCACAAGTTGTTCTTTAGAAAGCATTATTATTATTATTATTATTATTATTATTATTAACAATAATACTATTGGTTAATAATATATATATATATACTATTTTCTTATGAAAGTCCTCCAGGATTCTTGAGTGGTTTTTATTATTCTGTTTAAAAATAAGAATTGGACAATAGGGATTCAAGGAATCTATTACATTTTCTTCAAATATGTTTGTTCTTTTTTAATACTTAAACATCTCAGAAACATATTTTATCCATAATCCAAATTTATGGATTACTAACTTGTAAGCTATCTACACGGAAATTGGAGGATTCACAGGAGCATATTAAAAATATTATGAAGCTTGTTTAGAAAGCTCTAATGCAAAGATAAACTTTTACGTAACTTATATCTTATCTAATGTAATATATTGTAAATAAAATAAAGAGTTTGTTTGTGTATTTTTCTGTCTGTCTGTGTGTGGCTTGGGGACTAGAAGAGTGGACCGAGAGTTACCAAATTTTGGTCAGGGGTACCTTGGTCCAAGTTCCAGATCAAGACAAAGCGTATTTTTTAAATGTCGAACCAGGGGGGTATCACGGGGGCGTTTACCGGGACCGGCCTTGGGTCTGAGCTGACAGTTACCAAATTTTGATCACGGGTACCTTGGTTCAGGCCCCAGACCAAGACGAAGCTTTTTTCTTTTCAAAATTCGAAACATGGTGTTCTCAGGGGGCGTACGAGGACATGTAAAAGTAATCCAAAATGACCGATATTAGTGTGAAATCAATAGTTTCCGCGGTGGTGAGATCAATGGTGACACTTTGAGTAACGATTACTTGCAAATTCAGCTGCCATTATACGCGAGCGGGGGTCAGCGGGGGGAGGAGCGATACTGAGACATGAAAAAATAGTTCCAAATACAGTCACCATGCAAAGAATTGGTATATTAAGCTAGTTCATTAATATTAACTCATTGAAACTCAGTGTACCTTCGCAGTAACCAGGCTATATGTTAGAATTCAAGGTGAAATCATAATCACTGTAATGCATTCGGGCCCGTTAGCCCGTGCAACAAAGGTACTCGCGCTTACTACAAAACCACCGAGGGGCTCCATTAATACAAAATTGTCATAAATGAGAATCATAATAGACAATTTGGGAATAATAAACTTCTAATTCCTAAATTTTCTTAGTAAAAAAATATAAATTATGAACATCTAAACTTTTTTTTTTTTTAATTTCGAGCGACGAAAGGAGAAATCATGAAAAGAAATGAACTCCAGAATTCAACGGAACTACGCATTTCATGGCATTTTCATACTAAGAAAGGGACTTTACTAAGGAGGCGGACTCTATCCGCTTGATTTTTTTTTTTTTTAAAGAAATGGAAATTTTTGTACCCTATTATATAGTGGCAAGTCAAGTAATTGGTTAGGCCTAGAATGAAGGTTCTTGATAATTTAGGTTTTCGATTAGGAAATCAACTTAGCTTCTTAGGGACAAGATTTTTCATTGACAAAAGCATCTGACCGTTTTCGAGGTCAGAGTTTGTCAATAATAAATTCCCATAAGTTCACACATCAAGTTCAAAGGGCTGTAATATAAATTATCATACAAGTTTACTGACACGAGAAAAGACCTACAATCAGGGTAATCCCAAGAATCTAGTGTATCTTTCTCGAAGTAAGATAAAGGAAATAATACTTAAGTAAATATTAAACAGGACAGTGAAAATTGATAAAGAAGAAATATGTCTGCAGTAACTATCTTTTATCTTATGATTACTAGATATTTCAGATTTGCTGTTTCCTGTCCCTATACTCACCAAAGGCTCTTCTTCAAATCTTGTAACGTAATAATCAAAGCATAATATAATTAGAACATCCATCATCTAAGAATAAATTACATTCACAAGTCATTTCTTAATAGTTATGGATATGTAAAACGTGGCAAGTGCCAATGAAAGAAATTAGCATTTGAGCTATATCTTCCTCCATAATGCCGGTAGCTTTTGAATAAAACGAGCAAAATAAAAACGACGTCCTAACTATTTGTAATGGAAAGAAATTGATAGCTACAAGAAGAGTCAAACAATTAATTGTTCTTAAACATGTATCTTGGAGACCTGACTTTTAAATTGTCAGCTAAGCCGCCCTATAACCAAAGAGAATCATTTGCAGACGAGAAAGCGTCTAAAGAAAGATACAGAATACAGTTAGAAAACACTGCAAGTGCGAAACGTGACTTACCACTTAAGCTCCAGAAATTAAAGAGTTTTCTATAATGAAATACATATAAATCACCGTAAAAGTGTGGTTTCTGTATTATGTTGTTCCTGCGGACCACTTTTACGACACGAAAAGTACAATGTCTGATGCTGTAGTGCTCTTAGGAAAACGCTGCAGCTTTCTTGACTGATTTTGTATGAAATACAAAGCAAAATTTATCATGTTCTCAAAATATACTTGTGATTATTTATTTATTTCTTTAGGTAGTTTTATATTTCGTTGTGAATTCATGCAAGAGGCGATATGTTCATGTAAGCGCTGTAAGTGATACATGCTATTTTAAATTATGGGAACAATTTATTGTAAAATTTTAAAATCTTTTGGACTAAGAGTGTAAATGCAGTCTTGTTTTCATAGTCTTTGATGTAACACACTTTCCCCTTCCTCCACCAAGAGGAGTTTCCAATTCGAAGTACTTGTCTTCTGCTGGAATAAAGTTATCCATGTATTGATTTACAAATCCCGTTAACTAACACGCTTCGGGCGTGATAGATGGTGGACATTAATACCACCGGTAGTACTCTCAACGGGTCGGGTCGGGTCGGGTTGAAGACCGACCCGACCCGACCCGTGACCCGAATTGACTGACCCGACCCGATGACCCGACCCGACCCGACTGACCCGAACCGTGATCCGACCTGATTGACCCGACCCGACAACCCGACCCGATCTGACCCGACTGACCCGACCCGATAACCCGACCCGAGTTGACCCGATTGACCCAACCCGACAACCCGACCCGACTGACCCGACCCGATAACCCGACCCGAGTGACCCGACCCGATAACCCGACCCGAGCTGACCCGACTGACCCGACCCGACAACCCGACCCGAGTTGACCTGACCCGACCCGACCCGTAACCCGACCCGAGCTGACCCGATCCGAGTCGGGTCGGGTCGGGTCAACCCGATCCGTTTGAGAGCACTATGGTCACAACACTGGGTGAACAACAAAATGCACTCCCATTGGAATTGAACCCGGACCACGTGTACCGAAGTCTTACACGTTAACCACTAGCTAGATCAAGCGGGATTTGTATATGCATCTTAATGAATATTTGGCACTTTTGAGGTTTGGTTATTTCTTTTTATAACTGATACCAATGTCCGACGTGGGAGAAATTTATTTTTATTTTTATTTTATTTATTTATTTATTTATTTTTATTTTATTTTTTTCTTTAGTTCTATGTGACGAAATTTTTCTTCAAGGTCAGTGTTCTCACCTGCTGGGACGGCAGGGCGTCTTCTCGGAAGGCAGTAGCAAGAGTCTCTTGGCGGAGACAAAAGGAAATCGTTTAACTACAATGATAAGGGTTGAGGAAACAGGAGAACACCTGTGATTTTTTCCAACCCTTCACTTTCATTCCAAAATAGGTTCTTATGATTCCGGGACCCGTACCACTTTGATTTTTCTTTCTCGGTAATTAAAACCTATTTTACAGTATATATAGTTGCACGTAAGAAGATACATAATATGAATTTAAAAATACAGGTTGATATTTAATTATAAAGTACTAATTTTATTTCATCACTTTCAGCCCAACAAGTGAAATTCAAACAATTCGCTCCCTAGGTCTTGGTCATCAATACTGCGTCTTATTCTTTGTCTTGCAGTCAAGTCTTGGTCCTGCATTTCGTAGTCTTGGTGATCTTTCATGCTATACAAGAGCCAAGAATGCTCACCTCATCGGTACAAATGAAGACCAAGTGTGATTTTGATTATGGTATTTCATACTATACGGAAAGCTAGAAAATACGCTCATCGCTACTTGGTGATCACCAAAACAAGGCCAAGAGCAAGATTACTATGCAATTCGTCTTGCATATCCAATCTTTATCTTGTTCTTGTATCGATGTCCTTGGGCTTGGTGAAATAAAATGAAATATTCACTTTAAGCAGGGGTGTAGCCAGCAGGTTCGTGTAGGAAGGGCCCGTCGTTTTTGAGGGGGGGCGGCTACAATGTACAAAGCAAAAAATGTGTTGCTGCTAGTGTTTTTCAGGCCTAAAAGAAAGGAAAATTTTGGTTTCCTTCTGGAAAACTAAAAACACTATTTTAGCTTATTTATTATTATTATTATTATTATCCATAAATTATATTCAAGATAGTTTTTATTATGCTTAATCAAGAACTACTGCCCGGGACCAAACGCTATACTTTTGTGCATAACTATAAAAATAACCAGAAAGTTCTGTCCCTTTTCGTGAAGGTCTGTGTTCAATTGGACCTCACACCGTGAGTTGAATGCGAGTGGAGATAAGGCGAACGTCAGTTGTTGGTGTGGGTATATCCAACATACTACCTGGTTGTGGCAATTCAGATACACAGTGAACTTGCGTAAAGACAGAGGGAACATGGGACATCCACAGAGCGTCATAAGAGCATGTATGCTGAACGAGTTCAAATGGAGGTTAAACGCCGCTGTAGCGGGACAGAAAATATGCCAGGCCTTTGTTGAGGGTGTCGTGACGACGCGGACAGTGCAGCGATGGTTTAACAAGTTTAAGGACGATGACCAAACACCCGAAAACACCACATGCCAGAAGACCAACACATGTACGTACAAAGAGGAACTGGGACTACAATTCAGTGTGTGGAGAAACCATTCGGCAGCACATCCATCAAGTTGGGAAACACTACAAGTTGGGTCTCACATGTTTTGACTCCAGGCCAGAAGGCAACGCGGCAGTCGCATGGGTTTATTTACTGTTTCGGAGCCATTTCTGGACAGGGCGTTGACATGTGATAAAAAGTGGGTACTATACGAAGCTCCACGGCGCCGTCATCATTGGTTAGCATCCCATGAACCGATTTCAAAACAGCCGAAACCAGCACTGTACCAGAAGAAGGTCCTTCTGTGTGTTTGGTGCATCGTGCATCGGGAACTGCTACCAGCTGGTCAGAGTATCAATGCAACTGTGTAGTGTCAGCAGTTGAGCTGTGCTCAACAAAAACTCAAAACTCTGGAGCCATCACTTCTGAGTTGCAAATGGGTCCTCGTTTACGGGGCAACGCTAAGTCCCACGTGGCTAGGATGACTCAGGACACCATTCTCCGCCTTGGATGGGAAACAATATTGCAACCAATATATTTCCCGGGTATTGCACCGTCCGATTATTACCTGTTCCATTCTTTGGACACTCACCTTAGAGGCCGCCAATTCAAATCCCTAGTAAAAGTCCGAAATGCACCTGATACCTTCTTCGTTTCACGGCCCACCAACTTCTACCGCGATGAATTCCATGGCCTTCAGGAACGTTTTCAGAAGGTCGTCGATGTTGATGGGGACTATTTTTGATCTTCCAGGTTAGGTGACGTATCGATGTTCGAAGGTGGTGGGTGAAAAAGGAACAAAACTTTTCTTGGTTACCTTTTTATTTAAATTTAAGACCTTGTATACAGAACCTATGTACACAAGATTGATTTTCTTTAAATTTCTCTTAATTTCTTTATAATTTCCTGACAAAAATATTTATTTATTATTCGTTACTAAAAAAAAACAATTATTTTATTACACTGAGTAGAAATAAAAGAGAGCGAATGAAATCCAAACTGAATAAAAACATTGTTTCTCACCAAATTTTCCATTCTCTGTCTTTTAAAATACTTGTTAAAGCATATAAAAATATAATGTACTTACAAATCAGTTTAGTACCTTTGTTTTATGGCTGTATTTATAATATCTTGTTAAAATGTTTGTCTTTAAACTGTTAAATATAAATCGCAGTAAATTGTGTAATCTGCTGTCACAAAAATGTATCCTATTTTTCGATCGGTATTGAAAAACAATATTTCTCCATACTATTTTACCGTATATTATTAATTGTCAATAACTTTGTTACTTTTAAATGAAGGAAGCGAGATAATTTTACTGTGATGTTTTTAAAGCTGGTCATTTGGGGGGGCAGGAAACCATTTGGGGGGCCTGGACCCGATGCCCCCCTCTTAGCTACACCCCTGAGTTTAAGGTCCCTCGATTCTGCTTCGAGGCTAAGGGATATGGTGACCATGAGAAATGAATGAAATGGTGGAATGAAGAAAGTGGGAGGAAACAGGAGAACCCCGAGAAAACCCACTACACGGCGTTTCTCCACCACAAAGCCTACTTAACACAAGCTGGGATCGAACCATGGACACCATCCACCAGAGATGAATTCTCTACCACTGAGCTACCGCGGCCCTGCTTGGGCTTGGTCGTCCATATCCAATCTTTCTTTTGGCCTTGCTTAAACAACTTCTAGTTTTGTTCTAAATCCAGACTCCATATTGGCGTAGATATTAATATTACAGTCGATTGGTAAAATCAATCTTCCACATTTAAAAATTAAAGTACACACAAGTACAAAAATAAGCATTTACCATAAAAACACTAGCTGCAAGTGTTCAAAATACATTAATGGCTTGTATAAAATCAAATGAAAATTGCTATTTTTAATTACGCAGGTAGTGTAAAACAGCAGTTTTCGACTCCAGCCGAGTTTAAGCTCAACCTAAACTTAGTTGACCAAAGTGAACTGACCCGACTGACCCGACCCGACAACCCGACCCGACTGACCCGACAACCCGATCCGACTGACCCGACCCGATAACCCGACCCGAGTGACCCGACCCGAGTTGACCCGATTGACCCGACCCGACAACCCGACCCGAATAACCCGACCCGACAACCCGACCCGACCTGACCCGATTGACCCGACCCGACAACGCGACTCGAATAACCCGACCCGACAATCCGACCCGAGCTGACCCGATTGACCCGACCCGAGTGACCCGACCCGATAACCCAACCCGAGCTGACCCGACTGACCCGACCCGACAACCCGACCCGAGCTGACCTGACCCGACCCGTTTGAGAGCACTAACCACCGGTACGATAGCCAGTCCCTGTGAAAAAGCCAGGAACAATCAGAAGTCCACCTCAGTATGAAATGCAGGTTTGTCAGCATCTGAATGAACAATTTCCTGGTCGATAGATTGATCAACGTGGTGGAATGGCCCACGAAATCGCCTGATTTATCACCATTGTACTTTTACCTATGGATATACCTAAAGTCAATTGTATTTGGCGAAAAGATTAGGGCGTCGGATCCTTTGGAGCAACAGATATACAATACATATGCACAAATAATACCTGAAACATTGTTCATGTTCACACATCTATGGAGACATGTCTGCAAACATGCGTAGTGCAACACGGTCAGCACATTGAACATATATTTTTAAAGAGGAAATCTGAGCTTCATGTACTTATAACTTTAAGGTTATTACATTTATGTTAAATCTGATCGCATTATTGAGTTTCAATTACAATTTTAGCCTTGTTTCATTTATCACATGATCCAGTTCTTATTTAAACCTTATTTATCTATTTATTTATTTACTTATTTATTTAACAATCACCAGATACAGCGAAGAGCTCACTTTATACTGGCTATCTAACAACAATAACAATGGTATGAATTTGGAGATATTGGGCTGGGTCTGTTTTTAGTAGGAACTATCCCGCCATTTGACTGGTTGGACTGAAGAAAACCCTGGCAATCCCCAGTCAGAATGGTCGGCAGCGGGAATTGAACCCACGACCTCCCGAATGCGAAGTCAACGCTCTACCGCTTGAGCTACTTCACTCGGTTGAGCGAGATTTAAAATGGCGAATAACAAGATGGAGTCCGTTCACTTTATATGCATCATAAAGGTTCCTCATCGACCTCAGATGCCAATTACTGCTAATAACTTTGACTCACCTTGCATATAACTGAGCATGAACTTGCAATTTGCAAGCAGTAATCGCGGAAAGTATATTACACAAATGTCCCCAATGTAATACACTTTCGCCTAATGAACAGAATGTGATTTTTACTTCAATATATCAAAATGTTCTAGTTATAATATCGAAAAGCAAAAATATTACTTTCACTACATTCTCATTTTTCTCTCCTAATGTTTTGGTGTTCTATTTTACCTCGTAATTTAATTTAAATATTTGACATTTCCCCTTGTAGGTGCTACTTAAAGTTTATAAAACACGATAAATGGCTAGCTTTTAACACAGATGAAATTGGTTTAAATAATGACAGGACAAGCAACCGAATAAATGTAGCAACATACTCCGTATTATGTTGCTTGGTTAAATTCATATTAGCGCCCTACTCAGCACCAAGGATATAACAGACGTGGAAGTTCAGCTTAACGCGGAATTGATTTTAGTTGATTTTGATTTTAACGTCCTGTTCATCAGCGAGGTTATGTAAGGTGTGGGCCTAGTGATTAACGTGGAATCCGAACCACATGAACTCCCACCCGGAATCTAACCCTGGTTTCCCATGCCAAAGATGCGTACGCTAATCGCTTACACAAAACGCAGCTTTAACGCGGGATTTGAACTACAGGGAATAAAGCCTGGGTATCCTGCACCAATAACACATACAGTAACCATAGCTACGAGAGAGCTCACGGGTACTATGTCACAGGTGAGATTTCAAACAGTACATTTTTCCTTTGTCCTGGAGCCACTGCTTACTGTAACCTGATTGAGTATTACTGTAGAAATAGTGGCATGATGGATCACCATAACGCATAGTGACATCGTAGCTAAGATATACAAGATAGACATTACAACGTAGACATCCTTATGTATAATGCTGTTCTGGTAATTACAATAAGCGTTAGTACTAACTACAAACTATTCACTTAATTTGAATATGTGTTACTTTCTATTTGTTTGTATGTATTTCTTAGAGTTTTTTTTATTTTTCTTCTTTTTTAAAGTTGCTGTTTTCTAAGCTACCTTTTTTAATTTTACATCCTTTCCTTGAGTTTCTTGAGTTAGATGTATTGAAGCGAAAAAGAAAACCTGAAGAAATGTGAAGATCGAATCGAAAGAGCAGAAAAACTGTGAGAGAGAAAGAGGTTGGAAAATCTGCTGAAACTTATTCGAGAATTCTTGAAGAGTTGCTAGCAAGAAAGAAAACGGAAGATTAAAATTACACGAGAAGAGCAAGCTCCAGCTGTACCCCGTCTTCAACAAGGATTGTGGTTGGAGCTAAATTAAAAAAAAGCAGCGTAGAAGAAATAGCATTACCGCATATCCATTGGAAACGAACACTCGGACCCAAGAGGAACGAGAATCGGGACGAAGGAAACTTCATAACGAGGAACTATCATACATAATTTATACAGTTTACCAAACATTATTAGGGTCATTAAGTCTAGGAAACTCAGATGGGCAGGTCATGTAATCAGAATGGAACAAAGTAGGAACACTTTCAAAGTCTTAACTGGAAGAGCAATCAGAAAACGACCATTAGGTAGACCTAGGCGCAGATGGGAAGACAATATTAAAACGGATCTTACTGAAATAGGAATACAAAGCAGAAACTGGATCAAGTTGGCTAATGATAGAAGTCAGTGGAAATACTTTGTGAACGCGGAATTGAACCTCCGGTTTCCATAAACCATACAGTTAGTTAGTTAGTTAAATATCCCTTTGATCACAAAGTGTGTTGTTTCCTGTTGCGGCTCAAGAAATGTGGAAATATTATGATAGGTAAAGGAACGTCTGATCTTTCTTACAAGAAGCTCATATGCATTATTTGGGTTTCCTACTTTATTTGAATTTCCTGAAGAAGGAAATCTCCCCTTTCGGAAACAACATGCGAAAAGAACCCTTATATATTTATAGACGAAAAAGGAAGTAGTAAATTGTTAGATATATAATGGTCTGAGGAAAACATCTAGAATAAAAGGTTTTGATAACATATATTTTTAAAATTTATTGATGGTTCGTTCTTAATCAGTGAATAGATATTTGGTATTGCATTCCAAATCCAAGGAACAATATTTCACTTCTTGAGACTGGTAAAAATGACCGAAAGAAAGCTGCAGTGGAAACAAAGTAATATATTTTCATCTAACAGTTTCCTTATATTGATGTTTACATTTTTTTCCCTCATACGTATTCATTGATTCCATAGTCACCCGTCAATATTACTTTATATCAAATTTCCCAGCAATATTAAACTTTGACTCATAATATGTTTGTTTTAAATGATCCTACCCATAAATCCACAAAAAAAATATAGGAATTGTCGAGTATTGTATGTCAAACAAATAAATGCATGTTTTCTGCGGGATTGTATCTTGCCCCTTGCTGCTATGAAAATAAAATATTACACATTACCCCATAGCATTTCACCAGTAGCTTCCTATTTGCTGATTAGTTAAAACAGTATTCCTGGGCATCGTGGCGAAAAATGTATTTGCTTTTACGTGCATTGTACGGAAAACACAAAGAGTGAACGCAATATAAACAAGGAAACATGAAAAAATGTGATGTAAAGTGCTTGGACTCTTTCGAGAAATCTTTCAATGGAGAGTTTTCCTTGCATGCAGGTCTTGATTGTGTAATCAGTAACACCGTGGGCTTAAGTTCAGGGGTCCTCAGGTCTATTCCCCCTACAGAGATATACGTTTTATTTTCTTTATAACAATAGATGTCATTTAAAATTATCCAGTCATCCTAGAAAAGAAAATTGTGTAGAAACACCAAATTTCGCTTTTGTATTCACATTATCGCCACGAAATATGATCATTTCTTGCAGTTAAAACCACAGACAATAAGTTAGTGAATAACGTGTTTCGGTATTTTTATAAACAATGGGTGATATCAATAAAAATAAGTAACTACTCCTGAGAAGTCCTGCTCGAGAATCGGAGTAACTACACCTGGAGTAATCTCCTCCCTCAATTTCGTATCAATAAAACAAGCCACTACTCAGGTCTAGTCTGCTCCAGATTTATGAACGTTTACTCGCGCTCCCTCTGCACGTAGCACTGACTCGTATCAATAAAAGAAGTGGTTACTAATTTCTACCATCTGTTGGGCGGTCATTTCGTTGTGGGTAACCTATGGCGCAGTATCCTAGACGCCATGAAAGGAACAAGTAGCAACGACAGTTTCAACCAAAGTGCATTTGTGGATATTATAAAAGAGTTTCCCGTGGTACTTTCGAAGTCACAGTTACCAGAAAGTAAACGAAGGAAAGCCGAAGCTTTGAAGGCAAGTACAGTGAAATGCAACGAAATATCAAATACATCTACGACAGACACAAATCCAAAAGATAATCTTTAATATTCGAGAGAGAATAAAACAAAAATTAAACAAAAAAGAAAAAAAAAGAAAAAAAATAAAGGGAAACAAGAAAGTAACACTGAAACCAAGAGAACGAATCTATTGGAGCTGATGGATGTTGATTCGAATCCAGCAATATCAATATTAACACGACAAGCGCACATCAGTGTTGTCCAAGGTCTTTGTAGATTGTTTGGCTTTAAGAACGAAATCAGACACTTGGCCCCTTTGTTTCCTTTTATAAAAAAAGTCCAGGAGGTCACATCATAAAGCACGTCCATCCGATTGCGTTTTCCACACCATACGCGTCCCCTTTCGCCTTGGCATAAAAAAAACATTCTCATGTATACACACTTCCTATCAACGTGGAATCTGAACCCCATGAGCTCCCGCCGGGAATCGAACGCGGGTCTCTCATGCCAAAGCCATGTACGCTAACCGTTTAGCCACGAATGGGCTCTTCCTATTAGCGTATTCGTCTCCAAAATAGTAGGTTTCTTTATTGCCACGTGTATATAGTCAAGTGCTCCGATAGCACCCGGAAATTTATATTGTTCTTTCCACTCTGTCTTTGCTGTTTGCATATTACGCACACTTCCGGAAACAATCAATTTTCAGATTTCGCAATAATCGCATCCGTTACACTTGTTGTATTCATAGACACAGTACTTTGAGCCACACCAGAATCCCCTGACATTCCGACCTGGAATCCCGGATTACTCACATAACGCAAGAAAACCCGCATCTTTTCGTCATTACGTAGTGCACCACCTCAAAATTTAGGTTGATTCTCCTAAAAAATGTTGTGCTAACCACTCATTTTCTTTCATGAACCTATAATGTTTTTTTGTAATCTCCATTTGCAACATTTCTATGCAGTTTATAAGTTTTTCTACGTAGCAAAACAATCATATACTCTGCCATATTTCGCACGGAGTCACCTATTTAGCTTGCTCCACAAATTTGGAGAAGTTACTAGCATCACAGAGGAGTATTTGATTTTTATTGATATCAAACGCGCAGCAGTTTCTCGGCTCGAGAATAGAGGTGTGGTTACTTCAAAAGGGCGGGGCTTCTCCGAGGTCATCCGAGACGACTAGTGCTCAGTTCTCTTTCTATTGATACCAATGCGAGTAACTACTACAAAATTGGGAATAATGAGTAACTTCTCCGTTTTATTGATATCACCCAATGTCTAGTGTGTTCTTGTAAGCAGAGCTCTACACTGTAGATCTTGAAGTTGGAAGTTTCTGCGGAAAACAGTGTCCATTTATTATTATTATTATTATTATTATTATTATTATTATTATTATTATTATTATTATTATTATTATTATTATTAGAATGATGAAAGAAGAAAAAGACACATAGTCCTAATTATTGATAGGAACAAAAGAGATACACTTTACATCAGATTCTTTTTAGATTTACACATCAACTTAATAATATTACATTTATGGATTGACATATATAATTATTATTATGAGAACAAAAAATGGAGTATAAATATTTGTTACCTGGTAGCACTAATGAATTTTGTTTTGCCCTTCTTCTAGATAGGTTGTGTTGATTTTGAGTTTAACGTTTCTTTCAGCAGCAAGGCTATATGAGACGAGACCTACTGATTAATGTGGAATTCGAACCACATGAGATCCTGCTGGGAATCGAGCCCGGGTTTTTCTAGGTAGGAAGGTCAGGTGATACCTTGAATAGAATCGTTCTTGTGACTAGAGTTGTAAGTTCGTGCGTCATACCTTTAATGCTTTATCAACGTTGCATGTAGCGTTAAAGCTAATAATAACTTACTGGCGAAATCACGTGTAAAATTGGAAGACCGAGTTAGTTGTGTTAATTCGCAGACAGATCATGGTAACGAAGTCATAATAATGTGCGTATGTCTCTGCTCTGGCCATTCTCCCTCGTAGAGTATTCGATAGCAAGGTAGTCGGAAGTTCTTGTAGTCCACAAATCGATTACCGTGCACACAGATCCATTTTTATTTCTTGAGAACAAGCAGAAAGCCAGAGAAAACAAATCGAGATGCATGTAGTTTACAGCTAACAAGTAACACCGAACCAAAATTATGGGCCATTACGTGATTTGTTCAAAGAAACAGTAAAATGGAGGAAAGTTGTTTTGTCTGTGTCTAGGAACGGAGTAAAGTAGAAAAAGAAACTACACTTCTGTCCAAAACTTCTGTAGCATGTCTTTCAAAATTACATAAACATAAATACCTCCCTTTCTTATTATAGAAAATATTAAATGTCTTCTTAGAAATATGCAGAAAAAGGAAAACAATATTTCCAAAAAAAAAAAATCTGAAAAAAAAAGAAATGAAGAAGTTATAACTAATAAGAAAAAATCTCCAAAACCCATCACCAAATTCTAAGTTCCCTTTTTGTAAGTGTGGCAAACGCGCAGCGAAATTTACAGAGAGAGAAGGAACTTTATGCTTTATTACAAATAAAATGTAAATATTTCACAGCTCTAGTAATAGTAGGTATTAAACATTTTATACGTAAAAGAAACAAATTATAAAAAAATAGCCAGAAATTGTGCGAAGCAATCAGGCAGTTTGTGGTAGTGATTTCCTGATATGTGTCTACTAAGAGAGCAAACCTTGACACCCCTTCATAGGGTATACGGTTAGCGCGCGATCCTCAAGTGTGTTGCTTTTATCCACGATCATAAGTTCGAATCCCATACCCTACGTTGCTTTTTTTTTTTTTTTTTTTTTTTTTAGAAAAGCTTGATTCCATCAATTTCTTAAACAACAATGTTTTGTTCTAATAATGTTGCTTAGTATTATCGTCTTCATTCTAGTTTATTTCAATATTCCCAAATAATCAAGAATTACGTCCTTTACATAAAGTATTACTATTGTCAAGAATTTTATAAAAAGAGGAAACTTCATTCCTAATCATTATCCTAACCGGAAGAGGAGACTTATTAACATTTGAAATTGTAATTAACGTGTGACTAAACTTTAATGAAACATTACTAAAATAAAACATTTACTCCGAATAGTTTCTGCAAGTAATTTGTAGAAAATGTACAGAAATAATGAATATAAACTATTAGTTGTCAATTAAAAGTATAGTAGCGATAGTTCTAAACCCATATAGAATAATAACTCTTTGCTCCATGAAAAAAACACAAATTTTACACAAATAATGATCTTTTGGGTTTTATCGCATATATGTTTTAGTAAATAAATAAATAAAATACATTTTATGTATAATTTAATCATCTTGACTCGATAGCTGATATCGAGGGTGAAGATAATGATTATTACTACAAACTGTTACAAAGCTGTGGGCCGCAGTGGACTAGTGGAAGCCCGTGGGTGTAGCTGAGCAGCCTGAGGTGTTAGACTGACAATCGTGAGGTTTTCTAGTCACTCTGCATGGGAGGAATTTTAGCTGCCGTGGATAAAACAAAATACTTCAGGAGCGCGCGCTAACCGTATACTCTATGAAGGCATGTTACGTTCGCTTCCTTAGTAGAGACAAATCCCAAAATCTCTACCACAAACTGCCTGATCGCTTCGTATAATTTCTTTTTATTTGTTTTCTATGTATAAAATGTTTAATACCTATTATTATTAGAGCTGTGCAATAAGTATAGTAACTAACATTATGAAAAAAAAAACTTACCTTGTATTTCCAATAAAGCAAAAAGTTATTTGTCTCTCTGTAAATTTTGCTGCGCGTTTGCCACGCTTGCGAAAGCGGAACTTAGAAATTGGCAATGAGTTTCGGAGAATTCTTTTATTAATTATAACTTCTTTGTTTCTTAATTTTTCGCAGATTTTCTTTCTTTCTTTCTTTCTTTGTTTCTTTTCTTTTTCTTTTTCTTTTTCTTTTTTTTTGAAATGTTGATTTCCGTTTTCTGCATATTTCTAAGATATTTAACATTTTCCATCATAAGAAAGAGAATTATTTCTATTTATATAATTTTGAAAGACATATGACGAAGTTCTGGACAGAAGTGTAGTTACTTTTTCTACTTTACTCCGTGCCTAGTCACAGACAAAACAACTTTCCTCTATTTTATTGTTTATTTGAACAAATCACGTAATGGCCCATACCCTTGGTTCGGTGTTGCTTGTTAGCTGTAAACTACATGCATCTCGATTTTTTTTTTTTTTTTTTTAAGCTTTTCTACTTGTGCTCAAGAAATAAAAATGGTTGTGCGTACACGGTAATCGATTCGTGGACTACAAGAACTTCAGACTACCTTGCTATTGAATACTCTACGAGCGAGGATAGCCAGAGCAGAAACACGCACATTACTATGGCTTCGTTACCTCGATCTGTGTGCGAATTAACACAACTAACTCGGTCTTCCAATTTTACACGTGATTTCGCCAGTAAGTTATTATTAGCTTTAACGCTACATGCAACGTTGATAAAGCATTAACCCGTAAGTAGTCGCGCCATTTTCTGTAACGTAAGTACTCGCGTGGGGGTGCCACAGACCCCATATTTTTTTTTTTTTGTTTTTTTAGCTGTTAAGTGAAATATTGCGGTGAGAGTTGCTAGAGACATTCCTTATAACCTTTCTTTTCGGGCCTTGATAGAATGCTTGTTCTATTTTAGGAAGGTACTGTAACTGGCAGCAATATAACCAACTCCATTTTCAAGAAAATCACTAAGGAAACTTGCTGGGGGTCCAGGAGACCCCCACGCGAGCACTTACGGGTTAAAGGTATGACACAAATTACAAATAGTGATCGAACTTACAAGTCTAGTCACAAGAACGATTCTATTCAAGGTATCACCTGACCTTCCTACCTAGAAAAACCCGGGCTCGATTCCCAGCAGGATCTCATGTGGTTCGAATTCCACGTTAATCAGTAGGTCCCGTCTCATATAGCCTGGCTGCTGAAAGAAACGTTAAACTCAAAATCAACACAACCTATCTAGAAGAAGAGCGAAACAAAATTCATTAGTGCTACCAGGTAACAAATATTTATACTCCATTTTTTGTTCTCATAAAATAATAATTATATCGGTTAATCCATAAATGTAATAATATTATTAAGTTGATGTGTAAACCTAAAAAGAATCTGATGTAAAGTGTATCTATTCTGTTCCTATCAATAATTAGGACTATGTGTCTTTTTACTTCTTTCGTAATAATAATAATAATAATAATAATAATAATAATAATAATAATAATAATAATAATAATAATAATAATAATAATAATAATAATAATAATAAATGGACACTGTTTTCCGCAGAAACTTCCAACTTTAAGATCTGCAGTGTAGAGCTCTGCCTACAACAACACACTAGACATTGTTTATAAAAATACTGAAACATGTTATTCACTAACTTATTGTCTGTGGTTTTAACTCCAAGAAATGATAATATTTCTTCGCGATAATGTGAATACAAAAGTGAAATTTTGTGTTTCTACACAATTTCCGTTTCTAGGATCACTGGATAATTTTAAATAACTTTTATTGTTGTACAGAAAATAAAACGTATGTCTGTGCACGGAAAATAGATCTGAGTACCCCCTGAACTTAAGCCCACGGTGTTACCGATAACACCATCAAGACCTGCTTGCAAGGAAATCGCTACATTGAATGATTTGTCGAAAGAGTCCAAGCACTTTCCATCGCATTTTATTTTTTTTCTTGTTTCCTTGTTTTTATTGCGTTCACTTTTTGTATTTTTCGTACAATGCACGTAAAAGCAAATACATTTTTCGCCAGGATGCCCAGGAATACTGTTTTAACTGATCAGCAAATAGGAAACTACTGGGAAAATCATATGGGGTAATGTGTAGTATTTTATTTTCATAGCAGCAAGAGGTAAGACTATTCCGCAGAAAAGACGCATTTATTTGTTTGACAGACAATACATAAATCTTCCATTGGTTACCTATTAAGTAGATGTATAGTATGTATTGTGTCCTTTGTTTTTCTAAACCAGGGCGCACGGTGGCTCAATGATAGAGAGCTTACCTCTGGTACATTTTATCCCTGGTTCGATCCCCGGCCAAGTGAATTTGTGGTGGACAATAACGTCTCGTGTGTTTCCTCAGAGCATTCCTGTTTCCTCCCACTTTCTCATTCCACTAATTCATCTATCATCATTTGCTTGCTTTAATCATGGTCTCCCTTAGCCTAAAGAGCATAATTATGGGACGTTAAACTGAAAACAAACATTTCATTTCATTTTTCCTACTAAGCCAAAAGTAAGCTTTCTTTAACTCCCATGTTTCTTCTGATAGATAAAGTCCTGTTCATTTTTCAAAGAATAATGTTAGGTTGGAATCTTTCATAGCTTCGTGGTTAAATCATTCTTTTGTACAAAGCACGTTTTCAGTTTCGTTCAATCCAGATTGGAAAGCACAACACGTCAGATTGAAGAAACCCAGTAAATTGTCTACGAGATTTAAATACTATAGCTAATATTTTGTAATGACGAAAGGGTCTATCACAAAGCACACCTTATTTGTTTTACTGCATTATGCGTTCCTTGTACTCATGTTTCTTTGTATTTAAGCGTATAAACATTACGAAATTACTCCAGAACGTTGTTCCAATTACTTTTCATCATAGTAGACCAACTTTCCTTTTACAAATTACTTTTTAATATGTTGATAGTAATACAATGCTATTTGTTTGTATGGTTTCCTAAGGTAGTTTTGAAGTCATGGTAAAAAAGTATGTAATAAAATCATTTATGTACTAGAAGATAGTAGAAAACTTTCACATATCTCATGGGATGCGTATCAATATTCAACGTGCTTTGTACGAAATAGACACTTTGTCTCTGAAAATACTCTCTAGATGAAAAAATAATAATAATAATTCTATGGAAGTAGGCATGCAGTGCTACATAGCTTCTGAATGAAAACTTTCTTGTGTCTTTCTGTGTGTTCCCAGTTTATAACAATTCTTCTTCTTTTCATTTTATTTTCTTTTTTCTTTTTCTCTTTTTTTTAGAAATGCTCTTGTCTACATCATTCAACATACTAAGAAATATAGGGTAAATATCACTTGTTTAGAATTCCGAAGCACTTACTGTATAAGCATCCAAGTTGATATAACTTTTGTTGGTCTCTTAAGGGACATGTTCTACTTTGGATTCATACAGAGTGCTGTGCTAAGTTGTCCCAAGGTCGTTAGGGCCCGAACCGAGCAGAAGACTATATATATTACGGGGTGATTGCTGTTGTATACGAGATTTCAAGTTCAAGATCCTGGTCCAAGAAGCAGTGGCGGTCTATTCTCATTGAAGTTGTTCTCAGTCAGAACAACTGTGCACCCATTGTTTGTTATAATTATATCTTTAAACATTATATCTTTTATCATCTTGTCTTCATTTTCTATTGTTAATTATGAGTGATTGCAGTGCACTTTAACCTCAATAGATATATATTTAATATATACGAGGAGTATCCGTAGAGTAACTTTACAACTCTTGTAAGTAAACAAGTAATGTTTTCGTGTTTAAGTTGGCAATACTAGCTTTCACTGTCAGCCTTCTACTTCCATTTTGGTGCTAATCCTCAATATTATTTGGAATTTAGTGAAAGTGGCAAGAGTTTATAATGCCTGCACCCATTCAGTGTTCCGCAAAATGTACGCTTTTTATCCAAGCAGCAGTTAAGCATTCAGTGACTCCACAAAATAATCTTGTTCTCATTTATGGAAACATAGTAAGTTGACAACATATATCGAACGGGTGCTCTTGGGAAGCAACGCTGATGTTGAAATGTGATTCAGCAGCAGGCACAATAATTCTATCATTATGGGTTGAGAAGCTATAGTACCCTGACATAACAAATTTTTGAACGATGCCGGCAATTATGTCGAAAAAATACCCTTTCCAGCTCTAAATATATAGTCGTAATCATTTCTAAATACACATTTTCAGAATGAGTGCTAGTTGTTGTGATATTGCTTTCTGGACAAGATCATTAATCATTATACGCTCTTGTAACTTTTATACTAATACAGGACAAACGTTGAAATCGCGTACCATGCAATTGTCGACAGGAGAATATTACTTGACATAGTCTCAAATGCAATCAAATTAACAGTATTGCCAATCCAACATTGTTATATTGTTTTTTTTTTTTAATAGCACTCATCAGGTTATTAAATAATTCAAATCTACGTGTTAAACGAAGATCTACAAAATCACATTATTGTATTGCAAATGAAAAAAAAAAGAGAGAGAGAGGATTTTACAAGAGCAATAACGTAAGTAACATGGACAGGGTAATGTATATACAACGTAAGTACTTCAGTGTTGAATGCTTCGATCATCATAGGACGTATTTTGAACAAGTAAAAACAAAAGTTACAAAGAATTTAAAATTTGGCCTTTTTAAATGACTTTGTTTTGAATAAGTGTTTAGATAAGTATCATATCAATTTACGTATCATACTGAAAGATGAAAATGCTGTTTAAAGGAATTTGATATCCCAAACCATTCAGGAGATATGGAAAAATGTTACATTTGATATATTGCTTAAAACGACGTATTTGTGAGAACTTTTTTCAGCAATTTTTGATTTACGTTTCTTCTATAATATTACAACAATACTTCTTGGAATGCGTATTTACAAGCTCTAGGACTAAAATAAGTTTAAGCACTGTTGCAAACTAAAAGTATTTACAATTTCTTCAGAATTGTTTGCAGCATCGAATTGCTGTTGAAAAAAGCTAAGTTCTGTCCCTTGAAACTATTCCCGCTCAATAAGAATCTATCATATCATGATTATAGTCTTAACTATTAAGGTACGTACTTTGGGTGTGCATTGCCTCGTTCGTCTCATTAGCATTATTTCCGATGTACAGACCCTAAAATTTGAATGCTTGTGATACTGTGGCGTTCTTAGTTTCAACATTCAACAAAAAAAGTTGATATTGTAAATTTTAAACATGTAAATTTGAAATATGTAACAACCTAACTTAGTGCACTGAAAATTGCCGAGACCAGATTGCAGGAGAAAACGAAGATAATATGCTTTCTGTTGGGAACACCAAGACAAAACGGTGGTGTCAATCGTAATACTGGATGAAACACCCTTATTTCCTGTTGCGACAAACGTCAGTAAGTGAGAGCATTGATTATTTCTGTGAAAACAGTAAGAAAGGCTCACACTTACTGACGTACGTTGCCACAGGAAATAAGGGTGTTTCACCTAGTATTACGATTGGCACCACCGTTTTGTCTTTGCGTTCCCAACAGAAAGCACATTTTCCTCGTTTTCTTCTTAAATCTGGACTTAGATTTTTCAGTGTGCTGTCTGAAAAAGCGTAACTGTATATTAAGTTAATAACACTGTTAATTCGGTTGTATCACAGAGTATTGCAGAAAAATATCCCTCTGGCAATATTTTCATGGTACAGCATTTCATATTTTTTAATGTATTGGCGTAAAAGCTACTAGGGTTAATCATGATAAATGGTTCACCCTGTACATCAGGAGCTACATAAATTGAAGAATATATAAGTGAATTTATGACGGTTACTTTTCTGTAATGTTGATGCCTCATCGTTCCCTCTCAGTTCCAAAAATAGCTGACAGAGCATTATCTTTGTCCCACTAATATAAATCATATTTTAGATGAGATTACAGATTACAACGCCGTTTAATTTAAATGTACTTAACACAAAATACGAAAATCGAAAACGAAATCATTAAGATGACATTTCCTCTTTGTTATGCGTATTCTAGATTGAAATCTGTAATTATGCAAATGCCAATCCGTTTTTCTTCTGCTTAAGTGCAAATTCAATGCTAAGTATCGACAAGAAGTACCCGTCCATTACGTGATCTCAATATATTTGTTGGGTAATGTGTATTTAATTGATCCTTTTGTTATCACTTTAATCATTCGTAACAGACATTTTTATTTAAATTAGTTTTGTTTCTTTCTTCTGTAGGTAAAGTTTGCATGTAAATAACTATTTTTCGCCGGTGGAGACACTAAGACAAATGAGCGTCCAGTTTAAATAAGTGCAATGTTATGTTTATATCTTTCAAAACATGTTATCTGTGCTATTGCACTGGAGTCTGTAGGAACTAAAACTTAACATATTAGAGATAATTATACACTATCTGTTGCTAAAAATAAGATTTATATACGGATGATTCTGTGAACTAATTAGTTTCCTTTTAATGTATACATACTCTAAGGGTAGCTTAGGCAGAGAGCAATTTGCAATGTTATAACATACTTCCAATGTAGCAGTTGCCAAAGCTTAATCTGTGCAAATAAAGTGAAATGTCGGTATGGTTGTGATTGTAAAGGATTTACTGTTTTAGAGAAGAATTCTCTTATTATTGAGACTAGTGTACTATATATGAGTTCGTTCTAGTATAGAGAGAGCGTGAATACTGTAGAGTTTTGGGGGGGAAACCCGGAAAGTTTTAACCACTTCGGACGCCTAGTGTCGTATACGACACACAAAATTAGCATCATTTCTTCTGATAAAACGACAACGTGACATATACGACATTCGTATTTTGCTTCTCTTCTTTATCACCAGAGTAGGCACTGCATTTCATAGAAGCTTATCAATTAAGGAACTCTTTCTCCCTGTCCTAGGTAGTGTTTCTAGAGGGAAGAAAATATCGCAGAAACTGAAAAATTAAGATTTCGTGAATATTCAACCACATTTTCTTTAACGCGTTAATTTTTGTAAAGCATGTTGATTTATCTTGTTAAAGTCATGGGGATAAATATGCAGTTGATAATTTTGCTCTTCTATTGTGTGTGTGTGTCGGGGGGAGGAGACCTTTTGTTGTATCATGTGTCTTGTGCGACACTATGAAAAAGAAAAACGTAACAAAAAGTTATTATTTATTATCTACAGGTATCTCATATTTTCAGTCTCTTCACTTGGGTTTTATGAACATATGACCGTGCTTTAGGTTTCGAATACTGTTGCTGTAGTACATACAGATGGTGATCAGAAAAATGGAAACACCTGAACAAAATTACAACTTACCAGATTAATATGGTGTCGGGCCACCTTTCGCCTTCAGAACAGCCTTGATGCGACGTGGGATGGAGGCATAGAGGTCGTGAATGGTAGCAAGTGGAGTTTTACACCATTCATCGTGCAGGGCATCGGCCAGTTCTGTGAGAGAGGATGAAGGTGGAAATCGTCGCCGGAGTCGTGTTTCCATGACGGACCACAGATGTTCAATTATGTTGAGATCTGGGGATTGGGCGGGCCAGGGGAGGTGTTGACCTTCATCCCGATGTTCCTCAAACCACGCTGCAACAACGCCAGCTATGTGAATGGGTGCATTATCATCCTGGAAGATGGCGTCATTGTCCGGGAACAACACGACGATAGGATGCAAGTGGTCTCCTAAAATTGTGACATAATCGTTGGCAGTGATTCGTCCGCTAATTGTGACCACAGAACCCAATGAAAACCATGATATTGCGACCCACAGCATCACCGAGCCGCCGCTATGTTTCACAGTTGGGCGGAGAAACTGATTCTTTGGTCGTTCTCCACACATAAACACGGGCCGTGGTTGGGAATAGGGTGAAGTATGACTCATCCGACCATATCACACGTTTCCAGTCCTCAACGGTCCAAGTTGCATGGTCCCGGCACCATTTGCGGCGTGCAAAAGCGTTATGGTTCCTGATGAGCGGTTTGGCCCGTGCAACACGACCCCGTAAGTTCGTCCATGTAATTCGCGGCGGACTGTGATTATCAAAACAGGGTGGGGGAGGTGCTGATTGAGTTCCTCCGTCCCTTGCTCCGCAGTGGCACGACGGTTCTGCGTGACAATGCGCTTTAATACCCGACGTGACCAGTCACTCATGATTTTCTTCCGTCCACTGTTCCGCTTCTCCGATGCGGTTTTACCGTGTGTTGTGTAGGCCGTCATCACCTTCGACACTGTCCCATGCGACACACCTAACACAGTAACCACTGCCGTCACACTCACTCCACATAACCGCGCACCAACAATTTACCCTCTTTGAAAATCTGAGATGTCTCCCATTTTACACTACCTCCGTCTGCTGCAGCCACTGGACACTGCTGTTCCACTGCGCCTGACGTAGTATGGAGACCGACCTAACACACCACCACCAGCGGTCCGGCGCTGCGGGCGCCACGACACCACTGCCAACCCATACATCTGACGTGTTGTCAACTACAGGTGTTTCTATTTTTCTGATCACCATCTGTAGGTGTATTAAGTGTGTAATGCACATAGGCATACGTAGTGGGGAGGCAAGGGAGACAGACCAGTACCAAATCGTTTCTGACTTTTTATTGTAGAGTTCCAATGTACCCTATCTGTCACATTTGATTCTCACTACTCAGTGCAATATTAATTTCTCTTACTCTTTGCATGTATGGAACGAAATTATTAGGAAAATATAAAATTTACAAGACAAAACTAGGTTTGTTCTACTAGTGACAATGAAGGCGACAAGTAACTAAATAAAGAGAATTCAGAAAATTATACGACATCTGGATATTTCCATAGTAGTAACTTACAGTCTTAGTTGATTCTATATCGTTCTTTTAATGTGAAGGGAAACCCGAATTTGATTCCCGACAGGAAGTCATGTGGATCGGATAATAATTTAGGTTGTAGTTCCACGTCTCATATAGTCTCTCTGCTGAACGGGATTCTCAACTCAAACTCGAATAAAATCTTTTAATATTAGTACAATAGTAATATCATATACAATGAAATACTCGGCCAAATCTATGGTTGAGAATAAAATTTTATTGTTAAAGGAATTTAAGTCTTAGGAGCATTATTAATTTATATGTAATTGCTTAGTTAACATTCCTTTTTTAACACCGGTGAAATGGCGTCTACTGTTTAAGTGGCGCCTACAATGGCGTCTACAAATCATTTCTTGTGTTGTTTTTCGAGGGTATTAACTCCGCCTGGATTAAAACCCAGGATTGCTGCCGTGTGGTTCTGGTTTTCATCAAATTCTACAAATGCATTTTCTTATACCTACATGTTACATAGTAGTAATGGGGTTACTTTACCTAACTCTTAATAATCCAATTTTGTGTCCCCATGGACCATAGTGAATGAATCAGGGATGCTTTGGCCCGGGATTGCGTCACCTATTGAAATTTTGCTTATGCTTATTCAGAGGCCATGCACGATGGTACGAATGAATCAGAGGTACATTGGCCAGGCTATCACGTCATTGAATTGGGAGTATTGGATCAGAGGTCATGATGATTCCTTAAAATTACTAAAAATATGGTCTTGATGATTCATTACGTTATGAAATAGTACAGGTTTACGAATGTTTTCGTTCCCATTTATGGCATAAAATTTGGAGATTGTTATATCTTTGATGAGATGGACTAACACTGGTGCAAATGAAATCTTTAGTTTTACGTCACACGCTTATGCCGGTTAGGCTAAAGGAGACGGCGACGATGAGAAAGAATGAAAGTGTGGGAGAAAATTGGAGCATAATGTTGTCCACCACAAAACTATTTTTCGAGGAGTTTAAATCAGGGACCACATACAGCAGAGGTGAACGTTCTACCACTAAACCACCGCACCTTTATTGGTATGAATGAATTAGAGGTAGTTGGTTCGAGCTAATATGTTCGTTTGACGTCACTGAACTTGGATTTTTTAGCTTGGAGCTTATGATGGCTTGTTTCGTTCCCTTTTATGGCTATAAAATTACCAAAACAAGGTTTGATCTCTTTCTTCATGATCTATTACATTATGAATTAGTAGACCCCAGTAATAGTATAAATTAGTATTAGTATTAATATGAAACTCGAAAACTTTGGAGTTCCTTTGTGGCTAACCGGTTAGCGTATGCGCCTTTAACGTGGGAGACCAGAGTTCGATTCCCGGCAGGAGTTCATGCGGTTCGGATTTCACGTTAATTAGTAGGTTCTATTTTCGCTGCTGAATTTTGGGAGGAATACTTGATTTTTGGTTGTTATCCCTTTGATGAGATGGACTAACACTGGTGCAAATGAAATCTTTAGTTTTACGTCCCACGATTAGGCTAAAGGAGACGGTGACGATGAGAAAGGAATGAAAGTGTGGGAGAAAATTGGAGCATAATGTTACCCACCACAAAATTACTTTCGCGGTGTTTGAACCATGGACCCCATACAGCAGAGGTGAACGCTCTACCATTGAACCACCACCTTCCTTACTGGTGCGAATGAAGTAGAGGTATTTGGTTTTGAGCTAATGTGTTTGTTTGACGTCGGGGTGACCCTATTTCACTTTTGGGACCCCCCACATGGACCATAGCGAATGAGTTAGAGATGTTTTGGCCCGGGATTGCATTACCTATTGAAAGTTTTGCTTATGTTTACTCAGGGGCAGGGATCACTCAGGACACATAAGATCACATTGATTTACATCAGGAGTTGGGGGGAAGGGAGGGGAGTATCGCACCTCGTACTCTTTGATGAGTATAAAAATATCAATTTCGGAAGTTTTTTTTTTAGCTTATCCTATTATCTTTCACGAGACATTTTCGTTATATAATAGAGTACAATGATTTACTTTTTTTGAGAGTCATCGTTCCCTTTGGACCCTTATTACGTTATATGGAGGCATATTTAAAATTATTCCATTAAATATGATAAGTACTTTGTGATCCATTTTGTTCCGCTTCAGGGGTGAACATGGATACATTGCAATCGTCCCGAGTTCAATTATTGGTGCTAGTTTAGGAAATGTTGAATTTAATGTCCCCGCCGATGATGAGAAATGATGAAATGAGAACACATCATAAACTTACTTGCTTGCGGATTGAAGCAGAGACCTCACACATCAGAAAAAAAAACGCTGAGCCACCATGCCAACTTCAGTGCGAGCAGTTTTGCGTATGAAAAAGAACATGATCAGATTATGTTTCATTACACATTTCTGCTCGTTGTTAAGCATAGAAGTTTGTTATTGTGAAATTGCAGCATGTGCTTTTACGAAGAGTACTACATCATAATTTTTTCTCAGCTGACGGACTTTTAAAGCTTAACTTTACATTTATGTCAAAGACAGTTTCGTAACATATCGATGAGTGTTACATTTTTAATCAAGTTTAAGTAAACTGAATCACATTTTAGATGTGGTAATTTGAATGTCGTAATAAACTAACGACTCAACGGTATAATGTCATGATCAGAATCGCGATACTAGATGTCGTAACGATTGATGAGTAAGGAGAAAAGACGTTACGATCGATTGTTACATCACGTTTCGGCTCATGATACATGATGAATTCTGTGTTTTCAGTTGTTCTTCGTGATGCCATTTATTAGTTTCCTGTTTTTGATTGGCTGATAGTGATGTCACTTTATAGTTGAACACGTTTTTGGCCTAAATAAAAATCCATTTTCATTTTTCAAGTCCTACTTCCACGAAGATCGTGAATGAACGAAGATATACCTCTAGTGACAGCGTGACTTTACTCCGTTCCTTGAATTTGAGGTAAGTTTATTAAGAGTTTTATTAACTGCGTTTCTTAATATCAATGGAGTGCTTTTGAAATGAGAATAACATTGTTATCACTGTTTTATTTTAGCATGAATTATTTAGCAAATGGAAGAATAACCCTCACTTACTTGGCCGGGGATCGAATCAGGAATCTCACACATTAGGAGTAAGCACGAGAAATTTGTTGATTTTTGTTTAGCGTCCCTTCAGTAGTGTGGCTAGGAATACAGCTTAATGACGAATTTGAGCGCATACTGGGTATTGAACCGCATATGCTAACCACTTAGTTCAGTTTTCTGAAAGTTACCATTAACGTAAACAAAGAAACTACGCACGATTTTGTTCCCCTACAGCGTGAGACGTGGACCTTCAGTTTATTTCCCGCCGAGAATCGAATTCGAGTCTTTCTTGCCTTAGCTCGAGAAAAGCAAGCGCATGAGATTTTGTTTTCGTTTCATGTTCGTCATACGTTTAAAGTTCAGTGTGAGGGGAAAAATGCTTATTAGAATGATTTTCTCAGCTGAGTTGGAAAACAATTCCATTCATTCTTTTTATCACTACACAATCTTAGGTCAATTACATGTTGATGTTGGTCCCGGGTTTGATTTCCAGTATGACGACAATAAAAATTTTTAACAGTAGATCTATTTGAGATATGATAATTCTTTTAGGATTGATCGTGTAGTCATTTTGATACAGTTAAACGTGTTAGCGATCTCTGAATTCAATTTTAATTCGTGTTTTTTTCTCGTTTTAGATATTTGTTTTCTTTGCCTACTCCTTTTTGCTTACCTTACCTTTTTCCTATTTGAATATGGCTACTTCTGGCCTTACTGTCTTGCGAGAAATCAATAGACATTATCGGCGTTTTAATCTTGAAGGACGAATGCTGGAAATTCAAATTAATGCTCCGACCAGTGACACCGATATTGTTGAGTGGGTTCAGACCTCCTTTCAACAGATGTTAGATTACTTATTGGAAAATGTCGACGAATTATCGATGGTTGGATTATCAATTTTATCTCACGATGAGAAGAACAAACCGTTTTATTTATCTTTTCGGCGTGCAAGTAATTTGACACTGGAAACTTTATGGGCTTCCTTTGATCGCATTCTTCAAAGTAACGATAGTTTTCTCATGAACGAACCGTTCATTGTACATTTTCATCATGTGGATGTGCCCCGTGGATTTGGATTAGTGCGTCGAGGTCCTTTATCAAACGACGAATTATTAAAGTGCAAGAAAGGCATCCTACGAGTAAAAAACACCGACAAGAAATGTTTGGTTTATGAGATTGTGATTGCTATTGGTTTAAAGAAATATAAGGATACGAACAAGAAACTGTACAGACAATATCACGACCAAAGAAAGTGTGTCATTCTCCCTGACGTACATGAACTTTTGTCCAGATCATCAGTGAATTTAGATCATGGAGGATCTGTGGAAGAATTGCGACAATTGCAACGTTACTTGACAAATTATAAACTTACCGTATACACTAGCTTTTCAGAAGAAGATATTCTGTATGAAGGGCCTGGTGGCGAAGACAAAATTCAAATCAATTTAATGTGCATCAATTCTCATTATGACATCATCACGTCATTAACAGCCGTTTTTTCTACTAAGTACTATTGTGTTGCATGCCACAAAAAAATATGATCATCTTAATAGACACGTCAAGAACTGTTCGGCCATGTGTGAGAAATGTTTGCAGAAACCGCCATGCACTAAGACCAATACGGAGAAGCAGTGTCCAGAATGCAATCGTGAATTTTATGGTGAAACATACTATACAAATCATCTGACTGTACCATACCATAAGGGCCAGCCAATATGCAAGATGGTGAAACAGTGTTCCAAATGTCTAGGCATTTATTCGTTTGTCCATACAGGGGAAAGAAAACATCATTGTACAGATTATTTTTGTAATGTGTGTCGTAAACACGTTACGTCTACCCACCAATGCTACATGAAGCCTGATACGACTCAATTAAAACCTGGAGTTCCATCAGTGTTACATGCCAAGAAGGCTATGATTGTCTTCTATGATATCGAAGCCACATAGGATACTTTCTTCGATGAAGACACGTTCATTCATAAGCCCAATTTACTGGTGGCCCAACAAGTATGTTACAACTGTGTTCAAGATGAAGATATACATCATCCGTGTGAGGTTTGTGGCCAGCGGGAACATATTTTTCAAGATGATCCGATCAATGCATTTCTTGCGTATTTACGTCAACCACGACCCAACATCAAACTTATTGTATCTTTGGCACATAACTCTAAGGGATATGATGGTCATTTTATTCTTAAATCTTTAGTGGAAGAACATGAATTGAAACCTACTTTGATCTTGAACGGAGCAAAAATTTTAAGCATGAAAGTGAATCACTTATCGTTTATTGACTCCTTAAACTTCATGCCAATGGCTTTAAGTAAATTATCCAAGGCATTTCATTTACCAGCGACCAAGGGATATTTTCCACACTTTTTTAATACTGCTGCAAATCAAGTGTATGTGGGAAAATTACCGGACATCCATTATTATGGTGCAGATGAAATGAAAGTGGATGAACGAGACAAATTCATGACATGGTAGAACGAACACCAGAACGATACGTTTATTTTCCAAGAAGAATTGGTGAACTATTGTGTCCAGGACGTCAACGTACTTCGAATGGCTTGTATATCTTTCATGTCCACTTTTGAACAAGAAACTCACGTTAATCCTTTCCTGGAGACTATCACTTTGGCGAGTGCGTGCAATTTAGTATTTCGACGAAATTTCTTAAAACCCAATACTATTAGCATTCTTCCTGCACGAGGATACCGTCACAGAAACAATCAGTCACGGATTGCTTTGCAGTGGCTTGCCTACATGGAAGAAAAAGAGGGCCATCCAATTCTACATGCGACCAAAGGAAAAGAAGTTTATGTTGCTGGTTTTCATCTGGACGGTTACTACAAAGATCCCGACACTAAAGAGGAACACGTGTATGAGCATGCCGGCTGTTTTTATCATGGCTGTCCTCTATGTGTCCCTACAGGCCGTGATAAGCCCATTTATGAGAACTCCGAAGAAACGATGAACTATCGCTACGAGAGAACACAGCGTAAAATGAAATTATTACGATCCATGGGATATAAAGTACATGAAATGTGGGAATGTGAATTTCGTCAAGTGTTAAAATCCAATCCAGCATTGGCCTCTTCTTTAAGCACACATCCTTATACAAATAAGACACCATTAAATCCAAGAGACAGCTTCTATGGTGGCCGTGTAAATGCCATTAAATTGTATCACGTCGCAAATGAAAATGAAGGCGAAGAAATAAAATTCTTGGATATCGTTTTCCTGTATCCTTATGTAAATAAATGTGGACGGTATCCAATAGGGCATCCACGAATATATCTACAGGGAGATCCAGAAATGCCCGACATTCAAGATGTCAACGGATTAGTCAAGTTGAAGATTTTGCCTAGCAGAAATGTGTTTCATCCAGTGCTGCCATTTCGCTCAAATAAGAAGTTGTTGTTTCCACTTTGTGCTGCCTGTGCCACAGCATTAAATCAAGATTCTGAATGTACACATTCGGACAGTGAACGAAGTCTAACAGGAACGTGGGTGTCCTATGAAATTCAAAAAGCTATTGAACTTGGGTATCAAGTAATTGAAATTTACGAAATTTGGGATTACGACATCACCGTATATGATCCAGAAACCAAGACTGGCGGATTATTCAGCGAATACAGTAACACATTTTTGAAATCGAAGCTGGAAGCTTCTGGTTGGCCTGCCAATTGCGTCACCGAAGAACAAAAGCAGCAGTATATTCAAGTGGTACAACAACGGGAAGGCATAACTTTGGATGCAGCAAATATAATTACAAATTCATCACGTCGTAGTCTTGCAAAACTCTGTTTGAATGCCTTCTGGGGACGACTCGCTATAAGAGACAATTTCAGCCAAACGACCATCATTAACGACCCCAAAGAACTGTATCAGAAATTAACTGCTCCAGACATAAAAGTCAACCAAATTTTACCTGTTAATGATTCGTTGTTATACCTTTAATGACAGTATGAAGATGATGTTCCAGTACAAAATAGCAATGCTAATGTTGTCCTTGGAGCATTTACAACGTGTCAAGCTCGTCTGGAACTTTACAAATATTTAGAATTGCTGCAAGAAAGAGTACTATATTTCTATACAGATTCCGTGATATTCACGCAGCGACCATCAGAGCCCACGATAGAACCAGAAGTATTTCTTGGTTCAATGTCAAATGAACTGGAATCAATTGGACCAAAAGCATACATTAAAAAATTCGTGTCTGGTGGCCCAAAACAATACGCCTAGGAAATCTACAACCCTGACACGAAATCAACCAGTTATGTATGCAAAATTCGTGGATTCACACTCAATTATACTGCAAGTCAAAAGCTAAATTTCAATAGTCTGGAGCAAATGATCATAAATCAATCGAGTGAAAAAATCTCCATTAGCACGCCGCACAAAATTTACAGAACCCACGATCATCATCTTGTCACAAAACCTGAAGAAAAGAAGTACAGTTTCAACTATAAAAAACGCCGATTAATACCAGACACATACGAAACATTGCCCTATAGGTATAAAAAAGCCAGAACAGAATAACAGCCATATTTTTTCCTAATCCCACCAACATCACCTTTCAAAGATGGCAAAGAATCAAGACGGTGCACGGGACATGCTTCAACGATGCACGAACGGAGACAAACTCAGATGACATCACCTTGCAGAAACCAGTGGAGAAAAAAAAAGGAATTCAGGTACGTCACATTTGCTTTTCTTTTTCTCACCTCACTCTCTCTTGATCAGTTAGTTCGATGTTAATAATCTGTTTTTCTTCTTTCACAGGAAACAAAATAAATATTACCATGCATATTCATATGTTTTATTTTCTCTTTACAGAATTTGTACCCGTCACGGACACGTCTTCCTTTGAAGAAAAATAAATTCTGTATTCTATTTCACATGCTAAAAATAAATGTACAAAAACATAATTCTGTATTTTATTTCACATCCTAAAATCAAATTCTTTTCCTGTACTGCGATTTCAATTTCTTTTTTCAGAATCAGTTTACCGATAAAATAAAAAATGTTTTATGAAAAAAAATCAAACTAAATTTTTTGTTTCAGAACTTTTTTTTCGTGTACGAAATAAAAAAATTGTGTACAAAATAAAATTATGTTTCAGAAAAACATTTTGTGTACGAAAAAAAATGATTTAGAAAATTTTTGTGTACGAAAAAAAAATGTATTCAGAAAATTTTTTGTGTACGAAAACAAAATGCTGTTTCAGAATTTTTTTGTGTACAAAACAAAAACTGTTTCCGAAAAAAAATTTATGTACAAACAAAATTCTGTTTCAGAAAATTTTTTTTTTATGTACAAACAAAATTCTGTTTCAGAAAAAAATTTTGTGTGCAAAACAAAAATCAGTTTTCGTCACGAAACTGCTCCGACTAAATGAATCGATTCATTCTGATAGTTTTGGCAACACTGGAAAATTTCGGTAAGTATCGCTCAGGCACTGAGTTACAGCGAACACAACTAGATTCGAACCAACAACCTTAAATGTCTGATTCATCTCTAAATACAGCCAACTAAACAATAAGATTATGTGTATACGTCAATGCTTAGCACTGAGTCAGCAAGGTTTTCTTCAAGGTCAAAGTCGCACACGAAGTAAAAAGATGACAACACAGATCTTCTATCTTTCTATATGAAACATAAACCTAGTGTAAACTGCTCGCAATGAAATGTGTAATGTAACATAATCTGTTTAAATCTGCTCGTCTTCTTTTCATACGCGAAACTGTTCGCACTGAAACTAACACAAAAAAAATCGAACTCGGGACCATTACATAGTAATCAACAAACTGAACTTCTCAATGGAGTATGGTGACTCAGCTCTTATTTCTGATGTGTGAGGTCTCTGCTTCAATCCGCAAGCAAGTAAGTTTATGATGTGTTCTCATTTCATCATTTCTCATCATCGGTGGGGACATTAAATTCAACATTTCCTAAACTAGCACCAAGAATTGAACTCGGGACGATTGCAATGTATCCATGTTCACCCCTGAAGCGGAACAAAATGGATCACAAAGTACTTATCAAATTTAATGGAATAATTTTAAATATGCCTCCATATAACGTAATAAGGGTCCAAAGAGAACGATGACTCTCAAAAAAAGTAAATCATTGTACTCTATTATATAACGAAAATGTCTCGTGAAATATAATAGGATAAGCTAAAAAAAACTTCCGAAATTGATATTTTTATACTCATCAAAGAGTACGAGGTGCGATACTCCCCTCCCTCCCCCAATTCCTGATGTAAATCAATGTGATCTTATGTGTCCTGAGTAATCCCTGCCATGCTCCAGTTTCATCCCACACTTTCATTCCCTTCTCATCGTCACCGTCTCCTTTAGCATAATCGGCATAATCGTGGGACGTAAAACTAAAGATGTTCATTTGCACCAGTGTTAGTCCATCTCATCAAAGGGATAACAATCCGAACCGCATGAGCTCCTGCCGGAAATCGAACCCTGGTCTCCCACGTTAAAGACGCATACGCTAACCGGTTAGCCACGGAGGAACTCCAAAGTATTCGAGTTTCATATTAATACTAATTTATACTATTACTGAGGTCTACTAATTCATAATGTAATAGGTCATCAAGAAAGAGATCAAACCTTGTCTAGGTAATTTTATACCCATAAAAGGGAACGAAACAAGCCATCATAAGTTCCAAGCTAAAAATCCCAGTTCAGTGACGTCAAACAAACATATTAGCTCGAACCAACCACCGCTAATTCATTCATACCAGTAGAGGTGCGGTGGCTCAGTGGTAGAGCGTTCACCTCTGCTGTATGTGGTCCCTGATTTAAACACCTCGAAAATAGTTTTGTGGTGGGCAACATTATGCTCCAATTTTTTCCCACACTTTCATTCCTTTCTTATCGTCACCGTCTCTTTTAGCCTAAACGGCATAAGCGTGGGACGTAAAATTAAAAGATTTCATTTGCATCCGTGTTAGTCCATGGATAACAATCTCCAAATGTTATGCCATAAAAGGGAACGAAAACATTCGTAAACCTGTACTATTTCATAACGTAATGAATCATCAAGACCATATTTTTAGTAATTTTAAAGAATCATCATGACCTCTGATCCAATACTCCCAATTCTATTACATCATAGCGGGACCAAGGTACCTCTGATTCATTCGTACCATCGTGCATGGCCCCTGAATAAACATAAGCAAAATTTCAATAGGTGACGCAATCCCGGGCCAAAGCATCCCTGATTCATTCACTATGGTCCATGGGGACCAAAATTGAATAACCAAAAGTGAGACAGAGTGAGGCCAATACTACTTACATATACACAATAGACTTTTACTACCTCACACCACGTTGAGCTATATACAGTCAAGTTACTGAATGCACGAAAGACCCCCATTAAGCACACACGTTACTTCTGTTAGATGAACATCTTCTTGCAGTTCATACTCGAAAAATTTCATCAATGATGACTTTGCACCATTTCCAAGTGAGATATCACGTAGGTTTCTATTGAGTTCGGTGAAAAAAATTATTGAATTGCAAACACGTAGGGATTATTTTTATTTACTAAGATAAAAGGATTGTTATTACACGAAACGTATTGTAAAATTATTGTAAATATTATTATACTGCACAATACCCGCTCTTCGCATGAGAAGACGGTTATTTTCAATTATTTTTACATGTCACCATCCCCCCTTAAGAGCACTAATGGGGGCTGACTTTGGATTTAAACTGCATTAGAAGTGTCACTGTTCATTTCAGCGACTCCGAAAACTATGAAGTCGACACCGATATCGTTGGTTTTCTATCATATATATATATATATATATATATATATATATATATAACCCTCCCCCAAGTTGCACCTTGAAAGTAAATGATAAAAAACTATTCCAGGCCCGAACCTCATCTATGTTGAACATTTGATTGACATCGATAAAGTTCAAGGGTTGTTAAGTCACAAAGAGAGTCACTTTCATATATAATATAAGATATTGCAAATATATTGTTGACGAAAAAGAAATTGATCGAACGCTCAATATAAGATGCAAGCTAAATACAAAGTTCTCAAGTAATACCTAATGTTACGATACTATACGTCGGAGGTCCCTGGTTCGATTCCATCGACGGACTTTTGAATATACAATATCTACTTCGCTGGATTATTTTTATTTTTTCTTTCCTCGGAAAGTTTAATTATGTAGTCTCAAGCTTCCTAGAAGCATTTTTGTATACCTTTGTGTTTTATTAAAAGATAAGTACAATAGCAGATTCCTTTAACCTCATATAAAGTCAATATCCTTGTTTGTTTTCCTACCTTTGTGCAATTTATCAACTTTCTACTTGTGTCTGGCTACGTTTCCATTTCTTGGCAGTGTCACTGGTCTGCGTTTGAGGACATTGCTCACATTCAACTTATTTGTAAATATTTCGAGCGCCCAGTTAGCTCTTCTCTAGCTGACTCAATGGATTGCCTCAACTAAAAGTTATTGTCTGGTAACTACGTCAACGATTATTAAGTGTGTATTTTGTATTTTCTACTTTTTGCTGAGGTTTAGCTTTGTACTTGAAAATCCTCAGAAAGTACAATTCAGGATTTGGAGGTGAATTCCCCAGCGTGTGAGGTCTTCGACTCTCAAACGTTTTGACTCATGTGACGTCACGAACACGGTGTTAGGAGGAGGTGAGTTATGGAGTGACCATATTTGGTATTGAGGAAATCAGGAGGTGTGGTTTGAGGCCTCAGTCCGGGAAACAAAACTGGATGGTGAGTGTTTCTCGGGGTACTTCGTTTGGAGTTGTAAGAACAGCAACGAGCCAGCGAGAGGGAGAGGAGAAGAATGGAGTTACTATCTTTGAAGAAGGTACTGTTTATTTCTTCGAAAATATAAGTGACTACGCCAGACTAATTACTCTTATACTTAATTTGCCTTTCCTTATCTGCTGCACTTATAAAAGCAAATTTGAGTATGAGTTATGATTTCTAAATACCATGAACTACATTCTCCACATGCTTTAGTTGTCGAATTATCTTTCAGATGAGATTTACTTTTATATTCCAGCGTAAGTTGCTGATGGTGGAGAAGATACCCCAAAATCTAGTCATCTATCGGTCTCATAGTGACCAAAGGGTTAGATGAAATGAAGCTAAACATAACTGTTATTAAGTCATGTTTCACTAAGTAGTGGGTAAGAGATCCGAGATGCTGTAAAAGATGTTAATTATTAATTAGCATACACTGTTGATCAATAAATAATATAAAAGTCACAACTATCTGTTCTCAAACCGGAATACTTTGGTGTTGGATAACTGAGAGACCCTACAAAGATTATTGATAATAACCGTCCTCGTACTCGAACCATAACTAGTAGTGCGATTGAATATAAACTCCTTTAAGATTGACAAACCTATTTACATATGCCTACTTTCGAAAGAATTTTATAGCATTACGGGATACTATTGCATTACAAGAATTCATATTATAGTAATTAATACATATAAAATTACTTGTAAACGTGGGATAAAATTTAATATCAGAAAGTCTGAGAGAGGAGGGGACAGCAGTCAACTTCCATTGGTTTTATTAGGTTGATTGATACCTAATTTCTCATTGTGATTTATGTTTAATCCCTTAAAAAATCACAGAAAGTGATTATTTTCACCCTTATGTAAACAAAGAAAATTGAGCTAAGTATAAAATTATATTTAGCAAATCATAATAGTTTTCTCATAGTAATGTTTCTAAAGTGGAACTTCTTTTATATACACGCTATAATTCCTTGAGTGTCTCATGATTTGTAACTACTAAAACGAGTATACTCATATCTGGAGCCGAACCCAGATATATGTATTCAAGCACTTACACAAACATAGAAGTACATCCTTTTCAAAACAGCATTGCGGTTAAATATACCTTTCAAGCTAGCTGCGTTTTTAGTCCATGTGTATAATCACACGCATTTAAACATTGTTCATTTCTGTACATTAGAGACAAACAATTTACAGGAATATAGAAACTACGAAGGTGTAAGTAAGAAATAGGCAAGGTGAAATGTACCTCGTAACTACGTGTCTCTCGTATTTTAATAAAATAAAGAACAAGATAGAACAACTGCGGAAAATCAGTCTCCGCAACTGTTAAGACTAGCAAACTAATTTATATTCCTTGAAACAATTGCATGTTCATTACTGAGTGCAACAACAATATAAATCGTCTACTTAATGTTGTCTAGCAATATAGCTGCTAAAAATTTTATTTTCTTATTTATTTCCATAAGCCAGTCGACGTCTTCGTGATGATGTTTACTCACTTCTTATGAGACCATACATCATTCAGCTGGTGGTCAGCATCATTCTAACTTGCCTCTGGTGCCCGTGTTAGTCTTCATGGGAGACCAACATTCCAACCTTTTGTGATTAGCAACAATAAACTTTGACCTGTGTGTGGTGTCTCCCTTCAGCTAATATTGAGACATCATGAAGGAATAGTTGCGGGTGAATATCAATGTGAAATGCCTATTGGAGAGGTCTGTTTGTCTAGTGGGATTATGGAGAGGAAACATGGGGGCAACATGGGTAATAGCAGTTAGGAAGAAAATACCTAGTTCAACATCCTTCTCTCACTACTAGATATTAAAACCGGCTTGTTTTAAGACGGGGGTTTTCTCCATAAGAAGCCGACTTGTCTATTTAAAAAAAATAAAAAAACGGAAATTTTGGCTTTTTGAATTCAAGTACTATATTTGTTTTTCTGTAGCGGGCTCAACAATTTAAAAAGTGTCTTTACAATATTCATTACTTGTGAATCCTATGTTCCTATAGTGGCTGGCTATATTTATTGGTTTTCAAACTGGCATTTCTTTGGCTGTCACAAAAGTTAAGTTATGTAACCGAACATACTAATGGCGTCAGTTTGGTTGCCTAAGCACCTGATCCAATGTCTCTTGTCAATATATGTTTAAAGGGTTGCCTAAATTCAAACTGGTAGGTAAGAAAAAATATAAACCAAGAACCACATATAACATTTCGGTTTTATATATATAGTTTGCTCTTGGACCTTCCTGAAATTCAGTTCTTCGGTTAGCACCTAGAATAAAATAACTTAAGTTTACAAAATTAAATATTTAGGATTTAGGATTTAGATTTCTGGGCTTTCTTCATCTATGGCCAATTGCCCGTCACGTTTGAGGGATGACGTCCCTCAGCGAGCACATTATAAGGACAAAAAGAAGAAAGAAAATATTGGGGAAGGAAAGAAGTGACCTGGGACATATAAGGTAAGTACCACCCCGATACTTGCCTGGTGTGAATGTGGAAAACCTAGTGCCCCCACTGGGAATCAAACCCGGGACCGCTAATATAGGAAAAGTTTGGAATAAACCCTACTTACTTTAAAGCGGCTGAAGGGAATGGGACCAAATCTTGGATACAGGGATTGGAAGTAATCCACATCTGACCCTGAGAAATAACATGATGGCGGCCATTTTGAAGTCTGCAATTTTGTATTCGGTTCCAAAATTTTAAATGGAAATGATGTTTAGTGACATCGTTTTTGAGTATCCTTTCATTATAAAAACATATCTTCCTATATTTTCAACTTATCTCTCGTCATTTAATTATTTTTAGCTTTGAAATAATAGTTTATCTTTTAATATTGTTTTTTTTTCTTTATAGGTTACTGAAACATTAATAAACTATTACATACAAGTAACAAGGAAATAATTATATGTGTCGTGATATAATTACATCTCGTCGAAATACACACCAGCCTATATTGAAATTATTTACATGAAATGAAATTACATAAATAATATAATGCATGTTTAAAATGATAATAAAAAAAATGCTGAAGGCTGTGGACCTGGCCAATATCAAACAAGTCATCTAGTTGGGACATAAATGTCGTTCTTTTAGTTTCTTCCACATCAGTTTTTCTGTGTAACATTTTCTGTAAATCTTGCCATTCTTTGAATAGTACTAGAACTCTCTCAATACAGTGATCAGTTCGTTTTGTTGGAATTCGTGCCTTTTCCCAAAACACAAGAACTTCCTTCAAAACTAAAGTCGCACTTTCTTTTATGATCAACTTTACTACACGCACATTGAAAAATAAAACACTAAGTACTTGTCGTTTTGAAGGCAGTTTTGTTCCTACAATTTGGTTCCTAATAGGTTCAATGAGGGCGCATTCGTAGTCTTTGCGTAAACAGCGCGAAGCTGACTTCGGGGATAATGCCATTGCATTGCATAAATTGTTTACATTTGGTTAAAAAAAAAAAAAACCTCAACAGCACCGTGTGCGAAGAAACAAAAACAAACAATCGCATAGGGAAACAATCGTACTTTCTCGAAGCCTTCAAATAAACTGACTGAGCTGAGCATTGCTATTATCGTTTCAGTGTTGCCAGATATGCATTTTACTAGCCCCCTTTCTAAGAGATAAATAACCATTCTGAATATTTTTTTCAGTGGTAAATTGAAACATATTGTTTAAATTATTGATTAGGAAAGAATCGTATTTACTTTTACTTGCACTGGAGAGAAACGAATGTGCATTTCTTTCTTTACTTTATGGTTTAATTCAAATAAGGGAAACTATTCAACAGTCTTATAAATCTGCAGCCCGTACAGAGATTACTCACAGAATATTAAGTTTTATTACTTCGGAGCTTTTATTTTCCATAGTAGATAATTATTACATGTTCAGAGATAAGTGGAATATAAAGGCAGATGTCGTTTGTCGTCAAAAGCTACCTCAAAATGATATATAATACGAGGTCATTCATATTTAAAGTTTTGTGCCCGAATCCAAGATAGTGGACGTAAAGATATGCGTCATTTCGGTCACTACTCAGTATCAGGTATGGATCTACTTCTACAACCTCTATCCAAGATATGATTCCTTTTCCTCGGCCATTTTTAAGTTACAAGAGTTTATTACAAACTTTTGCCTTATACTATACATTGTAAATGCATTCAGATGTTTAGGTCGCTTGGGAGTCGGTTAAATATTCGATTGAGCCCACTTTTTTCACAGATTAATTTGGTCTGACTTGGAACCAATTTTGGGGTTGGGAGCAAATAAATTCGGAAATCGAAAATTAAGTACCACCCTTTAGAACCACTTGATTATTTACTGCTATATTGTGTTAATATGCTTAAAATAGGAAACCATGATGTTCTTGAAAAATATTTAATTTTTCCCAATCGAATTTTAACGGCGTCAATAATAATTCATCTACTAATACTGTAATTGCAATAACAATTAAGGCTTGTATCATATGTGACGAGAAGTTTCATCTAAGTATGTAATTTCAAACGAAGCTGGTCCAGAAGTTGCAGAAAAGTATTTGAAAAAAAGAAACAAATAACACTAAAAATCAAGAAGATTTTTCCATTACTCCATTTTGTAATCCTCTTATAATAGAAGGTGTGAGCGTGTTGTCATGCTTAAGATCCTGGTCTTGCTTTCTGAATCTGATAAAAATGCTATTTTGTATCTAGAGTCATACAAAAGAATTCATTTATTTTACATCCTAAATAATTCTTGTTGCTGTTGTTCATTTACTTTAAGCGAAAATTTGAAAAAGAAAGGAAAATTATAGAATTAGACAAAGAAATTGGCATCTGAAGAGGGTATCACATTATCTCACTTCTTAAAAAAAAAAGTACGAAAATCAACTATACATATTTGAGTTAAAGAACACATAAAATAAGTTTAACACATTGGCTGTCAACAACGTTCAATAGGGAAGCTGACTGCTTCAGCTGACCTAGATTACAATATATTAATTCCATACAAAGTATTTATGATAGATAATGTAGTCATGTCTTCTTTATTTGTATTCGATTTTTCAACATGTTTCATTTATTTTTAGTACGATTGGCGAAGGTTTATGGTATAGAAGTTTATTAAATATATCAGTATATAAATTGCAATTCTCAGTGATTAGTTTATGTATTTTTCCTTCAAACTTTGGAAACAAAATTTACACAAGGAGCATCAAATATCATTAATTCCGATGAGAAAGGGAGTAACTCAGGCGATTATTCTGGCAGTTTCCAGAAGAATGCCATCCCTTCCTTCAACATTTCAGTCTCGTTGATCTACATTCTCTATACGGAAAATCAGGGAGTTGTACGAGGCGCGTCCAGTAAGTAAGTTTCCCATTCCTCCAACAGAGGGCAAGCAAGGCGGAGCAAGGTTGTAGTACATATGAGTACGAAACAAAACATATGGGTATCAATTGTGATATGTTGCAGGCCCCATTGGTCATACTATGTCCAGAATAGAATATTGGAGACGGTAGCGCTGTTACCGTCACCTGCAACTGTGAAGTGCGATCTGGAACCAGATTTCGAACGCGAAGTATATACCGACCATTCGTAACAAGTTGGGTAAGAAGCCTAGTGCCAGTGTTCTGTTATTCACGATAATGCTCGCCCGTATACGGCGCATGGGATAAACTATGTTCTTCAGTCGGAGATGTGTTTAACGACCTACCTTATAGCTCAAATCTTGCTCGGAGCGATTTTCATGTCTTTTTATACCCCATGGGAGAACATTTTGAACATTTTGATAGTGATGAGTAATTGCCGACGGTTCTCATATACTGCTTCCACTTCCAGGTGGCTGACTTTTACGATATTAGAATACAAAAGTTGATCCCAAGATACGACAAGTGTTTGAATTATGATGGAGATATATTGAAAACTACTGTCTCCTGTACTATATTTTTGACAATAAATCTTTTAAGATCTCTTTTTTTTGTGCTAACCATCCTTGGAAAACTTACTTTAAGGACACGCCTCGTATGTATTTGAAAGGATGCTTATTTCGTTGCCTCTAAACATTCAATTTGAGAACCTCGGCAGAACTTAAAATAGAATCGAAATTGTTACTTTGTTTATGTTTGATGGAAAGTATCCCTACCAAGAATAGAACCGGAAACCACGGGCGTTAGCTACTTGGTCACGAAGTTGTGCTAATTTTGTTATTAATAAATTAGCTCACTCAAATTTCGCATCTATCCTCATTGTATTAGTTAACGTTCTTTCTGAGTATCTCATTATGTTACCCAGTCTCTTCATAAAATTATATTCCTCTGATTAGTAGAACTATTGATTGGACATTTCGGAAATACACAGTGGCGACCTTTATATAGGATGAATAGGGCAACTTGTAGTAAGGGCAACCCTGGTTCCCATAGTAGTAAAGCGTATAATCATCATGTAAGTAGCCTTTCAGCAGGACAATAACACATTCACTAGAAGTAAAATATTCCCATTATTTCCTCCATCTAAGTGTTCACTGTATTAATTAGACTCATTGCCATTTAATTTACTCTATAATATTTCTGTAGGTAGATAGATAAACCTGTAAAATTCAAATAGTATTATCCAATCAACCTTACAGAAATGATATAGCACAATGAAAGTAATATATATATATATATATATATATATATATATATATATATATATATATATATATATATATATATATATTTTAATCGATAATAGTTCAGTTTACTTTAATATAAATATGCTCTCAAAACATATTTAGAGAGGCTATTTGCCATTATTCCCGTGTAACGTGGGTTCCTGTCACCACGGCATGGCGCGTCCTCAGGTTGCGGATCGAGGAGAAGGCCTCTAGATATAGAAGTTAGCTGCGAATATACTGAATAAGCAGTCGCGGACAGCAGACTAGGAGTGGTCCTCCAGCTTGGGGGTTTGGGTAGGGCTAACAACCTCATCCTGTAAAAAAAAGCACATGTTCAGAAATATTCACAAAAGCCTCGGACAAGGACTGATAACTTGGCACGACCTCAGCAAAAGAAAATGGACATGAGATTTGGAACATGGAATATTAGGAGTCTTTATACGGCAGGCGCGTTAAAATCCATAACGAGTGAGTTAGAGAAATACAGGATGGACGTAGTAGGAGTTCAGGAAGTTAAGTGGGAAGGAAATGGATCTGAGAATTCCGGAAATTTACGTTCTTTTACGGGGAAGGAAATAAAAATCACCAGTTAGGAACAGGATTTTTCGTTCATAAACGTATATTACCAGCAATTAAACGGGTTGAATTTGTTACTGATAAACTTTCTTTTATTACTCTTAAGGGACGGTGGTGTGATATTATTGTTTTAAATGTACATGCCCCGACTGAAGATAAGGATGACGATATAAAAGACAGTTTTTACGAAGAAGTGGAACGGATATTTGACCAACTCCCGCGATACCATATGAAAATTCTATTAGGAGATTTCAATGCGAAGGTAGGACGAGAGGATATTTTCAAACCGACTATAGGGAACGAAAGTCTGCATAAGGAAAGTAATGACAACGGTGTTAGACTCGTGAACTTTGCAACATCCAAAAACCTAATCGTGAAGAGTACAAAATTCCCACATCGCGACGTTCATAAACACACTTGGACATCACCAGACAGAAAAACACACAATCAAATTGATCACGTTTTAGTAGATAGAAGAAGGCAATCTAGCATAATTGATGTCCGATCGTTTAGAGGGGCTGATTGTGACACTGACCACTACCTGGTAGCAGCGATAATACGAGAGAGGTTATCGTTGAATAAAGGTAATATTCATTGTCCGAAAACGGAGAGATTCAACTTAAAGAAATTAGAAGAGAGCCAGGTAAGAGAGAAATACCAGATTGAAGTTTCGAATAAATTCTCGGCCTTAGAAGATTCGGAGGGCACTAGTGTTGAGGATACCTGGATTGAAATTAGAGATAGCATTAAAATTTCAGCAAAAGAAAAATTGGGACACGCGGAAATACGTAAGAACAAACCATGGTTCGACCAGGAATGCATAAAACTAGCAGAGAAGTGAAAACAGGCAAAATTACGCTGGCTACAAAATCCGAATGAAATAACTACACAAAATTTTGCAGATATCAGGCGAGAAATTTCCAAAACTTTTAGAACAAAGAAACGCGATTTTCTGAAAGCTAAAATTAAGGAACTTGGAGATAATAGTAAAAATAAAAACATTCGGGACATGTATAAGGCAATCAACGAATTTAAGAAAGTCTATCAACCTCGTGCTTATATGTTAAAGAAATCTGACGGTACAGTTCTCACTGACACGGATAGCATCTTAAATAGATGGAAAGATTTCATTGACGATTTGCTTAACACGCAACCAATAACTAGTGTGTGTGGAGAAAAGGTGATACAGACCGCAGAACCGTATATTCCAGAACCCAACCGAATAGAAGTAGAAACCGCTATAAAGAAATTAAAGAAACCCAAATCTCCGGGTGTAGATTAAATTCCGGCCGAGTTAATTTTAGCTGGAGGCGAAAAATTGTGGAACAAGATACACAAACTCATTCTCCTTATCTGGAACAAGGAAGAATTGCTACAAGAGTGGAAAGAATCAATCATTGTTCCAATTCACAAGAAAGGCGACAAAACTGACTGTAATAATTATCGAGGCATTTCTCTTCTGTCAACATCCTATAAAATCCTTTCAAATATTCTGTTAGCAAGACTAAAACCATACGAAGATGAAATTATTGGAGATTATCAGTGCGGATTTAGACGAAATCGATCAACTATCGACCAAATATTTACCATTCGCCAAATACTCGAAAAAAAGTGGGAATACAATACCCCGGTACATCAACTATTTATTGATTTTAGAAAGGCGTACGACTCGGTTAGGAGAGAAACATTATACAACGTCCTTGCAGAACTTGGAATACCGAGAAAGCTAATTAGATTAATTAAGATATGTTTAAATGAATCCCAAAGTAAAGTCCGGGTAGGACAATTTTTGTCCACGAGCTTTCACGTCGAAAATGGCCTGAAACAAGGAGATGTGTTGTCGCCATTATTATTTAACTTCGTTCTGGAATACGCTATAAGGAAAATCAAAGATCGCAACCAGGGCCTAGAGTTGAACGGTATTTACCAGGTTATGGCATATGCTGATGGTGTAAATTTAATAGGGGATGATAGGAGAACAATAGAAAGAAATGCAGAGATCTTATTAAACGCTTGCAGGGACATGGGTTTAGAAGTAAATGCAGAGAAAACTAAATACATGGAAGCGCGTCGGGACCGGAATACAGTAAATTATGGATGCGTTAAAATTTAAATAATACTTTTGATAAAATGGATAGTTTCAAATATCTAGGATCAATATTAACAGACAAAAATCATATTCACGAAGAAATTAAATGTCGACTAAAAGCAGGGAATTCGTGTTACTATTCGGTTCAAAATCGCTTGTCGTCGCGAATTCTATCGAGGAATTTGAAGCTTAAAATATACAAAACGATAATTATGCCTGTTGTTCTGTATGGCTGCGAAACATGGTCACTTACTCTGAGGGAAGAACATAGACTGAAAGTATTTGAGAAGAAGATCCTGAGACGAATATTCGGACCCAATAGGAACGGGAATGGGGAATGGCGGAAACTTCATAACGAGGAACTACATAATTTATACGGTCTACCCAACATTGTTAGGGTCGTTAAGTCTAGGAGGTTTAGGTGGGCGGGTCATGTAGCTAGGATGGAAGAAAGTAGAAACGCTTTCAAAGTATTGACTGGAAGACCAATCGGAAAACGACCACTAGGAAGACCTAGGCGCAGATGGGACGACAATATTAAGATGAATCGCGCAGAGATTGGAATACCAAGTAGAAACTGGATGCAGTTAGGTAAGGATAGAAGTCAGTGGAGAGCTTTTGTGAACGCGGCATCGAACCTCCGGGTTTCATAGGCCATAGAGTTAGTTAGTTAGTTATTTGCCATTATTCACTTCCTTCTAGTATCAATGAACTTAGCATTCAGAAGTCTTACAGAAAATTTGAAAGTCGATTCTAGCAGCAATTGTTTTGTGATTTAGTCAAATAAATTCCTAGATTCTGTGCAATTTTACAACACATGACCTACAAAGAAAAAGTGAATGTGTTTAGTTGTGTTTAGACCTACAACACATGACCCACAAGAACACGTGACCTACATTGTTATCTCAAAGAAAAAGTGAAATTTAAAATCTCACAGCAAGCAAAGGATAAATTTAACAAATGTCATTTGAAAAATCAAACACTACTCCATTATACTTAATCGCACAAAAGATATCTCTTTTGTCAAGCAGCAGTTAGTGCTATTGCGATTAACAAACAAAGACATTCTTAAAATCGATAATAATAATCGATCTATATTTGCTTTTCGATATTTCGGCAGGTGGTTTTCTGACCTAAGTACTTTCAATTTTGATGTGTCATGCAAAATGTGAATGGTACCGCCTGGCTCCTTCGTCCTAATCATCGCAATGGCCAAGGCTGCCTATGGGAATAAAACAATTCCCTAATGTTCTCTATAGTTTTCTCCTTTTTGATTCTTAATAGCTACATCATTTATAGCTGAGTTCCCTCGTGGTTAAGCAGTAAGCGTACGCACCTTCGGCATGGAAGACACGGGTTCGATTCCCGGCGTGAGCTCATGTGATTCGGATCCCACGTTAAACTGTAAGTCCACGTCTAATATAGCCTGGTGCTGAACGGGACGTTAAAATCAAAGGAAATGAAATAAAACATCTATACCTGTTTTAGTACTTAAATATATTTAAAACACGGTGCAGCCGGGTTGGAAAATGAGAACTTTATACTATTTCCATGAAAAGATGAACAACAAGCTTTTCAAGTTGATTTCTACCCAACAGGATATGGTATTGGCAACTTTAGATCTAAACACAACAAAATCACATGTGAATGGTATTCGGAATCACAGAAAGAACATAAATCCTATACACACTTTTTTACAAATTATTACGGAAAGTGAAATTAAATATACAGATCAATAATAAATGTGCCAGTCTAAATCAAAAGTCTTGTAAGCTTACTTTAAAACTCCAGGTTCAAGCATCACCTCAGTTTTGTTATTCAGTATTGTTCACTAATCATTAATCAAAAGTGGTATTTGATAAATTTACGAATAAGATGATAGATTAATATACTTTTATGTTAAGGAAGAGTTTCATAGCATATATTGAGAAACTGTGTTAAGGAGAAAATATAGACGTGACTAGTTGAAGTAATAACATTAGTAGAGATCAGTAATATTAAGGGAAAGCAGAAGTAATGAAATAATCAGAAAAAAAAATAATCTTTGAGAAATACGAATATTTTCTTTGTGGCTTGATATATGAAAGATTTAAAAAAAAATCACATCTAAAGCTTCTTTGCAGACTGAATGAGGTAGAAAGTGGATATTATGAAAAGAACTCAAAAGCGATTAAACTGTGAGTTTGGAAAATAACAGAAAATTAGTGGAATGAAAATGCAATTAACAATGGCAATTTATAAAAGCAGAAACGTGAGTGCTTAGAACATTATGTGAGAAGGAATTTTAAATTAATTTATAATAATAATAATAATAATAATAATAATAATAATAATAATAATAATAATAATAATAATAATAATAATAATAATAATAATAATAATAATAATTTTATGTCAAAAGTAGAAACTAATGAAAAATTGAAAGGCGTGGTGGTTCCACAGTAAAGGATGAATATTAGAATGATGATAATCAAGATTAGGTCTATATAGACCAACATATCATTCTATTTAACATTGTGTTCATTAAGGACCTGCACTATCTCCCTTTTCAAGCCTGTTCAGTCTTCCTTGGTAATGTAATTTACACTGTAACAGTACCAGTTCTAGTAAGAAAAATAGTTGGAAAAATTTAAAAAAAAAAAACACGTTACTTTCTTTAATGCCAAGTTTTGTAAATAGGCAAACAGAAACATGCAAACAATGAAACTTAATTTCTTTGTAATTTTAACACAAGGAGAGTTATAAACATTTGTTGCAGCAAAACAATAAATTTTCACCTTCTTGTTAACCTTTTTTTTTTTTTTTAGATATTGTCTGGTTTAAATATCAGGAATTTTTTGGGAAAAATATATATATGTTTCATTTACCAAATGTAAGCTTTCATAAAGAATGTAATTTTAACAAATGTCTAAATATATATGCTAAGGAGAAAATAAGAATTTTGGTAACTCCCTCGTGCTAAGTGGTTAGCGTACACGCCTTTGACGTGGGGGATTCGGGTTCGATTTTCGGTTTCAGCTCATGTGGTTTCGATCCTACGTTAAGCTGTAGGTCCACGTCACATACAGTCTCGCTGCTGAACGCGACGCTAAAATAAATCGAGACTTGATTTGATTATATATATATTAATTCAGAAACTTCTTACAAATAGCTTGAAAATGTCAAAAATGTATCCTTTTACCGAAATATTTCGTATATCCCAAATTGACTTGTCGTTGTGTAATGTTATTATATTCTCACTCACCAGAAATTTGTCAAACAATACTAAGATTATTCATACCAGTTAATTATTAGAAGCGTAAATTCTACTGTTAGGACATGTGACAAAAAGCATACCTATAGTTTTAAGTGAGATCTAATCCACAATATACTACACCCCACATTGAATTCAGATTTCCAGCAACAAGGACCCGAACACGTACCATTTCAATTCTGATACTCTCCCATATATTCAACTTGGCATTTAACATAAGAAAGTAATTTATTATAATTTAACGTGCTTTCATTACATAAAACAAAATGAGCTGTCAATGGATCACAAATCGTAATTTTATTAGTATTAGAGGACCTGATCCTCTCTCCAAACTAAAACATAATTACATTGCATACAAGTAAATATATAATTTGTGTGTACCTATGTGAGACTAGTAATATATAAATAATACTGATGTCATTTCATAGTATGTCATTCTGATATGTAATTTCTACTTCATTATTCATGATCATAATGTTATTTACTAAATCGTAAAGGATAACAGAACAGTAAATAATAATAGGTAAGTCAAATTTCTATATCTGTATTTAAGAATACAGTATATAATTATTTAAAGTGGTGCATGAGACGTAGATTAACTAACAAATTCTTGGTTGTACATACGAACTACAAGAACTACCAAATCGCATACACACTTAATCATTTCTACTACTTAACGCTTGTTTACGACAACACTAAGAAACACTTATATCTCTTGTACTAAATAACACGTAGTCCCTTTCAGTGAAAATAAAAAAAAAGAAAATATTTACAAAGATACTAATACAGATTTATTCCTACGTGTACAAGAAAAATACGTTTGACATCAAAGGGAAAAAGAAGAGTGTTTATTTTACTGATCCTTAGTTCAATATCAGTCTTTACTATTCTAAAATTCCACGCATTACTTGTCATTGTCAATTATCAACAATTATATAACTGTAATAATGAGTACCCATTCAAATTCAAGTTTAGTAGTGTGAGTCATATGTTATATGTATGCGTTCAAATATAATATTTCTAAGCTGTTACAAACTTCTCAGTATTTTTAATGGTATCTTCATACCATGTATTTTAATTCAAATACGAAATTCATCTTTCCAAAACTAATCAATAAGGCTAATTCATAATGTAAATATAAGGTTGTTTATATTCTAAATTCATTAGAAAATAAAACAAATGTGGGAAAAAAGCATCACAAAGTTCATAAGAGCTTGTTGAAAATGTTTTCCTTTCCTTGGATATAGCCCATCTTTTACAGTGTGTATCTGTAGTATGTAAATGCCGAAGAAATGTGAGCTTGCATATTGTGTTCCTTCATGCAATCATTAATTAGATGGCTAGGCTGTTAAAATGGGAGAGGGGAAAATGCCTTTCTGCAGACTCATTTGAAGGAAAAATGAAAGACGAGTAAAAAATAACCTTACAGAGCAAAACATCCCAAATGAACTAAGAAAAGCTAATTGAAGTGTTTATGAGGCTGAGGGGACGGCATGTATCTTTGTAGGGAGAAAAAGATGGAGGATTGTGTTGAACTTGCTATACACTTAATGTGGTGGATATTATTATTATCTATATTAATCATGCTATTATTATTTAACTTGACAGTGACAGAACTACTGAAGTTTAGTAATGATTCTTTTGATTTTAGTTAACATTTTACAAGAATGATTATTTATTTTTTTCACGGAATAGTTGCAATGCTCCAATCTTAATGTGGTACACGTTCTTCTCCGCCACTACCATTCTTAAATTATTTTTTAAACTTACCGATAATTGAATCGCTTATTTGAGAAACCAGTCAATCGATATTTTTTTTTTTTTCACAAAATGACTTTTGTACGGGATAAGTTACTCATATTCTAAACACACACTTTAGTGCGGAAACCAGTCGTCTGGCATGGCGTCAAATGGGTTACTATTAAAGCTGAACATGACGTTTAGTGCAGAAACCCGTCAAGTAATACAGGGTGTCCGAGAAGTCCTTCCCTGATTACAGAAATTGATAACTCAGGCTAGGAATAAGATAGAAATATGAAACTGGTGTTGAATTGTTTACAAACTATAAGAGTTTTGGTCACATCAGTACACTTCCACATGAGCACTCTTGATAGCACGTAGCACATCTAGGCGATATTCAATTTCCATCCACACATTACCCAACATCACTGGAGGGATCGATGCAACGACTGTGGTTATTCGTTGCTGCAGGGTTTCAAGATCTGCTACACGTGTCCGGTAGACCTCATGCTTGACATAACCCCATAAAAAGAAGTCTAATGTGGTTATGTCAGGGGAGCGTGGAGGCCAAGCTGTTGGTCCATCATCACCAATCCATCGCCCAGGAAATGTCCTATCGAGATAAGCACGGACGTCCAAACCCCAATGAGGTGGTGCACCGTCTTGCTGAAAAACGGCATCGATGCGGTACTGAAGCAGCTGATTAACAGCATACAGCTGCAGTCCTCCCAAATGTTGTCTCGAACTGTCTCTGCACCGTGGTTGGTGATCGTGTCTCATGGTACCACAGGACACACTGTGCCTTCTCCTGGTTGGTTGGCATGGCTTCTTGGGCTTCTTACTTACGTACTACAAACCTAAAACAAACAAAAAAATATAGTGTGTAAACAATTCAACACCAGTTTCATATTTCTATCTTATTTCTAGCCTGAGTTATCAATTTATGTAATCAGGGAAGGACTTCTCGGACACCCTGTACCACATAACGTGTCTCTGCAGTAAATCTAATGTTTACCTCCTTTGGCAACAGTCCTTTGTTGACATTTCCTTTGTTGACATTTTTCAATAGTCGTCATTGAGAAGCGTTGCGTATTGGTTAGAATAGTGTTGTTATAATATAAGTTACACAGATTTTTCCCGCGTTCTTTGATTGTAATATCTAGTCATAGTTCTGACGATGAACCTCTAGCAAAAAGAAAACTTGTTGTCACCAATGAAGACAAATACCAACGAAATGTTATACGAAAGGGAAGAGTCAAGAGGGAAGAATACAAGAACTATAAAGGTAGTATGGTGCCAAGGAAATCTATTCCAGATTAAATTTGGTGACATTGTCCAGGGAAATGCAGTTTATTCGTTGATGGTGAAACAAACAAGATGTGGAATTATTTCTATGTATTAGATACAAAAACATGCAAGATACATGTTTGCAAACGTTGATAGAAGTAAAAGTAGTAAAACGTAGAGAGCAAACAAACAAAGGTAATGTGGTGCCAGTGAAACGTCACGCTCATTTAAAAGAAACAAGACTTCTAAGTACAAGATAAAAATCGTTGGAGTTCTTACTCCAGTTTAGAAAAATGTGTCTCTACAAATCCATCGAATTGCAAGGCTGACTAACTTAGTTTAAAGTAAGCTTACCCTTCTGGAAGGGTACCTATTAATACGAAATAAATGACGACCTGGTTAAGCTGAGTGACTACACTACATTTATGGAGATTTCTACGACATCCTTCACTGGTCAACTACAGAAGCCATGTGTTAACGTAGACAGAGAATATGAAGATGGGTAGTTCCAGACAGATAGACAAACATAGTAGTTCAGAAGGGAATCCTGTTGTCTTTTGTAGGACACTGATAATGTGATTACCGTTGTTACTATGAGTATTCCTGTTCTAACCATGTTCCGAATTTTCATTTGATCTGAGATCCATAAGTATAGTTAATAACTTTGTGTTTTTCGTTTGAGAAAAAAAGAATACAGCAAAATGGTATTTCGCTTGCAAACTTTACGTTTTCTTCCGACACAACTAGTCATATTGCAGAAACCCGTTAACTGATTTTTTAAAGTAAACGTTTATTAATTACGAAAAAAAACTATTATAATCTAGTTACAGGCATCATCCTATTCGCGAGAAAGTTAAATAATACTCCAAATTTTGTGGAACACTCAAATTTGTTGTTATCGGAGATATGATTTTCCCCCCCTAAAGTTTCAAAAATTGCATTTAGTGGGTTTCTGAAATAAACAATTGAATTATTGCTGTAGTTCAAATCAATTTGTATTCCTCTTTCTTGAATGGAAGTTAGTTTTCCTTCAAATACAGTGGTTCAAAAAAGTATTGGGCGGATAAGAGGTATGAGACAAAAGTAGGAATAGTAGAACAACCATGTTACGTGTGATCATAAAACTTATGGATGACATTTATGTACATGTGTATGTGACGAACACATCCAGATAACAGGCATATATACCGTTGTCTTCCAAGAGAACATCAATATTGGAGGTCGGGCGGCATTCAACGCCAAATAAGTATTGTGCGAGCAAACACCTTGGTTATGAACACGCGCTCTCTGAGGTGGCTTAACCCTCGAAGACCCGTGTGTCTTTGTACAGTGAGGGACACTTCTGGATGGTACAGCCATATGGAGATTTACAGCTAAAGTGCTCCACCAGCTGAGTCCGAAGCAATTGCCGGGAAGTATTGCAACCGAATTAACTTTAAAAGAAGGTGGGTAGCATAATCGCCAGGCACTGAAAATTCCCGTACTCCTGGGCAAAATTCCCACTACCGTCTACAGCATCATTTCTCCAAAATGAGATGAATCTCAGACGTATAGTTCTTAGGGCAAACATATTACTTAATATTTGTCCTATTCGTGAAGATAAAGTGCAACCAAAAAATTAAAGTCGTTCTTTTAGTCTCTTTTAAGTCGTTTGATCTGAAATGACTTTGCAGAACCTGAATAAATATTCTGTCACTTCAGGGGGGGTGTAGGAAGAGCGAATGCACCCCTCCTACATATGGAAACATTTAATTTTAATCAAATGCTTAGCGAGAGTGAGCCCATTGGTATAGCGCATTTATGATTTGAAATCTTGCTCCCAAGCCATCTTATGTCATAACTGACAACATAGGAGAACGAGAGATGCAAATATGATGAAGGAGAAATACGCTCACATGTGCAAATTCAGAATCGGAGACAAAATGATCGGATAGCATCCATATTTTCTCGCAAATTTTGATTTTGTAAGTAGACATGTAAAAGCTTACCCGAACCTGAGAGCATCCCATTACCAATTGTTGAATTTAAGTGAAGAACTCAGTTGAGAGCATCGGGTGATTAGGGAGGGAGCGAAACATCTTAAGATATGGGGAACGAACAATGGAAAAAATACCAACTTTCCTCGACCGGACTCGATCCCTAAAACCCATGATTACGAAGCCTTGCCTTTGCTCACTCATCCACGGAGCCACACAGACTGACAGACACTCATACGTCAGGAAAAGCGTTCGTTACGACCAGTGATTTATTTGTTATGGGAAGCTAGGATAATTCCCCGTCTCTTGTTTTCTTTCCTTGGCACTAACTTAATTACTGTTGTCCCAGCCCGAGAAGAATTTTTTCCAACTCTCTAGAAAATTTCCTAACAGTTTGCATATATTTTTAGAAACACAAAACATTTATTCATCGCTGTTCTGCATAATTATACTTACACAAACGAATTATTTCCAATTCTACGAATTCCCGTACCAAGTAAACAGAAGTACTGAGTATGAAATTATATATCTCGCGAATAGTTTTGCAGAAAATACCTAAACTAAATTTTATATTGGGAACAGGGGGAAGCACTCACGTGGGGCTTAGGAGGCAGGTTGCGCCCATAAGATTTGTTTTTGTCAGTAAGGGACATAAATTTACATTCAAATGACAAAATCACACGTTTAATTATAACCATAATTTTACTTTTAAGAGCGCCAAATGCGTAGGAGGAAGGCATTCTTTTTGGCATGGAAGAATAAAATTATGGCTGAATGTGGAAGTGAACAGACTGATTATGATCAGGAACAATGTATGCAAAAAAGCAGTGGCGTAGCCAGCAGGTCTGGAACGTCCGACATTTATAAAAGTTGTTAATATAAGGCCTAAGATTGCGGTTTTATTCAAACTTTTTTCCCGGGTGAACAACCGGACACACCCCAAATGAACATTTAGCCAGCGGCCCTTCTGAAATCAAATCCTGGCTACGCCCCTGCTACCAAGTCATGTATTCTCTGTCATATAAGAAAACGCATGTTTTCCGTGGGATACTATTTTTTGCCCCTTACCATGGGAATGAAATCGGTACACATTCCTTGCTACCACATCGCGATTTAATTAAATGTTTTAAAAGTTTTTAAAGCTCAATCCCTAACCAAATCGATAACTGCATGATCTATCTCTTTGCAGTTTACCCAAGACACTATAGAAGTATCATAAAACTTAATAAAAGGAAAAAAGTTATTTCACAGCGTGAAGCTTACGAATGTTGCTATATATTTATAGCGTAGATGTTTTGTGTACCTTATTACGTAGCTCATTCGATCCGTGCAGAATTCCCATTCCCGCGACCCGTGTTCGAATCTTCGTGCCGCTATTTTTTATCTTTATGTTATTATTGATCAGGTAGGACTCTAGTAGAAACAAATATATGGCTACAGTTCAAGGTGTGATTCGATATTCTGCAAGTATTTATTTATTTATTTCTTCTCAAGCGAAAAAATGAAGTAGAATTTTACAAGCGTAAAACTTCTAGATTTGACTGTTAATAAAAATTATGAATAAGTTTACAGCTGAAAATACATTTAGTTCTCTTCAATTGTAGTCCATAATTAGCTATGGTCAAGGAAATGGATTTCAGCTGTTTTGTGTGTGATCAGAACATTGACTTCCATCATCCTTATTTCTGGAACTAAATATCACTATTTTTTTTTCGTTTATATATAAAATTCTCATCCTTTAGTCCTTAACAAAACAGAGATTATTGTTGAAACTGTCACTATAGCATTATATTTCATTATATAAAAAATAAAACTATATATATATATATATATATATATATATATATACCTAAAAATATCAAAAATAATATGACAAATATTATGAACAATTTTATAATAGAACTAAGCAATGGTATATAATAAAATAAAATGTTATGAAATGCAGGGTATTTGATGTTAGCGATAATATTGGCAGTAGATGCTGAAATACAAGTTTCTTGAACAGATATGGACACTTCATCTTGAAATATACACCTTGAATTTGATTCTAGATAGAATCTGAAATCTGTTAAGAACTTTAAACCTTGAAAAGCGCAATACAAGTTTGAATTCCATGGTTATAATAGTGTCGTTACAAACTCACCAGCGATAGTGGCTCATTGAAGGAATTCCTGCTTCCTTAAAGAAATAAGGAATAATTCCTTAAAGAATTGTCTTTTTTATATAAATCAACCAATCTAAAGCCGGATCTTTGATCAAAATGTATTTTCTCCTTTGCGTATATTTCAGGAAGAACATGTAACATCAACTTTTTATTAGCAAATGTATCAACTGATCAAATTGAATAATGCTAAAAATAGCCTACTTTTCTTGCTAGAACTTACAGTGAACGAAAAAAATATTCGTTTAAAAGTGCACACAATATAAATCATCTGATATATTAAAGGAAAGAAAACTCTATCGCACAAAAATATGCTCATAAGTTTATCTATATTTCCCAGCATAAAATAAAGGAAGAAACAAGTGAAACTTTGTCTTTCGTTTTCTACAGGTTACAATAAAAAAGAGAGACGTCACATTTATTGCCACAAAAGTATTCGTCTTGTATCTATACCAGAAGCAACATACTCTTCGTAACGCGTGTCTTTGGGTATTATAGCTGCAAACGCTTGTGTCAATTGGTGAACTGTAGTCAAATAGTGTATGTGTGCTGCTATTGGAGTCAACAAGAAACAGAAAGCAACCAGGTGAAGATGAAGTGGGCCGGAAATCAAAAGAAACAAGTGAAGAGGAAAGACGAACGATGATACGATTGTTTGGTAAGAGTAAATCGTTTGGTGAGACCAGTGTTAGACCCCTATGATTGGTCGGCCTATTACCAGCATTGAAGACCTTATATATAAGTTTAAAAAGACAAAAACATACAAGAATATGTCGAGATCTGGGCGTCCATCACAACTAACGCATCAAGATAGACGTCTCATCACACGTATAGTTAAGGAGAATTCGAAGTGAGTGCACCACTCATAGCTGCTGGGCTCGAACAAGAGTCTCCAAAGAAAGTGTCAGTCCAAACCGTGAGAAACGTCCTCCATGAAGCTGGATATGGAGCCCAAACAGACCACAGAAATCCATATATTAGAAAAAAAACAACAGAAAGAAGGGCCAGGAGTATACAATGTCACACAGGAACGAGATATTCGACTTATAGTTATTTTTTCACTGATGAAGGCACATTTCATTTGTTTCAATCAGATGGACGAGTTCCGGTATAAAGGAAGAAGAATTGTGAGCTTGAGGAAAATAGTTTTACAGCTACAGTGAAGTATAGGGGCGGCTCAGTACTTGTGTGGGGTGCATGAGTGCGTACAGGGTTGGAAAATTGTTTCATTATAAGAATAATGGATCACACAGCATACATCAACATCCAGAAGACACATCTTCTCACGAGCGTTGAGCAAATGGGCCAAGCAGGTGATTACATATTCATCCAAGATAATTACCCGAAACACACGCGCTGAATACGAAGCTGTGGCTCTTATACAATACCTCGAAGTGGATGCAAACCCGTCCAAAATCACCGGACATAAATCTAATTGAGCATCTATGGCACTCTCTGGGAACAAACATACGAAAACACAATATTTCAAATAAGACTGATCTTTAAAAGGCACTGTTGACAAAATGGAGAAAAATTACCAGCGTAACAACATAAAATATAGTTAGGTTAATGCCAAGGAGGTTGCAGGAAGTCATGCGACGAAAAGGAGAACTCACAAAGTATTAAAAGTTGGGGCACAACAACCCAAGCTACTGCAGATGAATAGTATTTCTTAGTAGAAGAATACTTATTTGGCGTGAAATATGTTTAGTGCATTTTATTTGTACTACTTCATATGCTTTGAATATGAAATAACTTCATTTCTATGCTTGGTATATATATAAGTGTAGTGTAATGAAATATCTTTATTTCGCTCTTGCTTTTACTATTGGGTTGAATGCAAATTATATGCGTACAAACATTTCAGTTCTGGCCGACGAATACTTATTTTGCTCACTGTATATTTGGTAGAAGTTCATACATCACATCGTTTTTCTTTTTGTTTGTTTCTTGTTTTTTGTTTTATTTTCTTAGGTTTCTGAATACTTCCGAAGATTTTAACACAATGCTTGTAATTATACTTTTATGTTTGCTCTGTTTGAAATGAAAAAAAAATATTTATTATGAAGAAAATGGTCTGCAGAGCTCTTTCTAGAATGTCTGTTATTAGTTGTAGTGGTTGAATTGATTTTAGCGTCCAACTCAGCAGCGAGGCTATATGGGACATGGACCTACAGCTTACCGTGGAATCCAAACCACATGAGCTCTTGCCGGTAATTGAACTCCGCTTTTAGAACAAAGTATCCGACCACAGTTTGGGTTCCAACAAACCTTGTGATACATTTGTTATTGGGAAACAGTAATGAACCTGAATAAGAATTTCATTACCTGGAATCAGTCAGACCCGTGATCCGGTTTGACCGAACAAACCTGGAGACGATGGAAATGAAAATGTCTACGGCACAGTTAAAGGAACCCTAACCGTTTTTGTTGGTCTAGTGGGTAGCATGTGCGCCTCTGGTTCGTGTAGTCTCGGGTTCGATTTTTGTTAGGAGATCATTAAAACTTTACTTTAAGTGACCATAGTTTCGTTGATGATTCGTCTCCTATAGCCTAAAGGACTTAATCGTGGAACAAACAGACAGTAACAGTACTATTAACGTATAGCTACATAGTATATAAATGAAAAATACGTTGTCTATCATAACGAAAAATGTCTGAACCGTTTGAAATGAATTTTATTGACATAATTAACCTCTAGCTTGGACTAGGTTGTTGAGAACTTGCTCGGGAGAGTACTCCTGGAAGTAGTAACTAAATACACGATTCTGATTGGTTGGCGTTATGTATCTTGCTACGTAGCCTATACCTCTGTATATAACAGAAATCATACGCTTGTTGTAATCTGTCCTCGTGACTGTGCGTGATAGCGGTGTGGGCTGGTAATAAGAATTGCTTTTGGCGTGGGTTCAAACCCAGCCGAAGGAAATCTTCTTATTTTTTAAATCGTTCATGACACTTTTTTCAATAAAATATGATGAAAAAGGTACTCAAAAAGGCGATTTGCTTACTTTTGGGGAGATAAGTAGTAGTGGTAGTAGTAGTAGTACAGAAGCGAAGATATATATAACTTTCCATGAAATCATGAAAATAAAGAAAAATGACTTCCAACTCTGTTCAGAAGGTAGGTATATTGGCACGTGTCGAACCGAGTTGTTTGCTACGCGACGTTATGCCTTCAGGCAAGCTACTTGCTATCGACTAGGTAAGTCTTAAGGGCCACCATGAAGAAAGAAAGAAAGAAAAAGGTATGCTTATTTCATGGGGAGAACAAAATAGAATAGTCTATCTGCTCCTTGAGTGTCTGAAACCAATGCTGTAATGAATATCATTTTTTTCTAATTTTCTTAGAAGACTAAAGGGAAACGTTAATTCTCCTATATATGAGAAAGAAATATATATCTCATATATCACATAGATAACGAAATAAAATAGCATATTCATTTACGATTTGGCGTTAAGTGCTTTAAATTGTGGAGAATATTTTTCCTAATTTCCATAATAAAAAGAAAAAAATGAGAATTGTTAATTCCCTTAGAAAAAGAAAGTAAAATATAATTATATTTATTAAACAAAAATAATAACATAAAAAATACTTAAAATATATTAAAATAAAATATGACTAAACTAAGTAAAACATTTACTTTCAATAGTCTCTGCAAGTAATTTGTAGAAAATGGACACAAATAATGAACATAAACTATTAGTTGTCAATTAAAAGTGTAGCAAGTGATAGTTCTAAACCGAAGTAGAATATTCACTCTGCTTCATTTAAATAATAAACATTTTACAAAACCAATAATCTTTTGGCTGCATCGTAAATATTTTAGTAAATAAGTAAATAAAATACATAGGTATAATTTAATCACCGCAACTGGATAGCTGATTACGTGGGTGAAGATAATGAATATTACTACAAACTCTTACAAAGGTTGGGGCCGCAGTGGCCCAGTGGAAGCCGGTGGATGTAGCTAAGCAGCCTGAGGTGTCAGCCTATAGTGTTGTCAACGGCTCGAGCGGCTCGGTTCACGATTCAGTCACCACCGAGCCGAATCGAGAAGTGAGCCGAGCTCACACCTCAACCTACCGAGCCGGTTAGAGATCCATAAAAGTGATTAGATACTAATATAATATGAAGTATATGTTCTATAAACCTTTCCCACAATTCTACTGCTTGGGGCTGAAATCAGTCAATACGGAGGAAGTTAATTATTCGTCCCTGATTTGAAAACTGTTCCGCGAAGATATATTTAAACAAATCCCATTTTTATGTAACATAGTGAAATTGATCAAAGACAAGCACTACAATTCAACTCAACTGACATCTGTGAGTATGTGCGGCCGTTTGCCTGTTCCACAACTATCTTTTATTGTTTTGGTTTCATTTTAATAAAAATTTGGCTTATGGTTTCAACTAATAATCCTATTGTTTGGGATTTAACTCTTTCAAGAATAAGGGGTGAAAGCTAAAACACTCACCCTTTTCACAGATAAATACAAAACAATTTTGTGTTATAGGCAAAACAACTTGAATATCATTTGATTAGACAAAACATAGGCTATTTTTAATTTAGGCCATCCGCATCATTCGAATTGGTTGCGGGTGGAATTGGCAATGGATAAGCGCGTAAAAGGGACCAAGTTCTTGTGAACTTCGAAACTTCGTTATTTAAATATTATAATAAAATATTTTTAAAAATAACTTTCACCATATTGAGTCAATTTTGATTCAATATGGCGTATATTTTCTTTGGGGCTTCTCGATCATCCATATTAAACGAAATCAATTAGGGTCAAGAAAAACGTGAAATTATTTTTTTATTGGGAAACAGTAATGAAACTAGATAAGAATTTCATTACCTGGATCCGGTATAACCGAACAAACCTGGAGACGATGGAAATGAAAATGTCTACGACACAGTTAAAGAAGCCCTAACCGTTCATGTTGATCTAGTGGTTAACGTGTGCGCCTATGGTTCGTGTAGTCTCGGATTCGATTTTCGTTAGGAGATCATAAAAACTTTACTTTAAGAAACATTAGTTTCGTTGATGATCCGTCTCCTTTAGCCTAACGGACTTTATCGTGGAACGTGAAACTAAATTTTCATTAATGTTCGTTTCATTTTTAAATGGAATTATAACAACAGTATTCTGCTTTCTCTTCTCACTAAATTTATATTTGCCTTTCTTGTTTGATGTGTGCGTGTGTGTGTCAAAACATTGCAGTGAAAGATAACTGCAAGGTCTGTAAGAGTATAAGCTTTTGAGAATAACAGAAAAGATAATTTATTTGATTTTAGGGGATTGTCAAAATTCAAACAAGCGAGCCAGTAAAATTTGTCATGTAGAATGTACGGGGCGGGGAACGGGGGTAATTGCTACAAGATCCTAATTAAATGGTCAAAGCAAGTAGGTAATTTAACTGTTTACAATTAATTTTGAACATACGTAGCTAACACGTGGATTGTCTGGGATAGGTTTTATCATTCGCTGTTTTTCTCGGGGGAGGAAAGGGGCTTAAATATTTCGTACACTTATTCTTCCTGTGTGGAGAATGGAAATTGTAATTAGTTGGTTGACAATTTTTAAACTGATGTGAACAGTGAAAACGTGCTTTCAAAATCCAGACGAATGCAACTGTGTGTTTAATTATTTTTACATATTTCTTTTTAAACCCTAGATTTACAGTTATACTCAGTCAATAATTTTAAATTAATTGTTGATTCTATTTCATGAGTTTTAGAATATATTTAACTACTTTGCCAAGCTTATATTAGGGACCCATAGGCCGAATTTTTAGAAGTTAAAAATCTGAAATTTAATTATAAGTCACGATGCTTCAGCGAAAGATCAACTTTTAAATCCAGTACTGTGATTCTCATTGTGGCTTTTTTAATTGCAATGCATCACGCATCACACCAATCACTTTCTCATAATCCTATGAGCTCTAAGACTGATGGGTTGGATGGTTAGAAGTTTAACTTAACTTGCAGCACCGAGACTATATGAGACATGTGCCTACAGCCTAACGTATTATCCCGAAAAAGATAAACTCACACTGGAAATCGAACCCAGGTCTTCCGCACCGAACACTAAGACAGAGTGTACTTCCATTTATTCATTTATCGTTGCATAATCATAAAATGTTACATTTTCTCTGGATCTGACACGAACTACTCCAGGTATAATACAAGGTTCCAGGACACATACGGCCTTTAATGATAATAACGCTAGCTTATTAACCATATTTTGGTTAAAAGCATGACATGGTTTATTTTTCCAACATGCTTAAAGATCTAATAGACTGACGCGGATAGCTCATTTATTCTTTCCTCTCTCTGTTTACACAGACAGACCAATATTTCATTGACACAATGTGTCAGAACTTAGTAGAAAAAGCAAAGTGCCTTCACTTCACAGGTAAAACAAAGACAATACACGCACTTCAAACTACCTTCAGGCGATATTCCTTTGCCTTCCGTTGCCTCTAGCGTTTAGTAATTACTCATTGAGTAAGTAGTTGCTTACTACTGAAGGTAATTTCATTGGGTCAACAGCAGGATGGATTGATTTAAATCAGTCTGATTTAAATCACAATTTTAATCAAGATTTAAATCAGTTGATTTTTTGAATAAAAGTCATTGGTTTAAATTAAAACTCGAAATAAATTAATTTAAAGTGAAAAAAAGTAAAATCCCGTTTCTGTTCTGTTATTTCGATTGTAGAAGATAATAATAATATAAATGAGACTCAAATTATGTAAGCACAATATGAAAACGAGCATCATGCAGAGGACGATTAAAGGAAATCCCGTTTTGAACGGGTAACGGGTGAATCCTGCTTTCTTCTCTTTGTAACATAGGGTTTCTAAATCGTTAAATCCAACGGAGAAATCATCATGGAAATTTAAGACGAAAGTTCTTTTGTGCCCACGTCTATTTGTCTGTATTCAATTAATAGGGTCGTATTTAGGGAAGCTCGATCCCCTCTGAAAAAAAATAAAAAAAATATTAGATTTTAAAACTTCAGGCGAAATTTATGTACTGAATACATAGAAGTTATTCGGTATTGTAATACGGCAAATTTTGGATGCGTTAAAATATCGAATAACACTTTTGATAAAGTTAATACTTTCAAATATCTAAGATCAATATTAACAGACGAAAACGATATTCACTAAGAAATTAAATGTCGACTAAAGCAGGGAATTCGTGTTATTATTTAGTTCAAAATCTCCTGTCGTCCCAAATTATATCGAGAAATTTGAAGCTTAAAATATATAAAACGATAATCATGTCTGTTGTTCTGTATGGTTGCGAAACATGGTCGCTTACCCTGAGGGAAGAGCATAGACTGAAAGTATTTGAGAACAAGATCCTCAGACTAATATTCGGACCCAAAAGAAAGGGGAATGGAGAATGACGGAAACTTCATAACGAGGAATTACATAATTTATGCGGTTTACTAAACATTGTTAGGATCATCAAGTCTAGGAGGTTTAGGTGGGCAGGTCATGTAGCCAGGATGGAAAGGAATAGGAACGCTTTCAAAGTCTTGACTGGAAGGCCAATCGGAAAACGAATATTAGGGAGACCTAGGCGCAGATGTGAGGACAACTTTTAGATGGATTTTGCAAATATAGGCATACAAAGTAGAAACTGTATCCAGTTGGCTAAGGATAGAAGTCAGGGAAAGCTTTTGTGAACGTGGAATTGATCCTCTGGGTTCCATACGCCATAGGGTTAGTTAATTTTAGTCGAAATTTATGGACTTCATATGTATTTCGTGCGGCTAGCTAGTTTCGATTAAAAAAAAAATATGCCCCTGCCAAACATCAGTAACTTTCGTGAAAAGAAAAGTGTCATATTGATAAACGTTGCTGTAAGTTTTTTCCTTAATGCTTGAGACACATTGTTTGGGATTGAAATATGTAAACGATTAAGGATTAATTCAAAATTAAATCCCAATACTTCCACCTAAATGACATAGTTAACATTTAATACTAATTCCTAATGTCTTTTCTGCAGTTCGCGACTTGTATTATACGAGGAGAAAGTTTTGATTTAAATAAAAAAAAATCGATTTAAATAAAGAAATCAACAACAATGATATTTCTTAAAATAATTATGATTTTTTTTCACCCTGGTCAACAGTCTGACACCCAAAACAAATAAAAAGATCCACACTTGTCATATTATTTTGTCAAAAATAGAAAAAAGAGTATAGTTAGAATTATATTTATATTTGCGGGTAGTAACTTGCTTCTTTACAAAAATAAAATTAATAATACCCACAATGAACATACATCAATAAATAAATCAACACATAATATTGCTCTGATCCTTAACACACGCTTTCACATTCATACATCGTGTGGAATATTTCGTTTGTGATTCTAGTGTCAGCAAAAATGCCTAGAACTAAAGCCGCTTTGGAGTTAAGTGCCGCTCAAAAAGGCGAGATTATTGGCCGTGCAGCTAATGGTGAGGAATTGCCTCTCATTGCTAAAGATTTTGGGTGTGATTCTAGAACCGTGAGGAAGTGGCTGGATCGTCATGGGGAGCAGGGAAACAGAGAATGGACTAAGTCAAGACCCAGAAGTGGAAGACCGCGCGCAACATCAAAGACCCAAGATAAAGCTACCGTTAAAGAAGTACGGAACCACCTTTGCGTCGTCGGTCTGTGTTGAGAGACAAAGCTGTTGAACTAGTATGTTCACACAAGACAGTAAGGCATCAGTTTACTGCGGCTAGACTCCATGACGTTTATGAGAACTATTTTGATAGATTACCACAAGGAAAGGCGTTTAGAATGGGCTAAGAAGAACGTGAGTCTTCCACAATCCTATTGGGATCTCGTCATCTGGTCTGATGAGAAGGTGTTCCTCTCTGATCTCCAAGGGAGAATGATATTATACAGGCCACGCGGGACACGATATCTTCCACAACATGTCATTCGCACCGAACATTCAAGACAAGTTTCAGCTCATTTTTGGGGCTATATGACAGCTGAAGGTCCGGGCGAGATCGTTCCTGTTCCTGGAAGAATGACTAGTGCGACTTATATCCAAGTACTGGAGAATACACTGCTTCCGCCTCTACACGAAAAAATTTTCAGAACCAGAGGAATTCGTGTTTATGCAAGACAACAGTGGTGTTCATACCTCGAGGCAAACTCAAGCATGGTTGGAAGATCATCCAGAGCTAATATGTAAAGAATGGCCTCCTCGATCGCCAGACCTTAACCCCATAGAACCTCTTTGGGTGTTAATGGTTCAAGAATGGGAAAAACGTCGACAAGACCGTAACAAAGATATTCTTGAGGCACATGTAATATAACTCTGGAATAATTCCCAACCACACCCAACTATATTCTAAAATCTTGTGTCTAGTATATCTAATCGTTTGGGTGACGTTATAGAAGCAGAAGGTGACTACACAAAATACTAGAATTCTTTCATTTCCAAATATTTTCCTTTTATTGATCTTTACTTCATTTGTTCAATGGTAAAGAACTTATACATTTTATTTCTGTTCTCAATTAACCTAAAACACATTTGAAGCTGGATTAAATGTCTTACGTTTTCTTCATCAAATTCAACTTTGATTGTATTTTCATCCCAATTAATGTCCAAGAGACCTTTGGAGCTAAAGTTAAATATTTTATTTCTTTTTTTAGAAAAATTAGTTTTAATTCTATTTTTTTTTCTAATTAATGCCCAAAATACATTTGGGGCTAGAATTATGTATTTTATTACATCTTTACAAAATAACGTTTTATCACCACTGATTGTACTCTGTGTTAAAAAAGCGAGCGGACTTCTTTTCAACTTTTACATTTGCATTATCTTTCTCTTCATCAGTTTCAGTCCCTACCAACAACAGTAGTTCTTACACTTTCAGAAAAAAGTTGCTACATGAAATCGGTTTTAGCAAAAGCACAGAAGTTATTGTAAAATGCAATCTTGAAGTTGGCTTAATTTCCCCCAACTCTCATGCGTAACAGCATAAACAATAGGCCTAACTACAGCCTGAAAGAAAACATACCTACTATTTCATGAAAATTGGGAACTTTGGAGAAAATATATTGTTAACAGTTTCACGAAATGAAATTAATTCACTTTTTCCCCCCTCCAACTTCAACTCCAAACAATAACTTTATGCCTGTAATTTCAAATAAAACACGTTATGTTTCACAAAACTCTAACTTGCACAAAATATTTCTTGTTACATGACAAGAGGAATGAAATTTACTCCTTTATTATTGACCAATTATAATTCCAAACAGCGGAGATAATTGGGAACCTACAAAATAATATTTGGAATTTTGTAAAGGAACATGATTGGGAGGGGGCGATTGGCCATTCTTGACTGATTTTACCAATAAAAGTGTGGATTGTTCATAAACTACAAATTACATTCGCACCATATTCTTTAAAAATTAAATACTTTTTACAGAAGTTATACTGGATCCTTTTAAGACGGCAGGATAAAGTAATTCAACCTCTAATTCTTGATAGCCGGCGTACTTCCGTCTCCTCCCACATTATCATTCCACCAAGTCTACCATCATAACTCGCATCCCTCAATCAGCTTCCCCCTTAGTCTACAGGGCATAACCTTTGAACGCAAAACTGAAAAAGTTAATTTCATTTTTATCTTGACCCAAATTGACTTCGTTTAATAGGGATGATCGAGAAGCCCTAAAGAAAATATACGCCATATTGAATCGAAATTGACTCAATATGGTGAAAGTTATTTTTAAAAATATTTTATTATGATATTTAAATAACGAAGTTTCGAAGTTCAGAGGAACTTGGTCCCTTTCGCGCGCTTATCCATTGCCAATTTCACCCGCAACTAATTCGAATGATGCGGATGGCCTAAAGTAAAAATAGCCTATGTTTTGTCTAATTAAATGCTCTTCACGTTGTTTTGCTATAACATAATTTGTTTATACGTGTATGTGCAAAGGGTGAGTGTTTTAGCTTTCACCCCTTATTCTTGATAGAGTTAAATCGCGGAACAGTTTTCAAATCAGGGACGAATAATTAACTTTCTCCGTATTGACTGATTTCAGTCCCAAGCAGTAGAATTGTCGGAAAGGCTTATAGAACATATACTTCATATTGTATTAGCATCTAATCACTTTTATGGATCTGGAACCGGCTCGGTAGGTTGAGTTGTGAACTCGGCTCAGTTATGGTTTCGGCTCGGTGGTGACTCCATCGTGAGCCGAGCCGCTCGAACCGTTGACAACACTACAGGCTGACACCTCAGGCTGCTTAGCTACACCCACCGGCTTCCACTGGGCCACTGCGGCCCCCACCTTTGTAAGAGTTTGTAGTAATATTCATTATCTTCACCCACGCAATCAGCTATCCAGTTGCGGTGATTAAATTATACCTATGTATTTTATTTACTTATTTACTAAAATATTTACGATACAGCCAAAAGAGCATTGCTTTTGTAAAATGTTTAAACATTTAAATGAAGCAGAGTGAATACTCTACTTGGATTTAGAACTATCACTTGCTACACTTTTAATTGACAACTAATAGTTTATGTTCATTATTTGTGTCCATTTTCTACAACTTACTTCCAGAGACTATTTGGGGTAAATGTTTTACTTAGGTAGTGTTTCATTAAACTTAGGTCATATTTTATTTTAATATATTTTAAATATAATTATTATATTATTCTTTTTGTTTAATACGTATAATTATATTTTACTTTCTTTTTCTATGGAAATTAATTCTCATTTTTTCTTTTTATTGTGGAAATTAGGAAAAATATTCTAAACAATTTTAAAGCACTTAACGCCAAGGCGTAAATGAATATGCTATTTTATTTCGTTATCTGTGTGATATATGAGATATATTTTTCTTTCTCATATATATGAGAATTAACGTTTCCCTTTAGTCTCCTAAGGAAATTAGAGAAATGGATATTCATAACAGCATTGGTTTCAAACACTTAATATCAAGGAGCAGATAGACTATTCTATTTTGTTCTCCCCATGAAATATGCAGACCTTTTTCTTTATTTTTCTTTCTTCATGGTGGCCTTAGGACTTAGCCAGCCGATAGCCAGTAGTTTGCCTGAGGGTATAACGTCGCGTAGCAAACAACTTCGTTCGACACGTGCCAATATACCTACCTTCTGAATGGGGTTGGAAGTCATTTTTTTTATTTTCATGATTTCATGGAAAGGAATAAATATATCTTCGCTTCTGTGCTACTAGTACCACTACTACTTATCTCCCCAAAAGTAAGCAAATAGCGTTTTTGAGTACCTTTTTCATCATATTTTGTTGAAAACAAGTGTTATGAACGATTTGAAAAAGTAGAAAGATTTCCTTCGGCTGGGTTTGAACCCACGCCAAAAGCAATTCTTATTACCAGCCTACAGCGCTATCACGCACAGCCACGAGGACAGATAACAACAAGCGTATGATTTCTGTTATATACAGAGGAATAGGCTACGTGTCTTAATAATTGTTTACTAGTGTTGTAGTTGTGAAGAAAGCGAAAATTATTCTTAGGTCGTACTTGTCGGAATTGCACGTTGTTAGGTGAGAGTTTGGCGAAGTAGGGCTAATATGACGGCCTTCGACCGGCGCTTAGCTGACAAAAGGATTGCGATTCATGGAAAAGCCGCTGGAATCGTGTTTCTTTAATACGAATATTTTATGTGCATGTGTTATCGAGAAGATTTGTATTAACAATCATACGCTTTTTCAAAGGTGGTATCACTCTTTCCTTTTTCTCCCAAAAATTAGGATCTGTGTCTAATGACAATAGTAAGAGATTTCATGAATCAATTAGATCCCGGAACAGTGATAGAAAGGAAAATGCTGTACGAGTATCTCATTGCCTACAGATTACTGTTATCATTGAAACATCAAACATAACGAAGAGCTTCACAGGCTTCATTTTGATTTTGGGCTTCTTAACATGCATCAACCTATGTCTAGGTATTTTTAACTTTCTTTTTCATTTAGCTATTAGGCTTATGTTTGGTTGGTAACATAAAAATGCATTGTTTGTAGCTGCATCTTTATACGTATATAGCTTGTTAAATACATGCTGATGTTTACTGATTTTCATTTTTACCTGTATATTGTTCCTGCAAAACTGTATGCAATGCTAATTATCAATATTGGTTTATCCTTTTGATATCCAACTATGTCATGTACATAATGTTTTTTAATGCAGCTTGCATTATACCAAAGAAATAATAATTTAATATTTAAAAAAAAACATAAGTTTGAAAAGTATGTGGTTTCCTTCAAAAGTTCATGTCTACACTTGTGAAAAATCTTACAGTGACTCAAAAAAGTATTGGTCTGTCAAGACGTAATATGTCTAGGTGTGAAATGGAAGGAAAATGCAATAATAAGCGAACATTCACTGTACTTCCAGCGTATGTATTATCCCATGTAACAAGTAAGATAGGAGAAACAAAGCAGCAACCGTGACAAAAGAGCAAAACTACGAAAATAAAATAAACTTACATCAATTGCCGCCAAAAAAGTATTAGGCATGATGATTATCATTCTTTAAACATTGTTACTTTTCTTAGTACTTGGTAGGTCCTTCGTTACTTTTGATAACTCCACACAACTTCTCTGGCATCGAACATAACAAGCTGTGTGTGGTCTCACGATAAGATTTACCCCATTCTACTAGTAATGCACTTTTCAGGTACTTTTTGTTAGAGATGTCATGTTTGCGAATATTTTGTTCCAAGCAGTGCCATAAATTCTCGATTAGGTTGATATCGGGTGATTATGGTGGTGTTTCCATCCAACGAGGTGTATTATAAAACAATCAGAGCCAGGTATGCTTGGGGTCATTATCCTGTGTGAAGACATATTGGGGAGGAAGACCCATTTTTTCCACACTTGGAGGAAGATGTGTCATTAGAATGTTGATGTAAACCTTGTGGTACATTGTCTCTTCAATAAAGCATAAATCACACACACCATTTGCACTCATACAACTCCATACCATAACAGAACCCCCTACATGTTTCATAGAGGGTGTAAGATTTTTCTCATCTAGTTCTGTATTCTCCTTCCTCGACAATATTACACGTCCGTCTGACTTCAAGACATTAAGTTCACTCTCATCGGTAAAAATGACTGATTTCCAGAAGTCATAAGTGTCATGTTTGTGCTCTTTCGGATACGTCAATCTTTTTTTTTTTCGTCTTGCTTATGTAGCGCTTTCGACGGGTTGTCTCCCCAAGTATTCCCTATCACGAAGCACATTTCCGATGGTTTCAACATACGCAGTCATTCTCACATCACGTTCCTTTTTAGCTGCTAACTTCGGCCCATTTATGTCGGATTTGGCAACTTGATGCACAATGTTTCGTTTTACTGCCACTGAACGCTTTAAAGGTGGCAGCTTCTCGGCGCATGTATCTACTCTTTTTGGTTCCTTATACAATATATTCTTATACAATATTCGTAAAAAGTATTATGAACCATTTTTCTTGATATTCGAATAGTTTTGCTGATTTCTGCAAACGATTTTCCGTTCCAAAACAGCTCCACAACAATCATCCATTCTTCCTCCTTTGTTTCCTTCGATTTTTCCCCATTGCTGCTTCACGAAGGGCACGATGTTACTGCTGTCCACTTTCCTACAACTAGAGTCTTTTATGTACAGCAAGGGACACTTCTGGATGGTACAGCCATATAGAGATTTACGACTAAGGTGCTCCACCAACTGAGTCCGAAACATTTGACGGGAAGTATGCAACTAAATTAGCTGTAAAGGAAGGCGGGCAGCATAATCGCCAGGTACTGAAAATTCCCATACACTTGTTTTACCTGTGAAGTGAAGGCACTTTGCTTTTTCTACTAAGTTCTGACACATTGTGTCAATGAAATATTGGTCTGTCTGTGTAAACAGAGAGAGGAAAGAATAAATGAGCTATCCGCGTCAGTCTATTAGATCTTTAAGCATGTTGGAAAAATAAACCATGTCATGCTTTTAACCAAAATATGGTTAATAAGCTAGCGTTATTATCATTAAAGGCCGTATGTGTCCTGGAACCTTGTATTATACCTGGAGTAGTTCGTGTCAGATCCAGAGAAAATGTAACATTTTATGATTATGCAACGATAAATGAATAAATGGAAGTACACTCTGTCTTAGTGTTCGGTGCGGAAGACCTGGGTTCGATTTCCAGTGTGAGTTTATCTTTTTCGGGATAATACGTTAGGCTGTAGGCACATGTCTCATATAGTCTCGGTGCTGCAAGTTAAGGGGATGTCTACCCACTTGCAAGTGTTTCAGGATCCCTATAAGATAACACGTAGATATTTCTATGTGAATATTTAACAAGATATTGCACTTACCGTCTCAAAATTTTCCATGATATTTTCCAACAGCAATACCTATATGTTCCTGGTTTCTGTTTTTGATTTAATGCCTTAGATCAATTTAGATTAATTATAATGTATACTTCCGTTTACACTTGGCAACGTAGAGGATAGAATTTCTCCAGGAATTGAGAGCTCTCTGCTGAACCTCTAGCCCTAATAGTCTTCGCGTCACGTGGTAGTGATTTATGAGCGCTTCTGGCTAAAAACAAATGTTGTCTCTGTTTCTTCCTTTTTTTTTTGTCAAAAACTTGTTTTGGGCTGCTTTGTCCTCAGTTTTGTCCACTGCCTCTATCGAGATAGCAGTTATACAATGGAGATCGTTTGCAGATCTCATAGCAGATAATGTAACATTCTTTGAAGAAACTCGAAGACTGACATACGAACCGCGTGACAATTTGGGTAGGGAATCTGGAGCGTTGCAATTTTGTGTTCTGAAGTCCGCCTTATCACACAAGACGAAATGACCGTAAACAAGAGACTTGTGAAGGAAGAAGGAAAATGTTTAACCTTACGTTTGGGTGAATCGAGTTGCTGACTGAGACACATATGAGAAAGTAGTACTAAATGTGGTCAGTATTTCAGTGAAGTTATAGGTGCGAAGCTCCAGGGGTTTAGGAGATACAGCTACCAGAACATCACATGGAAGTACAGAATAGTCTTCATACAGTTGGAGGTAAAAGCTCTATAAGACCTCTTGTAACGACAAAAGGTGAATAAAAAATATATGCGTACATATTAGGACTAGGTGGAAGTCATATAGTAAGAGTATGCTTGACGGCGGCCATCTTGAAATCCGCCATTTTGAATTAAGGTTAAGTTTTTAAAATAGGAATAGGGTCATGTGATACATGATTTAAGGCGCAAATTTAATCAGAAGAACAATGGTGAAGTTAATTTTGATTTACGCGCAATTGGTAAAAAGTTACAGAGAAATTAAATATTGTTGCAGCATATGTATTAGACCTTTACCCCACCTTGTAAATTTTGTGTTAATGATAATAATTAAATAAAAAGCAGGTGGATAAATATTAGGTCTACGGTAAGAGTTGCCTTGATGGCGACCATGTTCAAATCCGCCATTTTGAATCAGACAAAAGTTTTAAACAAAACGCATAACAGTGACACCTTATTAATAGCAATTTTAACCATAAATCCAACGGTATAACCATTTTTGGTTTATCATTAAATGGATCGCTCCTTACGACTACTGCTTTGACAGAAATGTTAACGACAAATGTGTCAAGTGTAACTCGATTGCCTTTGTCAGGTGTGCTCACTGTGAGCAGAGCATTTGTGCAAGTCATGCACTCTTTTCTGAACTACATATTGATTGTACTAATTGAGGATTTTTCTGGAAGAAAGACCCAAGTTCAATTATGACTCAATTTTACTTTGGTCATTTTTCCTTAAATTAGCAACTTGTTTATGCGATAACAAATGTTGGTTAATGATAAAGCAAAAATTGTTATACCGTTGGATTTATGGTAAAATTTACTATTAATAAGGTGTCAATGTTATGCGTTTGTTTAAAACTTTTGTCTGATTCAAAATGGCGGATTTGAACATGGCCGCCATCAAAGCAACTCTTACCATAGACCTAATATTTATCCACCTGCTTTTTATTTAATTATTATCATTAACACAAAATTTACAAGGTGGGGTAAAGGACTAATACATATGCTGCAACAATATTTAATTTCCCTGTAACTCTTTACCAATTGCGCGTAAATCGAAATTAACGTCATCATTGTTCTTTTGATTAAATTTGCGCCTTAAATCATGTGTCACATGACCCTATTCCTATTTTAAAAACTTAACCTTAATTCAAAATGGCGGATTTCAAGATGGCCGCCGTCAGGTATACCCTTACTATATGACTTCCCCCTAGTCCTAATATGTACCCATATATTGTTTATTCACCTTTTGTCGTTACAAGAGGTCTTACAGAGCTTTTACCTCCAAGTGTATGAAGACTATTCTGTACTTCCATGTGATGTTCTGGTAGCTATATCTCCTAAACCCCTGGAGCTTCGCACCTATAACTTCACTGAAATACTGACCACAATTAGTACTACTTTCTCATATGTGTCTCAGTCAGCAACTCGATTCACCCAAACGTAAGGTTTACTTGTTAGTAATTGTATCCAATTGTTTCCACATTTTCACCTTTCCCCCCGAAAGATCCCTTCAAAAAGGGAAAGAGGGGAGGGTGATTTTGTGACCCTTGAGTTTTAGAATAGTCTTGAAACGAACTGCAAAGTGCACTTACTGGAAATTCTACTGTCGTTGTGCTATAATATCTGTGTTGCAAGTAGTGTGACAAAATGAAGGAATCAGAGAGGAAAAGAATTTGGTACTCTCTCCTTCCAAAAAAGAAGTCTCGCCAAGCTAATTCATATGTGTGGTCGATCTCAGAGTATGGAGTTCAGAGACTGGATAGTTAATATTTACCATTCAGGATTACCTTACAACCAATTAAATTCCATTTTCACCTAGCTTGGGCTGGGTTTGGGCAACTCCCTCTTGTACAGCGGGGGACACTTCTAAATGGTACAGCCATATGGAGATTTACGGCAAGAGTGCTCCACCAGTTGAGTCCAAAGTATTTGCTGGAAGTATTGCAACCGAATTAACTTTAAAAGAAGGCGGGTGGCATAATCGCCAGGCAATGAAAATTCCCGTACACTTGGGTGAAATTCCCACTACCGTCTACAGCATCATTTCTCCAAAATAAAATGAATCTTATACGTGTAGTTCTTATGCCAAATATACTATTTGTTATTCGTCCTATTCGTGAAGATAAAGTGCAACAACAAATAAAAGCCCAATCCTGTTGCTGTTGGAATGAACTCTCTTTAAGTCGTTTGATCTGAAATGACTTTACAGAACCTAAATAAATATTCTGTCACTTCAGGGGGGGGGGTAGGAAGAGCAAAAGCTCCCCTCCTACAGTATGAAAACATATACTTTTAATCAAATGCTTAGCGATAGTGGACCCATTGGTATAGCGCTTTTATGATTTGAAATCTTACTCCCAAACCATCTTTTGTCATAACTGACAACATAGGAGAACGGGAGATGCAAATATGATGAAGGAGAAATACACTCACATGTGCAAATTCAGAATTGGAGACAAAATGATCGGATAGCATCCATATTTTGTCGAAAATTTTGATTTTGTAAGTAGACATGTGAAAGCTCACCCGAACTTGAGAGCATCCCATTACCAATTGCTGAATTCAAGTGGAGAACTCAGTTGAGAGCATCAGATGATTACGGAGGGAGAGAAACATCTTAAGATATGGGGAACGAACAATGGAAAAAAATACCACCTTGCCTCGACCGGACTCGAACCCTAAACCCCATGATTACGAAGCCACGCCTTTGCTCACTCATCCACGGAGCCACACAGAGTCCCATGGTCATACGTCAGGAAAAGCGTTGGTTACGACCAGTGATTTGTTTGTAGGGGGAAGCTAGGGAAATTCCCCGTCTCTAGTTTTTCTTTCCTTGGCACTAACTTAATTACTGTTGTCCCAGCCTGAGAAGAATATTTTCCACCACTCTAGAAAATTTCCTAACAATTTGCATACATTTTAAGCAACATAAAACATGTATTCATCGCTGTTCTGCATAATTATAATTACACAAAGGAATTATTTCCAATTCTATGAATTCCCGTACCAGGTAAACAAGTACTGAGTATGAAATTCTATATCTCGCGAATAGTTTTGCAGAAAATACCTAAGCTAAATTTTCTATTGGGAACAGGGAGAAGCACACACGCGGGGCTTAGGAAGCAGATTGCGCCCATAAGATTTGTTTTGGTCAGTAAGGGACATAAATTTACATTCAAATGGCAAAATGACACGTTTAATTATGCTATAATTTTACTTTTAAGAACTCCAAATGCGTAGAACGAAGGCATTCTTTTTTGCTTGGAAGAATAAAATTATGGCTGAAGGTACTACACATTCCTTGCTACCGTATCGCGATTTAATTAAATGTTTTAAAAGTTTTTAAAGCTCAATCCCTAACCAAATTGATAACTACATGATCTATCTCTTTGCAGTTCACTTAAAACACTATAGAAATATCGTAAAACTTAATAAAAGGAAAAAAAGTTCTTTCACAGCGTGAAGCTTACGATTAGTACCATATACTTATAGCGTAGATTGTTCGTGTATCTTCTTTCGTAGCTCATTGGATCCGTATAGAACTCCCATTCCTGCGATCCGTGTTCGAATCTCCGCGTCGCTGTTTTTTATTTTTATTTTATTATTGATCAGGTAGGACTCCAGTAGAAAGAAACATATGGTTACAGTTCAAGGTGTGATTCGATATTCTGCAAGTATTTATTTATTTTTTTCTTGTCAAGCGAAAAATTGAAGTAGAATTTTACATGCGTAAAACTTCTAAATTTGACTGTTAATAAGAACTATGAATAAGATTACAGCTCAAAATAAATTGAATTCACTTCAATTGTAGTCCATAATTAGCTATGGTCAAGGAAATGGATTTAAACTGTTTTGTGTGTGATCAGCACATTGACTTAGATCATCCCTATTTCTGGAACTAAATATCACTAATTTTTTTTTCGTTTATATATAAAATTCTCATCCGTTAGTCCTTAACAAAACAGAGATTATTGTTCAAACTGTCACTATGGGATTACATTTCATTATATAAAGAAATTAAACTAACTATATATACTTAAAAATATCGAAAATAATATGACAAATATTATGAACAATTTTATAATAGAACTAAGCAATGTTTTATAATACACTAAACTGAATGAAATACAGGGTATTTGAAGTTAGCGATAATATTGCCAGTAGATTCTGAAATACAAGTTTCTTGAACAGATAGGGACACTTCACCTTGAAATATACACCTTGAATTTGATTCTCGATAGAATCTGAAATATGTTAAAAACTTTAAACCTTGAATAACGCAACACAAGTTTGAATCCCATGCTTGTAATTGTGTCGTTACAAACTCACTCTTTTTATATAAATGTAGAATGTCTGTTATATATTTCTCTTCAAAACGAGTTAAAACGAGCTGAACGAGCGAGAGAGCCATTATCAAACTCAACTCAACTCGAAACTAGACCTCGAAAACAGCGACTTGGCTCGGAACTCAATTCAAGAAAATTACCTTTGACTCGACTCAAATTGTACTCGAGTTGAATTGAATTTTGGCTCGACTTGTGCTCATCCCTATTCGTGTTTGTATTTTGTGTTTCCACTTCAACAATGTCCACTCTTTTTTCTCCTTTTACCTGCTGTTTCTGGATTTCTCTTTCGGTGTCGTCCTTTATTTACACCGTGCACTATTCTTATTCCCAGCTTGTGACCCGCTTCAATGTCTTATTCAGTTTAGGCTTTTCTTCTTACATTGACTTCACATGTGATTGATTTAATTCTCACTTTCCGCGCACGACCGATGAAAATGTTTTATTATTATTATTATTATTATTATTATTATTATTATTATTATTATTATTATTATTATTTATATTATTATTATTATTATTCTATTGAACTTGCACGGCGAAATTACTGTATAATACGATATCATTTCTGTAATTTTACTCCATTGTATGTTATTTAGTTTATTAATGGGCACTAAATTGTCTCCAAATCAACGAATAAATTAACTACGGCAAGCACTTTGGTGGAAATATCATTGCAATAAGATTATTGGTTCGTTCCAAACATGTTCATGTAATGATATTTCCACCAAAGTGCATGCCGTAGTTAATTTATTCGTTGATTTGGAGACAATTTAGTGCCCATTAATAAATTAAATAACATACAATGAAATAAAATTACTGAAATGATATCGTATTATACAGTAATTTCGCCGTGCAAGTTCAATAGTATAATAATAATAATAATAATAATAATAATAATAATAATAATAATAATAATAATAATAATAATAATAATAATAATAATAAAACATTTTCATCGGGCGTGCGCGGAAAGTGAGAATTAAATCAATCACATGTCAAGTCAATGTAAGGAGAAAAGCCTAAACTGAATAAGACATTGAAGCGGGTCACAAGCTGGGAATAAGAATAGTGCATGGTGTTAATAAAGGACGACACCGACAGAGAAATCCAGAAACAATAGGTAAACGAAGAAAAAAAAAGAGTAGAAATTGTTGAAGTGGAAACAAAATACAAATACGAATAGGGATGAGCAGGAGTCGAGCCAAAATTCGACTCGACTCGAGTTCAATCCGAGTCGAGTCAAAGGTATTTTTCTTGTAGTACTTAAAACTATACTGTAGTTCTTAAAATTAAGGCTGAGACCTGCACGGTCGAATTCTTGAGCCCAAGCAGAAGACCAACTCGGGTAGTGATATCAACCGGATCGGCTCGTATCAACTGAGCGAAGTTGTTGTATTACTATACATCTGCTTCCGCCCCTGTCAAATCTGGTCGATCTCGTTGACGCGACATAATTGCTTTCTTATACCCCTTTCTTCGTTTACTGAACAAAACAGTAACTATTCTGAAATATACTACTGCACATGGCTCGTAGATAAATATTTCTGATGCCAATAGTTTCCGTTTTGTCCAAGGAATGTTCTTTTTCTTATTCCCAGCATGACCCTTTTATTACATTATATGAAGAGCATGTAGGTCTAAATACCTCATGTATTACATATAATGTAGGTTTTACTCTTGCAGCAGAGAAGAAACATGTGATCATAGTATACAACCCACAGAAGTGATAGCTGGCAAGACAGTGGTCGTAATCCCTAACGACACAGGGAGAGAGCGGTGCCCTTCCCGCTGGTCTAGTCGCTAGCACGTGCGCCTTTGGTGTATGGAGTTCCGGGTTCGATTCCCGGCGGGAGAGCATCTATGATTTTTAACTGTTCTCGATGTTTCTGTGTTCGTGTCTCTGTCGTTATAAGTTATTAGAAAAAGCAAGTTAAACGAGTGAAGCAAGTAAAATTAGCAATAAGTAAGTTACTGAAACACGTTCGGTGAGTCAGTTAAAGAAATAGTGCACAAAGCACTGGCTTTTCGCGCCGCCCATGCGAGTTCGAATTAATCTCGGCTTGATTTTTTATCCATTTGAGAGAAAATATTGCTTCTTTACGCTACAGGTAGTCCACTCTTTTCGTATTTTTCGCTGTCGTTCACAGTTAAAGTAACTGACTATTATTCTTTCTACGAATGATGGATCTTCTCTTTGGCTTCATGTCAAACACGCACACGTAATGAAAAGACGCTGTCGATAATAATAATAATAATAATATGAAATATTAGTAGCTAACTCGTGTGTGTATTTCGACAACATAATTTTATATTATTATGTGGAAATAAGTAAGGCTTGCTGGCGCCCCCCCCCCTATTTTTTCGATGCGCTTTATGGGTCCACGGTGTCCAAAGTTGGTCCCATCCCAGTATCACCTCTCGATATAAGTTATTGACACTTTGCCTAAAGAGGGCTCTGCCGTGGCCCCAAGACTACCCATGACAATGACTCTTCGTTCCTTTTGCATTGAAATCGCTTACTTTTCTGAGAACTATGAGTGCATACTGTCCAATGTTGCTCCCATCGCTCTACAGTTTCCCGTCCTCTCGATATAAATTGCTAATATTATGTTTGTAAGGGAGATATGGCGTTACAATCATTATGTTTGAAGAAGAATTGATTAAGATATTACCTTGCCACAAACAACCTACCTTTATTTGCAATGCAATGTGTTACTAAAAAGCAAATCAAATAACACTCCTCGCCATTCAGGCTCCCGAACTCGAAATACATGAGTTCTCTGTGTTAGAGGAATGCACATTTATTATATTATTCTTTCAAATAACACGTTACACAAGTTACTTCACTTTCAATGTGTAATTTCATATCATCAGTAACAATCATCTTGTTCCAATAGGAAGATAACCCCCTCCTGCAAAAAAAAAAAAAAAAACTGACAATAGCGAAAGGGCGTGAACCTTCTTTAGGCGATTAATCGGGTCCAATATTTCAATAAGTTTCTGCACACAAATATTTCTGTAAAAGAGGAAAATTTATTCAAACTTTCTGAATACCTATTTATGGGCGAAATTTGGTTCCCTTGGAACTTTTTAAGAGTTTGAAGGGCCACCATTTTGAACATTTTCATCTGATTATTCTGGTTAACGAACTCATCAAGATATTTCAACAATTAATGTTTGTGCCAAGTTTCGTCTCAATCCGCTGAAAATTAGGGTGGTTATGGCATTCACAAATAGCGTTATATATATACAAATAGATAGATAAATAGACACACAGAGGGAGAGAGAAAAAGTGTTTTTCTCCCTTCTCGCACCTGCAACTGCATTTTTATATAAATGCAGAGCTCTTTGTAGAATGTCTGTTATTAGTTGTAGTAGTTGGTTTTACTTTAGCGTCCCATTCAGCAGCGAGGCTATATGAGACATGGACTTACAGCTTAACGTGGGATCCGAAACCATAGGCTTCTACTGAGAATCGAGCTCCGTTTTTAGGGAAAAAATCTAACCACAGTCAGTTCCTACCCGTTGGGGTTAGAACATACCCTATTATTATACTGGTATTTGGAAGCAGTGATAATTGGTTACGGATTTCGTGACCTGGAACAGACCTGGATACGACGACACGTCGTGATACGCACGATGAAATTGTATGATACTGTTAAATATTAAAGTTAATGCATAATTTTTATATCAATAAATAACTTAAATAAAAAAGACAGTAACAATACTATTAACGTATATCTACATAGTATATACATTAAAAATACGTTGTCTATTATAGCAAAAAATGGCTGAACCGTTTGAAATGAATTTTATTGACATAGTTAACCTCTAGCTTGGACTAGGTTGTTGAGATCTTGCTCGGGAGAGTACTCCCGGTAGTAGTAACTAAATACACGATTCTGATTGGTTGGCGTTATCCGTATCTTGCTAAATAGCCCATACCTATGTATATAACAGAAATCATAGGCTTGTTGCTATCGGTCCTCGTGGTCGTGTGCACTAGCGTTGTAGGCTGGTAACAAGAATTGCTTTTGGCGTGAGTTCAAACCCGGCCGTAGGAAATTTATATTTTTTTAAATCGTTCATAACACTTTTTTCAATAAAATATGATGAAAAAGTACTCAAAAAGGAAATTTGCTTACTTTTGGGGAGATAAGTAGTAGTGGTAGTAGTAGTACAGCAGAAGCGAAGATATATATATAACTTTCCATGAAATCATGAAAATAAAAAAAAATGACTTCCAACTCTATTCAGAAAGTAGGTATATTGGCACGTGTCGAACCGAGTTGTTTGCTACGCGACGTTATGCCTTCAGGCAAACTTCTGGCTATCGACTAGGTAAGTCTTAAGGGCCACTATGAAGAAAGAAAGAAAGAAAGAAAGAAAGAAAAAGGTATGCTTATTTCATGGGGAGAACAAAATATAATAGTCTATCTGCTCCTTGACATTAAGTCTTTGAAACCAATGCTGTTATGAATATCCATTATTCTAATTTCCTTAGGAGACTAAAGAGAAACGTTAATTCTCCTATATATGAATGAAAAATATATATCTCATATATCACACAGATAACGAAATAAAATAGCATATTTATCTACGCCTTGGTGTTAAGTGCTTTAAAATTGTTCAGAATATTTTCCTTATTCCCATAATAAAAAGAAAAAATGAGAATTGTTAATTCCCATAGAAGAAGAAAGAAAAATATAATTATATTTATTAAACAAAAAGAATAAAATAAAATATATTTAAAATATATTAAAATAAAATATAACTAAACTACGTAAAACATTTACTCCGAATAGTCTCTAAGTAATTTGTAGAAAATTGTCAGAAATAATGGGCATAAAATATCAGGTTTAGTTCTAAAAGTGTAGCAAGTGATAGTTCTAAACTCAAGTAGAATATTCACTCTGCTTCATTTAAATAATAGTCATTTTACAAAAATAATGATCTCTTGGCTGTATCGTAAATATTTTAGTGAATAAATAAATAAAATACATAGGTATAATTTAATAATCGCAACTGGATAGCTGATTCTGTGGGTGAAGATAATGAATATTACTACAAACTGTTACAAAGGTGGGGGCAGCAGTGGCCCAGTGGAAACCGGTGGGTGTAGCTAAGCAGCCTGTAGTGTTGTCAACGGCTCGGCTCACGACTCAGTCACCTCAACATACCGAGCCGGTTCGAGATCCATAAAAGTGATTAGATGCTAATACAATACGAAGTATATGTTCTATAAGCCTTTCCCACAATTTTACTGCTTGGGGCTGAAATCAGTCATTACTGAGGAAGTTAATTATTCGTCCCTGATTGAAAACTGTTCCGCGAAGACATCTTTAAACAAATCCCATTTTTATGGAACATAGTGAAATTGATCAAAGACAAGCGCTACAATTCGACTCAACTGACATTTGTGTGTATGTGCGGCCGTTTGCCTGTTTCACAACTATCTTTTATTGTTTTGGTTTCATTTTAATGGAAATTGGCTTATGGTTTCAACTAATAATCCTATTGTTTTGGATTTAACTCTATCAAGAATAAGGGGTGAAAGCTAAAACACTCACCCTTTGCACATTCACATATATAACAATTTTGTGTTATAGGCAAAACAACTGAAGATCATTTGATTAGACAAAACATAGGCTATTTTTACTTTAGGCCATCCGCATCATTCGAATTGGTTGCGGGTGAAATTGGCAATGGATAAGCGCGTAAAAGGGACCAAGTTCCTCTGAACTTCGAAACTTGGTTATTTAAATATTATAATAAAATATGTTTAAAAATAACTTCCACCATATTGAGTCAATTTGATTCAAGATGGCGTATATTTTCTTTGGGGCTTCTCGATCATCCCTATTAAACGAAGTCAATTGGGGTCAAGAGAAAAATGAAATTAACTTTTTTCAGTTTTACGTCCAAAGATTATGCCCTGTAGACTAAGGGGGACGATGATTGAGGGATGTGAATTATGATGGTAGACTTGATGGAATGATAATGTGGGAGGAGACGGAAGTACGCCGGCTATCAAGAATTAGAGGTTGAATTACTTTACCCTGCCGTTTAAAAAAGATCCAGTATAACTTCTGTAAAAAGTGTTTAATTTTTAAAGAATATGGTGCAAATGTAATTTGGAGTTTATGAACAAGCCACACTTTTAGGGGTAAAATCAGTCAAGAATGACCAATCGCCCCCACCCAACCATGTTCCTTTACAAAATTTCAAATATTGTTTTGTAGGTTCCCAATTAACTCCGCTGTTTGGAATTATATTTGGCCAATAATAAAGGAATAAATTTCATTCCTCTTGTCATGTAACACGAAATATTTCGTGTAAATTAGTTTTGTGAAACATAATGTGTTTTGTTTGAAATTAGAGGCATAAAGTTATTGTTTTGAGTTGAAGTTGGAGGGAAAAAAAGGTGAATTAATTTCATTTCGTGAAACTGTTAGCATTTTTTCTCCAAAGTTCCCATTTTTCATGAAATAGTAGGTATGTTTTCTTTCAGGCTGTAGTTAGGTCTATTGTTTATGCTGTTATGCATGAGAGTTGGGGAAATTAAGCCAATTTCAAGATTACATTTTACGATAACTTCTGTACTTTTGTTAAACCTGATTTCATGAAGCAACTTTTTTTTTTGAAAGTGTAAGAACTACTATTGTTAGTAGGGACTGAAACTGATGAAGAGAAAGATAATGTAAATGTAAAAGTTGAAACGAAATCCGCTCGCTTCTTTAACACACAGCACAAGTAGTGTGAAAAAACGTTATTTTGTAAAGAAGAAATAAAATATATAATTCTAGCCCCAAATGTCTTTTGGGCATTAACCCATTGCTGCCCCTTGGCAACTTAAGTTGCCACGGCAATTTTTCGTCATAGCGCAAAAACTCATTTATTGGCATTGCTGGTTTTAACCGTAAAATAATTTTGGAGTCTGTTTCGTTATAGCATTCTTGCATTTTCTTTGTATAATATATTAATGCGAGGTTAGCACTGTTTTTTGGGTACAATGTGTTTTGAAGAGAAAGACTCAACTGGATTGATTTGAAATACTACAGAAGGAAGGATTGAAGGTCTGTAAAGGAAGGATTGATTTGATTTTAATATGTATGATTTTCCAGTGTATTTTCTCCTTAAAAATTGTAACTTTTGAAAATTTCCCCTTTTTAAATATGTATATGCCTGTTGGCAAGTTAAGTTGCCGGGCTAAAAAAACAAGAAAAAATAAATATTTTTCAAAAATATTCTAATATCTATTTTAGAGTACTATTAAGACCAAAATGCGAAAAAAACTTTTCAAAATACCAGTGGGAAATTCTGGGCACTAATGGGTTAATTAGGAAAAAAATAAAATTAAAACTAATTTTTCTAAAAACGAAATAAAATATTTAACTTTAGCTCCAAAGGTCTCTTGAACATTAATTGGGATGAAAATAAAATCAAAGTTGAATTTGATGAAGAAAACCTAAGACATTTAATCCAGCTTCAAATGTCTTTTAGGTTAATTGAGAACAAAAATGAAATGTATAAGTTCTTTACCATTGAACAAAAGAAGAAAAGATCAGTAAAAGGCAAATATTTGGAAATGAAAGAATTCTAGTATTTTGTCTAGTCACCTTCTGCTTCTATAACGTCACCCAAACGATTAGGTATACTAGCTACAAAATTCGAGAATATAGTTGGATGTTGTTGGATATTATTCCAGAGTTCTATTACATGTGCCTCAAGAATTCCTTTGTTACGGTTTGTTGACGTTCTTTTCATTCTTGAACCATTAAGGCCCAAAGATGTTCTATGGGGTTAAGGTCTGGCGATCGAGGAAGCCATTCTATACATATTAGCTCTGGATGATCTTCCAACCATGCTTGAGTTTGCGTCGAGGTATGAACACCGCTGTTGTCTTCCATAAACACGAATTCCTCTTGTTCTGGAAATTTTTCGTGTAGAGACGGAAGCAGTGTATCCTCCAGTACTTGGATATAAGTCGCACTAGTCATTCGTCCAGGAACAGGAATAATCTCGCGCGGACCTTCAGCTGTCATATAGCCCCAAAAATGAGCTGAAACTCGTCTTGAATGTTCGGTGCGAATGACATGTTGTGGAAGTATCGTGTCCCGCGTGGCCTGTATAATATCATTCTCGGTTGCAGATCAGAGAGGAACACCTTCTCATCAGACCAGATGACGAGATCCCAATAGGCTTGTGAAAGACTCACGTTCCTCTTAGCCCATTCTGAACGCCTTTCCTTGTGGTAATCTGTCAAAATAGTTCTCATAGCTGGTTGTGCGTGATGGAGTCCAGCCGCAGTAAACCGTTGCCTTACTGTCTTATGTGAACATCCTAGTTCAACAGCTTTGTCTCTCAACACAGACACTACTTTAGTTCTAGGCACTTTTGCTGATACTGGAATCACAAACGAAATAATCCACAGGATGTATGAATGTGAAGGCATGTAATAAGGATCAGAGTAATATTATGGGTTGATTTATTTATTGATGCATGTTCATTGTGGGTATTATTAATTTTATTTTTGTAAAGAAGCAAGTTACTACCCGCAAATATAAATATAACTCTAACTAAACTCTTTTTCTATCTTTGAGAAAATAATATGACGAGTGTGGATCTTTTTATTTGTTTTTGGGTGTGAGACTGTTGACCAGGGTGAAAAAAATCATGATTTTTTAAAAAATATATCATTTTTGATTTTTTAAAATTTAAATCGATTTTTTTATTTATATCAAAACTTTCTCCTCGTATAATACAAGTCGCGAACTGCAGAAAAGACATTAGAAATTAGGATTAAATGTTAATTATGTCATTTAGGTGGAAGTATTGGGATTTAATTTTGAATTAATCCCCAATCGTTTACCTATTTCAATCCCAAACAATGTGTCTCAAGCATTAAGGAAAAAAACTTACAGCAACGTTTATCAATATGACACTTTTCTTTTCGCAAAAGTTACTGATGTTTGGCAGGGCCATATTTAAAAAAAAAATCGAAACTAGCTAGCCGCACGAAATACATATAAAGTCCATAAATTTCGCCTAAAATTAACTAACTCTATGGCATATGGAACCCATAGGATCAATTCCACGTTCACAAAAGCTTTCCCTGACTTCTATCCTTAGCCAACTGGATCCATTTTCTACTTTGTATTCCTATATCTGCGAAATCCATCTAAAAGTTGTCCTTCCATCTGCGCCTACGTCTTTCTAATGGTCGTTTTCTGATTGGTCTTCCAGTTAAGACTTTGAAAGCGTTCCTACTTTTTTCCATCCTGGTTACATGACCTGCCCACCTGAGTCTCCTAGACTTGATGACCCTAACAGTGTTTGATAAACCGTACAAATTATGTAGTTCCTCGTTATGAAGTTTCCACCATTCCCCATTCCCGTTCCTTTTAGGTCCGAATATTCGTCTGAGGATCTTGTTCTCCAATACTTTTAGTCTATGCTCTTCCCTCATAGCAAGCGACCATGTTTCGCAACCATACAGAGCAACAGGCATGATTATCGTTTTATATATTTTAAGCTTCAAATTTCTCGACAGAATTTGCGACGACAAGAGATTTTGAACTAAATAATAACACGAATTCCTTGCTTTTAGTCGACATTTAATTTCTTCGTGAATATCGTTTTCGTCTGTTAATATTGATCTTAGATATTTGAAAGTATTCACTTTATCAAAAGAATTATTATTTTTTTAACGCATCCAAAATTTGCCGTATTACGATCCCGAATAACTTCTATGTATTTAGTACATAAATTTCCCCTGAAGTTTTAAACTCTATTATTTCTTATTTTTTTTTCGCAGAGGGGATCGAGCTTTCCTAAATACGACCCTATTACCTGAAAACAAACAAATAGACGTGGGCACAAAAGAACTTTCGTCTTAAATTTTCATGATGATTTCTCCGTTGGAATAGTTTTAACGATTTAAAAACCCTATGTTACAAAGAGAAGAAAGCAGGATTTACCCGTTACCCGTTCAAAACGGGATTTTCTCTAATCATCCTCTGCATGATACTCGTTTTCATATTGTGCTTACATAATTTGAGTCTCATTGTATTTTCTTATTATCTTTCATAATCGAAATAACAGAACAGAAACGGGATTTTACTTATTTTCACTTTAATTTATTTCGGATTTTGATTTAAACCAACGACTTTTATTAAAAAAATCAAGTGATTTAAATCTTGATTAAATTCGTGATTTAAATCAGACTGATTTAAATCAATCCACCCTGCTGTTCACCCATTGAAATTTCCTTCAGTAGTAAGCAACTACTTATTCAATGAATCATCACTAAACGCTAGAGGCAAAGAAAGGCAAAGCAATATCGCCTGAAGGTCTTTTGAAATGCGTGTCTTGTCTTTGGTTTACCTGTGAAGTGAAGCATTTTGCTTCTTCTACTAAGTTCTGACACATTATGTCAATGAAATATTGGTCTGTTTGTGAAAACAAAGAGAGGAAAGAAAAAAATATGAGCTATCCGCGTCAGTCTATTAGATCTTTAAGCATGTTGGAAAAATAAACCATGTCCTGTATTTAACCAAAATATGGTTAATAAACTAGCGTTATTATCATTAAAGGCCGTATGTGTCCTGGAACCTTGTATTATACCTGGAAAAGTTCGTGTTAGATCCAGAGGAAATGTAACATTTTATGATTATGCAACGATAAATGAAAAAAATGGAAGTACGCTCTGTCTTAGTGTTCGGTGCGGAAGACCTGGGTTCGATTTCCAGTGTGAGTTTATCTGGTTTGGGACAACACGTTAGGCTGTAAGCCCATGTATCATATAGTCTCGGTGCTGCAAATTAAGTTAAAATTCTAACCATTCAACCCATCAGTCTTAGAGCTCATAGTATTATGAGAAAGTGAGTGGTGTGATCCGTGATGCGTTGCAATTAAAAAAGCCACAATGAGAATCACAATGCTGGATATAAAAGTTGATTTCTCACTGAAGCATCGTGACTTAAAATTAAATTTCAGATTTTTAGCTTCTAAAAATTGGGCCTATGGGTCCCTAATATAAGCTTGGCTAAGTAGTTAATAGTGATGCGCACGAGTCGAGTCGAGACAGAATTTTCCTGAGAAAATTAGAGTCGAGACACAGCTCTTCCAATAGAAAAATATATGTTTTTCGAGTCGAGACATCACTTTTACAGCACATTTTCGAGACGAGACAGCTTCAAATCTTGTCTCGTGCGCATCTCTAAGAGTTAAATATATTCTAAAACTCTTGAAATAGAATCAACAATTAATTTAAAATTATTGACTGAGTATAACTGTAAACCCAGAGTTTAAAAATAAATATGTAAAAATAATTAGACACATAGTTGCATTCGTCTGGATATTCAAAGCACGTTTTTACTGTTCACATCAGTTTAAAAATTATCAACCAACTAATTACAATTTCCATTCTCCATACGAGAAGTATAAGTGTACGAAAAAGTTAATTTGGGAAATATTTAAGCACCTTTCCTCTCCCAGAAAAACAGCGAATGATAAAAGCTATTCCAGTCAATCCACGTGTTAACTACGCATGTTCAAAATTCATTGTAAACAGTTAAATTACTTCCTTGATTTGACCATTTAATTAGGATCGTGTAGCAATAACCCCCGTTCCCCACCCCGTACATTCTACAAGACAAATTTTACTGGCTCGCTTGATTGAATTTTGACAATCCCTTAAAATCAAATAACTTATCTTTTCTGTTATTCTCAAGCGCTTATACTCTTACAGACCTTGCAGTTATCTTTCAGTGCAATGTTTTGACACACACAGACGCACTCATCAAACAAGAAAGGCAAATATAAATTTAGTAAGAAGAGAAAGCAGAATCGTGTTGTTATAATTCCATTTAAAACTTAAAAATGAACATTAATGAAAAATTAGTTTCACGTTACACGATAAAGTCCTTTAGGCTAAAGGAGACGGATCATCAACGAAACTAATGTTTCTTGAAGTAAAGTTTTAATGATCCCCTAACGAAAATCAAATCCCAGACTACACGAACCACAGGCGCACACGCTACCCACTAGATCAACAGGAACGGTTAGGGCTTCTTTAACTGTGTCCTAGACACTTTCATTTCCATCGTCTTCAGGTTTGTTAGGTCATACCGGATCCAGGTAATGAAATTCTTATCTAGTTTCATTACTGTTTCCCAATAACAAATTAATTTCATTTTTCTCTTGACCCCAGTTGACTTCGTTTAATAGGGATGATCGAGAAGCCCCAAAGAAAATATACGCCATCTTGAATCAAATTGACTCAATATGGTGGAAGTTATTTTTAAACATATTTTATTATAATATTTAAATAACCAAGTTTCGAAGTTCAGAGGAACTTGGTCCCTTTTACGCGCTTATCCATTGCCAATTTCACCCGCAACCAATTCGAATGATGCGGATGGCCTAAAGTAAAAATACCCTATGTTTTGTCTAATCAAATGATCTTCAGTTGTCTTGCCTATAACACAAAATTGTTATATATGTGAATGTGCAAAGGGTGAGTGTTTTAGCTTTCATCCCTTATTCTTGATAGAGTTAAATCCAAAACAATAGGATTATTAGTTGAAACCATAAGCCAATTTTCATTAAAATGAAACCAAAACAATAAAAGATAGTTGTGAAACAGGCAAACGGCCGCACATACACACAAATGTCAGTTGAGTCGAATTGTAGAGCTTGTCTTTGATCAATTTCACTATGTTCCATAAAAATGGGATTTGTTTAAAGATGTCTTCGCGGAACAGTTTTCAATCAGGGACGAATAATTAACTTCCTCAGTAATGACTGATTTCAGCCCCAAGCAGTAGAATTGTGGGAAAGGCTTATAGAACATATACTTCGTATTGTATTAGCATCTAATCACTTTTATGGATCTCGAACCGGCTCGGTATGTTGAGGTGACTGAGTCGTGAGCCGAGCCGTTGACAACACTACAGGCTGCTTAGCTACACCCACCGGCTTCCACTGGGCCACTGCGGCCCCCACCTTTGTAACAGTTTGTAGTAATATTCATTATCTTCACCCACAGAATCAGCTATCCAGTTGCGATTATTAAATTATACATATGTATTTTATTTATTTATTCACTAAAATATTTACGATACAGCCAAAAGATCATTATTTTTGTAAAATGACTATTATTTAAATGAAGCAGAGTGAATATTCTACTTGAGTTTAGAACTATCACTTGCTACACTTTTAGAACTAGACCTGATAGTTTATGCTCATTATTTCTGACAATTTTCTACAAATTACTTAGAGACTATTCGGAGTAAATGTTTTACGTAGTTTAGTTATATTTTATTTTAATATATTTTAAATATATTTTATTTTATTCTTTTTGTTTAATAAATATAATTATATTTTTCTTTCTTCTTCTATGGGAATTAACAATTCTCATTTTTTCTTTTTATTATGGGAATAAGGAAAATATTCTGAACAATTTTAAAGCACTTAACACCAAGGCGTAGATAAATATGCTATTTTATTTCGTTATCTGTGTGATATATGAGATATATATTTTTCATTCATATATAGGAGAATTAACGTTTCTCTTTAGTCTCCTAAGGAAATTAGAATAATGGATATTCATAACAGCATTGGTTTCAAAGACTTAATGTCAAGGAGCAGATAGACTATTATATTTTGTTCTCCCCATGAAATAAGCATACCTTTTTCTTTCTTTCTTTCTTTCTTTCTTTCTTCATAGTGGCCCTTAAGACTTACCTAGTCGATAGCAAGAAGTTTGCCTGAAGGCATAACGTCGCGTAGCAAACAACTCGGTTCGACACGTGCCAATATATCTACTTTCTGAATAGAGTTGGAAGTCATTTTTTTTATTTTCATGATTTCATGGAAAGTTATATATATATCTTCGCTTCTGCTGTACTACTACTACCACTACTACTTATCTCCCCAAAAGTAAGCAAATTTCCTTTTTGAGTACTTTTTCATCATATTTTATTGAAAAAAGTGTTATGAACGATTTAAAAAAAATATAAATTTCCTTCGGCCGGGTTTGAACTCACGCCAAAAGCAATTCTTGTTACCAGCCTACAACGCTAGCACACACGACCACGAGGACCGATAGCAACAAGCCTATGATTTCTGTTATATACATAGGTATAGGCTATTTAGCAAGATACGGATAACGCCAACCAATCAGAATCGTGTATTTAGTTACTACTACCGGGAGTACTCTCCCGAGCAAGATCTCAACAACCTAGTCCAAGCTAGAGGTTAACTATGTCAATAAAATTCATTTCAAACGGTTCAGCCATTTTTCGCTATAATAGACAACGTATTTTTAATGTATATAATATGTAAATATACGTTAATAGTATTGTTACTGTCTTTTTTATTTAAGTTATTTATTGATAAAAAAAGGATGCATTAACTTTAATATTTAACAGTATCATACAATTTCATCGTGCGTATCACGACGTGTCGTCGTATCCAGGTCTGTTCCAGGTCACGAAATCCGTAACCAATTATCACTGCTTCCAAATACCAGTATAATAATGTTCTAACCCCAACGGGTAGGAACTGACTGTGGTTAGATTTTTTCCCTAAAAACGGAGCTCGATTCTCAGTAGAAGCCTATGGTTTCGGATCCCACGTTAAGCTGTAAGTCCATGTCTCATGTAGCCTCGCTGCTGAATGGGACGCTAAAGTAAAACCAACTATTACAACTAATAACAGACATTCTACAAAGAGCTCTGCAGACCATTTTCTTCATAAGAATTTTTTTTTTTCATATCAAACAGAGCAAACATAAATGTATAATTACAAGGATTCTGTTAAAATCTTCCGAAGTATTCAGAAACCTAAGAACCCCCCCCCAAAAAAAAAACAAGAAACAAGAAACACCAAAAAAAAAAAAAAAAGAGATTTGATGTATGAACTTCTACCAAAGATAAGTTCTAGCAAGCGAAGTAGGCTATTTTTAGCATTATTCAATTGGATCAGTTGCTACATTTGCTAATAAAAAGTTGACGTTAAATGTTCTCCCTGAAATATACGTAAAGGAGAAAATACTTTTTGAATAAAGATCCGGCTTTAGATTGGTTGATTTATATAAAAAGAGTGAGTTTGTAACGACACAATTACAAGCATGGGATTCAAACTTGTGTTGCGTTATTCAAGGTTTAAAGTTTTTAACATATTTCAGATTCTATCGAGAATCAAATTCAAGGTGTATATTTCAAGGTGAAGTGTCCCTATCTGTTCAAGAAACTTGTATTTCAGAATCTACTGGCAATATTATCGCTAACTTCAAATATCCTGTATTTCATTCAGTTTAGTGTATTATAAAACATTGCTTAGTTCTATTATAAAATTGTTCATAATATTTGTCATATTATTTTCGATATTTTTAAGTATATATAGTTAGTTTAATTTCTTTATATAATGAAATGTAATCCCATAGTGACAGTTTGAACAATAATCTCTGTTTTGTTAAGGACTAAAGGATGAGAATTTTATATATAAACGAAAAAAAAAATTAGTGATATTTAGTTCCAGAAATAGGGATGATCTAAGTCAATGTGCTGATCACACACAAAACAGTTTAAATCCATTTCCTTGACCATAGCTAATTATGGACTACAATTGAAGTGAATTCAATTTATTTTGAGCTGTAATCTTATTCATAGTTCTTATTAACAGTCAAATTTAGAAGTTTTACGCATTTAATATTCTACTTCAATTTTTCACTTGACAAGAAAAAAAATAAATAAATACTTGCAGAATATCGAATCACACCTTGAACTGTAACCATATGTTTCTTTCTACTGGAGTCCTACCTGATCAATAATAAAATAAAAATAAAAAACAGCGACGCGAAGATTCGAACACGGGTCGCAGGAATGGGAATTCTATACGGATCCAATGAGCTACGAAAGAAGATACACGAACAATCTACGCTATAAGTATATGGTACTAATCGTAAGCTTCACGCTGTGAAAGAACTTTTTTCCTTTTATTAAGTTTTACGATATTTCTATAGTGTTTTAAGTGAACTGCAAAGAGATAGATCATGTAGTTATCAATTTGGTTAGGGATTGAGCTTTAAAAACTTTTAAAACATTTAATTAAATCGCGATACGGTAGCAAGGAATGTGTAGTACCTTCAGCCATAATTTTATTCTTCCAAGCAAAAAAGAATGCCTTCGTTCTACGCATTTGGAGTTCTTAAAAGTAAAATTATAGCATAATTAAACGTGTCATTTTGCCATTTGAATGTAAATTTATGTCCCTTACTGACCAAAACAAATCGCAATCTGCTTCCTAAGCCCCGCGTGTGTGCTTCTCCCTGTTCCCAATAGAAAATTTAGCTTAGGTATTTTCTGCAAAACTATTCGCGAGATATAGAATTTCATACTCAGTACTTCTGTTTACCTGGTACGGGAATTCATAGAATTGGAAATAATTCCTTTGTGTAATTATAATTATGCAGAACAGCGATGAATACATGTTTTATGTTGCTTAAAATGTATGCAAATTGTTAGGAAATTTTCTAGAGTGGTGGAAAATATTCTTCTCAGGCTGGGACAACAGTAATTAAGTTAGTGCCAAGGAAAGAAAAACTAGAGACGGGGAATTTCCCTAGCTTCCCCCTACAAACAAATCACTGGTCGTAACCAACGCTTTTCCTGACGTATGACCATGGGACTCTGTGTGGCTCCGTGGATGAGTGAGCAAAGGCGTGGCTTCGTAATCATGGGGTTTAGGGTTCGAGTCCGGTCGAGGCAAGGTGGTATTTTTTTCCATTGTTCGTTCCCCATATCTTAAGATGTTTCTCTCCCTCCGTAATCATCTGATGCTCTCAACTGAGTTCTCCACTTGAATTCAGCAATTGGTAATGGGATGCTCTCAAGTTCGGGTGAGCTTTTACATGTCTACTTACAAAATCAAAATTTTCGACAAAATATGGATGCTATCCGATCATTTTGTCTCCAATTCTGAATTTGCACATGTGAGTGTATTTCTCCTTCATCATATTTGCATCTCCCGTTCTCCTATGTTGTCAGTTATGACAAAAGATGGTTTGGGAGTAAGATTTCAAATCATAAAAGCGCTATACCAATGGGTCCACTATCGCTAAGCATTTGATTAAAAGTATATGTTTTCATACTGTAGGAGGGGAGCTTTTGCTCTTCCTACCCCCCCCCCCTGAAGTGACAGAATATTTATTTAGGTTCTGTAAAGTCATTTCAGATCAAACGACTTAAAGAGAGTTCATTCCAACAGCAACAGGATTGGGCTTTTATTTGTTGTTGCACTTTATCTTCACGAATAGGACGAATAACAAATAGTATATTTGGCATAAGAACTACACGTATAAGATTCATTTTATTTTGGAGAAATGATGCTGTAGACGGTAGTGGGAATTTCACCCAAGTGTACGGGAATTTTCATTGCCTGGCGATTATGCCACCCGCCTTCTTTTAAAGTTAATTCGGTTGCAATACTTCCAGCAAATACTTTGGACTCAACTGGTGGAGCACTCTTGCCGTAAATCTCCATATGGCTGTACCATTTAGAAGTGTCCCCCGCTGTACAGTCGCCTGGACCCAGATCAGGCTCGTATTTATGGACATGTGTCTATTTCCGGATCACTTCGGAATTGATCCTTCGTTAATAACCATTCAAGCTCATTACTATATTTCCTGAATTATCCAGTAATCCTTTCTCCTCCAATCCTTTATCTTTCTTCATTCTTTCTCTTTTTCTTTTCTTCTCTGCCTCCCTCTGCTACTCTTCTTTCTCACTCTTCTTTTTCCTAACACTAACAAAACTGAAAAACGGTGTTGTGACGGGGAGTAGTCGCTATCAGCACGGTCAATAAGTTGTTTCGATAGTTTTTTTTTTCTTCGGGAGTCCGATATGGAATGATTAACTCGAAAATGAACATATACAGAAAGAATAATAATAATCAAATTTATTCATGATTACAATTATCAGATAGGAGAGTATTGTATTTCTTCCTTACTTCGGGCGACTCCTCCTTCCACCCACGATAAAATTACCCGTATACATGACAATAGGAAGGTATTTCGTTGAAAAATATGCATTTTGTAGGATCATTTTAATTTCAGGCATATAGTCATTCTACTCCTTTTCATAATGTAATTAATATAGATGTATGCACAGTATAAATGTAATGTGTTAGAGATGTAATAAACTATTTCGTTGATAATTGTTTTTGGTAGAATCATTTGAATTTCAAGCATAACGTCATACTAAGGGGTTCCATAGTCTTGTGGTTAGAACTTTTGACTCCTGTTCGCGTGATTCTAGGTTCGATTCCCTACTAGAATACTCAAATCATTGGCGTTTGCTCATCGTTGTGAGGCAAGCTGGGGAGCCACGTGATTAAAAGACGTGACAGTCTATAGAATTAATATAAATGTATACACAGTACAAATGTTGTTTGACAGAAGTAAGGTATTTCGTTGATATGTATATACTATTTCTAGGATGTATACATTTCTTTGTATACGACTTTTATAATGTATAATGTATTCTTATAATCAAGAACGAAATTTTAAAATTCTTCTTCTTATTATTATTATTATTAAGTATTCTGCCTTTTGGCCGGTCCTGGGACTGATGAGATTTTTTTCGTTTCTTCTTAATTTTCAGTTTGGACCTTGAAATATTTCTTCCATGTTTCTCGATTTTCAGCTTCTTCTTAATAATAATTAATTATTAATGCTTAATAATAATTAGGCATAACAATGTTAGAAAACTGAAATATTTTAACAGAGCAGTTGATTTCCACGAATGTCTAATAATAAATTTTACCACCCAAGTGAGATTTATACCACTTGACACTATGGTTCGGAACTCATGACTATCATATTTGTGTTACAAGGTTATTTTCTAAAGACAACTGTTTATTAGTCTAAAATCTAAACTCAGCAATACAGCCCATAGGGGCCTGGACATGCCAGCTGGTAAACATTCACAACCTAGAAGATCGTGATCAGTGCAATGACATCAAACAATCCTTTCGTCTTTCTTGGCCAGAGATCGCTACCACTTTATTCGGATAGTTCTCCATTTCTTTCACGATGTTGACTCAACTTCGGAAGTTGTAAGCTTACACTGGCAATCGAATCCTATTCTACGTACAATGGAGACACAATATAACGAGATTCAGCTAAGGAAAAACTCCTAAATAGTCATTAGTAGGAAAAGAAGCTGAGTACTATTCAGGAATGAATTGTTGATCATCTCTTAGGGGGAGGATATTTTCGAGAAAATGTACGCATGGAAAATAATAATAATAATAATAATAATAATAATAATAATAATAATAATAATAATAATAACACAGCTACACAAAAAGAATAAAAGTTCTGTGCACCAGACCCCAGGGTATGGATTCAAAATATTTTGGTAGCCAGAATCCAAATTTCGAAACCCCAGGACGATTGACCGTGATATTTTTTTAAATGGGCGATAAACATAAGCAAACGTAAAACAGCACTTACGTTCTTCGCCCATAAAACAAAGTTGACACGGTCAAATCGTCCTGGAGTTTCGAAATTTGGGTTCTGGGTACCAAAATACATCGAATCAATACCCTGGGGTCCAGTGCACAGAACTTTTATTTATTTTGTGTGGTTGTGTAATAATAATAATACTGTATAAGGAAAAGGAATGAAGACGTACTAAAGGAAGCTAATGAAGGACGACAGATCATGAAGATAATAGGAAAAAAAAAAGAAACAGCATGCTTGGACATCTTATTCGGCACTCCGATTGGATCACCATGTTGATAGGGGAAAAGGCAGAAGAAAAACCAGGAAGTGGAAGATCAAGGATAAAAAAATCTATAAGTTTTACGTCCTACAGTTATGCCTGGTAGGTTAAAGGAGCTAGTGATGTTGTGAAAAGAAGGAAATGCTGGAATGCAGAAAGTGGAAGGAAACGAGAGAACCCCGAGAAAACCCCCACACATGGTGTTTGTCCTCCACAAAGTTCACTTGGTGCGAGCTGAGATCGAACTAAGGACGCCATGCATTAGAGGTGAACGCTCTACCACTGACCCACCGCGGCCCGATCAGGGATAGATGCAGTTACGAAGAAGAGACCTTATCAAATTATAAAACAGCTCTCCCAGGGAGGAGAAAAGTTTTAAAATTTCCTTCTTGCGCATCAACCTATGATTGAAGTGAGAAAGATTATTATTATTATTATTATTATTATTATTATTATTATTATTATTATTATTATTATTATTATTATTATTATATCGAGAATGTACTTCTGGGTTTCCTCCTTAAAAAATACACACACTTTTCCAATTATGGTTATCCTACTTTTTACAAATTTGTCTTTTTTTCCCTATGTCTTTCATTACCATCATGCGATGGGTGGGCCATAGAAGGTGACGCCTTTTCTGTGGCCAGAGTGATCAAATTTGTCTAATTCAATATTGGTTTAAATAGTATTAGTTTTCAAGCTACATATATGAGTTCTTTGACTAACTGAATAGTGCACGCCCCTTCTGGCTCACTCGCCACTATTTAACATTAAATTTCAGATGCCTCGATATACTTGCATAAGTTTATTATTTCTAAAATAAACATTACGTAAAAGGTTATTCAAATTGATATCAAGTTTTTGTGACATTTGTATATTACGCATATCTTTCTTAATTTGCATTACTCACATTACCCCAGAGAACGAACAAATTTTAGAGTTCTGGTTTGAACTTCTCTTACAATAATAAGCAAATATACGAGGAACAAATTTACCATTATTGACGATGCGGAGGGGAGGAGATTTTCTGGACTAGGAAGGAATGTGTGCGGGTGCAGAGCAGAGGTCTGCACGGGCCGGAATTTTTAGCCCGGGCCCGGCCTGTGAATTTACAATGTGAGGCCCGACCCGAGTCCAAAATATGTCTTAGCATTTAGGCCCTAGCCCGGACTGAGCTCTGTGATAATCAAATGAGCCCGAAATAAGCCCGAATTGCAGAAACTCAATTATTAATGCAAAATTGTATTTTTATTTACAGCAATTCGAGGTTTGATTTTGCAGTTGTGTTTTAAAAGTCCTCCAGAAAGAACGGTGCAATTTGTATCGTTTTACACTATATTTACAAAGTTAGGCCCGAAAAAGTCCGAGAAATATGGTTGTATATTTAAAAATTCACAGCCCGAACCCAGGGGCGTCATTTAGGAGGACAGGGAGAGGCATTTGCCCCCCTCCCGAGTTTAAAATTTATATAATTTTATCAATAGCATAGTAGTAAATCAGTGAAAAACGCGAAATTTTACATATATCAAGGGGTCTTGGCCCCCCAAGCCAAATCTGAAATGACGCTACTGCCCGAACCCCTCCCGGGCCCGAAGTGATACATTCTTTGTAGGCCCGAGCACGTGCAGACCTCTAGTGCAGAGGCGTTTCAAGTGGTGGGCGACTGCCCACGGCCTTGCATCTTGAGGGACCTCGCAAAGACCAACGAGCCTAAATCGATTTAGCACTCACTTTTGTCGATGCAACAATAGAAACAAATATGAATTCGGACTTAATTACAGAAAAACAATACGCTTCAAACTAACTTTTCATCTATTCGTATATATTAGATCGCTAGCATACGCGACAGGCGGCGAGTTTATTTTAAAATTGCAATAATGAATGTGTATAAGTCTTTATCGTTGAGATGAATTGTTTTCGATAAATTTTATTATAATTAGCATTTTTTAAAAAAGGGGGCAGGAAGGACTCGTAAACCTTATTCGCCTTCTGTGCAGATGGTATGGTAAAAATCAAAACTGGATAATGAAAGTGTAAGTGTAAAGGCTAATATGGAACAGAGAAACAAAAGAGAACTTCTTCAGAAGGGAATTGGGAGGGGAGGGGATCAGAGTACAATGCTGTGACACTTAAAATGCGTCTTGATTTGTATACTTCAACAAACTTTTCTTATTAGATTACTCAATTTCTAGTTTCTTACTCCGATTATTCAAAGTATTCAAATGTTCTCGGAGGGAGTGACCGCCCCTCCCTTTAATCCGTCCGTGGTGTCATTCAGTTTGGCTTTTCGCTACTAATTCAAAGTGCTTTCCGAAACAAGTTGTCTTTTTGTGACAGCAGGGGGTGGAAGAAACAAACAAACCGTGAAAGGAAGAAATAATGGTTTTGGGCTCTTCCAGTCCAGACCATTCTAACCACTGAGAAGTGAGAATCACAACGTGATTTTTCTGGTAAGAGCGTCATTTTAAAAGCAGCTAACAAGCAAACAGATGGTCAGCCCTCTCCCCTCTGCAGCATACTTTTTATTCTCTGTTGCCAAACTTACTGAAGAATATATTGCAATTAATCTAACGCATGTAACGTAAATTGGAGACCGTGGATTGATTTATATGGGTCTTGTGTATTTGTATTAAAAATTTCAAGTTATTACCTGCAATACTTTGTTAGAAATTACCATATTAAATTTTACATGTTATCAAATGGAGAGTTAGAAACCTAAGCGGAGATGGTAGAAGATCCCCTTAAGTTAAACTTCTAACCATCCAACCCATCAGTCTTAGAGCTCATAGGATTATGAGAAAGTGATTGGTGTGATGCGTGATGCATTGCAATTAAAAAAGCCACAATGAGAATCACAGTACTGGATTTAAAAGTTGATCTTTCGCTGAAGCATCGTGACTTATAATTAAATTTCAGATTTTTAACTTCTAAAAATTCGGCCTATGGGTCCCTAATATAAGCTTGGCAAAGTAGTTAAATATATTCTAAAACTCATGAAATAGAATCAACAATTAATTTAAAATTATTGACTGAGTATAACTGTAAATCTAGGGTTTAAAAAGAAATATGTAAAAATAATTAAACACACAGTTGCATTCGTCTGGATTTTGAAAGCACGTTTTCACTGTTCACATCAGTTTAAAAATTGTCAACCAACTAATTACAATTTCCATTCTCCACACAGGAAGAATAAGTGTACGAAATATTTAAGCCCCTTTCCTCCCCCGAGAAAAACAGCGAATGATAAAAACTATCCCAGACAATCCACGTGTTAGCTACGTATGTTCAAAATTAATTGTAAACAGTTAAATTACCTACTTGCTTTGACCATTTAATTAGGATCTTGTAGCAATTACCCCCGTTCCCCGCCCCGTACATTCTACATGACAAATTTTACTGGCTCGCTTGTTTGAATTTTGACAATCCCCTAAAATCAAATAAATTATCTTTTCTGTTATTCTCAAAAGCTTATACTCTTACAGACCTTGCAGTTATCTTTCACTGCAATGTTTTGACACACACACGCACACATCAAACAAGAAAGGCAAATATAAATTTAGTGAGAAGAGAAAGCAGAATACTGTTGTTATAATTCCATTTAAAAATGAAACGAACATTAATGAAAATTTAGTTTCACGTTCCACGATAAAGTCCGTTAGGCTAAAGGAGACGGATCATCAACGAAACTAATGTTTCTTAAAGTAAAGTTTTTATGATCTCCTAACGAAAATCGAATCCGAGACTACACGAACCATAGGCGCACACGTTACCCACTAGATCAACATGAACGGTTAGGGCTTCTTTAACTGTGTCGTAGACATTTTCATTTCCATCGTCTCCAGGTTTGTTCGGTTATACCGGATCCAGGTAATGAAATTCTTATCTAGTTTCATTACTGTTTCCCAATAAAAAAATAATTTCACGTTTTTCTTGACCCTAATTGATTTCGTTTAATATGGATGATCGAGAAGCCCCAAAGAAAATATACGCCATATTGAATCAAAATTGACTCAATATGGTGAAAGTTATTTTTAAAAATATTTTATTATAATATTTAAATAACGAAGTTTCGAAGTTCACAAGAACTTGGTCCCTTTTACGCGCTTATCCATTGCCAATTCCACCCGCAACCAATTCGAATGATGCGGATGGCCTAAATTAAAAATAGCCTATGTTTTGTCTAATCAAATGATATTCAAGTTGTTTTGCCTATAACACAAAATTGTTTTGTATTTATCTGTGAAAAGGGTGAGTGTTTTAGCTTTCACCCCTTATTCTTGAAAGAGTTAAATCCCAAACAATAGGATTATTAGTTGAAACCATAAGCCAAATTTTTATTAAAATGAAACCAAAACAATAAAAGATAGTTGTGGAACAGGCAAACGGCCGCACATACTCACAGATGTCAGTTGAGTTGAATTGTAGTGCTTGTCTTTGATCAATTTCACTATGTTACATAAAAATGGGATTTGTTTAAATATATCTTCGCGGAACAGTTTTCAAATCAGGGACGAATAATTAACTTCCTCCGTATTGACTGATTTCAGCCCCAAGCAGTAGAATTGTGGGAAAGGTTTATAGAACATATACTTCATATTATATTAGTATCTAATCACTTTTATGGATCTCTAACCGGCTCGGTAGGTTGAGGTGTGAGCTCGGCTCACTTCTCGATTCGGCTCGGTGGTGACTGAATCGTGAACCGAGCCGCTCGAGCCGTTGACAACACTATAGGCTGACACCTCAGGCTGCTTAGCTACATCCACCGGCTTCCACTGGGCCACTGCGGCCCCAACCTTTGTAAGAGTTTGTAGTAATATTCATTATCTTCACCCACGTAATCAGCTATCCAGTTGCGGTGATTAAATTATACCTATGTATTTTATTTACTTATTTACTAAAATATTTACGATGCAGCCAAAAGATTATTGGTTTTGTAAAATGTTTATTATTTAAATGAAGCAGAGTGAATATTCTACTTCGGTTTAGAACTATCACTTGCTACACTTTTAATTGACAACTAATAGTTTATGTTCATTATTTGTGTCCATTTTCTACAAATTACTTGCAGAGACTATTGAAAGTAAATGTTTTACTTAGTTTAGTCATATTTTATTTTAATATATTTTAAGTATTTTTTATGTTATTATTTTTGTTTAATAAATATAATTATATTTTACTTTCTTTTTCTAAGGGAATTAACAATTCTCATTTTTTTCTTTTTATTATGGAAATTAGGAAAAATATTCTCCACAATTTAAAGCACTTAACGCCAAATCGTAAATGAATATGCTATTTTATTTCGTTATCTATGTGATATATGAGATATATCTTTCTTTCTCATATATAGGAGAATTAACGTTTCCCTTTAGTCTTCTAAGAAAATTAGAAAAAAATGATATTCATTACAGCATTGGTTTCAGACACTCAAGGAGCAGATAGACTATTCTATTTTGTTCTCCCCATGAAATAAGCATACCTTTTTCTTTCTTTCTTTCTTCATGGTGGCCCTTAAGACTTACCTAGTCGATAGCAAGTAGCTTGCCTGAAGGCATAACGTCGCGTAGCAAACAACTCGGTTCGACACGTGCCAATATACCTACCTTCTGAATAGAGTTGGAAGTCATTTTTCTTTATTTTCATGATTTCATGGAAAGTTATATATATCTTCGCTTCCGTACTACTACTACTACCACTACTACTTATCTCCCCAAAAGTAAGCAAATCGCCTTTTTGAGTACCTTTTTCATCATATTTTATTGAAAAAAGTGTCATGAACGATTTAAAAAATAAGAAGATTTCCTTCGGCTGGGTTTGAACCCACGCCAAAAGCAATTCTTATTACCAGCCCACACCGCTATCACGCACAGTCACGAGGACAGATTACAACAAGCGTATGATTTCTGTTATATACAGAGGTATAGGCTACGTAGCAAGATACATAACGCCAACCAATCAGAATCGTGTATTTAGTTACTACTTCCAGGAGTACTCTCCCGAGCAAGTTCTCAACAACCTAGTCCAAGCTAGAGGTTAATTATGTCAATAAAATTCATTTCAAACGGTTCAGACATTTTTCGTTATGATAGACAACGTATTTTTCATTTATATACTATGTAGCTATACGTTAATAGTACTGTTACTGTCTGTTTGTTCCACGATTAAGTCCTTTAGGCTATAGGAGACGAATCATCAACGAAACTATGGTCACTTAAAGTAAAGTTTTAATGATCTCCTAACAAAAATCGAACCCGAGACTACACGAACCAGAGGCGCACATGCTACCCACTAGACCAACAAAAACGGTTAGGGTTCCTTTAACTGTGCCGTAGACATTTTCATTTCCATCGTCTCCAGGTTTGTTCGGTCAAACCGGATCACGGGTCTGACTGATTCCAGGTAATGAAATTCTTATTCAGGTTCATTACTGTTTCCCAATAACAAATGTATCACAAGGTTTGTTGGAACCCAAACTGTGGTCGGATACTTTGTTCTAAAAGCGGAGTTCAATTACCGGCAAGAGCTCATGTGGTTTGGATTCCACGGTAAGCTGTAGGTCCATGTCCCATATAGCCTCGCTGCTGAGTTGGACGCTAAAATCAATTCAACCACTACAACTAATAACAGACATTCTAGAAAGAGCTCTGCAGACCATTTTCTTCATAATAAATATTTTTTTTTTCATTTCAAACAGAGCAAACATAAAAGTATAATTACAAGCATTGTGTTAAAATCTTCGGAAGTATTCAGAAACCTAAGAAAATAAAACAAAAAACAAGAAACAAACAAAAAGAAAAACGATGTGATGTATGAACTTCTACCAAATATACAGTGAGCAAAATAAGTATTCGTCGGCCAGAACTGAAATGTTTGTACGCATATAATTTGCATTCAACCCAATAGTAAAAGCAAGAGCGAAATAAAGATATTTCATTACACTACACTTATATATATACCAAGCATAGAAATGAAGTTATTTCATATTCAAAGCATATGAAGTAGTACAAATAAAATGCACTAAACATATTTCACGCCAAATAAGTATTCTTCTACTAAGAAATACTATTCATCTGCAGTAGCTTGGGTTGTTGTGCCCCAACTTTTAATACTTTGAGAGTTCTCCTTTTCGTCGCATGACTTCCTGCAACCTCCTTGGCATTAACCTAACTATATTTTATGTTGTTACGCTGGTAATTTTTCTCCATTTTGTCAACAGTGCCTTTTAAAGATCAGTCTTATTTGAAATATTGTGTTTTCGTATGTTTGTTCCCAGAGAGTGCCATAGATGCTCAATTAGATTTATGTCCGGTGATTTTGGACGGGTTTGCATCCACTTCGAGGTATTGTATAAGAGCCACAGCTTCGTATTCAGCGCGTGTGTTTCGGGTAATTATCTTGGATGAATATGTAATCACCTGCTTGGCCCATTTGCTCAACGCTCGTGAGAAGATGTGTCTTCAGGATGTTGATGTATGCTGTGTGATCCATTATTCTTATAATGAAACAATTTTCCAACCCTGTACGCACTCATGCACCCCACACAAGTACTGAGCCGCCCCTATACTTCACTGTAGCTGTAAAACTATTTTCCTCAAGCTCACAATTCTTCTTCCTTTATACCGGAACTCGTCCATCTGATTGAAACAAATGAAATGTGCCTTCATCAGTGAAAAAATAACTATAAGTCGAATATCTCGTTCCTGTGTGACATTGTATACTCCTGGCCCTTCTTTCTGTTGTTTTTTTCTAATATATGGATTTCTGTGGTCTGTTTGGGCTCCATATCCAGCTTCATGGAGGACGTTTCTCACGGTTTGGACTGACACTTTCTTTGGAGACTCTTGTTCGAGCCCAGCAGCTATGAGTGGTGCACTCACTTCGAATTCTCCTTAACTATACGTGTGATGAGACGTCTATCTTGCTGCGTTAGTTGTGATGGACGCCCAGATCTCGACATATTCTTGTATGTTTTTGTCTTTTTAAACTTATATATAAGGTCTTCAATGCTGGTAATAGGCCGACCAATCATAGGGGTCTAACACTGGTCTCACCAAACGATTTACTCTTACCAAACAATCGTATCATCGTTCGTCTTTCCTCTTCACTTGTTTCTTTTGATTTCCGGCCCACTTCATCTTCACCTGGTTGCTTTCTGTTTCTTGTTGACTCCAATAGCAGCACACATACACTCTTTGACTACAGTTCACCAATTGACACAAGCGTTTGCAGCTATAATACCCAAAGACACGCGTTACGAAGAGTATGTTGCTTCTGGTATAGATACAAGACGAATACTTTTGTGGCAATAAATGTGACGTCTCTCTTTTTTATTGTAACCTGTAGAAAACGAAAGACAAAGTTTCACTTGTTTCTTCCTTTATTTTATGCTGGGAAATATAGATAAACTTATGAGCATATTATTGTGCGATAGAGTTTTCTTTCCTTTAATATATCAGATGATTTATATTGTGTGCACTTTTAAACGAATATTTTTTTCGTTCACTGTAAGTTCTAGCAAGAAAAGAAGGCTATTTTTAGCATTATTCAATTTGATCAGTTGATACATTTGCTAATAAAAAGTTGATGTTACATGTTCTTCCTGAAATATACGCAAAGGAGAAAATACATTTTGATCAAAGATCCGGCTTTAGATTGGTTGATTTATATAAAAAAGACAATTTTTTAAGGAATTATTCCTTATTTCTTTAAGGAAGCAGGAATTCCTTCAATGAGCCACTATCGCTAGTGAGTTTGTAACGACACTATTATAACCATGGAATTCAAACTTGTATTGCGCTTTTCAAGGTTTAAAGTTCTTAACAGATTTCAGATTCTATCTAGAATCAAATTCAAGGTGTATATTTCAAGATGAAGTGTCCATATCTGTTCAAGAAACTTGTATTTCAGCATCTACTGCCAATATTATCGCTAACATCAAATACCCTGCATTTCATAGCATTTTATTTTATTATATACCATTGCTTAGTTCTATTATAAAATTGTTCATAATATTTGTCATATTATTTTTGATATATTTAGGTATTATATTTCATTATATAAAAAATAAAACTATATATATATATATATATATATATATATATATATATATATATATATATATATATATATATATATTTACATCAGCTAATGCTTCTGGCAACAAATACTATTCGAAGCTTTCTTGCACCCACTGGAAAACGTGAAGTATATTAATATTTATTTGCATATATTGTTATTGTAGACTGTTCCCATAATGCCCACCGACTTCGATTTTACAAAATTTGAGAAATAAATTTCACTTTTTATTTAGTGGTCAATTTGAAGGCATTTTGTTATACTACCATTAAGAAACCCATATACATCATATTATGAATCAATCATTATGGAACAATCTCATGTGTGACACGCAGCAGTGCTACCAATCTTTGAAAGTTTCATTTACAACTTTTTTCTTTTTTCTTTTTTAACTGATTTTGTGAGTAATGGTGCATTCAGTATAAAGGTACAACAAGATATTCTCTTTCATTCTCTCTCTCTCCCTGTGTGTGTCTGTGTGTGTGTGTGTGTTTCTTTGTTTCTAGTTTCCGGCGTAAGCGTGTGGATACTACTAGGTATACTTTCGTGTGTACAAATGCTAGTGTGTGTGTGTGTGTGTGGCGCGGGTATATGAACTATTAATTGGGATCGCGTAGTGGAACTTATCAATATTAGTACGTACATACAAACGGCTGTTACTTCACACGATAACTTTGGACGAATGCGAATTTTTAAATTCTGCTTTTTGCAATAAATAAGTAGAGTGATTCCTCTCGAGGGAGTTTCCCTAAATGGTAGCCCCTACCATGTCCAATTAAATCACAAATTGCCGCAATCGTTTGTACATTGTTTGTACAGAAATGTACAGGCCAAATTTTCGTTTGTACACAATTAGGGGCGCCGCCAGAACAGAAAAAAATGGGGCTGTCTAAGTGGTAGCACCCCACCATGTCCAATTAAATCACAAATTGCCGCAGTTGTTTGTACTTCGTTTGTACAGAAATGTGGAGGCGAAATGTATGTTCGCACGCAATTAGGGGCGCCGCCAGAACGAAAAAAATTGGGGGCTGTCTAAGTGGTAGCCCCCGACCATGTCCTATTCAATCACAAATTGTCGCAATCGTTTGTACTTCTTTTGTACAGAAATGTGCACCCGAAATTTTCGTTTGAACATAATTAAGGGCGCCGCCAGAACAGAAAAAAATGGGGGCTGTCTAAGTTGTAGCCCCCCCCCCCCACCATGTCCAATTCAATCACAAGTTGTCGCATTCGTTTGTGCATCGTTTGTACAGAAATGTGCAGGCGAAATGTTTGTTTGAACAAACTTAGGGGCGCCGCCAGAACGAAAACAAAGTGGGGAGCTGTCTGAGTGGTAGCCTCCCCCACGATGTCCAATTGAATCACAAAGTATCGCAATCGTTTGTACATTGTTTGTACAGAAATGTGCAGGCCAAATTTTCGTTTGTACACTATTAGGGGCGACGCCAGAACGAAAACAAATTGGGGGCTGTCTAGCTGGTAGCCCCCCACCAACATGTCCTATTCAATCACAAATTATAGCAATCGTTTGTACTTCGTTTGTACAGAAATGTACAGGCCAAATTTTCGTTTGTACACAATTAGGGGCGCCGCCAGAACAGAAAAAAATGGGGCTGTCTAAGTGGTAGCACCCCACCATGTCCAATTGAATCACAAATTGCCGCAGTTGTTTGTACTTCGTTTGTACAGAAATGTGGAGGCGAAATGTATGTTCGCACGCAATTAGGGGCGCCGCCAGAACGAAAAAAATTGGGGGCTGTCTAAGTGGTAGCCCCCGACCATGTCCTATTCAATCACAAATTGTCGCAATCGTTTGTACTTCTTTTGTACAGAAATGTGCACCCGAAATTTTCGTTTGAACATAATTAAGGGCGCCGCCAGAACAGAAAAAAATGGGGGCTGTCTAAGTTGTAGCCCCCCCCCACCATGTCCAATTCAATCACAAGTTGTCGCATTCGTTTGTGCATCGTTTGTACAGAAATGTGCAGGCGAAATGTTTGTTTGAACAAACTTAGGGGCGCCGCCAGAACGAAAACAAAGTGGGGAGCTGTCTGAGTGGTAGCCTCCCCCACGATGTCCAATTGAATCACAAAGTATCGCAATCGTTTGTACATTGTTTGTACAGAAATGTGCAGGCCAAATTTTCGTTTGTACACTATTAGGGGCGACGCCAGAACGAAAACAAATTGGGGGCTGTCTAGCTGGTAGCCCCCCACCAACATGTCCTATTCAATCACAAATTATAGCAATCGTTTGTACTTCGTTTGTACAGAAACGTGCAGGCGAAATTTTTGTTTGTACACAATTAGGGGCGCCGCCAGAACAGAAAAAATGGGGGCTGTCTAAGTGGTAGCCCCCCCACCATGTCCAATTGAATCACAAATTGTCGCAATTGTTTGTACTTCATTTGTATAGAAACGAGCAGGCGAAATGTATGTTCGCACGCAATTAGGGGCGCCGCCAGAACGAAAAAAATTGGGGGCTGTCTAAGTGGTAGCCCCCGACCATGTCCTATTCAATCACAAATTGTCGCAATCGTTTGTACTTCGTTTGTACAGAAATGTGCACGCGAAATTTTCGTTTGTACATAATTAAGGGCGCCGCCAGAACAGAAAAAAATGGGGGCTGTCTAAGTGGTAGCCCCCCCACCATGTCCAATTCAATCACAAGTTGTCGCATTCGTTTGTGCACCGTTTGTACAGAAATGTGCAGGCGAAATGTTTGAACAAACTTAGGGGCGCCGCCAGAACGAAAACAAAGTGGGGGCTGTCTAAGTGGTAGCCCCCGACCATGTCCAATTCAATCACAAATTGTCGCAATCGTTTGTACGTCGTTTTTACAGAAATGTTCAGGCAAAATTTTCGTTTGTACACAATTAGGGGCGCCGCCAAAACGAAAACAAACTGGGGGCTCTCGAAGTGGTAGCTTCCCACCAACATGTCCAATTAAATCACAAATTTTCGTAATCGTTTGTACATCGTTTGTACAGAAATATGCATGCGTAATTTTCGTTTGTACGCAATTAATGGCGCCGCCAGAACAAAAACAAAGTGGGGCTGTCTAAATGGTAGCCCCCACCATATCCAATTCAATCACAAATTATATCAATCGCTTGTACATCATTTGCACAGAAATGTGCAGGCGAAATTTTCGTTTGTACTCTATTAGGGGCGCCGCCAGAACGAAAACAATGTGAGGGATTGTATAAATGGTAGAAGCATTAAAAAAATGTGTCCCATTTATGGAGTATTTTTCTAACAGGACTTTGTTCACACTATTGTGTGGTTTGGTTTGTTCACACTATCGTGTGATTCACTATTTGATCTTATCCTAACGATGATGGAATTAAATGTTTTTTTTTTGTTTTTTTTTATATTTATATTTATACTTACAATCATTATTGCTGAGCTAGTTTTTCACTCCTCGGCTCTTATTATTAAACTTATTCATTATTTCTTACGTGAACTGAATCCTTATGAGAAAAATGTATTTTTTTCTTTCTATCTTGCGCAGAAACCGTTATTCTCATCTCGTACAGGAAATTGATAAGTGGAAATATAACAAATTCACAAAGTAGACTGTTAAAGGGAAAATTATAATACAGTATTTTGTTTTACTTGATCATCTTCATTAAACTCATTTTGCAGAAACTATAGAATGCATGGTGAAGTATTTTGGTGCATTCAGCATTCTGATTTACGAGTAGAGTTGCTAACTGGCCGGTATTTCTGTAATTTTGATTAAGGCCGGTGACCGGTACAAACTTCTTATTAGACCCCTTCTGACCGGTATTTTGGAATCTGCAATCCAGAATATAACATTGAACATCGAAATTTTTCAACAGTGCCTTTACAAACACAAATTTCCGTTGTATTATACATTATCGATATTTTTTTAACGTATGACAGTTTTTTTTGTATTTATTTAACATAACAAATTTGATAACACTTATATTTTATTGTAAAAGAATTTTATTCATTTATTGAGAGTAGAAAATGACTTTTTAAAGCAATTTCCTTTGTTTGAAGTGAAGTTTATAGAATAAATTTCATTTTATGAATCAACTATTGTTACATAAAGATTAATATCCAGTATTATTCATCTGTTTCGATAATTTTAAACAAGTGACAATTGCTGGTAAATACAATAACGATCAATACAGTCTTCAGTTTCTCATTTGTACAGAGAATTTTGAGGGTGTGCCGGTAATTTTGTTTTCCTGAGTTTGCAACCTATTTACGAGGTTTTGTTTCAACTCTGCTACGTAGTGGCTCCCTACTGACACTCCGCATGCAAATAAGTATGTAAGGCTACCATACGCCCGGTTTCTTAAAATTTGTCCCGGTGTGCAGAAATTTTCCTTCTTGTCCTGTTTTTTTCTTTATTATTATTATTAATTACATATCAAAATTTCTGAAAAGATAATAAAATCGACTTATTCCTTTTGCTTTCAATTCCGACAATACTATAGGAACAATTTCATTCTAATCTTTATTATTATTGCAATCGCTGCTTTCCCGGATATAACATGCAATGTTTAAATCCTCCTAAGTATAACTCTTATCACTAAAAGTAAGAATGTATACCCCGAGGTGGCAACAAATTCTTGTGACGTTGCAGACCAGCCCCGAAAACACATTTTTTTTTCTGCTTCAGAAAAACAATTATGCAAATTGCTTTCTTATAGTTCGCATTTTAGGTTAACAAAAATAAATCAGCCTATTGAAATTTTGAAACAACTTCATAAATCTGGATATTTTTCTTTATACATGTAGAGCATGTAAAGGTGGTATGCGTAATAATATTGAAAATATAATTTTTGCCTAAATATTGTATGTTCACTGATTGCGTTTATATTGTATAACAGCTTCTAGCTTCTATAATAATTTTTAGCACTGTTGATTAAGTATGGTCAGTGGCGTATTTACGATTTTTTTTCGGGAGGGGCTTTGCTAACTTCCGGGGGTGCTTTGCCTGAAAATATGAAAATTCTGCAAGATATTTCATATACTTTACTATAGTAAGTAAGATTTCGGTGGGGGGCTTGAGCCCGGAAGCCCTCCCCCTAAATACGCCACTGAGTATGGACTATTTTAAGTTGTATAACTAGTGCGATACTGTAGTAAAATTCGAAAGATAAAATTAATACAAAATGCAATATTTACTACTAATTTGTAAGATGTCCCGTTTTTTCTGTTTTCAAAAAGTATGGTAGCCTTAAAGTATGCTAAACCATACAAAATAAATTGTACTGTAAATAGTACCCCTCTGATAGTGCTCTCAAACGGGTCGGGTTACGAGTCGGGTTATCGGGTCGGGTCAGTCGGGTTAGCTCGTGTCGGGTCACTCGGGTCGGGTCGTCACATACTTCACTTATTTTCTATACGGAATACTATAAAGAGCTTTGTTGTGGAATTCAATTCGAAGTTGGTGAATGAATGATAAATGTGACTAATTGAAGGTGAAATAGTAATAAAATTTTAATTTTACCCTATATTAACTAATTGGTAATGTAATTGTAATTAATATTACTACTGACTTTTTTCCTTTCTGCGTTTCTATGTCAAGTTAAATGTCACATTAAGTGAAATTGAAAGGAAATATCTAGTTAACGTCCCACGTTATGCACCAACGCTAAGAGAGACAGTGATGATGAGAAATAATTGAAGTGGTTGAATGAAGAAAGTGGGAGGAAATGGGAGAACACCGAGAAAACCCATGCACATGGGGTTTGTTCACCAGAAAACTTACTTGGTACGAGCTGGAATCAATACCCATGGACCTTCGGGTCAAACATCTGCCTTTGGGCAGGACACATTATTATTATTATTATTATTATTATTATTATTATTATTATTATTATTATTATTATTATTATTATTATTATTATTATTATTATTATTATTATTATTATTATTATTATTATAACTTTAAGAGTGCCCAAGAAAGTTCCGCCGCCTTTTCACCAACACCTTCGAACATTGGTATGTAACCTAAGACGTACCTGGAATATCAAAAACCGTCTCCATCAGCCTCGACGACCTTCTGAAAACGTTCTGGAAGGCCATGGATTCCATCGCAGTCGAACTTGGTGGGACGTGAAGTGAAGAAGGTATCAAGTGCATATTGAACCTCTTCTAGCTGTTTGAATTGGCGTTCTCTAAGGTGTTTGTCCAAGGAATGGAACAGGTGATAATCGGACGGTACAATGTCCGTGGAGTATGGCGGATCCAATAGTGTTTTCCATCCAAGGCGTAGAATGATGTACTGGGTCATTTTAGCCACGTGGGGCTTAGCGTTGCCTTGTAACAAGAGGACCCCTTTGCGATTCAGAACTGCTGGATCCAGACAGTACACAGTGACAGTACACAGTTGCATTGATGATCTGACCAGCTGGTAGCAGTTCCCGATGGACGATGCCTCGAGCAGTCCACAAAATGCACAGGAGAACCTTATTCTGGCGTAGTGCTGGCTTGGGCTGTTTTTGAACCGGTTCATGGGATGCTAACCAACAATGACGGCGCCGTGGAGCTTCGTACAGGACCCACTTCCCATCACATGTCAACACCCTGTCCAGAAATTGCTCCTTCCTCAGACGAGACACCAAAGAAACACAGGTGTCTGCTCGCGTTGCTTTCTGGCTCCAAGTCAAATCATGTAGGACCTATCAACCCAACTTGCAGTGCTTCCCAAGTTGATGGTGGTGGTGCCGAATGGTTTCTCCACTTACACTGAAAGGTAGTACCAGTTCCTCACATGTCTGTCTTCGCCTCAATTGCTGCCTGAAGATCTTTATTTTGAACATCTGTTTGTCTTCCGGCACGTGGTGCGTCTTCGAGTGTTTCGTCACCGTCCTTAAACCGTCATACCACTGCACTCTCTGCGTAGTCACGACACCCTCACCAAAGGCCTGTCATATCTTCCGCCCCGCGGTGCAGCAATTTGAACTCGTACAGCAAACAAGCCCTTATAACGCTCTGTGAAGGCCCCATGTTCACTCAGTCCTTACGCACGTTCACGGTGTATCTGAACAGCCACAACCAAGTAGTATGTTGGATATACTTACTAGTGTTGCTCACGAGACCTGGTTTGGGGCATTCTCGTTTCGAAAATGTGTCGTGAAGGTAGTCTCGTCTGGAAAAGTGCATATGTTTCTATTGAAAGAGCTCTGTCTCATCTCGTACCCTTTCATGAAAATTCTGTCTCGTCTCGTCTCGTCCAACAACTGACCTTCACCTTATATCCATTCGCATTCAACTCACGGTGTGAGGGCCAATTGAACACAGACCTCCACAAAGAGATAGAACTTTCTTGGTCACCTTCAGATTATTATTATTATTATTATTATTAATATTATTATTATTATTATTATTATTATTATTATTATTATTATTATTATTATTATTATTATTATTATTATTATTGCTGGGGTAGTGATTTGACTTTCTCCGCAATAAAATACTTGCTAATTTTATATAACGTTGCAAATATCTTCTAGATAATTTAATCAAGAAAAAATAAAAGGTAATTCCCTACAGAATGATATTTCAGTGCAATTAGTTCCTTATGATTCTATCAGACAGCAACGCTGTTTTTAAATAGAAAAATCGAAATGTTAACGTGATGAAATTGTTGTTTGTTACACAGCAAAAAATATTAAAAGAAGTTCTATATACATTCCTTACTAGAAAATAATGTTGTCTTCAGAACTTATTCTTTTAGCCTTCAGAACTTGTCTTCAGAACTCAGTCAAATTTTATTTTGACTTTCGAACTTGATTGCCTAAATTTTAACCTTGGAAATTTGGATGTGGAGTAAAATAATGAAGGTTAGCAGGGTAGAGAGGAAAACGAATTAGGAAATGCTGAAAAAATGCAAGAGACGAGAGCAATATTAGACGATATAAGGAAGCGAAAAATGGACGGATCACAAGTTTTGATCTTGCTAAGGGATTGCATTCTGAGGGATGTAGTAAAGGGGATGATATCAGGAGAGCGAGAGTGTGTAAGAAGGTTGGAATTGATAGATTGTAATAAGGAGGGTGGTACTTTATGTTGGGTTGCGAGGCAGATATTAGCGGGAAATCGCAAAAATGGAAGCTTCTTACCTAGTTCACGGCAACTGGCCTGTTTATTAATGGGAGAACACTGAGGAGGAGGAGAAGGATAATTATACTACAAGTAAAAAAAGCCGAAACAATGGTTTATGCATAAGAATTGGTCAGCATTTTTTTTCTGGTGGCAGTTTTGTAAAGTTCTAGCTCTCTCAAACTGGTTAGATTGTAAGGTCAAGTCACTCGGGTCGGTTGTCGGGTTAAGTCACCTCGGGTTGGTTCACTCGGGTCACTTTGGGTCGGGCCAATCGGGTCAGCTCGGGTCGGGTTGTCGGGTCGGGTCAGTCAATTTGGGTCACGGGTGGGGTCGGGTCGGTCTTCAACACATATAATTTCCACGAAAATTACAATATACCACGGTTTATACCTCATTGGACTTCCAATAAAACGTTTTCAATGATGTGTACACCATGTCACCATTTTTGTATGAGGGAATGTCTAGAGGGATTTTGTGGGAATTTGATGGAGTGTAGATTCCTGTGTGTGTTTGTGTGTGTGTATGTGTGTGTGTGTGTGTGTGGGTGTGTGTGTGTATGTATGTATGTGTGTGATACCTTACAGGATACAAGATGTCGAGGAAGTGTGTAAATAAAGCGGACAATTTCTGTTATGTATGTGGGGAGCTGATATTTAAATCACAACGTCGATGTTTTACTCCACTTGTGAGGAAGTGTTATCAGTTATATTTTGGTTGCTGTGTAGGAGACCAGGATAAGAACTGGGTTCCTCACTACATTTGTTGTACTTGCGTGAAACGTCTGACTGGGTGGGCAAATGGTGGACGAAACATGAACTTCGCAGTACCGATGATCTGGAGGGAACCAAAAGATCATTCTTCAGACTGCTACTTTTGTATGACACAGATAAAAGAAATAAGCAGTAAATCTAACCACACAGTACAGTACCCTAATTTGCATCAGCAATTAGGCCAGTTCCACACAGTGCAGAATTACCTGTACCGGTACCTCCTTCTCATCTTACGGTAAATGAGGATTACGTACTTGAGGCAACTATTGAAGTTCCAAATGAAGATGATGATCCTACTTATGTAGGAAGCACATCTACATTGGATTCCCATCTGATAACTCCGGGTGAACTAAATGACCTCATACGGGATTTAAAACTCTCCAATACACAGACAGAACTTCTTGATTCTAAACTTAAGGCTGGAATCTGCTCCATCGTGACACTAAAGTGTGTATTTTTCGAAACCTTCATACAGAGTTTCAAAACTACTATTCTCAAGAAAATGATTTAGTGTATTGTAATAATGTCTGTGCTGTGATGGATAGACTTGGACATGCACATATAAGTACAGAGTGGAGATTGCTTATTGACTTTTTGAAAACTAGTTTTAAGGCTGTCCTTTTGCACAATAGCAACAAATTTCCTTCAGTGCCTTTGGCTTATGCAACTAATATGAAGGAAACCTATGGAAACATCGAAATAGTGTTAGAAAAAATTCAGTATGAGAAATACAAGTGGACCGTTTGCTGTGATTTACAAGTCATTTCTTTGTTAATGGGTTTGCAGCTTGGTTATACGAAATATTGTTGTTTCCTCTGCGAATGGGACAGCAGGAACAAAGCGGAACATTACATCAAGAAGGAATGGCCAACGCATGTATTAACTCCTGGACAGAAGAATGCTGTTTATTCCTCACTGGTGAGCCCTGATTAGATAATTCTACCTCCTCTTCACATAAAGTTGGGGCTCTTCAAAAACTTTGTTAGGACAATGGACAAAAGTAATGCAGGATCTTGTTACCTCAAGGAAAAAATTCCTCGGGTTAGTGACGCTAGGGATTTTTGTAGACCCCCAAATAAGATGTTTGATTCGTGACCAAAAATTTGAGGATCTCTTAACTCTGGTTGAGAAAGCAGCTTGGTGTCCATTTAAATGTTTAACAGAGAATTTTTTAGGAAACAAGAAAGCCCCAAATTACCGTGAAATTGTGAGTGATTTCCGGCAATCATTCAATGAAATGGGTTGCAACATGTCCCTTAAAGTTCACTTTCTAGACTCCCACCTGCATTTCTTTCCTGAAGAGCTTGGTGCTGTTAGTGATGAGTATGGGGAACATTTTCATCAGGACATTTCCTCCATGGAGAAGAGGTACCAGTGACAGTGTAGTTCAAAAATGCTAGCTGATTACTGTTGGACACTTAAAAGAGATGTTCCAGAAACCAAACACAGAAGAAAGTCGACAACTAAAACATATTAGTTGAGGTAAGTAAGTGCACATTTATTAAGAAGATACCACTCACTTCTTTTGTATTATTTATTAAGTAGGTATAAAATGGTGACACGGTGTATACATCATTGAAAATATGTTTTATTTCAAATCCAATAAGATATAAACCGTGCTTATATTGTAATTTTCGTGGAAGTTATATGTGATTTTATCTGCACTAATGAATATTGTAAAATGAACAGTACACATAGCATATTTTTTTAATAAATATGTTTATTTCTCTAGATACAATAATGCTATTCTTATGAAACTTAGAGGGCTTACTAAGTATAAATCAGGCTAACATACAATATAATTTGTGCGTTTATATACCTAAGGTACCCAAGCTACAAGTATGAAAATGGTTTTAAAAAAAAGAAAAAAAGAAAAAGAACAGAAATTTGAGGGGAAATTTTCCGAAAACACCTCTGTCACGGGAAAACTGAGGGTGATGGAGAAAAACTGATTGCAGATTCGAATTCTACGTGAAAAGTTCTATTAGAATCAGGCATTTTCTTCCGTGTGCCAGAGAAAAAGAATTTTATTTCAACTAGTGCAATAGGAACCATTTTCAAACTCGTCAACCGTTATTCAAACCGGTTAATGTTGATCGCACATATTAAAAATACTCACATCCGTATATTATTTAATACAAACGAAAATTTTACCTGCACATTTCTGCACAAACGATGTATAAACGATCGCGACAATTTGTGGTTCAATCGAACATGGTGGGGCTAGCACTTAGACAACTCCACTTTTTTTTTCGTTCTGTCCACGCATCTGATAGCTTAGAAAAAAAAATTTCGCCTGCGCATTACTGCTCAAACGATGTGCAAACAATTGAGATGATTTTGTTTTGAATCGGACGTAGGGGGTGCTACCAATTAGGTAGCCTATACTTTGTTATCGTTTTGGCGCGCCCGCAATTGTGTAGAAACGAAAATTTCGCCTGCAAATTTCTGTACAAAACCGTAACAAACAAGTGCGACAGTTTGTGGTTGAATTCGACATGCTGAGAGGCCTATCAATTAGAGAGCCCACAGTTTGTTATCGTTTTGGCGGGGCCACATTTATGTGAAAACGAAAATTTCAGCTGCACATTTATTATGTACAAAGGCGTACAAACAAGTGCGACAGTTTGTGGTTGAATTGAACATGGTGGGAGGGCTAACATTTAGACAACCCCCCACATTGTTTTCGTTCTGGCGGCGCCCCTAATTGTGTATAAACGAAAATCTCGCCTGCACATTTCTTTATAACTATATTCAAACGATTGCGACAATTTGTGATTCAATTGCACATGGTGGGAGGGCTACCTTTTAGACAGCCCCCCCTTTGTTTTCGTTCTGAGGTCGCCCCTAATTGTGTACAAACGAAAATTTTGCCTGCATAATTCTGTACAAACGATGTACAAACGATTGCGACAATTTGTGATTTAATTGAACAGTGTGATTGGGCTATCACTTAGAAAGCCCCCCACTTTGTTTTCGCCCTGGCGGCGCCCCTAATTATGTACAAACGAAAATTTTGCATGCACATTTCTGTACAAACGATGTACAAACGATTGCGACAATTTGTGATTGAATTGGACATGGTGGGGGGCTATCACTTAAACAGCCCCCCACTTTGTTTTCGTTCTGGCGGCGCCCTTAATTATGTACAAACAATAATTTAGCCTGCACATTTCTGTACAAACGATATTGAAACGATTGTGACAATTTGTGATTGACTTGGAAATGGGAGGGGCTACCATTGAGACAGCCCTCACATTGTTTTCGTTCTGGCGGCGCCCCTAAAAGTGTACAAACGAAAATTTGGCCTGCGCATTTCTGTACAAACAATGTACAAACGATTGCGATACTTTGTGATTCAATTGGACATCGTGGGGGGAGCTACCACTCAGACAGCTCCCCACTTTGTTTTGGTTCTGGCGGCGCCCCTAAGTTTGTTCAAACAAACATTTCGCCTGCACATTTCTGTACAAACGATGCACAAACGAATGCGACAACTTGTGATTGAATTGGACATGGTGGGGGGCTACCACTTAGACAGCCCCCATTTTTTTCTGTTCTGGCGGCGCCCTTAATTATGTACAAACGAAAATTTCGCGTGCACATTTCTGTACAAACGAAGTACAAATGATTGCGACAATTTGTGATTGAATAGGACATGGTCGGTGGCTACCACTTAGACAGCCCCCAATTTTTTTCGTTCTGGCGGCGCCCCTAATTGCGTGCGAACATACATTTCGCCTGCACATTTCTGCACAAACGAAGTACAAACAATTGCAACAATTTGTGATTCAATTGGACATGGTGGGGGGCTACCACTTAAACAGCCCCCATTTTTTTCTGTTCTGGCGGCGCCCCTAATTTTGTACAAACGAAAATTTCGCCTGCACATTTCTGTACAAACGAAGTACACACGATTGCGACAATTTGTGATTCAACTGGACATGGTGGGAGGGGCTACCACTTAGGCATCCCCCACTTTGTTTTCGTTCTGACGGCGCCCCTAATTGTGTAAAACCAAAATTTCACCTGCACATTTCTGTACAAACGATGTACAAAACGATTGCGACAATTTGTGATTGAAGTGGACATGGTGGGGGGGGCTACCATTTGGACAGCCCCCACTTTGGTTTCGTTCTGACGGCGCCCCTAATTGTGTACAAACGAAAATTTCGCCTTCACATTTCTGTAGAAACGATGTACAAATGATTGCGACAATTTGTGCTTGAATAAGACTTGTTGGTAGGGGGCTACCATTTAGACTGCCCCCACTTTGTTTTCGTTCTGACGGCGCCCCTAATTGTGTACAAACGAAAATTTCGCCTTCACATTTCTGTAGAAACGATGTACAAATGATTGCGACAATTTGTGCTTGAATAGGACATGTTGTTGGGGGGCTACCATTTAGACAGCCCCCACTTTGTTTTCGTTCTGACGGCGCCCCTAATTGTGTACAAACGAAAATTTAGCCTGCACATTTGTGTACAAACGATTGAGACCATTTCCGATTAAGTCTGATAAGGGGGGGGGCTGTCTAAATGGACGTCTCCTTTTCACCTCTACTGTAATTAAATTCTTCCTCGAGAAAATCTGTAATCAACACTGTCAGTAGCTACGTCCTCGACTAATATACCTTAACAAGTACAGCTTTATTTTCGTATATTTTTCAACAGTTTACCAATTTAAAACTATCGCAAACAAGAATATGTAGTCAACTTCTTAAATACTTCGCTCGCCGAAACACGTTCAGCGCGTGCAACAAGCAAAAACAACATGTTTGGCGTCTCACAAATGGAAAAGGGAAAAAAAAGAGAAGGAAAAGCAGCACGGCAGTGCCTTATCGCAGTCAGAGCTGACAACATAGTTTCGGTCGTCACTAACGCGAATAGACCTACTAGGGGTGTACAAGAGTTATACAGTTACAATATACGTCGTGCCACAGTAGCGCTACAGGCGGAATGTGCACGAACTACAAATGAATATGTTCCCTTACAAGCATCAGTCACTGTTGCACCCTCTTTACATTCTACACATCCTTTTTTCTCCCACTTTTTGACCTTGACAAGCAGAAGTACCAGGCTTTCCGAGTTCACAACCATAAACTGTTTGTGTACAGAGTACGTTTTCAGTTCTTCGAATGACTGTGCGCGCGAAGAACAAGGGTGATGATCGGGCTACCGTATACGGAAGTCAGTAACACCCGGTTGCAATAATAAATGTAAAATACAAATATAGAGCCTTGACAATGCCGTGAGGATGAATATATATATATATATATATATACTAACAAGTACAAAACAGTTGAGATGTGAGATCTTCCATAAATTTTCACTCAAGTAATATTTAGGTTAGCTACGCAAAGTAAGAATTGTTCCCTTTTTCTATCTTATCTTTATGTCCATTTAAAAATACTCCATAGGGGGAAAAAGTTATCCCTGCCAGGGATAAAATTTTTCTTCTCCAGGGTGGGAAAGATTTTTGTCAGGGGGGGAAATCCCTGGCATCCCCCTGCCAATTCGCACCCTGAGCAGTACTGCGAACTATAGAGTATGTTTAATATAGGGAATTTTAGTTCAATTCTTGCTTCTTTGTTTTTATTAATTGTTAATACGTTTAAAAGGAGTAAAGGTACTGAGTTTGTTATTTACTTCTTTCATTTGCATAAAACGGGACGAATACTACTTTTTCCATCTACTGACGGGACGGCCGGGACACGCCGCTAAAACGGGACTGTCCCGGTCAAAACTGTACATACGATCGCCCTACGATAGCGACAAAAATAATTTTTCCGATTGGAGACTTTTTTGGGTGATTTTGAAATGACGATTTAGCTACTTACAAATTTAGAGACTTTTTGCTGCAAACAACTTGTTCATGTGTAGAGAAGCATTATTAGTTCAAGACAGTTTTTACGTTCCTTTATTCTGTTTGTTTGTTTTGATCAGCGCAAGTGATGAAGAGTTTGGAAATACACCCACTCCCCCACAATCCTGCATTGTTATCTCTTACCCTTTCCCTCTAAAAAAGAACAATGACAAACTTGATGACGTAATACATCATTACCGATAGCAACCAAATTAGTTATAAGTGCGTGAATAAAGGCGAAGTGGGTGTTTGTTATATTTGTCCTTTGGGATCTTTTAATTATTCTGCACTTTTTTTTTTTAAAAAAAATGCATAACGCAAATACTGTAGTGTTAACTATTTCGGAACTATTTTGACTCCACAATGTGAACAAAAGTACCCGAAACAATCTGAAATGATCCATGAATTCAAGGATTGGTTGCGCCCTGTTTAAAAATATATGAGTAGAACCAGCGGCGAAAATCTGTCTTCAACATTGAGGGGGGGACGTGTAAGACCGTTCCCCTACTTTTTTTGCGATGTCCAAAATATTTAAGAAGTAGAAAAACAATGTGGAGGATCAGAGTTGTCTTCAGCGTTGGGAGGCTGGCAGATTTGAGGCTTATTCTGATGGACGTCAATTTAATCTCCCGTTTCTTTGTAGCAATCGGGCAAAAATCATCAAATTTCTCCCCAATTCGCCAAACAATTTCTCCCTTGCCGGGAAAATATTTTCCCTCATTTCATATTTTATCACCGCCCAAAAGTTGTCTGTGTTGTTTTGAAACACCCTGTATATTTATTCAGGGGATTATAACTTCTTTCTTTAGCTGGTGAGATGTTAACATCTGTCCAGTAATAATATACATGTTTCCGAGCATAATGTGAAAAAACAGAATTTTAAAAGCATTTTAAAATACAGGGTGTCCGAGAAGTCCTTCCCTGATTACAGAAATTGATAACTCAGGCTAGAAATAAGATAGAAATATGAAACTGGTGTTGAATTGTTTACAAGCTATAAAAGTTTTGGTCACATCAGTACACTTCCACATGAGCACCCTTGGTAGCACGTAGCACATCTAGGCGATATTCAATTTCCATCCACACATTACCCAACATCACTGGAGGGATCGATACAATGACTGTGGTTATTCGTTGCTGCAGGGTTTCAAGATCTGGTACACGTGTTCGGTAGACCTCATCCTTGACATAACCCTATAAAAAGAAGTCTAATGGGGTTATGTCAGGAGAGCGTGGAGGCCAAGCTGTTGGTCCATCACGACCAATCCATCGCCCAGGAAATGTCCTATCGAGATAGGCACGCACGTCCAAACCCCAATGAGGTGGTGCACCGTCTTGCTGAAAAACGACATCGGGGCGATACTGGAGCAGCTGAGAAACAGCATACAGCTGCAACATATCCAGGTACACTGCAGATGTGATGGTATCCTCAACGAAGAAGAATGGCTCGATAATTCGATCGTGCAATAACGCGCACCAAACATTCACCTTTGGACTGCCTCTGGTGAACTCCCTGACCTCCCTGGGGGGTTCTGAACCCCAAATGCGTACATTATGGCGATTCACTACTCCACTGACAAAGAATGTCGCTTCGTCGGAAAAGGCAATTCGTCTGAGATAACCATTATCGTCCTCAATACGTGATAGCATTTCGACCGCAAAGTCATATCAACGTGTACCGTCGTCAGGCAACAAGGCCTGAACGAGTTGCACTTTGTAAGCACGAAACAATAAACGTTTGTGTAAAATGTCATGGATAGAGCTTTTTGACATCTGTAATTCACGTGAGGCCCTGCGCACCGATTTCTTAGCACTTCTCAGAAAAGACTGCCACACAGCCTCCACCGTGTCTGCTGAGGTTCTTGGTCGACCAGATCTCGGAAGGTCAGCAACCGACCCTGTGTTCTTGAACTTCTCATACCAGGCTTTAATGCTCTTGACATCAGGTGGAGTCCTCCCAAATGTTGTCTGGAACTGTCTCTGCACCGTGGTTGGTGATCGTGTCTCATGGTACCACAGGACACACTGTGCCTTCTCCTGGTTGGTTGGCATGGCTTCTTGGGCTTCTTACTTACGTACTACAAACCTGAAACAAACAAAATTGAGACTTGGTAAAACAGAACAAACCTAACACAGACAAAACTTTTATAGTTTGTAAACAATTCAACACCAGTTTCATATTTCTATCTTATTTCTAGCCTGAGTTATCAATTTCTGTAATCAGGGAAGGACTTCTCGGACACCCTGTATAAAAGATGGGAGCGTTAGAAAAGCACTCAATTTCAATTCTTTCATCAGTAGCTTCCATCAAGAAGCTACTGATGAAATCTATAAATGAAATCAAGAAAGTTCTGTCGCTTTTTGTGGAGGTATGTGTTGCATTGACCCTCACATCCTGAGTTGAATGCGAATGGAGATAGGGCGAAAGTCAGTTGTTGGTGTTGGTATATAGAACATACTACTTGGTTGTGGCAGTTCAGTTACACTATGAACTTGCGTAAGGACAGAGTGAACATGAGACCTCCACAGACAGTCATAACATCATGTATGCTGTACGAATTCAAACTGAGGTCAAACCCACTGCAGCGGGGCGAAAGAAGTGCAAGGCGTTTGATGAGGGGTCGTGGTGGTGTCGGACAGTGCAGTGGTGGTTTAAAAAGTTTAAGGACAGTGATGAAACACTGGAAGACGCGCCACGTGCCGAGAAGACCAACACATGTATAAAATGAAGATCTTCAGGCAGTATTTGAGACGAACAGTGGCCAAACATGTGAGGAGCTTGGACTACAATTCGGTGTGAGTGCAGAAACCACCGGCAGCACCTCCATCAACTTGGGAAGCACTACAAGTTGGGTCCGGGCCAGAAGGCAACGTGAGCTGACACCTGTGTTCCTTTGCTGTCTGGTCTAGGAAGGGGTCATTTCTAGACAGGGTATTGACATGTGATGATAAGTGGGTTCTGTACGAAGCTCCACGGTGCCGTCATCAATTGGTTAGCATCTCATGAACCGGTTTCAAAACAGCCGAAACCAGCACTGCACCAGAAGAAGGTTCTCCTGTGTGTTGGACGCAGGTGGACTGCCCGCGGCATCGTGCAACGGAACTGCTACCAATTGGTCAGAGCATCAATGCAACTGTGTACTCTAAGTGGTTGAGTCGGGTTAAAGAAAAACTCAAAACTCTGAAGTCAGCACTTCTGAACCGCAAAAGGGACCTCTAGTTTCAGGACAACGCCCTACGTGGCTAGGATGACCCGGGACACTTAGCCTTGGGTTATACGCCTTGGATGGGAAGCACTATTGCATCCGAGATAACTTACTCCCCGGACATTGCACCGTCCGATTATCACCTGTTCATTCCTTGAACAATCACCTTAGTGGACGCCACTTCAAATCCCTAGTAGAGGTGCAAAATTCACTTGATACGTTCTTCGCTTCAATGCCTATCAAGATCTATCGCGATAGAATTCATGGCCTTCCAGAACATTGGTAGAAGACCGTCAATGCTGATGGGGGTCTATCTTCGATTTTCCAATTACCTCTTAGTTGAGATATAGATGTTCGAAAATGGTAAGTGAAAATGCGGCAGAACTTTCTTGATTACCTTTATATATATAGATCAAATTTGCTAAACTGAATAGATTGGTAACTGAGGAAGGCTTGATGAAAAGCCTCAACGGGAACCAAACCCTTCAACTCATTTTTAATTTTATCATTTTTAAAGTTTTGATTGTCAAAGCGAGACTGCTCTCAATATATCGTAAAACGTATAGTTTTGCAGATCAGTCTCCGAACTTAGGACTCATTAGGACTCTCGATTGGACATGGAAGAGTATTAACTAACTATTTTTCTTATGGAATCCGGAGGTTCAATGCAGTATTCACTAAAGTTCTCCATTGACTTCTGTTCTTAACCGACTTAATCCAGTTTCTATTTTGTATTCCCTTTTCTGTGAGGTACGGTGGGGGCTTACGGGATTCCCCAGAGTGCGTGATTCACAGACATGTTCCCAATAGTACGTACATATATGTTCCGACTTGAAAGTGGGTAAAGAATAGGCAATACAGTAAGTTTTCGCAACAGTAAACACGGAATTCGTCTTTGAGAAGACGGCAGTGTTAACTGACGACAGCCCCACGGCTCCTCATATTCAGAATAACGTGTATTGCTTTGAATTTTCCCACGTTTCGGAGGGCCTTAGCTTAGAAACTATGCACATTTCTCAACATGCCCAGATGAACTTTTGCTTTTTAAATAAAATCCTGATGTGAGGCTTTACCTCTCGCAGTGTGCCGGTACAGTTTGTTAATATCCAGTACATACATCATCTTCGTATTTATCATAACTATCAGAGGTATTTCGCCATTATTGGCAGGCGCTTGCCGCAACTGAGAAAGTTTACATATTCCACGGTTTTCCCGCTAACCTCTTTGTCTTCAAGTTCCATTTTTCTGTTTTGATATCGTCTATTAATTTTAGTCTCCTTCACTATCTACCTCTCTTTCTTGCCACCATACCTTCTAGGACATTTCTTATCATATAATTTCTTTTTAGTCAATATCCCAACTAGTTTGTTTTCCTCTTCTTAGCAATATCTACAATTATTCCTTTCTCCCCTAACATTTCTAACACCCTCTCATTCGTTTCTCTCCATTCCTCTCCATACCCACATTTCGATAGCTTCCAATCGTTTTCGTCATTTTTACATGATGTCCCTAGTTTCGCCACCTATACTACAATAATCCTCATGAAGCATTTTATGAGTCCTTTGATCTATTAAATAAAGGGGAAACAAACTGGTTGTTCTGAGAACTGATAAATAAACGATATACAACATTTCTATCAGAATATTTGATAGCATAAATCAGTTTTTTTCCCAATCTTTTTCTTTTCTTCTTTGACTGACAACTTTACTTAAGGCTTACATCACTACGATGAACTTGTTTCATTTGTAATAATAATAATAATAATAATAATAATAATAATAATAATAATAATAATAATAATAATAATAATAATATAAATTAAGCAAGAATGTAAGTTTCTAAAAAGTTCTTTCTGTGTGGTTGCATCCACTGGACGCGTTAACTGACACAACCTGTCACAAAAATTGATTTTAACTAATTATTCAATCGTTTATGATTTTTAAATTGTAAAATTCCTCAACATGTCCTATGGGACATGCAACACATCGGATGGGAACCACTGACAAAGAACTACCTCATTTCTACTAATTTTCGCTGTGGCTTATGTATATGTGTATAGAACGAAACGACATTTTGATATTTCGTTTGCATGTAGAAGAAGAAGATTCAAGGTCAGCAAAGCTATACAATGAATATTTCCAAGTATATTAAACCAACAGCAGACTGAGTTGCATACAGGATGCTTACCTTTTTTTTGGTCCTTACCTTGCCTTATTTATTTGGTTTTTAAAAGCAAGCTAGTCTTTGCATCCACCCTTTATGGAAACACTACACTGTAACCAATAACCGTAAAAATAAGTGCCTCCTACCGTGAAAAATATACGGTTTACCGTTTTTCTAAAATAATGGTAGGAGACAGTTATCCTGTCAGATGCTTGTGTCGGGCATGCGCATTGAAGAGAAAAAGCACATGTTCGAAACGAGGATTGATGGCGCGTAGGTTCGGATGTGTTGTGCTTTGTTTTGTTTTGTTTCTTTCTTTTGTTTGTTTGTTTGTTTGTTTAGTATGTGGTTTTCTGGTGTGATATATACAGTAGGCCTACTACTGTTGAAGATATCCTGGAAATTCAACATTAAGCAAGGTAATGTATGGGAAAGCACCATGTTAATATTTGAACTTTGTTTGATGGCAAACAAAACTTTAGTTGACTATCGTGGCAAGTAGATCGCTCCAAAGTGCAACGATTCGAAACCAAGAAGCTGCTGGATGTATAAACTAAAGTCTTATGATAATGTAGTCAACTATGAGTGGTGGTGAAGCTAGAATTTTGAATCACAATGTTGAAATACTTTTAAAAAATATTAGGAAAAGTGCTTCGTAGTTTACCGTAATTAGTACACCATTACATAAATTGTGTTGCATCAACTGGAATTTTTCATGTTACAGAAATAAAAGTATACTGTCACTCATGTGTGCCCGAAGGAGGGGCAGGGGGTCGCTCCCCTAGCTAATGAAAACGTATTAAATTTCTTAATACAAATAAAAAAATTTCAAATGTAATAGGGTATATAGTAAGCAGGGAGATGAGTCCCCTAGATAATTTTCATCGGGCGCCCATGCTGTCATTATTTTTTCTGGATAAATGAATTGTTAGATTTGAAAAATATTTCTGTAAATGTTTTTATCCTCAATTTTGTTCTGAGTACCTATAATCTGTTCTGGTGTCTTGTTAATACATTTGAGCGTTTAATAAATATGCAAAAGTTCGATACTCTGGAAGTTTGGTGACTTTTTTTTGGGGGGGGGGCATTGATACTACTGTTACATAATTATGCAAGCACGTATTTATTAATTTGGGATAGCGGATACTGGATACTGTAGGCAGTGTTATGAGAAGTCATATGATTTTACACTTGTTTAGTCGTACTTCTGGTCATTCTAAGCTATGTTGTCGGGTGCCTGCTTGTTTATCTGAAACCGTAATAATGCGACTAATCGAATGAATCGCTGATTAGAATATTTGAGGATATTAGTCTACTGGTACTCATAGCAAAAATACATGCAATAAAGCTAGTCTTAACACTGCAACAAAATATCGATTTATGAATATCTTAAAAGGACAAGGATGTTTGTTCCAACTACATTTTCAGAGCGTGCGAAAACTCAGCTATAAAATTCAAGAAGTAGTTTTTTTTTTCTGTATGTAATATCGAATCCTCTTCTGGTATTTTGTTCAATACATGACAAAATTGGTAGTTTTGAAAAGAAAAAGCAATGTATGTTCAAGATGATATCAGATGATATTACAAACTAAGAATTGATTTCAACTTTTATTCTTATGGATATTATGCACGTCGTAGGTGCAACGCTTCTTTCGTTCACTTTTGTGTTGTCTTTAGTTAAGTAGTCTTTAACTCCAGTGGACCAGCGTGCATTCTACTTGCATTCATCCAGGAAAAAATATTGCTAGCCAGTGTGTGTACTGATAGTTTCCATAAATTCGATGAAAATTGGGTCAATATATCTTGCCCAGCAAGAATTCTTACTGGATCTAACAAGAGGGCATGCTGGACCGGCAAGGACCTTTAGATAGTCAATCGGTGTGATAATTACCGTAAATCTTGTACGGTAATAACACACCTGTGCTTTTTTTTTTTTAACCGACCTCTAAATATTACGGTAAATTACTGTAAAATATACGGTACCAAATTTGCTTCCAAACACGGTCAATATTATTTTGCTTCTAAATATACGGTCTGCCGTTTTTATGAAAAAACAGTGGTCCGTAAAATTTAGGGTAATCGGATCGCAGGGAGAGTTGACGGTAATCGGTCAGTAAATTTAAGGCGAAATTTTTTACAGTGTACTCCATGGTGCATTCACTCAAGAAGATGCATGTCTTATTCGAATGTTGCCAGTGTCATTAATTTTAAAAATATCAGTTATTGAAAAATAAATTTACATTGTTCTCTGAATATATCTGCAGTAAATATTTGTTCAGCATTTGTTACTTACAGTAAAATGTTTCTGTAAAAAGAGTTTTTCTATTTACGCAGCATCCTCTGATGCTTGTAAACATATGACTTTCGCATTTGTAAAGATCGCGAAGATGCAAAAAAAAAAAAAAAACGAGTTTTGACGTTCTAAGAAATCTTTCAGTTTGACGTCAATCGATTATGCCCTTTAGGCTAAGGTAGACGATGATTAAGGCAAGTCAACGATTATGGAAAAATTGGTGGAATGAGAAAGTGGAATGAAACGGGAACACAGCGAGAAGACCCACGGACACAATGTTGTCCACCATAAACTTACTTGGACGGGGATGGAACCACGGACCCCACGCACCAAAGTTAAGCGCTCTACCACTGAGCCACCGTGCCCCATTTGGACGTTCTACTAGATCTACTCTGTTACTTCACTTGATTGAAATCTAGCATTCATGTCATGGTAGTATGATTGTCGGTGATTCTTTGCAGTTGCAATCAAAACCAAACTCGTGGTAATATGATTAGTGACACGTCTTTGATGGCGGACTACCAGGTTTGATTCCCGATGGAAGTTCATTTGCTTCGGATTCCAAGCTTATATACCCTCCCTGCAGAACGGAATGCTGAACTCGAATCAGGCAACCAACCAATTTTCCAAAGTTGAAAGAGGAATGAATATATATAATGTTCACTTTTGAATTGTTGATGACTACCAAACATGTCACATGAAATTGTTGCTTCAAGACGTGTCTACTGCTTTGATTTGTTGTGTTGCCAACAATATTCATAGCTCCACCCATCTTTTTCACATCCAAATAACACAAAATATGCAGACTCATTGATATTTCCACCTGCTGCTGAAAGGTAAAATTGAACGGCGCATGTGCAACTTGTAATGTACATACATTAACGTATGCAAATATATTTAAATCACGCTATGCATATAATTATTTTGTGCCTAATTACATATTTAACGTATATTTTCCGTATAATATTTTGCATTTAGTATAGGATTAGTAAAGGATTAGTTGTGGGAGTAATTGTGCATAGTTTATGTCATTTTGTGTTTATTATTATTATTATTATTATTATTATTATTATTATTATTATTATTATTATTATTATTATTATTATTATTATTATTATTATTATTACGTGTGTTATGTCAGTATGTCATGAGAAGGATTAAATCAAGGCAGAAGTTTAATTAAACATATCGATTTAGAATATAATGTGAGCAGAAGGCAAGGCTTTGCGAAATCATAGGAAGCTGAAAGTATATCGCATGAACCCAGCACAGAAAAAAAAAACAGAAAAGTTGGGAGATTATTTGTCTGTAGGGAAAGAACACCCAGGAGTTAGATGCAGCTGGTGCATAGTTGTTAACTCTATTTATCAGAATATGGCTGAATCTTCAGTATTCATAAACCTACCAAAGATATGGATGAATACTATGGTCGGAGACGGTGTGATCTGGAGACACCAAGGCGAGTGCAGCCATTGTTTAAAAGTGCTTGCTGGAGTTCGTAAGTACATGCAAGATTTCGTTTACAAACAGTTACGATAATTTTGGAAGTTGCCCAGAAGTAACACATTTTGAGCATGTAACGTCGCTTCCAACGGAAATTCCGCAAGCTCGAGTCTATCCTAGAAATTTGCAGCTCCCCTCACCTCACCGGAGAAAAACCGAGAAAAGGAGCATTCCATGTAGAATCCTTCACCCCTGTAGATAATTTACTTCCACAAGTAATTCTTTCAACATTGTAAAGATTTTCTTGATGTTTTGTTACTGTAGGATATAAGTTAGGTTAGTCGCTGTATGGTATTATTTTATTCCCATATAAAGAAAGGCTTATTTCAGTTCAGGACGACAAGTCCGGCAGTAATACATGAGGGGAATGCATGATAGATGTAAGAGCGTAAACATCGCTATCATGGCAGTCGAAGTCCTGGGGAGAAAAACAGCACATATGATTGAGAAAATGTATAATTTCTATGTTTTTACGATATGACAGCATGTCACATACTCCAAAGAGCTGTCGTAGTGTATATATGTTTATTTTAGTGTGTTGTGTGTTGACAAACATTTCTATTTGCCAAAAACAATGAAAATGTGAAAACTTCACTATAGCAACCCGTCACACAGGTGAACTGTCGCGGAGAAATCACGCTAGACGGCAGCACAGTCGGGACTGCATGAGAGCAACGGGTTCTCTATGCCGAAAAATATATATTTTTGTGTGAAAACTTAGAATACATGTTTATTAAGAACAATTGAAGGTAGTGCTACGTATCATTTGAAAGCTGGACATATCTGCTATACAGTGGAGACATTAGTTTGTGATTCACAATCACCAATTTTGAATATTTAAGAGGAGAAGCAGTGAAAGTGTAAATTAAGGTCAGAGGGGACAATGACCTCTGGAGGCAACCATTTTCATTACGCTTCACCCCCGTCATAAGACTCGCAAAAGCTGGAAAGCGAGCCCAGCCTTTTGAACAGAAGGTGGGTTTGTTAAAAACAAGGAGGCGGAGGGAAGCAAGTCAATTCGGGGCTTGTCATGAGAAGAGAAAGTTACTCTTCACACTCTTCACGTACAGAAGGCAATTCGGTTCTTGTGATCAGAGCAGAAAGATGACTTTTCGCGCTCTCGGCTTGTGATAGTAGCGGACGGTACACTCTTCGTACTCTGATAAAAAGTATAGTGTTGATTTTTCTGAAACGTTGAAAATTACGGCTTTAAGCGTACAGCTTAGATGGAAATAATCAGCACAAGTCACGAACATTAAATTTTATACCACTGTGCATATATATTAGTGATGTGTGCAAACATTCTGTATATATAAACTACACCCATATATATCAAATATTTATCTTAGTTATTATGTGCGTCGCAGAAATATGTATATATGTATCATCTTTCGTTAGTTATCCTGCGCAGCGAAACTCGCAACTTTGTGCGTAAAGTACAGGACAGTGGTTTGCGAAAATTGTGAAATATGAGCAGGAAATTACCAGTTGTTAATCTGAACTCTATAGTAGAAGCAATGTCATCTTCCCTTTACTATTAGGGTGATGAAGTTAGATAGTCGTTCAATAGCCACCTAACAGGCTGAATCGCGTTAGTTTAGGCGAAATAACTCGTGCCTAGAACTCGTTCCACTGCTGGCACAAGGTACAGGGAACCGTAAATTGTTCCCTGAGAAGACAACTGAAGGCGAACCAGGAGGGTAGCAGTGAAACGTCATGTTTAAGGGGAAGATAAATATGACCTCCGTGGGACCTACGTTCTGCTAAATGGGAAGATAGCAGAGCCAACACACAAGAATCAAGAGGAAGAACTGGAGACACCCAGGACGAGAAGATGACCACAGGAGATGCATCGAATCGTGAACGAACTTTTATACAATAAATCAGGCCTCAAAGACAAAATAAACATTTCGGCGAAACAGATCTTGAAATTCAAAATTTAATATATTTTTTCATTGTTGTAAAGTCACTGTGTATAGTGTTTTTGCATGTGTTATTACGCCTTATTAAAAGTTTATCCAATGAAATCCATGTGCACAGCATTCTCCACAGGAAGTCTCACAAGGTATGTAATCAGTGTGATACTATCATGTTTTTCCTTTCAGCTGTCCTGGTGTTGTCAGTGTCCGGTACAATACGGTGTCACAACCACCAGGTGTTGTGTGAGTGAGAATTAGTATTGTCTCAAATCACCTGGAAAACACGTAGACCTGAAAAGTAGAGTCTCACCTTTTGATTTGAAATGCTTTTCAAAATTATATTCGTTTTGTTCAGTGTGATCACTTTATCTTTCTAAATTACATAATTTTCTCTACCGACAATTACATATTAAGCTCTACCGACTTTGCTAGTTATATTCATATCTTTCATAACATTAGCATTTCAAGTTTATCATAATTTAAATTTATTCATTCCTCCACTCCGTGGTCCTTCCCCTTTACAAACTGACCTGTTGATCTTTCGTTACTTTTATTTTCCTGTGTGCAATGTTGTCTGTTTGATGATGATGATGATTTCATTCCATGAACTGTTACGCATTAGCACGTAATTATCTTGTTGGAACGGATTTTCTTGTGATTAATGATTTTGATTGTTACTTTATCGAGATAATTTAAAATACAATAATAAAGCAATAGTCAAATATTTGATGTTCTGCATAGAAAGGGGGCAAGTTTTGGGAAAAAAATGTAATCTCCAATGACTCAAAAATATTATTATTATATTCATGAAGTTTGAGGGTTTAGTGTTGAAACGATATCACGGTTCTCATATTCACGCACAAATTTTAAAACGTGGAATGGGATTTTTCTTTAACTTAGTTCCCTGCAGCGACGTAAGTTAATTTTTTTTTCTAAGAGGGCAAGCATTAAAACTTTCCTCCCAGATAAATATGAAGTTGGGCCACATTAGAAAAATTCCTCTCTCCCAGAATGTAAAACTTTAATAAGCAGTTTTACTACTTCTAGGGATCCCAGCTGGGTTTTACTGAAAAGTTGGGACCACATAAAATTTACACTTCATATTAGGGAAATATATATATTTGCTAAGTTGTGACGGTGAGAAATAGCAGAGCTGCCTGCGATTTTTCACATCTAACAAATGCTAAATTCTCCTCCGTCCATATTTTGTTCATATTATGGATACTCAGCACGTCTTAAATTATTTTTTTTGGAAATACTATGGTGAGCCCATTCCATTCTTCATTTATTGAATTGACGGGATAGTATTTGTCAGAACTTAAAACCACAATACATTGAGGGGTAATATTTGACGCAAGTTAAAGCATTAATAAGTTGCGAGAACAATATTTGAGACAACTTAGAGCATTTTAGGAGGCAATATTTGACACAGCTTAAAGTCTTAAGATATATATATTGTTCCTGGGGCTTCAGATAATATATGCATTCTTTTGAATGGGTCCACATCGTATATTCACTTCTTTTTTCTTCGTTTCTTGTTTTTTATGTGGTGAATCTATTTCATGCCTGATTTATACACTCATCTTAATATAATATTCTTTGAAGTAACAGAGTTTCATTATAGTTTGATGGCGAACACGCTGAGTTTCAGCAATGAATGCTTAATGACAGTGAGAACTAACTCAAATGTAGAAGAATCAGTCACTTGCAACAAGCAGAGAAGTGAACATTTAAACCTGGAACTCTGAACTTTTTAAAGATACACTGCAAAGGAAGAGGCCCAAATAAAACTATAATTGTTCCCTAACACGAATAATCATTTTCCCTGTCTTGTTTAAAAACAAAAAAATGCGTTCAATATTTTGAAAACAGTAGAAGCATAACTTGTTTCCCTCTCTAAAAGCATAAGATGTGCTAGGCATGTGCCATTTAGGTGTCCCGGCTACTTCTTAGGTACCCGACACTTGGCACATATGATATTCATGTGATAAGTATGTACTTCAACTGTCTACAGTTTTAGGTACTTGTTACACCTAATTGACATTTGCAACTATGTACCACAAATGTAGCATTTATATATCTGGCTTAGTTTCGCTCTAACAGTCATTTGTTTATATGTCGTCACTTGGGACATATATCTGTCATGTTCTAGGTACGTCCTTTAGGTACATACTGTTTCAGAAAACTTGCTAGGCATGCGCCATTTAGGGATTCTAAATTCATCTCCCACATTTCATGCAAGTGTTGCTTGTCTTTCTAAGCGATTGTGTACTAGAAGCAAGAAAAACATCAACTCTATTAGATGGCAACTGTTCCCGATCATTTCAAAGTGAATATGGAACAACCATGAAATAAAGTAAATAGACGCTCGCCGTATTTTGTCTGATCCCAAACGATCAACGTCGAATATACGTGGCTAAAGGTACACTGTGATTAGTCAAATTCAAATGACCTTAACAATTTATCCTTCTACAAGCGACATTATTTTCATCGCCTCTGTGGCCAAGTCGGAAGAGCACGCGGCTACCAATCCAAAGGTTGGTGGTTCGTGCCCACTGTTGGGTACCGGTAGACATTTTTTTCACTTGTTTGAAGTGTCTTTTGGACACACCCTAATGTCAACACATTACGCATATAGGCGATTTAACATATTTTGTGGGTGTAATTTGGTGCTTCATTGACGCTTTCTTCATAGGGAATATCCCTATACCATACTAGGCACGTTCCCCATGTGGATGTCAGACACGTGCCTAGGGGCGGACATAGACTGTGACTATCAATTGCTATCCATCTGATTTCTCTTAGGGATAAAGAATTCTATTTTTGTTAGATGCCAATGGTCGCCGATCATTTGAAAGTGAATATGGAAGAACCGTGAAATGCAGTAAAGAGACGCGTCTTAGTTTGTTATACAATTACATGGCGAGCGGATTTGATCTGATCCCAAACGGTTATCGTCGAATATATCCCTAACAACACAATTACATAGCGGGCATATGCCAATCGTGTTTCCTCAGGTACATGGGGGTCCAGGATGTGTCTTATGTACTTCAGAGAGATAAATCACATTGATGGCAAGTGATAGTCACATTCTATGTCCGAAACTAGGCACATAACTGACATGTACCTGGGGAATGTGCCTAGTATGTTGTAGGGATGTTCTCAAGGCCGGAAGCGTTAATGAACCACCAAATTACTCCCCAAAATATATTAAATCGCCTATATGCGTAATGTGTTTACATTAACGTCAGTCTAAAAAAATACTTTAAACAAGTTTTTTTTTAATACTCCATGGTTGGCGCGAAGCACCAACCTTTGGATGACTAGCCGAGTGTTCTTCCGACTTGGCCACTGAGGCGAGCAAGAGAACGTTGCTTGTAGAGGGGTAAATTCTGGAGGTCTTTTGAATTTTGCTAATCAGAGTGCTCCTTTAACCGCATATATTCTACGATAACCGTTTGGGATCAGATAAAATCTGCTTGCCATGTGATTTTATAACAAAATGACAAGTGTCTGCTTTATTTCATGGTTCTTCCATATTCACTTTGAAATGATCGGCGACAGTTGCCATCTAATAAAGTCGATGCGTTTGTTGCTTCTAGTACACAATCGCTTAGAAAAAGCAACAAATGCATCAAATGTGGGAGATGAATTTAGAACATTTATATAACCATGCCTAGCACATCTTGTGCTGTTAGGGTATCTGAAACAGTATGTACCTAAAGGACGTACCTAGAACATGACAGATATATATTTCCTAAATGGCGACATAAGAACAAATGACTGTTAGAGTGCGAAACTGAGCCAGGTATATAAATGCTATATTTCTGGAACACAGTTGCAAATGTAAATTGAATATAAACAAGTACCTAAATCTATAGGTACCTGAAGTACATACTTATCACATGAATATCATATATGCCAAGTTTCGGGTGCCTAAAAGTACCTGCGACACCTAAATAGCTCATGTCTAGCACATCTTGTGCTGTTAGGGACCGGGTTACAAGAGCACTCTAATTAGCCAAAATAGAAAGACCCCAAGAATTTGTCCTTCCACAAGCGACGTTATCTTCATCGCCTTAGTGCCAAGTCCGAAGAGTACGTGCCTAGTAACCAAATGGTTGGTGGTTCGCGCCCGCCTCCGGGTCCTTTTTTCTTTTATTTTTTTTTAAATACTCACCTTAATGTAAACAAATTACGCATAAAGGCGATTTAACATATTTTGGGAGAGTAATTTTCGCTTATGATATGGGGAAGAACACACCTAAAACATACTAGGTAAGTTCATCACGTACATGTCAGGCATGTGCCTAGGGGCAGACATAGACTGTGACTTTCATTTGCCATCTATTTCATTTCTCTCTCATAGATACATAAGTCGCATACTGGGCACATTCCCATGTACCTGAGAGAAAACGATAGACCTATGCCTCCTATGTAATTGAGCTGTTAGGAAAGGTGATGAGAAGAACGTCGTTTGTAGAGGAATAAACTGTCGAGGTTTTAAAAAATGGGTAATCAGAGTGCTTCCTTTAACCGCGTATATTCGGCTATAACCGTTTAGGATCAGATAAAATGTGCTCGTTATCTAATTTTATAACAAAATGATGAGTGTCTATTTACTTTATTTCATGGTTCTTCCATATTCACTTTCAAATGATCTGCGATAGTTGCCACCTAATAAAGTTGACGAGTTTGTACTTCTACTTCTAGTTTTGTTGCTTCTAGTACACAATCGCTTAGAAAAACAAGCAACAAATGCATCAAATATGGGAGATGAATTTATAACACCTAAATGGCGCACGCCTAGCACATCTTGTGCTGTTAGTATATCTGAAACAGTATGCACCTAAAGGACGTACCTATAACATGACAGACATAGGTTCCAAGTGACGGCATAAAAACAAATGACTGTTAGAGTGCGAACCTAGAACAGGTATATAAATGCTATATTTGTGGTGCAAAGTTGCAAATATCAATTACGTGCAAGAAGTACCTTAAACTGTAGGTAGCTGAAGTACATACTTAGCACATGAATATCATATGTGCAAAGTGTCGGGTACCTAAAAAACAGCTGGGATTCCTATGTGGCACATGCCTAGCACATCTTTTGCTGTTAGGGATATAGCTGGCCTATGCGACATGCGTATATGTATGTGATATACGGAAGACTGTTAGATGTCATACATTCCGCTACAGCATGATGTAACATCTAAGAGGGGGATAACGTATGATCCGTAGTGATTATCGTAGTAAACATAAGGATTCCGGATATTTGTACAATATACATCTGTCCGGATAACGGATTTTTTTCATTCTGGATGTGCTATTGTAGGATTCTTGTCTTTATTGTGAGAGTTGAATGTTCATTTTCAATATGAAAACATTATATCCCAAGTTATTCTCTGCTGTGCGTATTCTTGTTTCTTTTTCATGTTTCGTCATTAATAAAATTGTTCAAAGATACGTTTTGTTTGTTTGTTCAGGAAAACTTCCACTAAGGAACAAATAACTTGGACAGAGCCTGACACGGTATTCCCGGGACTGCGAACTTAGTGGGTCAGTTTTACAAAATACCTTCAACTAGTAAAATAGGCTTTAAGTAAATTGGGTAACTGTCCCAAGTTTCAATCGTCTCTTTTCTTTCAATATTTTCTAGAATAAAACAACCATAGCAGTATACGTATAAATATTACTGCATAAAATCCTACTGTTTAAAAGACGCGACTAAAAATAAGCATATAAAAACCCAATACCTGACACAGTTTTTGAAAAGAAATTGGTTATGGCAAGAAACATCATAACAAATGGAAAATATTTTATTTGCGACCATAGTTAGCAATCTGCTTGTGAAATAAGGAGAGCAATTTATTTGACGTGGATGGAGATTGTACGTAAGCAGGTAAATTTTGGGGGGAAAATGTAATCTCCAGTGACTCTAAAACATTATTATTATATTCATGAATTTTAGGAAGAATTCTTTGGAGAATTGCACGATATATTCTCAAGTCTTTAGGAAGGAGCCTGAGGAGAAAACAGACTAAGGTTGTTTTTATTCTCAACAGACGGGGATATTTCTGCTGAATAAGAGGGAAACAACATTAGTTTAAGTCAACTAGAAGAAGGAGAGAGAGAGAGAGAGAGAAGAAGAAGAAAAGTGAACAACAAGCGCGTAGGTTCCCTAAAGAGCCTTTTGGAAAGATATATAAACGTTACAGAAGTTGAACTTTGTCCTTTGTCTATGTTCGTACTCCTTGACTATTTCTGCTCCATTGCAATGTTTCATTCTTTCTTTACTAAAAGTAAAACAAAAAGAGGCATAAAACCTTATTTCTAGTTGGAGGAATTTGAACGAATGAATATGAGGATCGTTTTTTTTTTTTTTAACTCGATAGAGCACAAATTTTGATAATCGGAGGTATATATGTGATAGATATGTTTTTTTATGCTACCAATGGAGCTGTGAAATCAGAACTGGCAAATCTCGATATGTATCGTGTTTATAGCATACTGAATTATGAGCGTTTTGTCAGGACTAGATAGAGGAGAGCTCATGCACAGCAATTTCTCAAAACTCGATACAGCACATATCTGAATACTACCGAATCCTGCAATCTGAATACTACCGAGTTGTCAAAGTTTTTAACAGGAACTGGCAAATTGAAAGACTGATAGAGATTTCTCAGTTGATTCTGAAAGCAAAGTTGCCATTCCACATAGTAATGCAACGTGTCATTTCCTACAGAAGTATGTACTAATAGTGTTAGTGTGCAGTACACTTACATTGGGTTACCTGTGGAGGTTTCTGTTTTCAGATCTGGAAATAAAACATGCCACAAAGAAATGCTAAGATCCTCATGCCTACAGAAGATGATCATGGTGTCCAGTGAGAAGAAGAAGGACGTAAAAAAAAACTCTTACACTTTTTCGAAATGCCGGGAAAAGTAAGAGGATTTTATGAAGATGTTCTCAGAGACTGCTAACTACAACGTAAATGTATGCTTCATTACTAAGTATTGTAAACACTTTGTATTCTTACAACCTGGTGTTACTTTTTGAAATTTTCCATAATGTCTATTGTTTTTTTCATTCGTGTAACCATGTAGAAGTAACCCTTTATACTCTACACAAAACTAACTCAATAAAACAAAATACTAATCAAAACTAAATAAAGAATATATCATGACGATATAAAACTAAAATCACAATAGTAATATAATAGTATAACACTATAAAACAATAATACTAGCAGCAAATTCAGGTTCAGTCACATTTCTATGTTCCCTGTCCATGTACTCTATCGAGTTTTTTTTTTTTAAAAAAAACTGCATTTTTAGGTAGCCAATTCTATGACAAATATTTGTATTCTCTAGGAGAATCACGTTGTCTGTACTTGTCCCAGGATAATAACTAGTATTACCTACAATTACGTTTCTTTACTGAAAGGTTATGTACAATAAAACAAAAATGCAATTCCTGTAAAAATGATGTTTTATGCTCTATCGAGTTTTGAAAAAAAAGGCTCACTATGTCTTTTCATTCTTTATGGAAGCATCTATTAAGGTGGATCACTAGATCTTCTTGGTGCTACGCTAAACGCTGCAGGAATCATGCGGCATTGCCAGATAGTATCTATCGTTCAGTGGTGCCAGATCATAAACGAAATAGTCATGTAATTCTGCTTGGATACTTATTGGAGAAACATTACTTTAATTTTTCACTATCATTGTTTAAAATTCGTTGCAAAAAATGTTTCGATAGAAGCAAACATTGTAAGATGTATATCAAGAGGTAACTAAAAACTTGCAATACGGTTAGCTTACCTCCTGATTTTTTTAAGTAACAGTCCGTCTTACGGAGAGTCATTTTGACGTAAGATTAGCGTCATACTAAAGGCCTTATTACTCTAACTATTCTATCAGGGATTGTTTCCATTTTGTACTAATACACAATAACACACTGAGCAAGACTATGCGATAATATGTAAAAAAAACTCTATCACGTAACAGTTTCAACACAATAACTGTGACTTTACCAGACTCCACTCCACTCCTTCCACGCCTTATTACTGCTGCAAACATATGTGTGTCGAACTTTTTAGTATGGCACTAATCACGCGTCAGAACGACTCTGCATAGGGACCAGTATTTTCTGACGACTTAATACACAGCCATTTTTATGTATTATTATAAATTAGTGGTCCTGTGTTTTTCGCTCGAATAACGAATAATACTTACAGCGGGTGAAAGGAGAGGCGTGTGCCTTCTTTGTTTTTAGAGTACACTTCTCAATTGTAATTAATTTCGAAACCCTAGGATGCCGTGAAATTATATTAAGCCTACTATTATCAAAATATTTTTTTTAGCAATATTATCAAGTGCCATCCCCAACAGTTACTATGTTGGTATTCCCTGTCCAGTTTTATAGCAACGCCTTTAAGGATGCAGTATGCTTTCTTGGGTCATGTTCCTTAGCTGTTTCCCCAAGACTTGCGGAAAGCAACGCAACGCAAAGAAGAAATGCAACAAATAATTATTACTGCTGTGACGACTATCGCAAACTAAAGCACAAATCTTGCGATGAATTGACGCAAACCGATAGGGAAAAGGCCCTTTAACCAAGTCTTTTTGTGAGATAGACTCTCAATTCTAACCATTGCTGTACTTCTTCCAACTTACACTGAAATCTTTCTGTTTCAAAATTTTTGGTCATCTAATGGAAACAACCACTTATTTCAATTGTTTCATCCACGCCCCTACAAAAAGGAAAATCCTCCTCCTTCAATAGAAGAACTGTCCCAAAATCTTCAACTTGTGAATGTTAGACAAAGGTATATTTTAGAATACAATATATTTTTTCTCGCGCTCAAGCTCTGGAATTTTCCTCCTCCGAAAGTTAACAAGACTTCATAAAACACTGACTATTAAGTCGATCTAACAATTAAGGAACAGTATATTATGCTAACAAATAACATAATTTTATTAATTTTGTCGAGGCTAACACAAAAATATAGCATACTATTTAACTTACACAAACTTTTCTAAAAAACATTAAAATCATAGGCTAAATCTGCTTGAACAGTTTTCTGAACATAAAATATGTCTACGTTGTCTCTTCAATATTGTTGCCCACGAAATGAAACGAGACAAGAAATGATAATACATCTCGTCTCATCTCGAAGACTTTCTGCGCGACATTTATTATTCTCATTTTTCTCCTAAAATTTGTAGTGGTCTCGTGTTGTTTTGTATTGGTTCTCGAAGACTTCCTTCGCTTTTCATCTCGAATTTTTTCTCGTTTTCTAAATTTATGTACAAAATTTAGGCCCTATTTATTTTATTAATTTCATTTACAAACTATCAGAATCATTCCACGTCACAGGGATCCGCGTAAAGCACGATATAACAAGATTTAAGCTATATTTATTTTTGAAGTGTATTGTGTAATGACTTATCTGCGTTTTAATACTTTCGTTATATTCATACAATAAATTTATAGTTTTATATGTAACTAGAGATGCAAGGGCTTGAAAAAAACTGCTTTTAAAAAATTCGGTTTTTTCCGCTTCGCTTTTTTGCTTGTGAAATTTGGAGCTTTTTTCTTACATGTTGCTTTAAATTAATAACCACACTGTTTTGCTTCTCTACAACACAAAACTCATTTAATTAGTGGTTGATGCAGATAATAATATAAAGCCTTTAAAATAAACCATGAATTTCGGAAAGCTCTTTCAAACAATTTTAATGTTTAACATATTTGCATTACGAATTCCAAAGGATTAACCAATGTATATAATAAGTTTTTAACCTCTTATATACAAAAGTATGTACTTTAAAAAAATGATACACAAATAACTAGCAAAATTGTGTGTAGTATTTTTACTTCAAATTACACACCCTCTTTTTTAAACAAATACAGTAAAGCACGAGACAAATACATTTATATAATACTCTTAAAGGATGCACATCAAGAGCTTCGTTTCGATTGGTTCAGTACATTCTTAAAAGTTTCGAGTGAAGTTTCAACTTCCATATAAATTGTATGAATATTTCGAACATTTTTTTCATTCATTGATCGCATAGTTAAGAGTTCGTTACCACGTATATCAGTGCTTCCGACCTGCAAAATCGGTAAAGTTCCGAATTCTGTAATGCACTGATTGTTCCCTCAGCTTGTTTAGAATCAAGAAAGTACCGAATTTGCTGTTCATGGATTATATGCATAACAGACTGTTCATATGAACGTGTGGTTCCCTAGGCTATAGAATATATAACCAGTATCAGTTTACCCAGTCCTAAAGGTTTCTGAATTTTTAACAAGACGAATTCAACACATCATTATGAAACTTTCCTTTTTCTTACAAAAAAGAAACAGAAAAAGGAAAACAAAACATTAAAAACATGAAGCACACTTATGAAGAATGGAAAGTAACTTCCATATTGACTTTTTTTCTTTTCTATATATATAGTATATAGTGTGATAAATTATCACACGTAACAAATATCTCCCTCCTGGCTATAAAAAGTCATAACTTTTCATTTCTATATTTAACCATAATATTATTGTATTCTACCTCAAAATTTAATTATGAATAGATAGATTCTGTTTATCTTACTTGGTCTCTATTATTACTGACTTTCACCAGCTAATTATCTAGCTACTTATTCTAACTAACCATTACTTTCACTCTATCCACTACATACAAAACTAAAAATAACTTAACTAAAGAAAAAATCCCCCATAAATTCAAACACACTACCTAATATTCCATTTATCCAAACACACGTAACACACTAAAAGTATTTGAGATCTAAGGCTTGGGTGAACTAGTGTTGTTGAGGAGACTCGTAAAATTTCTTGTCTAGTTTCAAATTTAAAAAAGTAGTTCTTGTGTTGTATTCGAGAAATTTCTTGTCTCCTATTCACTATTACTTTTCAAGTTTTTTTTATGTTCTTTCTTCTTATTATCAGAACATATTCTACAAAGTTACGATTATTTTCGTGCGTGAAATAAACATGGAAATTTATAGTATAATGCTCTAGTATAAGTTTGTGAAAAAAAAAGTTTCCCGCTCTCTTTTGCTTTTGCTCTGCGCAAACCAATATTGAAACCGGAAATACTAATAGATTTCTACGACTTTGGATTTTAGTAGGGAGTTAAGAACGGGTAGGTAATGTATTCTTTGGACGCTTAAACGATTGCAGAAATCTGCATTTCTCTATCTGTTACCATTTTCACTCGATAACGATCCATGTTAAAGCGGAAGTTGTTAATTTCTGTCATTTTCGATTTTTTTAGATAGATTAGAATAGAGATTGAATATACTTTTACTACACTGAATTGATTACAAGAAACAATTTCTCGCTTTCTATTACAATTGAAGAGCTCAATTCTAAAAGAGCCTAAGTCAAAAAGGTAAGTTTTTCAGGAGACGATTTTTTTTGTGTGTGTGTTTCCATCATTCTATTTCTGTGAAATGAAAGTAATATACGTAAAAGAAAACAGTAGTTACCTATTTTTCGTAAGATAACGTTGAAATTATCTATAGCAAGAGTTTTATAAGTGGTTTTAGGCGCGAGACAGAAAACAACTTCAGAAAATACTGCTGACTAAAGATATTTTGGAAAACAACGCTTTTTTTTTTTTTTTTGCCTACAATTAATTTGATTTATGGAGTTTTGGCATGGAACCCAGTTCAGTATACTGAGATACTAAAATGGAGGTTAACAGAACCGGTATCTCAAAATTGACAAAAACTGACAGTCTCTTTTGGAATTCACTACTTCAATTTTATTCAATTACGATGCACGTTAAATCCGGAAGTGGTTGATTTTTGCCTCTTCCAGTTTGAATATAGAGTTTTAAGAGAAGATGACACATATTCTTAGAACGCTAAATCGATCCCAGAAATAATTTCTCGCTTTCTGTTATTGTTTTCTGCTCTGTGTAAATAAAAATTAAACCGGAAATTCTAATGGATTCTACTACTTGTCGTTTTAGTAAAGGGTTATGGACGGGTAGGTAGAATATTATTGCAATGCCGAATCGATTGCAGAAAACCCTTCTATCTATTATAATTCTTGCTCTAACCACCAACGTTGAAACCAGAAATGGTTAATTTTCATCACTTCTGGTTTGAATATTGGCTCGGAAACTAACTTGATTGGTAGTTTTTGACTTTCTAAAGTTTGCCCCAATTTAGTGATGTTTGATCAATTCGTTCTTGAGATTTTCTGTCCCCTGAATAGATGGATAGGATAAATACATGAGAGTTTTGGTAAAGCAAACTCCTTAAAACTTATATGTATTACGATAAGCTCTTAATAAACTGAATTCAAAGTACGCAGTTGCATTCTGTCTACTGTTCAACGTAATTATGAAATGTCTGTGATATAGTAAGTATTTATCAACAACGAAACCTTTCACTACGTGAAATTACTTTTCCACCCTTACCACAGTTCACAGCTAGGTTTCCCTTCTCGAACTACAACGCTTCAAACAAGGTGCTTCCTAACTATGACCGTCAACGTGAACGTAGACATTTGGCAACGACGCATTATGGCGTTCTGCGCAATTTCCTTCTCAAAATCTATTTCCTGAAATATTCATTAATATTCAAATAAAGTGTAAAACATAACACGAAAAATGTTCAAACAATATATCTACATGTATTTCATCATAGGACCGTTACTTTAAAATACTTTATACTTACAAATAAGTATTTGAAAAAAATTAGCACAAATCTAGTAAGATCTAACAGCAAGTGCTTTCTTGTGTGCTCGTTGAAAAACGAATCCAGTTGTTTATTTTATCTGTTACATTTGTCTATATCAGAATGCATAATCAAATGAATCAGTATCTTGTGTTGTAGCTGAATAATAACTACTTTATAGTGCAATATTTATAATATGACTAGTATGCATACAAAACTACCAGGGCAATTTTCTCCCTCCCAGTATTTTAGCTAGCATAGAAGGATCCTACTAACTATATAAAGTTACATAGCGCAAAGTATTTTCATAACTACAATGCTAAAGTGAGATTCAATAGGCTTTTATGACATTTAAAATCATAAAAACTTACATCTAAAAACTTATAACTAAAAACTTACATCTAGAAACTACAACTCTTCTATCTTATAATGTCCCCATGGTAGAGTATTTACCCCATTCTTTAAAACACATCTCTTATCATCTACACAACTTAAAGCTAACTTATTTACTTCTATACTGTACAAATCGTGCTTATAACTTCTGATCAAATTCATCTTTTTATAACATTCTTTTTGATTGAATAAACAGTCTCTATAATCGTTAAATGACAGTTCTTTACTTATAACATTTTTTCTTAACTCCTTTCGCTTTTTTACGACATTTATATTTTTCGAACCTGACTGAATACATTTTTGTTCTTAAACCAACAAATTATTGTATGATTGTTCCTTTAAGTTCATCTTTCATCTTACCAAGTATTTTCTTATTAACCTGTGGTATCTTATACTTGTTATCTTTAGAATAATCACTCGTGTGGAAGTAATCAATATAATTGTTCATGTCCTCGTACACATCTTCTGTTTGGATATGGTATATATAACTATCGGTATCTGTATAACATACTTCTATTTTGTCTTGGTATTTTGACTTCATCACATTATAATGGAAGTCGTACATTAAATGCTTTGATAAATCTAAAATTGACATACCTACATAAATCGGTTTGTTAAATTGCACTTTAACCTTGCTCATGTGAACAGCTACTAAATTTTCCGTAAAAACTGTAGTACTCTTATAATTTGGTTTTGCTACAAGCTTCTCGTATTTTTTCTCATCACTTACAAGTTTAATATTAACTCTCTTTCTAATATTCTTCATAGTCTTCCCACATACTGAATTATTCATGAGCTTATAGAACTCTTTTTCAAAATCATTTGTTGCTTTCGTTCTCATCTGTGCGTTTAAATCAATATATTTATTTAATCAATCTGATTGTTCGAACTCTATTACTCGATGTATCTTCTTCAGTTTCAATCCAAGTGAAAGACATTGTTTTAGGTTTCGATAGTGAATTACATATGTTTATTAGTCATATAGGGTTGTTAATAGCTTTGATTGTTTTTAAGCAGGCGGACATAGGTTTTAAGGAGCTAGTGGATAGTCTTTGTGATAGTTATGTAATTCTTTTGGATATTCAAGATCAACTTCTAATATGTAACCAGTATCAGAATTATCAGATATACTTGTGAAGTCTATTTCTCTTATCTCATCTTCGCTTAACCATCTAAATCCCTTATACGGTAGATATTGACTCATTGCCCACCCATACAAGTTATTAGCATCTAGGTACATTAAGTAAGAATCTTCTTTATTCTCATCGTAATCTTCCATATACTTATTATTTGCTTTAACATATCTTTTTGAGCATTGACTAATCCCGCCTCTTATACAGTTCTCTACCATTAATACCATATCATAATCTGTTAATAACTCTAATTGTATATTTGTCACCTTTAACATTGCATCCCAAGCTAAACCTGGTGCTGTCATATACCAAGCAGGATCAAGGTCATAAGCTTTAAGACATGTTTCCCTAAAATTTTCGAATATATCTGCTAACAATAATACATTCGTTTTTAAATATAAATCTTGGTATTGTCTGAGATTCTTAACCGCTTAACTGAAAACCACGAATTATTACGTTATTTTTGTTTTGCCCTAAAATTATGAACGCGAATATATTCGTGCAAAGAAAAAAGATCTAAATATTAATTTAAACGACGAATCCTTACGTTTGCCATACGCAGCTGAGTGTATGGGTGTTCGCTAATTAGATGTCGGTAAGATTCATTTAACAATTTTTGGCTAATATTTTGCATTGAAGGCCAATGCTTATTGACGAAATGACTAAATTGAAATAGCATATTTACATTGTACCGAGAATTCATTTGTTTGTTATTTCTCTTTGAAATAATGGTATTTTTTGCAAAACAGAATACAATAATTCGTGGTAGATTGATTGGAATATTGACTTATATTGAGCTCATTTTTCCCCACCGAAGTATTGTCAAGATGGACAGTGAAAGTGACTTCGATTTAGAAGTTAGCGGCTCCGACACTTCAACCACGTCGTATGCCAGCAGTTCGTCTAGCAATGAAAGCGAAGATAGTGGATAGAAGTGGACTTAACATGTCGATTGCCGCCGCCACCTCCACGGTTTCCGTTCACAGAGAATCCAGGTATCCAAATGCAAGGAGATCCAGAAAACGTATTGACATATGTGAACTACTTCATTGATGACAATTTGGTGAATCTTGTTGTAACCGAGACTAACAAGTATGCTAAAGAAAAGAATGTGTCTCCGTGGCGCGATACAACCAGCGATGAAATGCGTGTGTTTTTGTCTGTTATATTGCTACAGTCTATTGTCAAAAAACCCAACTATCAGATGTATTGGTCTAAAAACCCAACTATCGCGACACCGATATTCCGCCAAATACTTACCTACCAGAGGTTTCTGGCAATAAAGAAATGCCTTCATTTCTCAGGTAATGATGCATATGATCCATACAGTCATCCCCAACCTAAACTGAACAAAATATGGCCAGTTGTCATCGATCTAAATGAAAAGTTCAAAAGTTCGTGTATTTTGCAACAAGATATTACGATTGACGAGAGTCTATTGTTGTACAAGGGAAGACTGGGATGGGTACAATATATGCCACTGAAAAGGGCACGTTTTGGGATAAAAACATTTATGTTGTGTGAGTCCAAAAGTGGATACGTCTGGTCATTTATCATATATACAGGAAAAGGAACCAATTTTGACGAAGAATATCATTCGTTGCCGCAGTCGATGCAAATTGTGGTGACGCTCATGAAACCCCTTTTGATGAAGGGTTACTGTCTTACAGTTGACAAATATTACACTTGTCCAGCACTGGCTGATCTTATTGCTAACAGAACTGATATATACGGAACTGTTCGACCATCACGAAAGGACATGCCACCTACATTTCGTAATAAAAAACTCAGGCAGGGAGAAATGGTTGCATTCCAAAGAGGCAAGGTTACTGTGCTTAGATGGAAGTACAAAAGACAGGTGTGTGTTCTTAGTACCATACACAATGCTGAAATGCAGAAAGTGCAACAGAGAGACAAAGAGAAATTGAAACCAGCTGCTGTAGTCTCCTACAACGGTACTATGGGAGGTGTTGACAAAGTAGATCAGCAAATTGCTGACAATCCAGTAGCGAGAAAGAGAGGGAAAAAGTATTATAAGAAGCTGTTTTTCCATCTTCTGGACCTCTGTTTTTGGAACGCATTTGTAATGTACAAGAAACAAGGTGGAACGAAGAAGGCTCTCGATTTTCGTCTTTCAGCAATAGAGAAGATGATGACAACATACGGCAAAGAGGAATATGGATCGAAATGTGTACGTCGTCCATCTAGGGTAACTAATCCAAATCGACTCACAGGCCGGCATTTCCCAGAACTTGTCCCACGAACTAAGAAGAAAGAACATCCTACAAGAGTGTGTGGCATGTGTAGCCGTGTCCGCGACGCGAAGGGGAAGAAGATAAGGAGAGAATCCAGATATGAGTGCAAGGACTGTGACGTGGGATTGTGTGTCGTTCCCTGTTTCAAGGCCTTCCATACAGCAACAAACATTTGAACGTACAAAGTTTGTACCCTTACGAAATTCATGGAGAATTTATAAAGAATTTGAAACTATATAATCGGTCTTCCATTTTGTTTATATTGCAAAGGTTTTGTGTTGTCAACCAATATTTGAACGTCAAAAAGATTACTTTTGTGTAAATGTGTGTTGAGAACTTAGTAGAATTTTTCATTCTATAGTTAGGCTACTGCATTATGTTGAAAAATACTTTTAGTATTTTGGAAGACAAGATTTTATAAATGACGTAGATTTTCAGAAATATTTTGTCATAAATTGGAAGGTAGATATTTGACATAGTATTTGTTCTTTACCCTTTTTCAAGGCCTTCCATACATTTCCGAACATTTCAAACTAACTCAAATGTATAGAGATTTTCTAATATCTGCCATTTTATTGTTATTAGCTTCCGACATTCTATTCAAAAATATTCTAAATAAATAAAAACGTATTAGAATATATATTTCTTTCCCTTTTGCTGAATATGCTAGTGTAATTTTGTAATGTTTATTGTGGAACGTACATATTCGGGATTTTAATATTTTTTGCAGGAAAATTTAAATCTCAATTTTGAACAGCTTGAAGTTCAAGTAAAGTGAACGAACTGCATAAAATATTTTAAAAGATTCGTTGCAACTTCTTGTACACAAAAGCTGTTCAAAAAATTAAGACTAACAACAAGATTCATTTGCTTTTATTACGAACGAATATATTCATGGTTTTAAAATAGGTGATTTTCAAGTGCCTAATTCGGGCCTAAATTTTGGACAGTTTTAGTAATGTTTGCTTCCACATACCTCTACCTTCAACGTAAAATAGAAATAACAAATAAAAAAATATAAAATTTGGAACGACTTTTGCGAAAAAAATTATAATTTAAGCGGTTAATGTCAAATGTTTCCCATACTTTCTTTGCATGTTCATAATCTTCATCACTTATATGTGTGTTCATAAGCTTGTTGAAGAATGCTTCCTTTAGCGGTAATTTTCTTTCTCTAAACCCTATTCAATCGTTAACATAATCATATGGGTAAACACCTTTTCTTATTACAAGTTCAAACTGTTCTTGATTAGGATAAAAGTGTTGGGTATGTATCATTTGTTCAGGTTTCAAGTTCGATGACAATTTTTATAAAGTAGAAGCCATAAATCTAAATGAATCTACAAATTTCAATTTAATAGTTCCTACCTTTTTACTGAATGATATGTATTTTTCTTCGCTATTGGGTATTAGATCCATTTTAGATCTATTTTTTCTTTACCTCCAAGCTGTTTTATAAATAAGTGAGAGTCATATCCTGTCAAGTAATGTATGATCACTGGTACAAACTTTGGTACTCTAACTTTTAAATTCCAGTTATTACATAGAGGTGCTACAAATTTTCCTGTTATATGATCATGATGCTTAACTTTATGATTTTCTTTAGTATACTTCTGCTTACAGTAATAATAACATTTAGATTTATTAAACTCTTTTCTCTGACTTTTTGTTAATGGTAATTCGTTATTTTGTTTGTATATGCTCGATATGTGTTTGGCTTATTTTGTTAACAGTTTTATAAATTTCTTAGCAGCGTTCTTACCTCTATACAAAACAGGATTGGTTTTACTTCCATCACTCTTTACTACATAATAACAAGATCCAGATGGCTTATGTTGTTGATATTTCTTCGTATATGATTCGTTATCTGGATAACATTCTTGACAACTCATAACTTTATGTAACAAGCATTCAAAATCAGCATAAATCACAAATGGCATTTTCATTGTGTATTGGTAGTTTTTAAATTCAACGTAATTACCTTTTTCAGGCATTATTATTTTTACTGGCTCATTTAACGAACAATCTTGCTCATTTTTATTTAAAGCGTCTTGGGAGTAAAAGTATAACAAACATCTATCACATAAATATTTTCGAGCTCTACATTTAGTTATTTGACTACTTACTAATCTACTTAGGTCTTTAATCCAACAACAATGTGTTTTAACTTGGTCTTGATTTTGTTTTTTATATATAATAAATTGACATGATTTTATTTCTTGTTTTGCGTGTGATAGTATATAGATTAAATAGTCTTTATCATACGCATAGACATTTATAGAAATATTAAGTAATTTTTCAGCTTTTGGAATATCGCTTAGTTTTACAGGAAAATGAATAGCTTTTAATTTTTCTTCTAAGTATTTAACAACTTGCTTGTGCTTGGAAGGTCGTTGTAGATCTTTATTAACTGGGTATAGTGCAGAACAAATTGAATATAAGAAACATTTTTCATCATCGTTCTTTACATTTATGACTGCTTGTTTACTTTTAATTTTATCAGGTAAATCTATGTATGTCGATCCTCTGTATGATGTATATTTGACGATTGCTAGTTGTAAAAAGTTAATGTTTATAAGAGCCCAGCCAGAACCTCTAGCTTGGAAGTCATCCATTCTTGTTCTTAATATTTGTTTCATTTTAGTTATTTCTTCTTTTAAATTACTTGATTAATATATTTCTTGGTTTCCAGTGTTAAAATAGAAGTTTTGAGTTTCTTCACCTTTCTTATATGTACAACTTATATAAAGATTAACTTTCAATGAACTATGTTTACTTAAGCTAATTTGTAATCTGTTTAATATAGCTTTAGATGTTGCAGTAATATATTGTTTGAGTGGATCTTGTGGCTTATAATCTGTTTGAAATCTCCATGTTTCTAATCTTGATTTTAATGCAATATTTTGAAGTTTTACATCGATTGGTATCGATTCAACTTTGATTCTTGGTTTTTCAATTACTTCTTGTTGAAATGGGAATATATTTCTAATCTGTCTTCTGCTTTAAGAAGGTTGTTTAAGAAGGTTTATTCGTCATGTTGTTTAAGAAGGTTTATTAGTTCATGTTTCCGTAATCAGGAATATCTTTAGATTCCCTTCTCTTTACTTGTCGTCTTAACTCTACTACAGTAAATTTATTATAATTACTCATCTTATTTATTATATAGAAAATCTTATTATTACTCTTCAATTTTTTATCTTCACTTACATTTTTTAAATCATTTTATTCATTTTTAACGCATCATTTAAACATTTGCACGCGCCTGCCATTGCTTACATATGTTTCCTCGATGTGTTACTATAGAGCTTTCATGGGAAGACCCATCAAAGTTACATATACACATTTAAAACTGAATCATTTTTGTAAACTTACTCATCGTCATAATCATCACTATCATATTCGTATTCATCACTACCCAAATCAGGTGTTTTCTGTTGTGTTATTAATAATTATTTTTCCTTTAACACTATTTGCCTCTCTATTAACAGTGCTTGCTTCTCTAGTAGGGTTGCTAAGAGTTTAAGATCTTCGTGAATTAATTTAAGTCTATCATGTAATAAATCAAAATGTTTCTCCATTTTTATTATATAGAAAATCTTTGATCACTACAAATTAAGTTTTTACATAGGATTAGATATTGACAGATCATATAAAAAATCAATTTCTTTAACCAAATCTTCTTCTGATAAGGATGTCCAAAACTCACTACCCTTACCTTTACGAATATCAAGTTCTTGCTGCATTAGGTTGAATAGCTTAATACTGTTAGGATCTCTAAACTTTTCGTATATTATTACATGATTCGGATGTTTTTCTTCTGCTTCATTAAGAGGCTTATATAGGCTTCTCTTTTGGCATCTGATAGCATAATAAGGAAAAGGATAATTAAGTTTGTTCTTCTTGTATATGATTAGGCAATTATCTTTTGAATTATCGTCTGTATATAGTGCTGCAATTTTTTTTAAGCCCTCGTTTTGAATTCTCAATCTCTCTATTGTTTGTTCTTTCTCTTCTACTCTTCTTTGCAACTCTTCGTTGTTTTCTTGAAGATGTTCAAAACTAGAAACGAAATAGTCTTCGATAATATCATAGCATTTGTCATAGAAGTTTTGTGATATCCATAAAGCTATAGCGAGAAATATTTTCTTATATGCATATGTTCCTGAGATGATTGATGTTGTTTCTTTATTTCCTCCTGTTATTAGATATGTAGAGCAACAGAGCAAAAGTGCTCCATTGCTCTTTTCTGTTGTGTAGTTAATTTTTTTCATTATAGTGTTGTATTAGTTCTTTTGATTCTTTATTTCTTATCCAATTTTTAAATCTCTTACCTCCATCATTACATAGTTTTGTGGCATTAAAGTATCCTGTACTCTTATCTATAATCAATTTGAAATCACCAAAAATACCATACCAATAATTGTCTTTAATATGTTCGTAGCAAATATCGTTTAAACTAAGAGAACTATCCATAGTACTCATATTTATTGTATAGAAAATCATTTTTTAACTTTATTTCGTTCATTACTCTTATCTCATTCAAACTTGCCTTTTATGGTTATTATTCCATAAAAGACAACATTTATATTTCCATTACAACATTACTTTTATCTATCCAGCTATTATGTGAATCATCAAATTCTAACCATTTAACGTATACTTTGTTACCTTTCTTTCTCAAAACCTTTTCCACGAAGTATTCATCTTTGTGTCTCGTCTTTAATAGTTCTGGTTCGTAAAATCTACCTTGCACATCTTCTTCTTTTAAATCTTTAATTCTATACGTAGGTGGATTACATCGAATAACTTCACTAATAACAAATACTTCTGTTGACCAATTAGGTGTATATCCTTTCTCAAATAGCCATTTCGATTTACTTATACGAACATGTTCACTTAATTTGTATTTGTGTTTAACACGCTTATATTCTTTTTATACACTTTCTCCAATATTGTTCGCTCATTCTTCTTATTAACTTCTATAGGCTTTAAACCAATAGTTCTATGCATATGATTATTATACTCGCTAACTAGTGTTGGTAATATCTCTATCCATTTATAATTTCCTTGTGTTGTAAACTTCTTCCACATGTTTTGTTTAAGTGTTCTATTAAATCTCTCAACAGCAGAAGCTTTCTTTCCACTATAGGTTGAGTAATGATTAGTCTTATTTTCCTCCATCACTTGTTAAATTCTTTATTGTAAAACTCTTTGCCTTGGTCAGTTTGTAAGTTATTATGTTTTCTCATTCTTAATATGGATTCAAATGCTTCTGTAACTTTCTTACCACTCTTATCTTTAACAGGAACAGCAAGCGCATATTTCAAAAACATCTATAATCGAAAGCAGATACTTATAGCCTTTATTTAATTTGGAAACACCTTTTAATACCCCGCTATCCATTTCTACAAGATCAGCTGACTAAAGATCATTGGTACTTCTTATAACCACACTTAGTCTGTAAAGATTTTTCTAGATGGTTTGTGAATTTCTTCTATAATGTCTTCTCTAACACCTTTACCTTCATATAGTCAATCTTTCTTTTTAACGAATTGAGTGTTATTAACTCCACATATACTACATACACCTTTCTTTAGATATCTTCAATTCATTGTTTGTTCAATCCTAATGGTATCTTTCTTCGTATCTGTTGATTTCTTATATTTAACACAATACATTACCATTATTATTTATTGTATAGAAAATCAACAACAAAAAAATAAAATTCATCATCATTACCTAATACTACACTCATAACATTATCATTATCACTTGATTCGTTTTCACCTTAATCCTTTGTTTCTATATACATAATAAGCATTAATAATTTGCCTTGTTTCAAATCAGAATCTTTGGATGGCCTAATTGTTAACTGATTATTTATATTAAAGTCCAATGGAAAACTTTCAACTAGAGTGTCATTTAAAAATATGTCTATAAGATATAAATTGAGACTTGATTCTATATGCATTAACCTACCTCTATAAAGAAATTTGTAGGCAGCAGCTAAATTATATACAAAAAAGACTGGTTTCCCAACATCATCTTCTGCCAATCGACATGATAATTTTACAATTTCTTTTCGTGTAAGAAAATTAAATTCTTCTTTCACTGATTCAAGCTGTTCTAATGTTACAACATCTTGTTTATCGATAGCATTAGATACATTAACCAATCTTTTATTCTTAAAACCAACCCAGAATGTGTAATTTGATGTAAAACCTTTTTTCTATTTTAAATTTAAGCTCTTCTTTTGTAGCAAATGTTTGTAAAAGCATGTCTCTACTTTTAATGTCACTAAAAATATCCGTATTTATTCTATAGCAAATGTTTTTAGGAAAGCTATCTTTCTATGTATATTACAATAAACAATAATTGTCCTTCCATAGCAGAATGTTTATTTGGTTTAATCCTAATTATATCATTCTTGTTAAAGCTAAAAGGTAAATTTTCAATCAAAGTATCACCCAAATATATGTCTAGAAAGTATTTATACAAACTTTATTCCATGTGCATTATTGTACCATTATAGAGAAATTTGTAGCCATTAGAGAGACATACCAAAGATTGGCTCCTTAACGTTTTTGGCTCTCAATCGACGTAAAAAGGGTAGGGTTTCTTTCTGCATAACCAATTTAGTAGTATCCATCTTAATGTTTTGAAAATCTTCTTTCTTTATGTATGTGTCTTGTAAGGTTTCTAATAAATCTTCAAATCGTTTTCTATCGTTCTCTAATTGAGCTTCTATTGACTTAAGTTGACTTACACTAACAACATCATTTAAATTCTCGAACAACTTTAATTTTTCTTCACTAATATCAACATCACCTTTTCTATCTGCAACATTGCCAAATATATCCATGCTCATTCATTATAAAGAAAATGTCCATCCTAATTTTTCAAAACATTTCTCTAACATCTCTATTTGTTTAGGTGAATGTTTAAAATCAATATCATGAACATCATGCTTTTTCAACAGATAGTACAATACACATTTAAGTTAATAAACAATACCTCTTTCGAATACAGTTCTCTAAAGGCCTCGTATAAGTTTTCGAACTCGTTTATAAGTGTTACTTCCGTATGTTGTAATTTTAATGTTTTTTGATCGGTAACGTGATAGTGTATTAAATAGACATCATTATAATATTTTGTGTATTTGTTTTTCTTTAGTACTTCTAGAACATATTTTGTCTAGAATTCATCTCTAAATTCATCATTTAACACCTTGAACACATCTTTGGAAATAATTCAATCCTGTAAAGCTTGTAAACGAGATAACTGTAACTTAAATCTTTTTGTAGTATCATACTATGGTTTTCTTGCACAACCAGCTTTCATTTCTTCATTAGTATTGTAAACCCAACCATTCTCTACAGAACAATCATTACAAATGTAGCTATTCATACCTTTTGATAATGACTTACTAGCACAATTTGTGCATTCTAATGGTCTAGAGCTATAATTTGACAACAACTCCTTTAAGGTAATTATTGGACGTAACTTTTCCAACTCTTCATCTGTGTACAAAAATTTAGGTATTAACGTTCTCATAAATCAATAACTTTATATACGTTGTTTCTATCTTTTAAGTCTATCTCACTAACATACTCAAAATACTGATAAAAATTATATCTATCTAGTAAGTCTAGTTCATCCACATGCTTCTTAAAATAATCTAAAATTCTATTGTGCATAGCTTCCATATTTATCTTAAAGAAAACTTTTATGGACACAAACCATAAATGCACTTAAACTTAATAATATTTATTCATTTTTAATCATATACATAACGTCACTAAAAGAATATCCTTGATTTAGAAGATTTAAAACCTTAACACAAAGATGGCCACCTATAACTGAATTAAAGTCTTGTATTCGTTCGTCATTGTAAAATAAGTTTTCGGTACCAAGATATTGTACTAGTTCTTTAGGAGGAACACCGCCATAAGAATCGAACACGCACTTTTCGTTGTTATCTTTCCAATAGCATATCCAATGAGTACCAATGTTTTCTGATTTATCGAAGTTAACTATACCACAGTCATTTACATAGGGTTTTTGTGGAAGTTCGTCACTCATAAATACACCTCTAAATCGTTTTATCTTTAATTCTTTAACCAACCTCTTTATATCGAAGTAGGTCAATGGTTTTGATTTTGAGTTCTTTGGTTTACCTGCTCCTTGTTTTTCATCTATAGCCATATTGTGCCTTTTTTGTTCTTGAAGTTCTTGTTTATTTTTTCTTAGCATCAAGTACAGTTTTAGTAATCGCTGCTGCACCACCTGCTAATGAACCAACTGCTCCTAAAGCTGCTAGAATGGCTGCAATTGTAAAGATAAAACCACCGATATGCTCTTTCTTAATCTTTTTCATTTGTGCAGTAGTTAGAGTTAAATCCATTCCTTTACCTTCTTTAATTTTCTTGGATTTATCGATGTTTCTTTGTTAACACATGATCGACATTTAAATCCTTTAGTTCACTGTAAGGAACACTAAACATACAACATTTAATAGAACACATCTTCCTATTTATTTAAGAGAAAATCTTGGTTTGTAAAAGTACAGGTGTTGTAGCTCCACCAAAATCAATTAAGGAATCATTCTCATCTGTTATCCTTATCTCAAAATTATTAACCTTGTCTTTAGATATAGGGAAAAATAGTGGGTAAGTAGGCTCGTAAATAATACTATGTTTAAACTCGGCATCTGTTTTAAATGATGCTATAATTTCTGTTTCTCTATGTGTGTACTCCGTATCTTTAACAAACATACCATCTGCTATGTTACAGTGAACATTAATTGTATCGAACGGATGAAACTTTCGTAACTTACTTCCAATATGCGTTTTGTTCTTTTCTCAAAATACATAAAACCTAAATCCAAGAACAGTACTTAAATTTCCTATTATGATATCAATATCACCTGTTTCTATTTTTACTCTATTTGTTATATGATCCTCTTTTAACGTTATGTTTATGGAGCTAGATTTTAAATAATCATTAAGACTGTTTAAGCTGTATTGTCCATTTGGTATACTAACAATTTCACCTCCATAGCTAAACAACGTATTATGTGAAATGTTTGATGTTAGATATGTATTGTAAGACCCAACTAGTCCTATACTTAAATAGTTGTTACTGTTGTCTAATTCGTAATGGAGTTTCTTCTTTAAAACAGGAGTATCACTCGTTAACTTAAATACCTTAGACATTTATTATATAATAAATGAACGAGTTTGATTTGCCTTGAGGCACTCCAAGAGAGAAAGCAATCAAGTTAATAGAAGATATCATTCAAAAGTAAGAATACAGCTTAAAGAAGAAAAAGAGAAAACTACGAATTGTTAGATATGCATACTACACTTTGATTACGTTATCGGTTATACTTTCTGCAACAACTGGGTTTATTAATATTTTTATAACCGTACCATTTTATTGGATATTAACAACGTCTCTTGCAACTGGAAGTGCTATTATAACAGGTTTGTCTTCTAAGTTAAACAAAAGAAAAGATGAATATAAAAACATTGTCAGTTGTATTAACTCATTTAAAGAACAGTTAGAGATGATAATAACATTAAATGGCGAAATGGGTGAGGAATATATAAAAATACGTTGCATAAAATCAGAGAACAACTTAAATATATAAAATCATAAAAGGTACTGACACCCGGGGCTTAACTTATAATATAAGGACCCGGCGATTTATTGGGTCTGAATCAAAATTTTCTCTATAATAAATGAGTAAGAAAACTTTTAATTGGGATGTAAAAGAGATGATAAAAGAGATGATGAAACGGACAACTTATACCTGATAATATTCGATGTCTTATTGTGGGTCCATCTGGTTATGGTGAGACTTTTCTGTTATTTAGCTTCTTATTACAGCCAGGTTGGTTAAACAATAATTACTTCTACATATATTCTAAAATCATGAATCAACCAAAGTATGAACAATTAAAAGAACGATTTGAAAAGCAGAACTAAAGTTCAAGAAGCAAATAGCAACGTTCTTAAGCAGTAATGACTGTATTGTACCTATTGATGAATGTGAAAAATATTCTGTTGTTGTGTTTGACGATTACATTTTAGAGAACCAAGATACTGTTAGAAATTACTTTACGAGAGGTAGACATAGACATTTAGACTGTTTCTATCTTGCACAGACATATTCAAAAGTACCTAAACAGCTTATAAGAGATAACGTTAACTTCCTATGCGTATTTAGACAAGATGATACTAATCTTAAACATATGCATAACGAGTTTGTTGGAGAAGATATGCCTTATGATAAATTTAAATAGATATGTTCCAAACGTTGGCAAGAAGATTATGGTTTTATAGTAATTGATATGACAAGGAAGGTAAACAATGGTAAGTATAGGAACAAGATAAAACACTTTATAAACGATTGATGTTTTTTCACGTTTTTTTTGACGATTCAAGTTTTAAGGGTTTACGTTTTTTGACGTTTTTTCACGTTTTATGTTTTAACAGTTTACGTTTCTTGACGTTTTACGTTTTACGTTTTTTGACGTCTTTTGACGTTTTTTCACGTTTATTCGTTTTCTATATAATAAATGGATGAGAAATAAATAAATAAGAATATTAAGTTAAAGGAGTTCTATATAGAGGGCTTCAAATCTTGGAAGAAAGAAAGAGCAGGTTTATACGATAAATTTAAGACGCAAGAACAACCTGTAATTGATGCTATCAAAAATTTAGGAAGTGAGATCAAATAAGTAGTAGAACAAAATAAAAATTTAATAACTGAATTTGTTCCAGCTGTACATAAGACGGCTTCAATAGATCCTAGTCTACTAGAAACACCTAAAAAGATAACTTGTGATAGTCCCCCAAGTAGTAGTGATACACTTATAACAGGCGAAATAAAACAAACGAGAAAACAAATTAAAGACAAAGTCGAAGGAATAGAGCCTTTTACAACAGCACAATCATTTGGTAAGATTGCAACAAAATATTATAGTAGAAGAAATGATAGTGTATTTGGTATAAGAGCTGTTGAAGAAGATGGAGGAATAATAAATAAGATAGGAAATTCTGAAGTTAAAGTGAGTGGCGATGATTTGATAATTAATGGCAAAACTTATAAAGGAAAAGAAGGTATATGGGGATTGTTAATGATGAATACTAATAAAACCATTGAAGATTATGATAATGACGATTTTGAACAGTACAAGGAAATAATAGAATCAGATGCTGCCTTCCAAAAATATAATCGAGATAAAAAAGGTAGCATCTAATAGAGGTTCTATGTACATTAATATTATCAAGCCTATTTGGGGTGATTATATTAAGCCATATTTACCTCCAACACGAACAAGAAAGAAAACACCAAAGTCTGGGGAAGGAATAAAAATATACAAAGAATTACCTAAAGAATATATATGGATGGTCGATGTGAGAAAGTTAATTTATCGGTTAATAGTTATAGATGGAGAAGAATAGGCTGGTAATAATAACTTTTATAATGAGAAAGTATATATAGTGAGTATGATTAATAATAAACGTTCACAATTTATTCCTATTGATCCGAAAGGTATAGGTTATTTGATTAAGATCTTAAATACATTACCACCACGATTCTGGAATGATGAGAAGCTTGTGAAAGGATTAGTAAATGATTTGATTAATAAACTCCCATTTGAATTAAATATTCCAGGATTTTCGTACTGTGGTCCAGGCACTAAGCTTCAAGAAAGATTAGAAAGAGGTGATAAAGGTATTAACCCATTAGATGGGGCTTGTAAAGAACATGATATATACTACAGAGACAATAAAGATACAGAATCAAGACATATTGCAGATAAGGAACTAGAAACTAAAGCATGGAATAGAGCATTTTGTAGTGATGCATCATTTGGTGAACGACTAGCTGCTTTTGGAGTTGGTACTACTATGAATGCTAAGATTAAGTTAGGATTATAAGTTTTTAAATGTTATTATGTGTACATCCCATAAAAGCGTTGTTTCAAGATTTTCTTTATAATAAATGGACAGTATTGAGAGTTATGAGTTACAGAGTTTTAAACCTAACACAAGAACATTTAATAATTTGAATGAAGCTAACAAAGATATTAATTTTGATTTCGATGTGGGGGATGGGTTTATACATCCACACAAAGCAGATTGTCATATGACTTTTGAAGTTGCTGGTGCATCAGTTGGAGGAACATTTGGTGCAAATGACACTATAAAACTTGTAGATAACTTCTTACCATTCTTCTTTTCTCAAATTGATGCTAGAAAGCATGGAGTTGTTATACATAAGATTGAACTACCTGGAATAACATCTACAGATATTGGAACATTAAAGATTTCCAAACCAGAAGTTGAATATCTAAAACAAGAAGGATTTGAAACAGATGACAAACTTGGTCTACGAAAGGACTTTAGCGTTTTGTACCAATTAGGTTTAATTCCAGGCTTTTTAAGTGATTATAAAGAGGTTATGTGGAAAGGTGGATTAACAATAACATTTACAAAAGTTAAATAAATTAACGATGTCTTGTACAAATGAGCTGGAACAGGAGCAGGTGCAACAGCTCCTCAAGAAGGAAAAATAACAATAAAGGGTATGGAGATAAGAATGCCTATTATTCAATACGAATCTAATTACGAAAGCCAGTTAAAGTTGAATATTTTTTTAAAAAAACTAAAATCATGTTTCCATTCCATACTTATCAGTGTCTTCAGGAGACTGTCGTAGGTCCTTTCTTGGAGTTCGATGTTACTACTCAATTTAATTCTAGACAATTTGATATGCCTGATTTCGTAGTTGTAATGTTCCAAACTGATAGAAGTGGTAAACAAACAGCAGATGCATATAAGTTCGATCATTGTAAGGTAAAGAATATCTATCTTAAGAATGGAATGAATGAGATATTTCCAAAGTAATCAAGAAACTTAGATATTGCTAACAAGGATTATTTTAAGATGTATGAAGATTATGCTGCAATTAAGAGAATAACACGTGACAACACCGAAATGTACTATGATCCTAAATAGTTTATAGATAACAGAACAATGTATGTGATTAATTGTAGTTAGAGGAAGAATGTATCGGTAAATGAGAGAACAAACAGAGATTGTAGTAGACTTTGCAGAAGCTGTGGCTTGATAATACTATATGCTATGCGATTTTTATTGGACAAAAGAACTTTAAATACAATCCTAAAAATGAGAAAGTAGTAGAAGAGTTTTAGATTGTTAAATGTATTTTTTGTAATGTTTATGGAGGTTTTCCATAAACCTTATTTTAAAATTAGCAAAAATAATTACAAAGTTTTTTGTTAAAGATAAAAATTGAAGAGTGATCATTGATTTTCTATATAATAAATATGATGGCGAGTCATATTGAGGATTGAATAAACTTGGAAGTCTTGTGCAAAAACAAGTTATTGGATTAAGAGAATTAGAATTAGATACAGAATATAAGATTGCGAAAATGGAAAAGTTTAAAACTAAGTTTGGAAAGAGCATTTTAGTTGAATGCGAAGAGTTTAAGTTCCTTCTTCCGCCTAGATTTACAAAACACTTAACAGATAAAATGATTGATGAGATCATTAAAGATGGATTAAAAATTAAATACACTATAACACCAGTGGTTCGTGTGCTTATTCGAGAAGGCCATTCTAATAACATGGTGGGGTTCGATTCCCGCTTGTCCCCTTTCGAGAAGACATTCTTATGACCTTCTGAGTACGAATCTTGTTCGGTACGCCTTACTAATGGTGGTTTTAGTGGTTAGAATTCGTATGAGGAACTGCACCAGATTGCAACTTGAGATGAGTCCGAACCAAACTTGCATATGCGCGTACCCACCTTCAGTGACACGCCTACTTCGCATACACCCAAGTGCTATGATATTAACTACTGAATTCTTACCGTTCTGGTATTGATCGATGCGAGAAAAATGGATTACAACTGAAAACAAGAGATATACACGAATATGGTTTTACTGAAGCACAAAATATTACACATTTCATATACATACTTACTTCTGTATTTTGTTAATATGATTATTATTGACACCTTTTGAAGTTTTGTATTTTAGATTTTTCTTTTTATCATTTTAACATAATGAATTTAAGCCCATGTATTTGCTAATAAAATAATAAAAAAATAAAAAAAGGAATTTTTAAATTTTTAACTCAAAAAATATTTGATATGACGACGAAGCCGGCTCATTGCGTGACAAGAGAAATGATTATTTTACACACGTTAATCACTGAGCACTAATTCACACACTTTGATTTTGGAGATTTCACAAGAAGAAGGGGAGGTTAGTGGACTCTTTTGGGGGGCAATCCCTTATTAGATTTTTCTTCCCAATTTTGAATAGGTTTCAGACTTCCTTGAATAACTCCAATTCCCATTGTCCGGCTGGGTAGTCGACCGTAAAGTTACTTGTGGTGCCACTGATTAACAACTAAAGAAGTAATTTTATCCCTTGTCTTACGTTACTTTATCACTAATATAAGAAAAAATTCAATAATTGATTTGGTATTTGTTCTAGAACAACAACATTTGCGAGGAACTGAGACAACGTGGCATTTCCAATCTTAGAAAAAATAAGTTGTTTTAAAGCATTTTCGTTGAAATTTACTTTAACATACGTCAGTGACGAAATGACATAAGTTCCACACTTCACTCATACATATTTTAACACCATAACATAAATGATATTCAGATTATTGATGGATTTCTTTGCTGAGTCGTTCACATCTTTTCTTTCTCATGGCGTCCCTTCGCACAATAGTTCCAGCGCCTTCTCTATCTAGCGTCGGTATTCTTGCGCTTATGATGACAGAGAGTTAATTTTAATAATATTTACACGAAATGTTCTTTACAAGGAATATGTATATCAAAAAGTGCTATAAGGATTTACCATTAGGGCAATATAGTCAAAGTATTAAAAATAGTAAAAATGTTCTTCAATTACATTAGATTTTAAGGGACTATTTTTATATAACGTCACCACCACGTCTCTTTCCTCGCGCGATGAACAAAAGATACAAGTCACCATTCACAGTACTGCCAACTCCTTGAAAAAATAAAACTAACATAAAATTTGCGTCGACGTATAATCCATGGTGCCTTATTCCACTTCAGCCAAGAGAAACTGGGAAAATTAAAATGGAATGGGAGTGGGGGAGGACACACGCTCACAGATGGCGCGCGCAAGGGACGATGATCTTCTTTGAAGATTATCAGAATCCTGGAATCTTGCAATTTTCCTCTTCTTAAATTTATTTTTCCGGCTATTACTCCTCTTTATTCTTGCACTATTAATATTTGATTCACGATGGTTCACAAATACTTTACACAAACGTAGATTGGCTATTTTATTTTTATGGTCTATTTACTTTAAATGGGCTTTTATATATATATATATAAGTAAGATTACATTTTTGTTCATAGCACAATATTTTAAAACAAATGGAATAACATATTGATTATCTATTATATTTTCATTTTATGTCATATATATGTAGCTTTCATATTCTACTTATTCACATCAAATAGCTAATATATTTCTTACACCATTACACAAATCGTAAAATTTCAACCTTCTTTTATTTCTTTTTCTTGTTTGTATCTGACTCGTGTGATTACATCTTACACTAAATATCCTTATTATGCTAAACATGTGAAATTTTCAATATTTTAAACAGAATGAAATATAAAATGCAAAGATAACTATTTTTATACGTATACATACTTACTTATGGCTAATTTTCAAAATAACTTTTAAATAATGTAATATTTTCATTATTCAAACCTTTAAAATACAACATTTAAACAACAATATATCAACTTACGAGTTAATTTCAAACATAGTGCAATGATACAACAGTATCAACATACGAACTAAATTCTCTTATTAGTAAATAATCTTTCAAAACATATAACATATTAAAAACTTTATTTTCACACAATATTGAATAATATACATTTTTGTCGAGATTTAATAAAATTTATCGGCGCCTTTGAGATTCACAGCTAAAATTTTAATTTGTAATAGTTATGATTCTCTCTGACCACTCGACAAGGTCTGCCTGGCTAAATTTCGAAAATACCTACCCACAATGAATTATTTGTTTTACCACCCCGAGATGAGGCCGAATTATAAAACACAAGGTTAAAAATTCAAAATAATAAAGAATGGGACTTTCCAAAATTGCTTACTCCGAGCGTTAAAGAAATATTACATTACCCAAAATATATAGGGGGAACCTCATCTCAATGACTTGGCATATATCTTTGCTATTTTTTCCATTACCTTGGAAAAGAAACATCAACGGCCATCTGGAAGTCGCATAGCTGATCACAGATGCCTGCATATATCGTATGAAACAACCTTTTTTACATTCCTTGAACTCTCTCATTCAATAACACATAAGGATTTTGTATGTTTACCAACGCAAATTCCAGTACATCAGACGTACATAGATTTTTACAGTACAGAAAATTCAAATATTTGTCAACTTCCAACAATTTTTCCAAAATTTTGTGTATTCGTTGGTCATTACTTCTCGACTGAATACTTTCTGACAAACATACAGGTATTGTGGTTAATGCGTTGCAAAGAACTGTTTCAACACTACTTTCTAAATATGAGTTTTTAAATTCGCTTGAGATTATATCATGGTATTTCTGAGAACTATGTTTCACAGCTAAACCTAACCAAATCTTACGAGTTTGTTTCGTAGGTTTGCACACCTTGAGTCGGTCTACTGAATGTGATCCAATTGATTTACCAGTTAAAGAGATTAACAATTTACCAATTTTCTCAATTTCTAATTTTTATACGGTTCAAAAAGGAAATCTTAATTTTAATTATTATCATTATTATGTATTCTTTATTTTTTTGTAATATTCACGAATTTTAAACATTGCTAGGGTCAAATTTCCAAAATGTACACAATCCGGTTTTTTGTAAACATATATTTTTATCCTATTCCTACTTTTGGTTTCTCGAGTACAACAACAATTTTGAATTTTATTCCAAAACATTTAATAAACGTATCTTCGCAGTTGCCTGTATGTTTTCTGCAATAAATATTCACTTTATTAAGCACTGGCTTTCCATACGCGTATGATTTTTCACCGTCAGTAATGACATCAATTTGCATTTTGGCAGAAATTTTAAATTTCGACTTACCACATTGCTTCACTAACTTGCAATTTCCACATATTTTGTAGTTTCGTTCACTGCACTTATTTCCTTTGAAATCTTTCTTACCAGAAATTTTCTGCCTGATTTTGTATGAAACATTGAATTTCCTTTTGTGATCGACCTGGTTTTTCATTTTCCCTGTGTGATTACGCGTAGGTACTGTTTCCGAATGTTCGGGCCAGCTAGCACAAGTTCGTTTGACTAACCTAGATTATGCTTTTTTCTCGCATTTGTTTTGAAATTTCAGTGCTTTCCTACAGCGCGGTTTATTCACCTGATTTTTAACTTTTAGACGTGCATCATTATGATTTTTAAGGACTAATTCCTGCATGTAGCTTCCTTCCACATTGACTTTTCACTTTTTAAACAACTTACAATGCTTACTGGGTTCTAGCTTTTCACTTTGCTCTTCACTTATCTTTTCTGATTGTGGTTTCTCTGGAGTAATTACATTGCCCTTTTTATTACTACTTGCCACCATATAATTGCCTTTGTGCTTACATTGGGTTTTCTTAAAATTCCTACGGACAAATCTTGAAATTCTTTCAAAAGATCGCAAAATTTTGTGCATGCCTTTTATTTTTAGTTTTAATTTACTCATTTTTTTTTCTTACCGTACGTATGCTTACCACGCCGTGACCAATATTTGTACTTCGTAACAAATTTACTCAAAGTATGTTCCAACTTACCAAAACTATTTTGACACATTTCAACTTGTTTACGCCATGATATTCCACTAACATTATTTTCATTGATACTACAAGTGCCTGAACTGATTTCATCATTCATTACATATACTTGGGTGCATAGAAAACAATAAAAACTTATGCGCTTGAAATCCGTAACATTAAGATTTGTCACTACCAAGTGAGAACTGTTACCGCTGTTTTCCCTATTGTCAATCTGAACCCTAACTATGTTCATGAAGTACGAACATATGTCATTACTTGGAATACATGCTAACCTATCTGTTTGTGACGTGTTTTGGACGCATCCTAGCTCCATTAAATTCAACAGATGACTAATGAGTAAAGAGCGCATTCTCTTGCCTTCATTTATTAATATTACTACATTAGTACAATTACACGCACAAAACCTATCAGTGCACTTTCTTCCGTAACATGACAAATACTTTATGTTCAACACATCTACCTGCTGTTTAGACTTGGAACGAACATTAGGCCTACTTGACGTAACAGTTTGGCTAACTAAACCTTTAAATTTATGTGACACTGGATGACTACTTATTTCTTTAACAGTGCAAGCGCTAGCAACAACTGAATCATATACAACCTTTTGGCACCCTTGTTCTACATCTGCACAACTAGACTTTTCAATTGGCGCTTTGATTAATTCAATTTTCTCAAATGCTCGATCCCATTTTTCTTCATTTTTACCCCTAATTTCATTCGTTACTATTTCTAATTGTGCCTGGAGTTTATTGTTAATGTGTTCTTTTGTTGTTTTACTAACTTCTGACATCTTATTTTCTAAAGATTCACGCACTTTATTGGTTTGATCGCTGACTTCAGTTATTTTATTTTCTAATAATTCGCGTAAAGTTTGCATTTCCTCTTTGTTTGCTTTAATTGCGTCTAGCAATATCTTAACGTTACTTTCATCCATTTTGCCCAATTATGTAAAAATTTTAAACACGAGTCAGAAACTTACCTTGTACTCTTATGTTTCTACGCATGAATCACTACTTTTGCTTTACGGTGCAGGAGTTCTGTCCCTGTCCGGGCGCCATTTTTATAACACGAGTGGTTCGTGTTCTTATTCGGGAAGGACATTCTAATAACATGGTGGGGTTCGATTCCCGCTTGTCCCCTTTCGGGAAGACATTCTTATGACCTTCTGAGTTCGAATCTTGTTCGGTACGCCTTACTAATGGTGGTTTTAGTGGTTAGAATTCGTATGAGGAACTGCACCAGATTGCAACTTGAGATGAGTCCGAACCAAACTTGCATATGCGCGTACCCACCTTCAGTGACACGCCTACTTCGCATACACCCAAGTGCTATGATATTAACTACTGAATTCTTACCGTTCTGGTAGTGATCGATGCGATAAACATGGATTACAACTGAAAACAAGAGATATACACGAAAATGGTTTTACTCAAGCACAAAATATTACACATTTCATATACATACTTACTTCTGTATTTTGTTAATATGATTATTATTGACACCTTTTGAAGTTTTGTATTTTAGATTTTTCTTTTTATCATTTTAACATAATGAATTTAAGCCCATGTATTTGCTAATAAAAGGATAAAAAAAATAGAAAAAAGGAATTTTAAAATTTTAACTCAAAAATATTTGATATGACGACGAAGCCGGCAAATTGAGTGACAAGAGAAATGATTATTTTACACACGTTACTCACTGAGCACTAATTCACACAACACTTTGATCTTGGAGATTTCACAAGAAGAAGAGTGGTTAGTGTACTCTTTTGGGGGGCAATCCCTTATTAGATTCTTCTTCCCAATTTTGAATAGGTTTCAGACTTCCTTGAATAACTCCAATTCCCATTGTCCGGCTGGGTAGTCGACCGTAAAGTTACTTGTGGTGCCACTGATTAACAATTAAAGAAGTAAATTTATCCCTTGTCTTACTTACGTTACTTTATCGCTAATATAAGTAAAATTCAATAATTGATTTGGTATTTGTTCTAGAACAGCAACATTTGTGAGGAACTGAGACAACGTGGCATTTCCAATCTTAGAAAAATTAAGTTGTTTTAAAACATTTTCGTTGAAATTTACTTTAACATACGTCAGTGACGAAATGACATAAGTTCCACACTTCACTCTGATGGATTTCTTTGCTGAGTCGTTCACATCTTTTCTTTTTCATGGCGTCCCTTCGCACAATAGTTCCCGCGCCTTCTCTATCTAGCGTCGGTATTCTTGCGCTTATGATGACAGAGAGAAATTTTAATAATATTTACACGAAATGTTCTTTACAAGGAATATGTATATCAAAAAGTGCTATAAGGATTTACCATTAGGGCAATATAGTCAAAGTATTAAAAATAGTAAAAATGTTCTTCGATTACATTAGATCTTAAGGGACTATTTTTATAAAACGTCACCACCACGTCTCATTCCTCGCGCGATGAACAAAAGATACAAGTCACCATTCACAGTACTGCCAACTCCTTGAAAAAGATAAAACTAACATAAAGTTTGCGTCGACGTATAATCTATGGTGCCTTATTCCACTTCAGCCAAGAGAAACTGGGAAAATTAAAATGGAATGGGTGTGGTGGAGGACACACGCTCACAACACTGGTCTAAAATATAACTATCCAACTGTTAAGGTCTGTATGTAAATTTCAAATGGGAAGCGGTTTTATGATTTTTTCATAAAACGAACATTTTCCTTATAACAAATAAAAATCTATGACTAATTATCTGAATAAGAGAATTGACGTTAAAGCATTGAGAATCCTTCGCATAGATGAGTTAGAAGAAGGCAAACCGTACGAGATAACATTATGGAAATTGATTCAAACACAACGTTATGGTCAAAGAGTTTTAGTACATTTAGATGAGAAATATAAGACATTATTACCACAAAGATATAATGATGATACTGAGCAAGTGTTAAAAGACATGAAACAATTTAAGCTGTTTGTTAAGTATGAAGGTTTAAATATTTAGATAATGGTTATAAAATGCATCAGTTTAACTTTAGAAATGAATCCAAAAAATAACGAAAATGACGGTTTTCAAAATAATCTTAGAAAAAAATGAGTTGCTAGTATAGAGCGTCAAACTAAATTTATCATTACCAGTAATTTTAATGTAATTGTGAAAAATGTTGAAACCGCAACACTAATAGGTTTCGAAATCAATGGTTTCTTATTCAGCTTGAACTATGACCAATGGACGCAGTTTAAGAAATCATTGTTTCCCATAGAGAAGGAAGTAGGCAGAAGATTCCATTATCAGTATCCGAACTTGTAATTTTAAGTATGTTTTAAGTGTATAAGTGTTTTTATGGGTACGAACCTATAAAAGTTGAGATTTTTAGACATACACAACGCTGTTATTTGATTTTTAAAGATCCATACATTAATTAGAGATTTATTTAAGTTTTGTAATATTGTCCTTAGAGTTATGCAACCTGCGAGACATTCAATAGATATAAAATTTATTTCTCTATTGATTGCCGTTTGAATTTTGAAAATCGGTTAATAACCAACGGAGATATAACAATTTTAAAATAGCACCCTCCAATACGCCACTGATGACATGGTTGGTTATCGTTTTCAAAAATTATCATGTTTCCCTTATTTTGTGGTAATTCATTGGTAATAGTTTCAAAGCTTATTTCGTCATTTTATAAATTCTGGAAAAACATGTTAAAAATAATTAGTTTCCAACCGTGTTTTTAGAATTTGTCTCACAACTTAGGATTTAATTCTAATATTTTGATATGACTGAGTGCTGATGAAAAGGGGAGAAAGAGAGAGAGATGCGAGAGCTACATGTGATACGTTTTGGAACTAGATGCTAACTCTGCCGAGGAAGATTATAACAGCGAACATGCATTCGCTTGAAAGCTGGCCGTTACGAGAGGAAAGTTGAGCGACGAATACATCGCGCGAGCTATGCTTAGCCGTTAAATCCAATGTTGCATATATGGGAGGCGAAGAATAAATCGCCGTTACCTCGCTGTTATCATTCTCTATCTGTTTCTATTGCGCAAACCTCTCTGTTGTTCAGAGCTGGTACTGAAATCGTTCAAATGATCCAGTGACAGATCACCTGTTTCAGAGCAGATGCTGCATTTGTTATATTCCTTCTCATTGAATTTTTAAAACTAATTATTAACGGATTTTCATGATTCAAGTGTCAAATGAAAGCTTATAAACTAGATGCAATAAATATATTTGGTATAGGATCCCATTCTAAGTTTTTGGATATAAGTTTTTATGATTTTAAATGTCATAAAAGCCTATTCAATCTCACTTTAGCATTGTAGTTATGGAAATACTTAGCGCTATGTAACTTTATATAATTAGTAGGATCCTTCTATGCTAGCTAAAATACTGGGAGGGAGAAAATTGCGCTCGTAGTTTGGTATGCATACTCCTAATATGTAATGTTTCATTACGCAGTAGTTAAGGGAATGAACTAAAATCTGTACTGACTTTCGAGTGGTGATCCCCCTTACGTTACTTCGGACGATTGCCCTACCTTTTTGGTCAGTAACTTTTCATTAGCCTGACCCGTGTTTCCATAGAAAGTGAACTGATATATTTTTCTGTAAGTGTGTTCCTTTAACTTTTTTCCCGCATTCTGTAACACATATCATAAGTAGGTAATGGGATATGTCAAAGTCAGAGATTTTCTTAGATACCTTTAACCAACTGATTCTAGTAAATATGTAACTTTGTAGGCTCACAAAATTGTACGTTCATCGTCGCAGAAACAAAATACCTCCATTGGATTATATTCTCTGCTAAGTTCGTGTCCTCTGTCTCTGATGAAAAATATTAAAATCTGCTTTCGATTGTCTTGTGTACTTGTAGCTATTTAAAACAAATCTTACATACTACATGAAACATTTACGACTGCAAAATCCTAATCATGAACAACGTCTTCGTCCAAATACAAGCGTGAGAAGTTGAATAAATAAGAAACACATATTCTAAGCAATTCATTCTTGTCTCGCCATGGTTCTTGAAGAATTATTCTTGCCTTGTCTCAAAAATATTCAGGCCTTGTTTCGTAAATGTCTGTACAAAATTTGTGCCTAGATATTCTTATTAGTTTCATTTAATATTTATCAAAATTATTTCCTTTCATGAGAGGGCCACCAAGGATGTAATATGACAACATATAAACCACATTTATTGTAAGTGTATATTCCGTTATGATTTGCATACCTTGAAACCTTGATAAAGTTCTTCATCATGGTCATATAGTAACTTTTTACAATTTTTTCACTATAGATCACATAATAATGAAAAAGTGATTAAAATCTAACACTTGGCTGAACTAGTGTTGACCACGAAATTCGAGAAATATCTCGTCTCTTCTCGATTTTCAGACGAGAATTGTAATGTTTCTAATCTCATCTCGAATTTGAAAATACACTTATTGTGTCGTTTTGAAGACGAGGACTGAGACGATAAGAAGTTTCTCATCTTTCGAATAACAGCTTGAAATTATTGTCTTATAATTTCACTATGAAGTCTCTGAGTGTAGTTAGCTGGAATAGAAGTAAACAAATTAAAAGAAATCATTGTTTCAAGAGGCCGAACGAGTGTAGGTGTTGTCGCTTCAGACGGACATTAGTTAAATAAAATATATCACATATTTCCATCTCCCTTTCCATAGCAACACTTGCCTCTTTCTTCGAACACAGGAACGCTTCAATTACGTCTACTAATTCGTTTTGGCTGCCTTGTGGTTTAAGGTTATAATTTGCTTTCTCTTATTTCCTTACGTGACACTAAGGATTCATTTGTTATCCTTCTCCAATTTTAACAGTCCCACTAATTAATTGTTACGTGGTAGAGTACAGGATATAAATAACTATTACTTTTCCATTTACAGTACAAGAAATAGTGATCCCTAATTACACTAACTTCAATATTTACAACGAAAATCAAGAAAAGGAGTAAGAAAGAGACAATTTTGCGAGATTAATCTTTTACCTATATTTCCCTTATTTATGGATTTAGGAAGTAAAGTTAAAAGTTCTGTAAATGGTTCTCAGGCAACTTAAGAGGCAAATTTTCAGTACAAAGGTCAGAAATATTGAATGAAGTTACGTACAAGAGGTCATAAATTAGTGTATACAATTTTTAAAACAGAACATATCGGTAAATAAAGCATACAGATCTACAATTTTGTGGTGGTATGTAACTTCGATGTTAAATGTTCAAAGCAAATACCTTCTTTACAATACATCATCACCAATGAAGCAGAGCAGAGAAACATACCAATTGTATTGTTCCTAATGGTATAGCGTAACAAGCCTGCTCAATTTGCTCTTCCTTTTTTTTTCTTTGCTTAGCGTATGATGTGTTCTTTGGAGTTTCAATGGAGCCAATAGCATGAACGTTTGGACCCCTCGTCCATAGTGCATATTGTACAGGCAGGTGGTGGTGGCGGTTGTGTGATTTGGAAATACATATTTGGAATGGATTGCGACTGTTGGTTTATATGGACCAGAGTGTGACATCCGTTCTGCATTTGCAGCTGTTACGAGGCCACGAAAATCCTACAATGCAACACTTCTACCCACATGGATATGGCATTTCCAGGACGACAGTACATGGTGACACCTAGCAAGGACTGTGCTTGCTTGGCTTGAGGAATATTGCACGGAGATGCAGCATATGAATTGACCCTCCAGAAAGATTTTACTCCTATAGAGCATCTATGGTATGTTGTGTAACGAGCTTTTCGAGCCATGTCTCGTGCACCGACATCTATGCTCTCATTGTGGTATGCCAATAGGAATATATGGAATCATAACCCCGTGGAAACATATAAGCAACTTGCAGAATCCATGCCACACCGTGACCAGGCCATGTTTAGACTAAAAGTTAAACTAACGAAGTATTAGGTAGGTGGTCGCAATTCAGTCAGTACTTAGTGTATGACTGAACATATGTTTCTTAAGTTATCGTACTACATATAAAGAAAATATTTTTTTCACTGCCTTCTAAATTATTTCACATAAAACATCAGTGATGTACGGTGATTCTCAAATCTACTGAACCAGTCTTGTTCTTGGCCTTGCTTGCAAGAGTCTTGCAACTCTTGCTTTTAAGAAATCTTATGCTTTTCATAAGTAAATATTACTCTGGATATAAGGATCAATAGACTCTACAATGCGCCAATAGTAACGGAAATGCAATGTATGTTTCTAAATGTAATATAGTTTACCTTCGTGTACATAGATGATACTGTGCAACATAGGTGATGACCTTCATTTTTTTTAATGGGTGCCCACGCTTCACTACTTACAAGATACATCACAACGTTTTGTTATCTTTTTACATTTTTTTAACAGGTCCAACACTTCATTGGTTCCCAAACTGGGGAGGCTACCACCCTTAGACATATGAAAGAAAATCAAGACGGCACAGATAATTGAAATACCATAAATTGCAAAATTATTTTTACAAACGCCTCAAAATGTTTTCAAAAACGATTAGCCAATTTATGTATTGAACAAACTTCCAATTAAATACTGAGATTTTGTTTTACTGATCCCAATATTACTCTATGAGGTATAAACATAGACATTACGCAAAAGCGATGAAAAAATTGCAGGCTTTCGAAATGTGGACATGGAAAAAAGGGAGAGAATTAGCTGTGTTGAACGGAAAACGAATGAGAAGGTGTTAGAAATATTTGCAGTAGGAGAAAAAATAATTTTAGATATTGTCAAGAAGAGGAAGAGAAACTGGTTGGGATATTGGCTGAGGAGGAACTGTATTATGAGGGACGTGGTAGAGGATATGGTGGAAGGAAAGAGAGGGAGGGAGCGAAGGAGACTAGTTGAAGGAAGGTGTTAAAACAGAAAATTGCTACGTCAAGACGAAGAGACTAGCTGAGGATCATCGTACATCGAAGTTTCTCATTTGCAGCAAGTAACCTGCCAATAATGGCAGAATAGCAATGATGATGATGATGATATGCTTAGCAATATTGACCAAAAAGAGAGAGAATTAAAATAATAATTATTATAATCAAACATCTTAATATTTAAGAATAATTTGAATGAAAATTGAAAACGACTCAACTGTATGTCTTTTGTGTAAACTAAATTCATATAAATAATTTTGACCTATATATAAAAATACAAAGTAACGGCATCAAACTCCAAGTTATTTGAAATAACTGTACACAAAATCAGTTTCACTTTTCAATGTGGATTACAAGCATCAATTACCCACTACGTTAGGTTAAATAATATGTTTCGTTAGTCAATCACTTTTAAGTATTACTAAAGCGCTCTCTGATATGGGTTATTTTCGATGATTTATATATTTCTCTCCCCTCCTGGTCCCGAAGTTGCGGAGCTAAATTTGTATTTGAAAGGCATCAGAAGTATCACTGTTCATCTCAGAGACCCCAAAAACTATGGATTCGGCACTGGTAAATATCGGTCATTTTCAATGAATTTATATATCTCCTCCTTCATGTTGCGAGACACGGCATTTGATGTGTCGCTGTTCATCTCAGTGACCTCGGACACAGTGGATTAGACATTGATAATGATCATTTTCGATAATTTTTATACATCTCCTTCCTCCACCTCAACCAAGTTGCGGTGCTTAATTTACATTTAAACGGAATTGGAAGTATCACTATTCACCTTAACGATCCCGAAAACTATGGGTTCGAAACTAATATTTGGTCATTTTTGATAATTTTTATGTATCTCCCCGTCCCCCAAGTTATGGGGCTGAAGTTGGTCGTAAACGGTATAGAAAGTGTCAGTATTCAACTCAGTGACCTCGAAAACTATGGATCCGACATTAATATTTGTCATTTTCGATCATTTTATTTATATATCTCCCTTCACCCTCCGCTAAGTTGCACCGTCAAGGTGATATGACAGAATTCATCTCAGGTTCGAACCTCATTTATGTTGAAAATGTGATCGAAATCGGTCGGGTGGTTCAAGAGTTATTAAATATTATTTATGTTCGTACATTTTCCCTCCCCTCCCCCTCCTCTAAATTCTACCGTCAAAGTGGTAGGTATGAAAAAGACACCCCAAGTCCGAACCTCATATATGTTGAAAATTTGATTGAGATCCATCGGCTGGTTCAAGAATGATGAAATCACAAAGACAGTCACTTATATATATCCCTGTGCCTTCCTCCACCCCTAGATTCTACCATCAAAGTGAAACTAAAAAAAAAAAAAATAAAAAAATAAACTTTCCAGTCCCGAACCTCACACATGTTAAAAATTTGATTGAGATCACCTGGTGGTTCAAAAGTTATTAAGTCATAAACCTTAGTTATATTTATTTTTATTTATATTGATTTTTGTATTTCTCCCCCTTGTCCTCCACCGCTACAATGCTCAGTCAAAGTGAACTGACAAATAACATTTCAAGCTTGAAGCTCATCTATGTTAAAAATTTGATCGAGATTGGTCGTTTGGTTGAAGAGTTATTAAGTTTTATTTATTATTTTATAACTCCCCCTTCTCGTCCTCGTCTAAGTTTTACTGTCAAAGTGAAATGACGAAAACACTCCAAGGCTCAAACCTCATCTATGTGATAAATTTCGTCGAGATCAGTCGGGTAGTTCAAAAGATTAGGAGTCAGAAACATAGTCACTTTCAATTTTATAATATAGATTTATTGTTGTAATATAATGTTATATCGCTTAATCCTTGATGTGTCGTATACGTAAGGAGGCTAAAAGTTATATTGATTTCAACTTAGAAGCATCCGCCCATGAAATCGAACTTCCGGTCATATGCACGAAGTTTTTGTCAATGTCATGAAAATGTTATTTTCGATATTAATTTTATGAGCACACATTAAAAACTTCCAACGGATGCTTGAGTCTCGGAGCCAAAGCCATACCCTTGTAGTCGGCATCTATGGTGTGCGGAATTACCGATGTTCAATATTACATTTCTCTTTAGTTTTGGAAGAAGAAAACCACTAATATGCTTTGAAATGAAATTAAGTATCTAGTTTAACGTCCCACGATTATGAACCAAAGCTAAGGGAGACGATGATTATGAGAAATGTCTGAAATGGTCGAATGAGGAAAATAAGGTGAAACGAAAAAAAAAACTCTAAGAAAACGCACATACACGGCGTTTGTCCACCAAAACAGCTCACATGGCGCAAGATGACACCTGTATGGCTTGAAAACGAGTTATATCTACAGAAAACGAGAACAATCAAATTAGAAAACGACATAAGACTGTTGCTATATGCTACAGGGGCAGATCGATTCACACGGATTTCATAAATTACTGGGACCACATTTACTCAAGGGACATTTTTGCTGAAGCCGAGAAATTCATATAAGACATGTAATATTTTTTTCTTCTTTTTTACATTTTATAAAAAATTCAAGTAGTATCGGTACTTGTGCAGGGCTCTTGCGCAAGAGTCTTGGTCTTGGTCTTGCATCCGGATTCCTGGTCTTGGTCTTGGTCTTGCATGCAAGATTCTTGCAAAAAGTGCCAGACCAAGACTCCCGCGCTCATCACTAACAATAACCATAAGGCTTTCTATACACAAAATTTCAATATTACAGAAATAAATATTTTAAATAAATATACAGTATATAAATCTACAATTTACCATAGAAAATGTTTACATTTAATTTTTACTTATACAAGTATTTATTAACTGTTCATTAGTTTGCATTTTAATGTTACTATTGAAGGGAAAACTATTTTCATAGAGCACGACAGTAGCTTAATAAAGTTCTTATATTTTCTTACACTTCATTTTACTCAAAAAAGTCACGAAGATCCTTGTCAAATGCGTTGCCACCATATCTTTGTTAAATTACAATGACGAGTCAACAAGGTTAATACTTAGCAATAAATGATAACACATTACGAAACAACTAACAACCTTCCGTTATTTCAGACTTCCTTTTGATACGCATTGCAGCACATTTAACAATTAATTTATGACATTTACATGCCCTAGCGTTTGTGTTTTACATAAAAAATAATGTTGTGAACTGCCCTCCCCGGTAGTCTAGTGGCTAGTGTCCGTGTCTTGGTGTACGGAGTCCTCCCTTCTGTCCCGGTGGGAGAACACTGACATTTGAAAGTAGTTCTGATAATTAATTAATAAAAACTTTAGTATTTATGCCTTGAATTCAATTTTGTTCCTTCTATTTACAAAAGAAAAGGAAGGACCAATAACATAACATTTTAGGGGAGGACTAGTATGATAAAACATGAGATTTCTGAAAAATAAAACTAGTTATTCCATGAGTGACAATATAAGGATAAAACATGCATAGTCACGTGAAATAAAACCTAGCATAATAAATTGTATGAAGTGCTGAAAAAAAAAACAAATAAATTAGAACAAGAAAAAAAAACTGAACTTCGGTGCAGATTCACAAATTTTGGGCCTTGATAGAAATAATGGAGCCTAGTCAAAGCCTGTTTTTTAAACATGTGATTAGCGCCTTACAAAGAGTTTGATTACAGTATGATTCAATCATTAGTCAAGCTCTTAGTACAACGCTTCTTTAGCCTTACCGGCATAATCGTGGGACGTTAAACTTAAAGATTTCATTTCATTTTCACAAACTTGCTTGGTCAGGGATCGAACTCGGGACTTCACGTGGAGCAGTTGATAGAATTGATATAAGCAAACTACGAACAACTTTTGACATAAATGTGCATAAGACTGTAACAAATGCTCGTGATAAAATCAGGGTATTGCAATATCCACCTAAAGAAAACCCTCCAAAAAATAGGGTAAAGCAGACCAAGCAATGAAAGGTGATATTTTTAATGTTTAATGTAAATATGTTGCATGGTATGAGTCATTCATTTTAGCCCTGGATAAGACGTAAGTAGAAATGCAAATTTATTTCTGGTGTACTACTAAATACCTAAAGCCGTTTTCTGCGCACAATAGACTTTGAAGCTCCACACAGTGCCATTTTTTTTCTTTCTTTGCATCACATACATTGTCTTTTTGAATATAACATGAGTTTCTCTTTCTGATGTCATTATCCGACTACGACCAAAAACGAAATAAAAATCTAATTCTTTTCAGTCTTCTGCCTTAAAATAATATCCTTCAGTGAAGATGTAATGCCCTGTTCCACCAGAGAGTTCAAATTTCCTCCGCAAAACAGCGGCCATTCCATTAGAAGATTAACTCAAGACAGAAAGGAAGAAAAGCCTTTCTGAAATCCTGACAGCATTTGGACAGTCAGGATATGTTCGCCAACATAATCACTCGCTCAATCTTTTCCTTGTCTAGGTTTGGTGTGAGTATCTCAGAAGACGGTTAAGTTTATACTTTGTTACCGGACTCACAATAAAAGAGTACAAAATAAAAAAATAGCTTTCTTTTCTTCAGATCCAACATTCTCACTGGTCTTACATCATTAACAATCCACCACCCATCTATATATTAAAATGCTAGGTTTGTATGTTTGTGATCAAGAAAAGTTTATAATGTTTCTGGCCAATTCTTCTGATAATGATATCTCAGAAACCACAAACTCTAGAAAGTTGTCGTTTTATTTGATCAGTTTCAAATTTTGTGTAAATTGTTCACTTCTAATGAAATATTAAAAAAAAAAAAACTGCAGTTATTTCTTTATTACGCTTTCTAGGGGTACACTGGAAATGTTGATTTAAAAAAAGTATCATATCCTGCGACTTATACCTAGGTACATTCCAACACTACATATTTGTATACAAGGGTTGTCTATTTCTCAGGCGTTTGTTCCATGGGCAAATATAATGAAAAACGAAGGATAACCTTTTCTCCAGTCTAAGATGAACCTTACTGTTTGGAGTGTTTTGCCCAATGAACACCATATATCACTGACATTATAATTAATTGTGTATGTAATGTATTTGCTTATTACATACTGCATGCAAGAAGAAAGAAAACACTGATCATACGTGAATTAGAAACTCCAACCGAAGGTACGTTCAAATCTTACAAATCTTACCCTCATACTGTTTAGATACTTGTAACACACTGAAGCATCTATGCATTATTTGCGGTCATAACCAAGTAATTTTTACCCAGTTTATATTGCAAAATTTAATATTTTTTGTGAATCTGTTCAAACTTACATCATGAGGCGGATTTAATTTCATTTTACTTCACAGGTTTACAAAATATATAATCTTATGGTTATTCCTATCAAATAGATATGAAGAATGCTTGGTTTGTGCTTTCGTGGCTACCGACAATGAATCCACCTATATACACCTACGAATCGATCCCAATTTCAAAGAGCAGAATTATAAAATGTAGTCACGAGGAAGTACAAGGGAAATTTGAGACATTCTGTATCATAAGGTGAATATGATATGAGTTTGTGGGTAAGTATAATTTTTTATTAAGAATTTTCTGTGTTGGCGCTGAGAGGATGAGTACCTCTACTGGTTTTACTAACTTATTTCCCAAGGTTTCCTCTGCAAAGAACAATGCAGGAAATTTGAGTACAATGTCTGCTCTTTAAACAAGAGAGCTACGCTATTCTACTGCTCATCAACCTTGCAACGACCTAGAACAACAACATGACGACGGAAAGAAAACACAAAGAAATGAAATCAGACGAAGCGCTCCAGTGAACGACTTACGAAGTTTATGGAGCAGCGGCTCTTGTTAGCTGTGTCAGCACTACTTGAAAGACTTCCTACGTGTATTCGCTACTAACGCTCCTGCTCGTTTTCTGTCTAGTAACTGATGTCTTTCTGTGCAAATGAATTGAATTAAATCGACCAAGAAAAGTTTCAAATTTACATGTACATTATACATATTCAGCAGCGTACACAGGAATTTATTTCGGGGGGTGAAGTCAATATGAGGGTATTTTATATTAAAAATCCTAAAATTGCCCCTAAATTTACACAAAGTCGAAATTTCGGAGGACGGACCCCCAGGACTCACCCCCTTCGTACGTCCCGGTAGATATTGGTTTTGTATAATTATAAGATCCACTATATTATTGAAAATGTAAAGCAAAATCTTTTAATGCACTTTCTTATAAAATCTCTACAAGTTAAATTATATAATCTTTCCAAAACCATGGAAAAATACTTGATTTCAACATATGTTACTTTATATAGAGGAACCATGGAAGTTGCGGTCTGTAAGCGCGTACAGAATATCACATCTATGCTGTTTCAGCAATGTGCAATATACAGGGTGTTTCAGATAAAACGTCCAGTCTGTATAAATCAGAAATGGCTGGGAATAAAAAGATGAAACAAAAACTGAGATAGGAAAATGTCACAGGGCGCATCACATGGTGTTGTCGTGGTGACTCACAGGGCCCTCCTTCAAGGGGGCCAAGGGGTCAACTTCAAATTTTCAAATGGGAACATGTATTGGATCATACCTCATTCAATAGTCCTTGAAATACGAAACAACTTTTGTAGGAAACAATTTTCGATTTGGGGCACCGTTTTCAAAATGGCCGCAAAAAGTCCTGTATCAGTTTGAAGTTGGCACCTGGGCCCCCTTCACGGAGTTTCCTGAGGGTCACCACAACAACACCGCTTAATATGCTTTATCATCGTTTCTATCTCAGTTTTTGTTTCATCTCTCTATTCTCGGCCGTTTCTGATTTAGGCCTATAAGCACTGGACGTTTTATCTGATACAGGACCCACTTTTTGCGGCCATTTTGAAAACGGTGGCCCAAATCGAAAATTGTTTCCTACAAAAGTTGTTTCGTTTTTAAAGTACTATTGAATAAGGTATGATTCAATACGTGTTCCGATTTGAAAATTTGAAGTTGGCCTCTGGGCCCCCTTGAAAGAGGGCCCTGGGGGTGTCCACAACAACACCATGTGATGTGCCCTATGACATTTTCATATCTCAGTTTTTGTTTCATCTTTTTATTCTCAGCAGTTTTGGATTTATAACCACTGGACGTTTTATCTGATATAGGACCCACTTTTTGCGGCCATTTAAAAACGGTAGCCCAAATCGAAAATTTTTTCCTACAAAAGTTGTTTCGTTTTTCAAGTACTATTGAATGAGGTATGATTCAATACGTGTTCCTATTTGAAAATTTGAAGTTGACCCCTGGGCCCCCTTGAAGGAGGGCCCTGGGGGTCACCACAACAACACTATGTGATGCGCCCTATGACATTTTCCTATCTCAGTTTTTGTTTCATCTTTTTGTTCTCAGCCGTTTCGGATTTATAAGCACTGGACGTTTTATCTGAAACACCCTGTATATACGCAAGGGATTCCCCAAAAGGCATAAGGGATTCCTAGACATGGTCGTACCTAAAATGTGTGCAAAATGCAAAATGGAATCCTCGACAGCTTGCGTTCAGTCGATATCGTAACTACAGGTAAGATAGAAGATATTTAGTGCAATCTGTAAATACTGGGAGAAGCAATTTAACATGGAAAATATGGAACAGCATTATCGAAATTCACTATATGGTCCTTAATCCTTTTCTGAATCCACTTAATTTTAGCGAGGTCAGCGTGCCAGAACCGAAGAAGAAAAAAAAACTCTCACACACACATATTCTGAAAACAGATTTAAATAGCGCGTCCAAAGGTGTAATTTTCCCAAAGTTTTAGCTCCTAATGGGATTAAAAGTCGGAGTTATGGCACTATAAAAACTTAAGATAAATGAACGCACACAATTATAAAATTTTAAGATAAATTGAAATAACTTCAAACGCATTTAAGTAATCTATAAGGAATATTAGTAAAATTATACACACTGTAAAGATTATTGAAAGACATTATAATCAGAACTGCAAGTAATACAGTGTTTATAACTTGATATTCACTTTATTATTTTGAAATGTAAGTACGTCTAGTTATTAGGTTTATAAAATTATTACATAACGGCAAACAAAAATAATAATAGCTGTTTGTGAACTTGGATCTTAAGTGTCCTTGCAATGTAGCTTCTTAACACATGCTCCGTAAGGATCGTGTTGAGTCCTTTGTCATTTCGAAGGGGCCATTGCCCCTGCAACCCTTTTCTCGCAAAAACGACAAAACCTGTATTCTATACTTTGAATTCATCTTTCTATCGGCAGAGTTTCGTTTCTTTAATGTGTCCCTTTAAATCAAGGGGACTCATTTTGAAAAAGGGGCCCTTTACCCCTCCCCTTAACATGTTTTTCGAAAGAAACAAAAAAATACGTGTCGATTTGTTTTCGGTCTAGTATATATGCGCCAAGTTTGAAAAAAAACGGATGAAAAACCCTTGTGAAACTCCATTACTCTTTGACTTTTTGGACTTGACGGGTTTTTGTCCCAAAGTCTTCAATTGACATGTAGTGTCTTTGTCTAGTACATATTGGATGTGAAGACGACAATCCTATGTGTTTTGCGATTAAAAGTTAAATAAATATTTCCAGGAAGACAATATTTTTTTAGCATTGATTATATATTTACTACTCTTACAAATTCCAAATTAAATTTCTTTTTAATTTATTTGTACAAATATTGTATACAACTTATTGGGATTTTCTCAGCTGAATACTAACAAGTTTATTACCTGGGTAATATTAGAACTCAAATGATAAGCAGTTGAACGTTTGTTGTTGAGAACGTGAATTCGATTCCTGGTGAAGAACATATGTTTTGTATCTCACATAAAAGTGTGGGTCTATATTTCGCGTAGCCTGAAAATGGACTTTACGTTAATAACAAATAATCAATATAAGTAACGTTAGTATTGCTTAAATGATATCTAGTTTCTGCGATAAAATATTCCCATAATTAAAATTTATTTAATAACACACTTTTTCTCTCTTTATTAAAAAAATAGTTACCACATGATTTATTCTCATACGAATACTCCAGAAATGAATTTTGTACCCTTAAGAAAAGTATTTTTCCGTACATGCTTAAGAAAAACAGAAGATATCTGTGCAAAAAATAACAGAATTCTTAATCTGATTTATTTTGATGCTTGAGTGCTTCGAAGTCTCATTTCTATTTAGCAATTACATTGCAACTGCGAGCCATTTCTTAAAATGAATCCTTGATAGTTGCACGTACTGTTGTGGTCTATGAAATGGCCATTTCCTCCCCCAAACAAATTACAGTGATTATCTTCCTCCAGATGAGAACCCAAGGGGAAACGACGCCTCACATCCCTGTCCTTCTTCCACATAATACCAAGAAACAGAAATTTATAATGGAATCACAGCAGTTACCGGCTGGTTGGTTGTATTACGAATTGAAGAATTATAGATAGCTATATGGGAAATGAAAATAGTGCGAAACTTTCTTGAACCTTTATTATCAACTAACTGTTATGCCCGTTCTTCGCACGGGTCAGATAAAATATCTATGTAAACAAACTGAACAACGAATGAAAAATTAAACATTTCTAAAATTGGATCTATTTTGTGTGAATGCACATCCGACAAAGTAGATGTGTTTCCATTGAAATCACTTTAATAGTAAACACGGTTTATACTTAATATAACCATTAAGTAGCTTGTTTTTAACCCCAATAAAACCATCTACTACTAAACAGAAAAATAAAAAAGAAATGTAGACAAAACCATGGATTTTTACACAAATATCGGTCATTTCATATTGTTTTTACATGTCTCGGCACCCTCTTTAGTATGGGCACCATTCCTTAGCTGATGGGGGCTAAATTTAAAAGTAAACACTTTTTTTTGAGTTTCACCATTGAGCTCAGCGACCCGGAAAACTATGGATTGGACAGTAATATCGGTCATTTTCGATTAGTTTTACATGTCTCGGTAACCTCCCCTCCCAGCAGGTGGCCCCAGCTCGCATATAATTGTAGCTTAATTTGAAAGTCATTGCTAATGAAAGCGTCACCATTGATCTCAGCGACCGTGAAAACTATGGATTTGATACGCATATCAGTCATTTTGGATTATTTTACATGTCTCGGTATTCCCCGCCCCCGGTGACCCCCGGCCCTCAGCCGAATGGGTGAATTTGGAAGTTAATGTGATCAGAGTTTTACTGTTGATCTCAGCAACCGCGAAAACTATGAATTTGACACTAATAATGGTCAGTTTCTACTTCTTTTACATGTCCAGGTAAACGCCACCCCCCTGAGACCCCCGGGTTCAAAATTTCAAAAAAAAAAATCTTGGTCTGGAGCCTTTACCAAGGTACCCGTGACCCAAATTTGGTAACTCTCGGTATACTCGTCTGGTCCCCAGGCAACACATAGACAGAAAGTCAGACAGAGACACAAACAAACTTAAGTTTCTCCTTTTCAGACCTCAATTGCACTATTTTCTCTTTCAAACTTCCAAATTCCCTTAGAAATACTCTCTTCAGATCATTCAGTTTATAATAATAATAATAATAATAATAATAATAATAATAATAATAATAATAATAATAATAATAATAATAATAATAATAATAATAATATAATAATAATAATAATGCTATTTTAATTTAAATATTTTTATAAATCATACATAGCTTTTTATTAGGTTAGGAATTATTTTTGCCTAGCAGTGGATTAATAATGATATTACTTATATGATTATATGTAATATATAAATTTCATATACATAGAAAAAAATAAATAAACAAGAAAACAAAAGAATTTTTTAAAATAGTGTTTCATTTATTTGTTTAAATTTGCAAGTAAAATATACTTAATTTTAATTATTGTTACATATTATAGTAATTTTAGTTAGTTAATTATTTTAGTTAAAATATTTATTTAGTTATTTATTTTTAAATAAAGTGTTAAATTTATTACATTAAAACATTTTATTTTATTGTGTGTTTAATTGTTGCCAATTATTTACGCATTTAATTTTTAATAATTTTTATACAACGTCAATATTTACACTTGCCTTTTACTAAATAATATTATCCCTTTCGCAGCAATGTTACATATTTCAATCTATACTTTAGTAGCAAAACTTTATTTATATATTAAAATTTTACATACTTATTATTCTTATAAATTTGGCAACGTATTAATTATTTTTATTTTTATTTATTTGTTTTTAATTAATTTAAACTATGTAAATGTTAGCTTGTTTTAAGAAAATAGAGTTCCCACAATTTAAAACCACACTCCCATTTACTATATCCATAATTATTTTTAAAAGTGTTTTATAACAACCTACAAGTAACAATCTTAAAATAAATAAATGGTTTATTTCATATTAATTAATAAATTGTTTATATTATTTTTTCCAAAATAAAAACACTAATCCAAAATTTTATAAACAAAACACAAAACTTATAAACTTATTAACTCTTTTTTTCTCATGTGTGTCCGTAAAATAACAAAAACATTTTTTTTAAATAAATATATGCAACCGTCTTGTTTATTTTTACCATTAATAAATATAGTTAAATAATACATATAACTAAACGTACTACATGTAATTAACCATATTATACGTTTCGCAGCAGTATATACCGAACATGGTCACCGTGTCTCCTTTTAATTTTCTGCCTCTGTTGTATTTTCGTCTTGATAAAAACCTTTTTGTCAATTTCTAGGGTTAACCCCTCCCCGCCTATTCGTATGTTTTCAGTTTGTGAGCAGACTACTTCGCAGATTTCGCGGCAGAAGCTGTAGTAATCTACCGCAATTTGTTATGCGATTCTTAGGTTGTTACACACGAATTGTACGGTTTGTTTAGTTACGAAACAAAGTAGTATGAATAATATTTTGATAAGTATAAATAATAGTTGGATAACTTTCAGCTTCGTGTTATATAACCAGGTGTTATACGTAGGATTGATGGTATTATTGCATCCTACTTGTTTCGCTTTTCTTTTTCTTTTCGTGCATCGAATTCGGTATCCTAGGCTGATACTTTTTCTTTCACGGATTTCATAATGTTTCCGGATTTATCTCATTTGTAAGTGTCATTTTCTGCGGGAATTATGCCTATCTTCTGGAAGAATTCCTCTCATTTACTGTGTGTATCGAACTTCACGCCGAAGTTTACGAATGTTAGATTATCTACGTATTCCATGCAGAATGATCGTTTCTATTTTTAGGATTTGTGTGTCCCGTATTTATATTTGACAATTAGGGTTTAGAGGGGTTAGAGATTTAGTGATTGGCTGAAGGTTATCATGATAGTGACGTGATTATTTTTAATATATTTATGTAATATTTTATTGCTTTTGGTATTTATGGCAGGTTAGTTGAATTTTGATAAAATGAATTATTTGAAATTATTAATTATCGTAAATTCTACTTACCTTTATTGATTTATTCTAGTAATATATATTATAGCATATTATAAGTTAGGGGGTGTGGGGGGCTCTGCCCCCATTGTGATTTTATAGTGCAAATTATTTGAAGAATTTTTTTATGCAGGTGGTATTTTGGTTAGTTAATGTTTTGAAATACTTTACTTTGTCGTAATTCACATAATTTAGCCTCTGTGTGGTGGACCTCGAAGGGGACCTGTATTCTAGAACTTTGCCCATTAAGTATATATTTTAATTCATAAGTTTCTATAAGAGTTACTTAATTTTTTAAAGGACCAATTTTACGTAACTCATTTTAAGCAATTAGAGTTCTAATTTGTATATCAATAAAAGATTTAATATTTTTCATGAATTTAATTCAAAGGAATTTAAAGTGTTTCAACAAGCTTTTAATTCTTTTTACAGAACAATAAAAGCTAATACTTATTCCCCCTTTTATTTGAAGAAATTACTTGCATTTTAGAGCTGTTTTAAACTCCATTTAAATACTCCCTCTTTACCATTGTTATCGTTTTGGAAGTTATTCTCTATTTTATCAGGTTTAATCAATACACTTATCAGTTTTAAGGAATGATAAATCACTTTGTATGAAAATTCAAAACAAGTTTGGAAAATTCACGCACACAAGTGCAAAAGGAGAGAAATGAAATAAGTTTTGACAAGAAAAACAGCTTTTCATACTTTAGCTGTTTCCAGCTTTCTCATTGGAGGCATTGTTTACGGTGTCAAGTCCAGACTGAGGATATTACGAGCTTGTGGACGCTAGCCCGGTAGTTCTCAGTGGCGGGCGAGATGGTGAGAGAGACAGAGGGTTTCACTCGAGTGGAGACTGCCCTACCGTACACGCTAGTGTGCATATTTTTGGAAGCTTAGCTTCATCATCTTTCGTTCCACACACTACGATCCGATCATTGGTTTTCTATCCACCATCTTCATTGGCCACTATGGCCAGCGGACAACATCCGAGTCTTCCTGCGGTTGCTCCTACACCATCCGTCTTAGCTCATAAAGTAGAGAAACGGAAGAGCTACCAGAATGCATTTGAGTCACCAGTAATTGCGGCTCCAACAGATGAGAATACCAGGACTAACGATGACGGCAACATAGCATCTACTTCTACATCTCCAACTCACAAAAAACACCACGACGATAACATCAGTATTGCTAGTTTCGAAGACAGCTCCCGATTAATGATAGTAGACGGCATCCAACAACTAACTCACAAACCTCAACCGGACGTACATAATTTTCTATTACAAAATTTTGATCCAAAACTCCGCAACGCAAAACTGTTACTTCAGCAACTTCTTAAATACCGACCACGCACAGAAATCTTACAATTTGTCCAAACACAAAACGGCTATATTATAAAGTCACCTCTACCGCATTTTGCCAGAACAATCAGAGACAAGCACAGTTTCGAAATCTTCGGAAAGAATGCAAAACTTACGAAACTCCAGGAGCAACGTACCAAACTACTACCACCACCAAAACGATCTCCTACGCTATCTGTGGTCATTCGCGGAGTGGATCCATCGTACAGCGACGAAGAAATTGAGAAGGAATACGTGAAGAAGGGTGACATCCAGAAGTCCTAAAGTGCAGAAGTCCTAAAAGGCAGAAGTCCTAAAAATATGGGCACTAGACCTAAACTTTAGGACTTCTGCACTTTAGGACTTCTGCACTTTAGGACTTCTGCACTTTAGGACTTCTGCATTTTAGGACTTCTGCACTTTAGGACTTCTGCCTTTTAGGACTTCTGCCGTTTAGGACTTCTGCCGCGATATGATTTTTAGGACTTGTGCCTTTTAGGACTTCTGCCATTTAGGACTTGTGCCTTTATCATTCACTTGCTTTAGTTCTGAAATTCGCCACCACCACACGAAATTGGGACGATGCAGCAACTAGTTGGCAATAATGTTACGAACGTATCTAATTCCAACAGTAACAGCTATATTTGTACTACTAAGATCGTTATTATCACTATCTGTTCTGCACTTATACACGAATTACATAATACAACCTATTTCATTCTAAGAATTAATTACATAATTTGTTAAGAAATTCGTTTCTTTCGAATGGAGATACGAGAATCCCAAGACAAATTCCTAAAACAAAAATAAATAAATAAATAAATAAATAATAAAAAAATGTTTAAAAAGCATATTTTACCAGACTTCTGAAACCAAGCAAACATTCAGATTTGCAATATATACTGTGCGGAGCGTATTTTATTAAGAGTAGGACAAAAATCCACCAAAGTTTACTTAATTAGGACAAAAGCTCACTAGACATTTCACGAGTGAACATTAAATACCAACTGTATACATAAAGAACGCAGTAGATTTAAAATTGAACAAAGAACATTTATTATGCAATACAGTGGGTGACATTAATAAGTCTTAAATGGCACAAGTCCTAAAAATATAGGTATTAGATCTAAATTTTAGGTCCTGTGCCATTTTTGCAGAAATTACTACATAGTCATTTAGGGGTGTAGCCTGCAAATTTTTCTAGGGGAGCATGATTTTTATATATTAAAAGCAAATCAAAAGTTTATTTCCAGATTACGAAAGCTTCAATAAGACAATAAATTTATACATATTACACATGTACACAAATACATAATATTATTATATTTCCAGTTAGTTCCTTTTTTGAAACCTGGACCTTGACAGAGCGTAAATTTAAAATCACAGCTTGTGGGAAATGTACGAATCAGGTAGTTATAAGAAATCGGAAACTGTTCATGGAAATCCATTTGTTTGACTGTATTTATCTTCTGTACTCTTATATAAAAGAGTAAAGATGAGTGATTTTTTGGGCATACTACTACAAGTAGAGTCGTTAAATTTTAATTATAAAATATAATTTTCTTATGAAAGCAGGACATAAGAAAGAATTTTTGGAAATAAGTATCGTAAAACGGGTGGGGCAAGATTTTTTTAAAGGGTAGTGTATCTCGCAAGTTTCTGAAGCTAGTAAAATGAAACTTGGCATATAATCTTTCCTGTTTAAAAAAACTGAAAATTGAACACATAAAAAGGAAAGAGCAAAGGGAGCACTTTTTTATGTTCGAATTTCCCAATACTTACTCAGAAAATATGTAAATAAATTAAGGAAGGATTTGTTTAAGCTAGATGCGTGAAACTCGGTATTTTAACTTTTAACTAAAAGTAATAAAATACTATATGTTTCACTATCTTAAAAATTACACTTCTAAGGGGAAGGAGGGTCAATTTCTATAATATTAAAATATCCCACTGCTTATAAGATTTGGGCAGAAAACTCTTTTCCTTTAGGCCTCGGTTATTCCAGTTAAGCAAATGAGAGTACAAAGTGGCTAATTAATTAGGTTCTTTTAATTATTTTAACATGTTGACGTAGTTTAATTCTTTTAAAACTGTATTCTTTCACATTCTATTATAAACATCCTTCATTTGCTGTAATTATTAAACACGTTTAGTAAACATAAAACAGACTAACCCCCGGTCCCGGCCAGGAATGTGTTTTTGGTGTTAAGGCATCATTTGCCGTCCGTAACATAACCTTTGATTTTAACTTCACGTACTCTCAAGACTCAAGTTTCAGAAATGTAGCATATATGAAATATACTAGTACTAATTCTGCTACTACTACTACTACTACTACTACTACTACTACTACTACTACTACTACTACTACTACTACTACTAATAATAATAATAATAATAATAATAATAATAATAATATGCACTTCTGAAATGCGTATGTATCTATGCGTTATTAATTGTTTCATAATCTTGAAAGAAACTTTAGATTTGTTTTTAGTTTGTAAAAATCAAGGCCTTCTAGAATAACTTGCTGGCTACTCCCTGAACGACTATGTATTGGTTTCTGTACACGTATTGTGTTATCACTTGCTATTCTAGTGTTATTTGTAGAACAAGACAATGGTTCTTGTCTTGGAATATTACTAGTTTGGTGTGGTAGTACAGTGATAGAGTGTGACCTATAATTTAATTTCCCTGTAGGGTATGCTATCTGCAATGCAATAAACTGTATATGCTTCTTCTTCCTAACAAGGATGGGCGATAAGCCCCTGCAATTCCATCAAATAAGGACGAAATTATTTTATAAACTACTTGGTGAACCTTTGTTAATATAACGCTATTAGTTCTTACAAACTTTTGTTAATCTTATTTAACAATTGCAAAATGGAATAAGGGAGAAAATATATAATGATGATGATTGTTTATTTACATAAAATATACATACAACAAAAGGGAATCTGTTGGTCACTACTGCGTATCTGCTAAACCAGGGTCAAACTCTGTGTGTCACAAAAGTTAGTTTAACAGAGTTTAAAATAATATATATTTTGTTTGACTTACAAAGATTATCATATTAGCAAAATGATTTGAAATAGCACGCCAGGCATAAGATAAGCCTTGGGCTATATCGCTTAGAACTGTTTTAAGAGTGAATCTATCATTTATGTATTAAATTTCATTACTGGCTACTTACACGTTTCGGCCTCGTATTGGAAGTCAGCTTCTCGTGTTCTTTTTATATTCCACGATAACTGTTTTAATTGCATACTAATTATAGGCACTACAATTCACCAGATGCATCACGTCTCTCTCTTCCAAGCCTAGAGTAGCGATCAGTTTTGAGCCCACTACAAACCTCTTTGTGTGGCTACGTAGTCGGGATCGAACTTTTGACCTCTAAAGAGAGCATCAGTGGTAGTCCACAGCAAACCTCTTTGCGTAGCTATATAGAACGGTATGGATCTCAGGACCTCTGAGGTAGGCAACAGTCACAGCCCACAGCAAACTCTTTGCGTGGCTTATGGAGCTGAATAAAGCTGAATTGAACTCTGGGCCTCTCTCTTCCGAAATCGAGGCAGCTTGTTAATCAAGAACTCCTCGGCAAACGTGCAGTAGGACCCTCCGAGAAAGACCTCCGTGACCTCAAAACCCGAAGTTTAAATACTCCTTACTGTTCTTGGTTTTTCAGGTCACGAACTACTTTCTGTAACTAAATTTTACTTGGGAAGTTAATTTTTAGCTTGTGTTCCATGTCTTAATGCAGCCACGGAAACTTTTCCAACGGTTTCTTGTTAACTTGTAGGAAAACAGCTTTATTTTGTTTAATATTGGATTTTTTTTTCATTCTCACATTGTATACTGTCCTGATCGTAGGTGATCGTTACATATGTTTATTTTTTCCGCTTATACATCGGGCTTCGGCGGCTCAGTGATAGAGAGTTCACCTCTGGTGCATTTGGCCCGGGTTCGATCTCGACTCCTGCCATGTGAACTTTGTGGTGGACAAACACCGTGTGCGTGGGTTTCCTCGGGGTTCTTCTGTTTCCCCCCACTTACTTCATTTTGTTCATTTCTCATCATCACCGTCTCCTTTAGCCTATCCGGCATAACCTTGGGACGTCAAACTCAAAGATTTCATTTCATTTTTACGCTTTTACATATCAACTAGTAATTATACTGAATAACTTAATTGTCCTTTCAATTTTAAATTTATTGAGCTTTTAATGTATACATCGTTTTCGTACATAGAATGTTTATTTAATGTTTAATCATAAAATATGTATCTAGTAAACTTTTGTTCTAGACATTAAAGCTTTTGGGTGGGTTTTGTCTGCGACCGAATGTATTGCCAGGTGACCATTAACCCTTTTGGGATCTTGTGTTTTTGGGCTATTTTTTAGACTTTCAGTCAAGCAGCTACTGCATCGTCACTATTTATGCTAGGATCATGGTTCATATCTCATTCTCTTCAGAATAGAGCTGGCTTTCAAATGGTACCACTTGCATGCTCATACCATATACCAGAAGCGGGAAAAAATGTCAAAGTGAAAATTTCGGAGGGAAATTTTTTTCTCGAACTTTGGACCCCCCTGGACCCCCCTGTGTGAACGTAGCCATGTAAAAAAATCTCAGAAATAGTACTTGGTATACTGAATGTGTGTGCCAAATTTCAAGTTTCTATCTTGAATACCAAGGACGAGAGAAATTTTATCATGAATTCCCACCATGCCCCAAATTACCCGTAAAACACCATAATCTCAGGTAAAAAATTTCCTGAGATATCCCTAATTAGCCTAGGGTCATGTTTCGCCCATCATTCTCTTCAGAATAGAACTGCCTTTCAGGCGGTATGACTCACGTGTCTTCATCATGTATCTAAGGCGGGAAAATGAGGAAAAACGGGAAATATCCTTTTTTCAAATTTTAGCTCCCCTGGACCCCCCCCCCCCTGTTTTAACGCAGAGATCTGAAAAAAATCTGGTAAATACTACTCGGTAGGCTGAATGTTTATGCACAATTCCAATTTTCCAGGTGCAAAAGTAAGCCTGCCAAAAAAAAAATATACCGACAATGTCCCATATTCCCGTATACAGAGGGAAATTCCAACGGTAACAACTATGTTAGTAACACTAAAATTATTATTAATAATGATAACGAGTAAGAGTTTAGGATATTTCGGTGTAGGACGTTTCGGTGTAGGATGTCTCGCTGTAGGATGTTTCGGTGTACGGACGCTACGGTGTAAGGACGGTTTGGTGTAAGTACACTTGCTGTAAAGGACGTTTCGGTGTATAGCCTATTTGATTGCATTAATCATATGCTTGTAATGAACAGGCATGAAGTGTCATAGTGTAGCCACTCTGGAATAGTGTAAACTGATTAACATTGTTATTGAGTCTCATTGTTATTGAGACAGGATGATAATACAACACCAATCCATTCGCAACAATAATTTCTATTCAGAGATGTCCATAGGCGAGTTTTATAGAATAATAATCAAATTTACTGCAAAATATTCAGCATTATTTCTAAATTGAAATAAATATATTGTACAAAGTTCCTGAGACACAGTAATAATATATACAAACTGAATAATACCTCAAAGGAATTTTTGGCGTGGGAGACCCGGGTTCGATTTCCGGTGAGAGCTCATGTGGTTCGGATTCCACGTTAATCAGTATGTGGACGTCTCATATAGCCTCACTCCTGAACGGGACGTTAAACTCAGAATCAACTCATCTCAACTCAAAGGAATTTTGTTGAAAAAAAAAATATAATTACATAGAATCACTCAACTAAGAATATAAAAATTGTACACAATTCCTTTTAAGACTGTAATCACATCGTCAGATTTGTAATTTTCGCAAACGTTGTTCAGTCTCTTCGTAACACCGGCGTATTTTTTCTTTGTTCTGACTTCATATCCGCCAATTAACTTATTTTTTCCATTTGAACAGCACTAACAAGGAGACTTATGGAAGTGTAATTTACTGATTTGAATGAAACTTTGCATACTTGTAGAATATCAAAAAATAATCGTCACTTTTTTTTAATTTTATTTTTGGCAATGGTGCGGGTTTAAGGGTAGAAACCACTCTTTGAACGTTAGAGGTGGCCTCCAAGCATAAACAGAAAGCAATCATTAAAATAGAAGATTAAATGATACGACCAGCTTACTGTCAAGGAGGTTTTAGGCAGGGGCGAATTGGCGGGGGGGATGCCAGGGATTTCCCCCCCTGGCAATAATATTTCCCCCCCTGGAGAAGAAAAATTTTATCCCTGGCAGGGATAACTTTTTCCCCCTCTGGAGTATTTTTTTTTGGACATGAAGATAGAAAAAGGGAATAATTCTTACTTTGTGTGAGTGAAAATTTATTAAACATCTCACATCTCAACTGTTTTGTACTTGTTAGTAAATATATATATATATATATATATATATATATATATATATATATATATATATATATATATATATGTGTGTGTGTGTGTGTGTGTGTGTGAGGACGGTGCGCATATGGGTGAAATTCATCCCCCCCTGGAAAAATTTTTCAATTCGCACACTGGTTTTAGGACAGGTGATTCAGAACCTGACGTTGAAATTACAAAATTCAAATTGGCGGATCCAATATGATGATTACAATTACAAAGTCTTCTGGTTTGAAATGTTCTGCATTTAGCCAAGAACAATTATAATTGGCGGGGGCTACTGAGAGAAGGTGCAGACTGATTTGAAACCCCTTTTTGTACTTATTTTAACAGGACGTTTGATTAAATCTATAGCCAGAAAGCTAGAAGCCAATGCCAATGCACTAGTCGCGAATGTGAAGCAACACATATTGGAAAATTAAATATTTATAAATCTGATCAATAGGTTTAATTTTTAAATGCAGACGGGACGTACTCTAGTGTTTACAGGGACACAAACAGTAGAAAGGGTGGTACAGTCAGTAAATTCTATGACTCGTAGCTACATCATACAGCCTTTAATTTCTGCAAATAGTGTTTTGTTATCACCACTTTTAATTGTTTTGTAGGAAAACAATGGAACATTTGGTCTTATAGTCCAACACAACCTCTTTAAATTTGAAGATATCCTTGTAAAAGCATCAAATCCGGAAAAATTAACATCAAGTCTTGTGAGATCATGGTTCCAAGAGATTTTTCTTCAAGCGTCTAATGCAAAGTCCATTTTGTTATTAGTTTCGTGGAGTGGTCACAATTCAACTTTGACCTATTTTAAGAACAAAAGAATAACTCATAATAGAAACAATTTCTGGAGGAACAACTGGTAGGATTCAGCCTCTTGTTGTGTTCTTTAGGCCGTTAAAAATTTTCTTGAGACATTTTTCTGACACTGTCCTTTTCTACAACTATAACATGAATTTACATCTCCGTAATAATATAATTAAGATCTCATCACTGATTCATAATCAGTTTTCTTTTCCTAGATTTGCTAATCTTATTGAGTATGCATGATATAAAAGCGGTTATTGGAAGAAAAACCATCTGTGTTTGAAAATTTTCTTTCAAAGATTGTGCAGCATTTTGCGATTTGTGCACAATTATTGCCGTAATAAGGTGTGTGTGGTGTACACAATGTTTATGCATCACACACTTTTTACTATATATCATTACCGTAAAACGTTTTCCCAATCAATTAATAATTATAACATTTGAGGATATAAGAAGTTCTGATATAGAGTGAAGCGAGGGGACTCACTATAAATAAGTAACCCTTACCAATTACAGAAACATTTAATTTTTATTTTATTTATTAATTTATATATTCTACTTCGTGAATTTATTTCTCCCTAACGAATAATTTTCATTTTGAAGAGTGGACGTTTCGGTGTAAACATTAGAACTTTTACACCGAACCAGCCTCACACCTAAACGTCCTTACACCGAGCAATCCGTACACCGAAACGCCCTGCACCAAAACGTCCTACACCGAAACAGCCGTATCCCAGTAGTAGTTAATTACGAATATGACAATTATTTGCTACAGAAAGACTTCTGTACAAGAAATATATGTGTAAAAATAATTTACTTCAAAACAACAGAAGGAAAGCAAAATTTATGACGTACATAACTAAAACACAATATTATGTTACTAATATGAAGTCAAAGGTGTGGAAATAGAGAAAAACAGACATTATGAAAGATCTGGGAATCACATTTGGTAGAAAGTTAAAATTTTGTCAACGTAGAAATATATCATGGAAAGAGTAAGAAAGGACAATAGGCTTCATTTATTTATTTATTTATTTATTATTTCAGAACGATAGAATATGTATTTATACAAATAACTTGTAAGAACTAAGGCTCTGTAATATGAAACAGTATATCTAAAACTTGACTAACAGATTGACAGTATTCTTCTTACGGACGCGATGGTAGCGCCACAAGAGATTTTTAGGACTTCTGCACTTTAGGGCTTCTGCACTTTAGGACTTCTGCCTCGGTATGATTTTTAGGACTTCTGCCTTTTAGGACTTCTGCATTTTAGGACTTCTGCACTTTAGGACTTCTGCATTTTAGGACTTCTGCACTTTAGGACTTCTGCACTTTAGGACTTCTGCCATTTAGGACTTGTGCCGCGAAATAATTTTTAGGACTTGTGCATTTTAGGTCTAATGCCGTTTAGGACTTCTGCATTTTAGGACCTCTGCCATTTAGGACTTCTGCCGCGTCCCCGTGAAGAAGGGTACGCGTTCAAAAAATGTCTCCGCATCCGTAACAACCAAGGAGCTACTTACATGGTCCGGGTCTTGACCGAATCGCAAGATACTATTGATGATCTCTTGGAACATGGGGCATACATCTACAAGAAACGACACCGAGTGGAACCTTCGAAAACTCAAGCCCCTTTACCAATTCTTTGCGACCGCTGTCAGGAGTATACACACCCAACATCAAAATGCACTAATTCTTTCAAATGCGGTTACTGTGGTGGTCCCCACCACACCCGGACCTGTCCAAACATGCAACAACCACCTGACTGTCCTACCTGTCACGAACGTCATCCTGCTTATAGTTACAAATGCAAAACGAAACCTGTTCCTCAAGAAGCACAGCCTGAATTAGTTGTTCCTCTCCGTATGCACGATGCACTGAAAATTGTACTACATCCAATCAACCTATAACTATTAAGCAGCTCTTAGCTTTCATCACTCTGACGCTTCAAAACATACATCCTTTTGCACGGCCTCTAGTTTTGCAACACAACTTACAATGGACCAACAGCTTACTTCCATACATTTCCATCACAACCAAGTCTCTAAATTCCATCACCTCATGAGCATCATGGGTTTAGTTTTTGTCTTTCTTAATATTCGTTCAATCTTCGCTCACAAAATGCTTTTTGAATAACTCCTTCTGGAAGAAAAAGCAAATGCTTTCCTACTGAACGAAACTCATCTTATTCCGAAACTGCAATGCAAAATTCCAGGCTACACTTTAATCCGTAAAGATAGTATTCTACCAGCACGACGTGCCAACGGTGGCGTTGCAATTGGTTTCTCACCTCATATTCCATACCGCATACACACAAGCCCAGTTCAGAATCTGCCGGAACATCTAATAATCACACTCTATTACAAATCAGACTGCATCATCATAGCAACAATCTACGTTCGACCAGGCCACCCAATTCCTCAGGCCTTCTTTCAGTACATTTCAAATTCCTTTATGCGCTATATCATCTTAGCTGACATCAATATCTACAGTCGTTCCCACAGAGACATAACAGATTTCTTAAACTTCATCACCACTGATACAACGGGCACATATCATCAACTGCCAAAACCGACACACCCAGAGTCTAACATAACTCCTGACATAGCTATCATCTCAGCTACCTTAACGCAGCGCACAATAATTGAAGTCATAGACCGTTTAGGAAGTGATCATGTACCGATCAAGCTATGCATTCAAAATCGCACTCCACGACCTATTGACGTAACTCCACCTCTCATGATCCCAAGGTATGATAAAGCAGAGCGGGAAAAGTATCGCTTATATCTTTCAAAACACCTAGAAGGCCTTGATTCACCTACTACAGAAGATGAACTATATCGTATATTGGATACTATTACACGCCATATGAATCACGCCTCTGCACAATATATCCCTCAATCGCAATATACACCACATAAACCTAAACTTCCGCCGCAATATCTTGCCATGGTGCAGCGATCCTGACAATTGTTTCGTGACTACATTCATACAGGAAGTCGCGAGGCACTTCGTCATCGCCGATCTCTTCAACATACAGTACAAAATTATGTCAAAGCGTACAAATTACGCCAATGGGTAAAAGCCTGCAACTCTCTCTCGGAGACATCCCATCCTTCACGTTACTGGAAACGCCTCAATGCACTTTCTGGCAAATTTAACAAAACTTCCTATCCACTCATTCTTAACGACACACCACTCCACTCTGATCTCGATAAAGCAAATGCCTTCGCCACATATCCTCAAGATATCTTCACACCACTTACTCCTGATCGACCTGTTCATAATCACCCGGTAGATCGCTTTGATTTTTCATCCGCTCATCTTCAGCCAGACGCTAACCACCCGCTTAATATTCACAGACCACTAACAGTGACTATCACACCTGATGATATCAGTTCAGCCATAAGACGGAAACGTAACACAGCTCCAGGCATAGACTCTATCTCTTATCGCCACATCAAAGAGAGTCCATACATAGTTTTGTATCTTATTTCACTCATCTATACTTTCATCCTCCGTTCTGGATTTATACCATCCCACTGGAAGACGTCTAAGATCTTGATGTTCCTTAAGCCTAATAAGCCAGCCGACAGTGTCTCTTCATATCGCCCTATCCAACTGACATCTGTATTCAGTAAAATTCTCGAAAAAATCTTAGTTCAACGTCTACATGTACATCTTAATCAATATAATCTTTTACCACGTTCACAAGCAGGATTTCGTCCAAACTACAGTATTAACGATCAATTATTACGTCTCCTCAATCACATCACCATCCATTATAATACATCACGACCATCTTGTCTTACCTTATTTGATTTGGAGAAAGCATTTGATAAAGTATGGCACGCCGGACTTATGAACAAACTTTTGAACTTTCGTCTTCCTATCACCTATATCCGATTTATCTATAACTTTTTGCACTGTCGCCTCGCATACGTTTATATTAATAACACATTCTATCATCATATATTCTTTACTCTGGCGTACCCCAAGGATCTTCACTCTCCCCTCTGCTTTATCTACTATATGTAGCCGACTTACCAGCATTGACTCCTAATGTTCATGTTTTCCAATATGCAGATGACACTGCCTTCCTAGCACTCGGCAAAACTGTTTATCAACTTAACATTTCATTGCAGTCCGCCATAGATTCCTTCGTTAATTGGTGTGAAAAGTGGCGCCTCAAAATAAACGCTCTGAAGACCCAGACTACAGTTTTCTTGTCGCCCAAAAAGCGCACGAAGATTCACCGAAACCCCAACCTACTTCATCTCACAGTCGATGATACCCGTCTTCAACTCAGTAAATCTGTCAAATACCTCGGCCTCACCTTAGACGCACATCTCACTTGGGAACCATATTTACAGGACGTCATTGCCAAAGCTTCAAACCGTCTCAATTTATTAAAACGTCTCACAGGTACTACTTGGGGTCTCAGTTCCACAACTGTCCTAAATACTTATAAGGTATTTTTGCGTCCAGTTCTGATATATGCTAATCTGGCTTGGATCGCTGCACCTCCTTCCTTCTACAACAAACTGAAGATTTTGGAACGCCATGCACTTCGCATTGAATACCGGATAAAACTGCCCAGTCCGACATACGAATTGTACGGAAGAACGCCTTTTCCACATATTCTTTTTCATCTGGAATCTCTCCGTCTCAAATATATCGATAAACATCTGCATGAACGACATCCGCTCCTTATAGACACCATAAACGCCCACATAGATTTTCCGATTTCAGCTCCTATCATACATACACCGCTATCACTTCTCTTCACGATCTACCATTACACTCTACCCCCAAACCACAACTATCTCCCCCTAGGAGAAGAATTGAAGACCGACGATCCCCAGCCCCTCATCTGTCCATCATTCTCACTGTAATACCTCTGTCACTAATCTGGGCTTCCTCTTGCCTTTCATCAATGCTTGGAGCAGCCCCCAAGCGAGAAGATTAACCAGCATCTGTTAACTAACATAACCCAGTGATGTATTGTCTTTTGCACTTCACAACATTACATTTCGCCTTTTCCATCTTCATCTCATGATTGTGATCTAAAGATCACAATGTTTCACCTGACAATATTAGAAATACATAAATAAATAAATAAATAAATAAATAAAAATCTCTCTCTATAATTATCCTATCGTCTTTCCTCAATTTTTTCTATACCTCTCCTAACTAAGAATGATACTATCCCATAGACCAGCTACAATTACTTATATTTCTTCCTATTATGCCACCACAAACCTTCCCATAGAGGGCGTAACCCTCGAGCGGGTAGCTAGCTCCGGCTAGCAAAAAAAAAAAAAAAAAAGTTTTTCACCGCAAGTCAAATAACATTACCCACACCTTTATCTTTCCTATTTTCCCTATCAGTTTATCTAACAGCCTTTACAACGACAAGAACCATATTTTATAATATTTAATTGTTATTGCATTATATTTACTAAACAAGTTTAATTCCGATACTATATTTTAATTTTTAAGATTGCTCTCAACAAACTTACCCTTTGATTCACCTAATTGATCAAACCCTTTAGCAAATTTTGCTAAAAAGAAGTAATTTCACGTATTTAATTTCAAGCTAATTTAGTTTCTTAGTTACGTGTTACGAAAATTATGCACTCAATTTTTCTCGTTTCCTGTTAAACTGTGCACACAAACACAGCATGACGGAAGCCAAAACCAAACGTCGTAATAACAAATAACACAAAACAGAAGTATGTTGCTCCATGTCAAAGTTGATTTCCCTTATGAACTAACAACAGGCCCGGAGCTCGCAAGTAGCGGGGAAGAGGAAGCGTGGTCAAGTACACCAAGCAGTAAGATAACTACTACAGCCATCTGTTATTGAGTAAGCAAACCGTTACCACTTGCAATAAGATGAACAATATTTTTTTTTCTAAAAAGTAGAAAGCAAATATGTGGCTACACGTCACACTATTCACTCATCCCTCAAGACAAGATTTGCCAAAAGTTGTTACTGATATCAGGGACAAACATGAAATAATATCTGTAAACAATTAAGATGGGAATAATTCAGATTAAGGGAATGATTCACATTCAATAATGTTCTTTTTATCACACATATTTTTTTAGTGAAAAGTAACTTTCCATATAACTTCTTGAAACTAAATAATATTCACTACAAGTTTCTTATTTCGTTGCCTAATTGTTTCCAGTTTTCTTTACTGGTTTTCTCAGGTTTGTGTCCTACTTCCCTGTCATTAAGCTCTCAAACAATGTAACTGAATGAGCGCATCATAAGAATTCTGGCAAAGAACCTGTTTTTCTGTGATGAAAATGCAGTCGAATCTCAGCCAACAGAACAAGTACCAGTCACGTATTCCTCGAACGTACTTTATTTCTTTATTATTATTGTCATTTCGTCGCATGAGAACCAGAGGAACGTAACTTCAAAAGTGCAGTTTTCGTTTTCTTCATGTTTGGACATAATTTTGAAACCCCAACTTGGTGTAAATGGAACGTAACACCATCTGTTCTTGTCGATCATATGTTGTAATGTAGCTCAATTACCATCTTATTAAAAGCACGTCTTCCTAAGAAAATAATATATTTGTTCTCTCGCCTGTAAACCTACAAAAATGGAGTTACGTTCCTCTGGTTCTCATGCGACGATATAATAATAATAATAATAATAATAATAATAATAATAATAATAATAATAATAATAATAATAATAATAGAATTAGTCATTTCTTTTTTGCATAGTGAATGTTCAAAAGTCTACTTGTTTCGATCTACCTGGATCAAACCAAGGATCCAATGCACCATAGGTAAACGCTCTACCACTGAGCCACAACGTTCTACTTTCGTATTGAATTTGTCTATAAAGTTACATTAATTAAATGTTATATGTTTACTTTCAGTGCATTAATTAATTTGATTCCCAAACCCATGAGAAACAAAGATAAAATTCATTGCAAAAACGATAGAAAAAGGAAAACATTCTTAATAGCATTCTCATTTTCTTCTAGTTTAGCTGATAAAGCCTAAACTTTCTACACAATCCAAAAGTTTTGACCTAGGGATCGACGTTAATAATGTACACATCAATTTCTCAATTTCTCTCATAGTACAGAATGTTTGTAACTATCTACTATAAAGGTAACTAAGAAAGTTCTGTCCCTTTTTGTGTAGGTCTCTGTTCAATTCGGCCTTACACCGTGAGTTGAATGCGAATAGAGATAAGGCTAAGGTCAGTTGTTGGTGTGGATATATCCAACATACTGCCTTTTGTGGCAGTTCAGTTACACAGTGAACTTCCTTAAGGACAGACTGAACATGAGACCTCCACAGAGCATCCTAAGGGTATGCATGCTGTACGATTTCAAACTTGGGTCAAACGCCGCCGCAGTGGAGCGGGAGATATTCCTGGCCCTTGAGGGGGTCGTGACCACATGAAGAGTTCAGATAAGGTTTAACAAGTCTAAGGACGGTGACGAAACACTAGAAGACGCAACAGTTGCCGGAAGACGAACACATGCACAAAATGAAGATCTTCAAGCAGCAATTTTGGCGAGCAGTGGCCAGACATAAGAGGAACTGGGACTACAATTCAGTGTGAAGAGAAACCATTCGGTAGCACCTCTATCAACTTGGGAAGACCTACAAGTCGGGTGGATGGGTCCCGCATGGTTTGACTCTGGGCCAGAAGGCAACGCGAGCAGACACATGTGTTTCTTTGCTGTCTCTTCTGAGGAAGGAACCATTTCTGAACAGGGTGTTGACATGTGTTAACAAGTGGGTTCTGTTCAAAGCTTCACGGCGCCGTCATCATTGGTTAGCATTCCATGATCCAGTTCCAAAACAGCCGAAACCAGCACTGCACCAGAAGAAGGTCATCAGGTTTTCTGGTGGACTGCTCGCGGCATCGTTCATCCGGGACTGCTACCAGCTGGTCAGAGCATTAATGCAAGTGTGTACGTTCAGCAATTGACCCGCGCTCAAAAAAAATCTCAAAACTATGGAGCCAGCACTTCTGAATAGCAAACGGGTCCTCCTGTTACAGGACAGCTGTTCCATTCCTTGGACAATCACCTTAGAAGACGCCAGTTCATATACCTAGTAGAGGTGCAAAATGCACTTGATATAGTAAGACGCAGATGACGTGATGTATGAACTCCAATTTCAGTGGTGGCGCTAGGATCAACTAGGCGGTCAGAACACTTTTTGCTTTCTGTTCGGCAAGTCGCTGTTGCAACGTTTTCACCCTACCCATCTTCCCCGTCCTTTCCCTCTTCGTTTTACCTAAACGTCTAAAAATGGAAGGACAAAAGAGTCTTTTTACTAAGGATCATTTAATATTGTGTTGGTAGTGGATACAAAATGTCTTTATTTTGTAAAACTATTTTCATACTAGCGCATGTCTGTTAGTATCTAGCTTCCCTGTAGACATTTGCATGAGTTCTTTACTCTTTTTACGTACCGGCACGTTTAGGTATGAATTCTGCTGTTCCATTATTGTAATTGATTTAACTTATCTTGCACTTCGTTAAAACAAAGACCACGGAAGATAAAAGACGACGAAAGACTTAATGATGCAATAGAAAAGGCCTCTTCAACACGACACCCCGTGTGCGTGGGTTTTCTTGGGGTTCTTCCGTTTCCTCCCACTTTCTTCATTCCACCATTTCATTCATTATTCATCATCACCGCCTCCTTTAGCCTAACCGGCATAATCGTGGGACGTAAAACTCAAGGATTTTCAACACGACCCCCTTTTATCACACCTTCTGGCCTGCGACCCTTCCAATTAACTTCCTGTTTATAAGTTTTTATTATAATTGTTATTGCTGTTCATCGCTTATAGTTGTAAGTTCTATTTGTATTTTTCTTGTATTTAAACCTGCAGATTTCAACGAGTTTCATTCCTCTTTTAATATCAATTGTTTTTAAAACGATTCTCGTAATTCCTCAATATGCTTTTTTATATTTGGAAACAAATTTACAAATAAAAATATGTCTATCAAAAGAAGTTCAAAATATTTTCTTTTTTAAAGTATATTTTTCTGCTACTAGACCCTAATTACATTTATTATTTATATCTTCCTTCTCACCCTCATATCGGGCCGCGGTGGCTCAGTGGTAAATTTGTGGCAATACCCGAGTGGTTTCAGGGGTTCGGCTTCGGATCATGAGAAGCAATCCACTGGGGGTTCGAATCCCTCTGAAGAGCAGGGTCGGATTTTTAATTGTCCTGGATCTTTCTGTGTTCGTATCCCTATCGTGTTTGGATTACGCAGAAATTGCACGAACTGTCCATGGCAAATAGTATCCCAGTTAGGACGAACTTTAAAAAACAAAAAAAGTGGTAGAGCGTTCACCTATGGTGCATGAGGTCCTTGATTCGATCCCAGCTCGAGCCAAGTGAGCTTTGTAGTAGAGAAACATCGTGTGCACGTGTTTCCTCGAGGTTATCCCGTCTCCTTGTACTTCATTCCAACATTTCATTCATTTCTCATTATCACCGCTTTATTTAGCCTAGCCGGCATGATCGTAGGACGTAAACTTAAGATTTCATTTTTTCAACCCTCATATTCTCGCGAGTCCAAGGTTGAGAAACCTCGCAATAGAAAAAGTTTACAATTTATTATGAAAAAAGATTCCCACGATTGTGTCCTTTAGGCTAAATGAAACGGATGATCGATGAAAGTGAATTATAAAATTACATGTACGTTTGTATTTTCACTAGTAATCGAACCCGGGACTATGTGCACTCAAAGCCACTCGCGGTAGCTAGTAGACCAGAGTGAATTGCTATTTTAATATCGAATAATGTAGTGAGATATGCATATGATATAATACCTAATAATAATAAAATGCCTGGACCAAAGACGGGATTATCAATGAATGTCAACATACTTATTACACCGTTAGGAGGCAATGATGATGAGATAGAGATAATTTAAATTCATATTCTTTGCTATAACTTATTTATAGTTACGAAGTCCTTTACCTTTCTTTCCCTCACCTTTTTTCTGTTGAGACGAACGAAATGAACCGTAACTTTTGAGGCAAACGTGTCATCTGAGCGCCGCGGACTTTGAAGAGAAACTAAACTGAAGCACACCACATGGTTTGTTTTTCAGTCGGAAGCCGTGTTGGGTATCAATGTTAAATGTGGCAACTCAGCTCTGTTGATAGTCGTGTTGGGGGTGGCTAGTGTGTTTGCAATCCCTATTGGTCGACACTTTCTTGTAGTCTGAAAAATAGTGTTCCAAAGTTGAGAACATTTCTCTACTTTAACAGTGATGGGGAAAGGTACTACAATATTATAAAGCAAATTTGTTCTGAATTTCAGAACATATTTGGAGCATTGCACGTATTTTTACAAAACATAGTATTTACAAATTATCTTTAAGAGTAAAAAAAGACTCTTTAGATTACTTTCAACAACTATTTTAATTTCATACAAATTTACTACATACAGTATCAGGCGTTTCAAATATTAAGGACAAAGTCAACATCTGGCCAGCTTTTCTATTTACCCGAAATATAATAATCATAACAGAAATTTCAACAATAGTAATAATAACTAATTGAATTAAGAACGTTTTGTAGAGTTCTTCATTGTGAAGAAAGTTTAAAATGTGTTTTTCCCAAAGTAACTCTTTGTTGAGTTCAGCATTACTACCCAAAATGCTTCATATGATTTAAAATAGTGCACATTGATCATATACTGAACGCCAACCAACTTCCTGATACAGCCTGAGACACCAATTTATACTGAAAACAGAAACAGCCTACCTGTATAACAATAAAAGACGAAGTTGAAGGAAGTTGGCCAGTGACTGCACTGAAAAATTTCATTTATTTGCTTGATGGAACTTGAGGACTGAATCTGGAGAAACCTCAGACAGGATAGATAGTCTTCGGATTTGAACCTGGGATCATCACATTAAGAAAGAAGATCGCTAACCACTAGCCAATATTTTTTATTGTTTTTTTTATTTGATGTTTAGCGTCTTTCTCAGCAGCGAAACAACATGGGACGTGGGCCTACAGGTTAATGAGGAATACTAACCACATGTGCTCCCGCCGATAACCGATTAGGCACGAAGGAGCTACTACCCTACATTTGCTCGTTAAGCATTCCCCTTTTTAAAATATCGGGTTTTCCTCGCATTTCTGGGAGTAGAATGTTTCCAAGCAGGTTTTCTAAAAAGAATTCGAAGGAACGAACAAAATCTTGTATAATTATTACAGTTCTATTTTGAAATAAGGATACAGTTCTATTCTGATGTAACATGTTTACATATATATATATATATATATATATATATATATATATATATATATATATATATATATATATATATATATGCAGACTATGGATAATCCTTTATCATGTAGGATATTGTTTCATTTTATCTTGCAAAAACAATAAAACAAAGAGTGGAAGATACTTAGCTACACAGAAAAACGAAGTTCAAATCGACTTAAATCTTAAATTACTATAAACACAGCATCTTTATTTTGATACAACAAAATCACATTGTTCGCGAAAACATTCATTTGCTGTGTAATGTCGTGTATTTACTTAAATAACTATTCCAGAGAAGCAATGTACTCCATCATGACTAAATGATTGTCTTCTCACATTGTTTTAATAAGTAATGGTATGACTCTCTGTGGAAGCTTATGTTTTCAATCCTACGTAAAGCTGCCTCATAGTACTCCCTTACCATCCCTTGCTATAACGTTCGCTCAGTTCCTTCTCTGGCTAGAAAACAAATCTTGTTGAAGCATACTAAAAATAAAAAGTTATCTATATATTAAGAGAGTTTAATAAGTTTAGGAATCAGTTTTATTCATAATGCACTGTAGAACACTCTTGTGTGTATGTGGATAACGTATACTACAGTAATATCTAACTATCTTTTGTAATTACACTTCAGTTTTATTTCCGCAATTTGTTCCTTATGCACTGTATTGGGCAAACTCAAGTTAAAGGATAATTATTTAGCATAAAATTGCGGACAACATTCTTATTGTTTATCTGTCAAAACTGTATAAGACAATTGGTTTAACGAAGTGATGCGTTACGCCGAATACGAGTGGTATACATATTATCATCAAGGATATGTTTAATCACTGATGATAGAATCAATAATGTTTTAGATAATAATAGTAACAAACAGTTGATATGAGTTTTGTTAATTAGGCTTACACCTCGAAAAACGTGGAGAAATGAACCTTCGAGACAAAAAATAGAGAACTCATGGACTTATGTGGTCCGCCATATATTCGCATGGGTAGAGGTCGATACTCAGGAAACTCTGACACAACATATGAGCATTCTACCACTGAGCCACTTGGCTTAGCGCTTTTAGATTAGCATGTATGATAACAATGAACATTTTGAATAACTCATCGGATTATTAGTGAATTCATAATCCAAAATAAGACCGCTGCAGTTTATTATCCGTATATTATTTTTCACAAGTTAGAAGGGAGAAAGAAAACAGAGCTATTAATGAATGTATCACTTTGTTTATAATGAAGATTTCATCCTTTAATGAGTACTACATCGTTTAAGTTTCTCTCAGTTTTATATTATCGCAATAAACAGAACTGAGCATTAAAAATAGATGGAAGAAACTAACAAAATCAGTGTAATTTACACCTCTACCAAAGTTAGTATAATGTTTAAGACACTTGATAATTATTCTGTAAGCAGCATGGGAGGGTGCAAGTATAATACTAAAGTGGTTGTTTAAATCCTTTAAATGGAAAGCCTGCTGCACACAGGTAACAACGATAAACGACCTACAAAACAACTCGACCCACAGCCATTAATAACGTTAATTATAGGGTTCTCTCTTAATGCGTTTTATTAAGACCCAGACCAGTTGGGATACATAGTGGAAGTTCTTTATAAAAATAGTTGATGAAGGAAGAAAGGCAAGAGATTACAGCTTGTTCTTTATATAGAAAGGAATTTGTTTTTTTTCTCTCTCTTCTTTCTTTCTTTCGTTCATTATTCTTTTTCGTCTCTCTTACTTTTCTTTATATTGATTGTCACTCAACTCCTTTAACTCCACTCTTAAACTAAGAAGTAGGTCATAAGAACTCAACTAACTCCTACTAATTTAAAGTTTAATTCTGTACTTCTACCACTGTCTGTGTCTAGGCTCGTGAGTTCGACTCTATGATTGTCTTGGAACTGAATAACCGAGCGCGAGCGCCTGTGTGAGCACATGCATCATGAAGTGGATAGCGAGCCCAGTTTCTGAGATCAAACCCCAATGACGTTAGTGAGCACAGCGTCTGGGATGGAAGGAAGAAATGAAGTGGGTTATGGGTCAAGTGGGTCAATATTTGTAAGTTGGTGTGTCAACAAAACGTGACTCACTGCTACCCCCTCTGACCTACCGACCCACTCTGCTCAGTGTATTGTAAATAGATCTCCTGAACACTGGTGAATATGTCTACGTTTTACTTTCAAGACCTCCGGTTTTCTTCATTTTTCATTTATTTCCATTTACTTACCTGAGATGTGTAAATCTAAGTTTAAAAATAACTTCAGGCACTATTGGATAGTGATATTTCTCAATTGTAATAACAGCAATAGACTTACTACTTGGCCTTGGAGACACAGCCTGTGCGTTTTTCGAGGAGCTGATTACAGGGAAAAATATATTTTTGAATCATCTCTAATATATGAATTATTATATACAAAATTGAATATAAGTATCTATGTGTGATCATCACGGTCAAATGGCAAAGCAAAAGGAAAATTATTTTTGGTATATAGTTATGCCCCAATCCTAAGTGGGATGTTATCATATCGCTTTTATTATAATATCTGTATATATTCTAACGGGGAACAGGGGTCGGAATTTTTGCCCCAAAAAAGAGAGTATCTCACGAATGGGTCACGGTGAGTGATGTGTTACAGTGAGTGGTGGGTCAGTGGATCATGAGTCAAGTTTTATTCACCCACTCCACCTTTAGTGGGAGCCCTATTAGGGATACCCAGTGCGAGCCTACCGATAAAAATAAACCTAAGATCAAATTCGTTCACTCTTGTTTGAGCGAATCAGAGCCTGAGAAAGTGTACGTTCCGTTAAGGTTAGTGATCACGACTACCTTTAAGGATAATGAAACTGAGCCTCCACATGTCCCAGCAAGCCATAGTTGCAAAATGGAGAGCTGGGTCAGAGTTTTTTTTTTTTTTTTTTTTTTACATGACGCAACCGATTAAAATTCGCATTTATGCTAGATGTCCGAAGCATAAAGTACTCTGACATATTAGGTGTTTACACAGGTTACAACACATTAGGTGATATGTTCAGTCTAATAAGAAACTATGAAACATGAAGACATTTAGCATTTCTTGATCATATAAATGTCGTTTCTCACTTTATGTAGCTGCCATACAAGGCATAAAATCATACACTCATCCTTTGAGTTCCATAGCATGAATGCACGCAAATAAAACATTCATTTTAATGTTACATGATTATTTTTTTATATGTAGAGGTCTGCTGATATACATATTTGCATCCGTGTTTTCAGTGAAGGTGTTAACAGATGTACAGTATGCATCCTATTTGTTTCCCAATAATTATGATTCCAAAACCATTTCTAAGACAACAATTGTAAATATCTCCTTTGTAGTATTATATTTGAATTCTATGTTATGATATTATCAAACGAATTCGATTGTGAATCGAATTAACTCTATTCCATTGTGAATAATAAAATTCAAACTAACTTAAATTAATAATACTAACTTACTTAAGTTTCTCTTCTCTCAAATAAATAGTTCTGGGACACAAATTGCATAGTTGGTAAAACGGTGTCTGCCAAATAATTTCAGAGCATATGACTGTGCAATTACCTCATTACACATAAAGCCTGAGTACATTTGATCCGGAAGCAAAAGAAACTGCAAGAGCAGACTGCTCAGAAACCATATTCTACCTGTTTCACGAACACTTCGCACCAAGTGCAATCGAAGCTCCCGCTAAGTGTGAACTACGCGGCTTAATTCGATTTATCCAGACTGCTGCTGATTTGCCTTAAATTCCAAAGTCAGACTCCTCAGAAACTATATTTTATCTTTTAACGAAGCCTATTAATTATGCGTTCATCAAGGTCGTTTTCCGCCACAAGTTTCCACTCTCAGATTTTTCCCGTCGTGTACTACGGTAAGTCTTTCTCTAAACTTTCTGTAGCAGTTGAACACACAGCATTCACTAAGTTCCCGTCATAATACTTAATCATTTTAAGGATAAATTGCGGCTGTATTATGCCGCTCTGCCTGGAGAAGTTGAATTACATTTTGTAGTGTACCTTTAGCTGGTTGAACTCGATAGGCTTTCACGCTCACTACCCCATAATGATTGAATATCAGAGTATGTATTTTCGTATGGAGGATCTGCAATCTCTAATGAACAGATTGGGGTAATCGTCTTTTCGCCATCTTACGTGGTTTCTCTCTCTCTTGGCTTAAAGGAGGTTGAGAAAAGCCGCCCTCATAATAGCGCTTCGAAGAGGGATCGCAAAATTTATTCTCTTTTCTCACAGACCCGCAATTTTATACTCCATCTGCAAATAAAATAATAACGTGTTCCCAATAGTAAGTCTTTATCAGAACAACCGAATGCGAATCCGCACTACTGTCTAAAAAGGCTCCTCACAGATAAACCTGAATAATCATGAAAGAGCTAATAAAAAGAAAATATTGAAGGCATTAAGAACAACTTAAGTAAGATTACATACTTGTCCACCATAATCCGAGGTGGACTGGATTTGAACCAGAAACTTTCGCATCAAATGAAAACCTTAGAATGAATCAACTTTCCCTACATGGACATAAAGTTGGACACTATGTCGTATAGAAGAAAATATAATTTTGGAGTTTTAATAGATGATTGGAGTCAAAATACAGCACTGATAGATGAAAAATTACAATGTGTTGAACTTCGCAATAATTACTTCTGGCATGGTATTAAATTTCATCAAATAATCAAGTCCAGATATCCATTTTGGACGAATACCGATAGAATTGTTTATATTTGACATCGATTAGCAGAAACAAGGCTATAAATAACAAGAGCTACGTTTAAAGTGCGATATGAGCCATTGTAATGCGTTACACTTACTCACTTGGGAATTGAACCCTGAACATTTTGCTCTTAGGACTTGCCTCTCAGTCATTATATCAGCAACAATTGGTACTGCCTTTGGGATAGGGACTTTTCGAAAATAATTAAAAGCAGGTTCTTTTGTTAGAGAGATAACCCGAAACCTGTTTAGAAACTTGTTTAAAAAAGACAACTAATTCAGCTTCCTTCCATTAAGCAATTAAGTTCCTTACAGACGAGATGATATGAACTGAGAAGATATACAAAATGCGAAATATTTCAATATTTCAGCTTAACAGTTGTATTATATAACTAAAACAGAAATAGAATGTTTGATGTGAAAATGATATAATCGTGGCTTGTGGCGAGGCCATAGATTCATAAGGAAATATTAATGCCTTCATAAACCTTGAAGTGTTCTTTCGTTGAAAAATTCGATACAAAATAGTAGTCGTACATTTGTGTTATCAGTAAGCCATGTTCATCCCTGCTCTCAATTTGGCTAAATTTATTATTATATTGAGAGCACAATTGCAAAATCACAAAGAAATCTTGCACATATGTAAATAGTAAAAAAATGAAAATCAATATATTCAGTCAAGATACGTCTAGAATGTGGTGTTGTCTTTTAGTACTTGTAGTTTCCATTTGGGCAGTGACAACATCAATTAATCCGCAAACAACAAAGGAACAACATGATCCATCAACCCACAGAGTTGAAGTATTAACCACAGGAGTTCAAAATCATCGTTTACGGAAACGATCACTGTGGACATCTTATGGTGACATTAGAACAGATAAAGAGGATATGAATTATAAAGAACAAGCATTACCACTTAATCCTCTATATAATACTTTGCCAAAAACTGGAAAGCTTGCAGTTCAGGTAGGGATGCGCACGAGACAAGATGTGTGGCTGTCTCTTCTCGAAAATGTGTTGCAAAAGTGATGACTCGACTCGAAAAATGTATATTTCTCTATTGGAAGAGCTCTGTCTCGACTCAAATTTTGTCAGGAAAATCCTGTGTCGACTCGTCTCGTGCTCAACCCTCAGTTCAGGTGAACAAGAAGCTGATGATTTGAGCAAAAGCAAGGTAGGATTAGGAATACAAATACTTCCCAATGGTGCTATTATTTCTGCTAAACACAGAGTTATTGTTAATAGTAGACCTTGCGAAGAGACAGTACATTCTTCATTTAAAATATCATTTTAAAACTATCACTTAATAAAGGTCAACTACAAGAACGTGACAACAAAGTGTTTATTAAAATTTTGTTGTGTGAAATTGTTCAGTGCTTCAAGATGTGTGTCAAATAATATAAATTATTCAAAAGTTATATTTCTGTTATTTAAAGAGTAGCTTCATATCCACGAGTACCTGCTATTTTACTGTATTAAAATATCTCATGCCAAACAAAACTTCTATTATAAAACAATATTTTTTTACTTTCAAATTTTACTTAAGGACTTGGTGCTCTATCTTTGGTAACGGGTTCAATCTTCATTCCAACTCTTTCCAATTATACCACGATAACCGCCATTTTTAAAGGTAAATTCATTGGCGTAAGGAAAGTTGGATTGTGCTTTTGCGTTTTACGTCATTACACAAAACCGAATTTATCAAATACAGGGTGACCCAATAGTAGGTATACAGTAACGTACTGATCAGGCCATTGCATTTTATATAATTTCTTATAGTTATCCATCAGGTAGACTTAGTTTCTTTAATATTTGCTCTTAATAAGTTTTTATTTGCATCTTAAGCTCGGAAGACTCGAATCAAATAAACTTATAAACTAGAATGTTATATTTAATCAATACCTATTTTTGGGCCACCCTGTAAAGAACCTACTACTAACGCGAACTTCGAGACATAACCGGGTGTACTTTTCATGTCCACAGATCATAATGCAAGATTAAGCCACTCAGTATAAGGCATTTGCCCCCACAATATCTCTTTACCAGAAAATTAAATTAGGCCCTGGTTTGGAAAAGATGAAATGAAATTTTTGAGTTTTACGTCCCACGGTTATGCCGGTTAGGCTAAAGAAGACGGTGCTGATGAGTAATGAATGACATGGTGGAATGAAGAAAGTGGGAGGAAACGGGAGAACCCACGCACGCGGTGTTTGTCCACCACAAAATTCACTTGGCGGGGGCTGGAATCGAACCCGGGACCACAAGCACCAGAGGTGAACCACTGAGCCACCACGGCCCCGGCCCTGCTTTAGAGTAAATAAAGTTAGAACATATGTAGCTTAGAATTTGGTATTTACTTCTTTAACTTAAAATGCTTGTAGTACACCCTCTTCGGATTCTTAAAAGACTAATATTAGTTCTTCCTTCATTTGTAGAAGAAATATATATATATATATATATATATGATCTTAATTATGAGGAACAAAACATTGAATATTTGATTACTTGAGTAGACCTGTCACTTCTTATACACAATAGCCCAGTAGGTGGTCTAATTGAACTGATATTCTGTGTACATTCATGTTAGTGGGGCCGAACAGGCCCTGGGTAGGTCTAAAGAGGAGGAAGATTTATTATCCTAACGATAAAAGGGGTTGAGGTGGTCCTGGAAATTCGAATGACTATTTTTTGCTGTTTGAAACATGATTCTGCATGATTCTTTAATCGAAATTAAAAAAAATATATAATCAAATTAAAATTAAAATGTGTTTAATCCTTATCCGGGCAACTGGGGCCTTCCAGGCCCAGTAACTTCATTTTTCTAAAATTTCTCAATAACCATACATATTTCAAAGACATAAAATACTGAATTCTTCTATCTTTCATCGAAGTTAAAATCATGAACATATCGAGTTGGTAAAGCTTTTTTTTAATTTGAAAATCTTTTCCTGACGTAACCGGGCAACCGGGGCCTATGAGGCCCCGTATACCTTTAGTGAAATTCCTGTCAAATATTAGATCAAATTGTCACATAATTATATATTGAACACGTGACTATTGTAACCTTTAGTCGGAACAGTATGCGGCAACATACATTGAATTTTGAGTGTTCTGCACTTAAAATATATACTGGGCCTGACAGGCCCCGGTTGCCCGTTTACGTTACAAAAATGTCTGGACCGGATTTGCTATTCTGCTTGGTCGGCTTACAAAAGCGTGACACGAAGTTTCGCTCCTTGACAAAAATATATACCGGTACATTTTAGACTAGTCTGAACAGTAAGTGACAATAGGCATTGATTTTGTGTATTCTGCACTTAAAATATATACTGGGCCTCACAGGCCCCGGTTGCCCGTTTACGTTACAAAAATGTCTTGCCCGGATAAGGGTTAAGATGATTAGAAATTCAGTATAAGCCTTGAAACGCGATCCCTAGCTCCCACAAGCTTTTTACCATTAATTTAATCATGATTCTACTTAGGTATATATTTCTATCAGTCAAAATGACGTCATTCTTTTTAATTAATTTCGTTTTCATAAAAATTATTTCCCTCATAATAAATTATTCGAACACTTGTGTGAACGTGCTAAAATTGTTCCGAAAATATTTATAAATGATTTTTAATGGATTGTTTAGGTTCGTTTCACTATACGTAAAGTCCTAATATGAACTACGCTAACTTAGAAAGAAATCCAGTGAAACTTACAAGAAGAGCTTGCGATGATTCTACAAATAAATTGAGTCCTAAAATGTTGTGAACTTAGAAAATTTTTCTGAAAATATTAACAGAACAGAACAGAACAAAATAGAAATAAGGTATGTAGGAACGGGAAAGGAAAGGAATGAATATTTATTTATTTATTTATTTCGTTGCGAAGCGAACTTCGTTTTCCTTACAGCCTTGCTCTCACATGATAAGAGTCCTCCGCTACAGCAACAGATACACACAGCCGCCGTTCAGTTCAGCTTTCTACCAACTGAAATGGTAGGTTTCCAAGTTTTCCAATGCCTAAATGGAGAAACTGTCCTTGCAATCTGAACGGTAAGACAAGTCCAGTTTAGCTACACCTCCCACCATTATTTGATGCTAAGGTAGACATTTCTCAATCACTTCCTTTAGTTGTGAGTGAACAGAAGAATTCATTCCCTCCTCACCCTTTCCCCTCAATCCTCAGTTTTCTTGTTTTCGGACAAGTAAACCCACCTTCTCATTGATGATTGACCAGTTATATTGTTTTCCCTCTCTCCTATTTTCCACTGGGTGAGCACACATTTCTTGTTGCGAATCGATGAATGCATTTTTTTCACTTTTTGCCCACGTTTCTGTCTGACGAGATGGCACTCTGCAACTTAAAGTGCTTTCCCCTCCTCTCTTTTCCACTGGATGACGAAGTACGTGCGTAGGTTCCTCATCCCACCTCCAACTGACTGCCTAGCTTTGTCTCTGCAGACAACTGAAAGCTTGACGTAAGGCTGAATTTATTTAAGCAACTTTGTTTGTTTCCAATATCAATATCCCGTTGGGCGACCAATTGGCGCGCAATGATCGCTATGGGAGCGACCATTACTCCATGTTGAATGGTTTATTGGTCATAGGTTATTGGTCTTTGTGTATTCAGAGACAAAAATGGTTGCTCTTTTCTTTTCGGCAAAAATACATTTATTTGAGATATACGTTGAAATGAATGCAATAAATTTCATGATTATAAACAAACTGATATCGGTTTTAATTTTCCATTGAAATCTGTGTGTCATTGAAATTAAATTACTTTAAAAATTTGGATTAACAGTCCGCCTCAAGAATTTTTCTTCATGACGGAACAAGCGCTAAATGTGTTTTCGCTACCTTTGTAGATATCAGCTTGGATGTCTGGTGACGCGACATATGTTGTTAAAACTTGACAAAATGATTCATGTTAACAGACCTGGTTGCTACGATTCCAGACATACTGGGAGACTACAAAATAAAATTTGCCGACTACAAAGTTTAGGCACAGTATGGAAGTGTCTAATAACCGTTATTACTTTCAAAAAATTGATATTTAATGAGCAGCTACCTCCATAAGAAAGAAAGTAATGTATTCTTTGATCGTGTCATTATAGATCCGACAAGATGTTTGCATACGAAATATTCCTTCCTTTTGCTCTTTGCACAATGATGTTTATTATTACCCAAGCGGTATTTACACAAGGACAAACGAAAATTCATTTATCTCATTTCTCCTTTATCCCCCTATAATATTAATAAATAGATGTTATATATATATATATATATATATATATATATATATATATATCCACTACACCAATTTTAATAAATAAGTTCGCTCTGCGGGACGGTTAACTGGTGGCTATCGCGGTCTAAAAACTTGTGTGTTTGTTTTGCAACATATTTTTCTTTAGATTTTGTGTTTTTCAAAAATATATTAAATTCAAGTACTTTATTATTATTATTATTATTATTATTATTATTATTATTATTATTATTATTATTATTGTTGTTGTTGTTTTGATATATTTATATTGAGAGTGGAGGGAACCTCCAGGAAATTTGCATGCATTTGTTTGTCCAGCACAAACTTATTTGCACAAGGATCCAAACAAGACTTCCCAGTACCGGGGACGGGTAAACGCTCTACCACTGAGCCATTATTTTCTAAACCGGGAAACTACCTCCGAATCAGCGCTCCAGCGAGACATTTTTGCTTTTTATGAAAAAAATTAGTTGAGGTTGATACCAGGCATGCGTTGCACCCCTGAATGTTCTGAATATTTATTTGTTAATGAATTATTTCACACTTAACCAAGTTATTGTTTCAACAATATGTCTTAGTCTCGTTTCGTCTCGTGGACAAGTTATCCAAGAAAGATTGAAGGATGAAACTATTATTATTTTTATTACTATGAATATGTGAAAATCTAAAACTTTATATGATACTTTTTAACAAGATACCGTCTTATTTACAAGGACAATATCCATCTACTTATGAAAAGAAGTTAGTCATTCTTTTTAGAAATTGGTTAGTGATGTGGCTTAAGATTCGCCAATGAAGAATGAAAATGTTTAGTACTGTTCATAGTTCATAGTTCATTGCAAAAATCGAGTGTGGCATTTCCTTGAATCTTTATAACTGAAAGCGAGATTAAACATAATTGCCTACTAACCAATATTTTTAAATTTTTAAATTGATTTGTTTGGTAGCATTGTTATTTTGATTGATAATTATTTGATTCTCTTTTTCTCGTAATTACTAAATGAGAAATTTTAAATTATGATTTTACTTAAAAAAAGTGTTCCTATACTGAAAAAATGTTGATATAATGAGGTAAGCATCCAGTAATGGATAAATGTGGGGGAAAGAGGTTTCAATTTACAGTGGGGCCTGTTTCCCGAGATAGATTTGATTATTGCAAATATTGCGTTTGCGTTTCATATTTCATACGTAGATGTGCATAGGTACCTGTAAATGTGTGGTATTTTTCTAGAGTTAGACTTAAGAGAAAGAAACACACTCGTTTATTTTTGATCATAGAAGTACGCGGTGCAGTACCCCTTTTGGATTTGCGCGTTAAAAAGTATTCTTATCGCACGTCTTGCGAAAGGGAATGAATAGCCAATTGTTTTCCAAGATGTAACAAATAATGGTTTGTATTTTGGTGAGAAAAATTGATGATAGATGCTGTTTTATGGGTGTATGTCTTTGGACAAGCATTGGCGAAAAACCCTCTGAAAATGTAAGAAATATGAACTTGCGTATTTTAAACATATAGGCCGGTATTCAGAGAGAATTTGTTAATCGCGGGTTAGTCACAGACTTGTAAGTGGCATACTAGTTCTTTACTAAGGAAGGTGCACTGTTTGGTATTCAGAGTGTACTTTGGGTACAACTAAATAGTTGATTTGGGTATGATTAACTTATATAACCCCATTGCATCGGGTAGATAAATAAATGAAGCAACTTCGGAAAAGTAGATGAGCGCAGGCGTAGTCTGCAAAAATGAAAATACATGAAATACGAAATGTTGTGTTGCACGCGAAACCATTGGTAAATCATAACCCTCTGCTGTATATTAATTAGTCACATTTGATTGACTTCGTCTAATACTACGTCCTAATCAGAGACTCTAAATACAATTTTGAAAACTATCCGTTAGTCAACCCATAGTATGGTGTTAGTAAGAATTTAAAACGACTCTGCATAAGACCAATGAAATGTTGTTAGGGTTGGTTTTAGGATATGAAAGAAAACGCAAGAAGAGCATCCATGCATCGCTCAGTGGTTGTGAGAGAGGAGGCTATGCCTGTGTCTCAAGATTGAATTCTCCCCTAGACTTTTCCACCACTGAGCGCTATTTGTTTTATGCTTGGTTCCCCCAAAGCGAACACTTCTTGTTTCGCACTGAGAGGATTCTATGCCCGTGTTTAACAGTGAATTTACCCCTAGACTTTTGCTCCACCGAAGTTATTCACTCCATCTTTTTGGTAATAGGATTAGAAAGTGAACGTTTACAGCAATAGTGCTAGAGGGAAATATGCCCCGTAAATGATGTGGGTAGGCTCTTCCAACTAAATACGCATTGCTTTACTCTGGGACTGTTGGAAATGTCATAATCTTATGGGTGAGAGAAAACTTAGCGCATGGAAGACACGTTTTGCTTCTGTTAGTAATAACTAGTGCTTCACATTAAGATTGAAATAGCGAATATGTGCTACGGTTTTATTACACAATTGAAACATACGTAATACAAATATACTATACTCACCTTAAAATATATAGAAATATACGGAACACTGTCACACAAGCGTGTGCACTGCGGAACATTCATCGCTCAACTAACCTCTAATTTAGAATTTTGTCGCTAGGTGTCATTGGTGGTACCAATTTTGGTATATATATGATAGTTTTATTATTGATATAGTTGAGTTGAATTTCAGTTTAGCGTCCCTTTCAGCAGCGAGGCTATGTGAGACGTGGACCTACTGATTAACGTGGAATCCGAACCACATGAGCTCCCGCCGGGAATCGAACCCGGGTCTCCCGCGCCAAAGGCGCGTACGCTAACCGCTTAGCCACGGAGGAGCTCTATTATTGATATAGTATAAGATTACTATAAGAGTACTATTGTCAGTGTAATGGACCAGATAATTTGTTAGGAAACGAATGTTTTTCTGTATCTTGCGTATCTATTGAAATAGTTACTTGAAAGAATATTTTTGTTGTTGTTTACCAAGGAGCCTATATTTATATTTAATAAATAAATACAATAAAATCTTTAGTTTAACATCCCACACTTATGCTGGTTACATTAAAGTTGAGCAAAAAGTATAAGGAAACCATAGACATAGTGTTTGTTCAGTTGGCATTACCCGGGATTTAATTACAGATTCCAAACATATGAAGTGAACGCTTTATCTGTTTTAAATAAATAATTTTATATGAACTCTGTTTTATAGCATCAAACTTTTGTTTGTTGTTGGGGGGAAAATTCGAATTATAAGAGTTTTCACTATGATTGAAATATAGGATTTTTACAACTGCAAGAGTTATTTTGTGACCGTTTCTGTGAATGAATCAAATTTATCATTTTAGAGTTCGGTGAAAGATTGAGTTTGTTTTATATTTCTGGGCTCTAGATATTGAAGACTCTTTAACCCGTCACGTTCTGAGAGATGACGTCCCTCGGCGGAAGGGGGGAAGAGGGAAGCGGTCCGTGACCTATTAGTTAGGTACCAGCCAAGGTATTTGACAGGTGTGAATGAGAAAAACATGATTCAATGTATCCTAAAAATTACACTTTTTCGACCGAGTCTCCCACCGGGAATCGAACCCTTGACCGTATGCAGCAAACGAGAGAGCGTTAGCAACTACGTTATGCGGGACCACCAGAGTTGATTTTGAGTTTAACGCCACATTTAGCAGCGATATTGTAAACTCTCAGAAAAATATAGTTTCTAACGGGCAAATCGAATTACATGAACATTTTATTGAAAATTAGGCATGGGTCTCATACAACAGGCTTACTTTGCTTGTGCAGACTTATTGAAAATCCAAACCACAAAAAATTCCCAGTGGGAATCAAACAGCTTATGCATATGGGTGAAACTTTTTCTTGTGATGCTCCTGCCCAGAATTATACTTAGGTTTTGCACACCAGGGATAGGTTGTTTTTGCTGCTTTTATCAACAATGAAAACTGCATGAAGTCTTGTCCAGAATCCTATATAGGTCTTGGAAACTAAAGATATTTTATAGATTTCGCACAGTAAAGAAACTGATTTTCGTACGTGGTTAGAATAACAGATGTCTTATTTGTGGTCGTATCCTGAATTAGTAGGACTGATTTTTTTAAAATTATTGATCATTTTGGTACATCGACATAATATTCTTCAAACTAGGCCCCTTGGGCATTCACACACTTCTGGTACCGAGCCTTCCAGGTCGCGAAGGCCTTTTGCAAGTCGTCCTCAGTGATGCCGTTCAGTGCCCTCGTCGTCGCCGCTTGGACCGCTTCCACCGAGTTGAAACGATGCCCCTTGATAAGGGGGAACAGGAAGAAGTCCGGCGGTGCCACATCAGTGCTGTAGGGGAGTGAGGCAACGTGGAAACACCGAATTTGGTCAGGGGATCCCTCACAATCCTCGCGCCGTGGCACGGCGTGTTGTCATGGTGGAGATTCCATTTCCCCACCAGGTCTGGACGCACGCGTCTGATCCGATTTCGCAACCGTGTGTGCACTTCCACGTAAAATCTTGTATGTATACTCTGTCCAGAAAGTACAAACTCCTTATGGGCAATGCCACGACGATCAACAAATGCAGTCAACGTCGATTTCACTTTCGATTTCGACATTCTGGCCTTTTTACGGGATGTTTGTGTGGCTCATGGTATCCTCCTTGTAGGCCTGCGTAAGCCTGTCCTTGGTTTCCGTCGCTGATTTTCCCAGTTTGACGCAAAACTTGATGGCGTACGGCTACTCCAAATTAACCTCCATCACAACTGACGACGAGGAGTCAGAGCAATAGGTCACTAACACAGTGGTCCACAATCAACTAACGCACGCAGGTGACTGCCGCCGGTCGGCACCTGTTCCCGAGGTCCATCCCCTACATCACATCCGGCCTTGCAGCCCCCTTACATTGCTCCGTGCGCGCGGGAAAAAAACAGTCCTACTACTTCTGGATTCCATCCTGTATATTATGTATATTAAAAACAATAATTATAATTTGTATATTTTTTTTGTGAAAATATCTTGTACTAATAAAACTTTTATTTTGCAGGAGAAATGGAGCAGGAAGGAGCATTGGGTATGAATTTCAAGAATACAACGCCAGTGATTTTTATTTATCAACTTCAGTTTAAAGACTTTAAATTAATTCCTGATTTCTCAGACGAGTGTCCTGAAAAAATGAAAAAGGTCAGATGGTGCGTGTGCGACAATTGTGTAAATCTGGAACTAGCAATGATAATAATGAAAGAAATGATAGTAGAAGAACTGTGGGAAAAAGAAATGTTGGGAGTGAAGTGGGATTTGGAGCGGCGGGAGTGGGAAAAGAGAGAACCATCAAAGAAAGAAGAAGAAATGGAAGTGGTGGGGGAAGAGGAAGAGGGGGTGAAGTAATTGTGTGTTTTTGAAAAGAAATTAGAACTTTGTAAATATTTTGTAAATAAATTGTTTATTAGTGATGGGTGCTGGGAAAAATTGTGTTTTCTTTTTTCTGAATTTTTAAAACCTTCCGAACAGTATTCATAAATGTGTAACTTTGTATTTTCTAGTCGTAATGAAGTTATATCAGTAAATATAGTGTAATGAAAATTCATTCTGTGCAAAACACATAAGGTTTCTTCTTTCATATACTTCAAATTACTGAAAGTTCTATTTTTGAAGGAAACATGGATGGACGGATTTCTTGAGATTATTGTCCCTTTTTTCAGCGCCGAGTGTCTATGAGACATGCTCCTAACAGATTAACGTGGAATCCCAGCCACATGTCTTTCCCCCGGGAATCGAATCCTCGTTGACTGTGAACAATGGAAAGTGACATTAAAAAATGTTCCGTACGAATAAAAAATTAAATGCCAAAGGCTGCTGCAGTAACCACTTAGCAAAAGGAATGAGCATTAATCACTTAGCCATGAAAGAACTTAGTAAATATTTTTTATTTTGTTTGTTTTACAGGTCTTTCATGTTTCAGCAGTAGAAAATAAACTATGAGTTTTAAAAATCATGGCTATTTCTTGTATTCTTTCACATTAAAGTGTACAAACTTTGAAGTTTTCAAAACAATTGAACAAAATGAGAATTGAAGTAGTATTTTCTTAATGCTAAATGCTTAATTGATTTTTTCAGCAGTAATATTATAGCCGACATCCAGAAACACAGGAGATACAGATGAAAGAATAATCTAGAATCATGTGAAAATAGCAATACAAAAGATACACTGACACAGAAAGAACTTCAAAATGATTAAAGTAATCAAAATGACATTTACATAACACTACAATAAGCAAACATTGTACCCACAGACATGCACAATAACATCAGATGTAATGCAGTGTTGCCAACTGAGCAAAAAATGCAGTTCTGTTAAATGGCACGAAACACAAATTATAACATCTAGAAAATCGTAATTATGAGTAGAACCATGTCTGTGAAGTCTTGATATACAGTGTTGCCAACGTGTGAAGACTCTCAAGTTTGGATTTCTCAGTTTTCTTTACTCCTCTTTCGATTGCGCGTTGTTTGGTTGGGCAATGCTACTATCAATATAAGATGTTTCCTTGTGAGATACCGTTATTTAATGTTACTCAACGGTAACGTTTCATCAACCACATTTTAAATATTCTTGCTCTTATTCGATCCGTTCACGAAACTTTTCTAACTCGATTGCAGTCCGTTAGTACTGCCCTCAGGAATATGAACCACATTATTATCTCTCGAGTTTTGTTTGTTCCATTAAGTACAGACAAAATCTAACCATATGTATTGGTATTCCACGGTGAAAAGTTTATTGTTTCAGGAATGTAGAGACATTTCATTTCCTCTTCACAGCAACACTAAGTTTAAAATTTTGCACATATTTCTTAATTCTCATCTAAGGACGTTAATTTCATGCTTGTTGCAGTGGAACTAATGCAAATAGTAAGACTTCTTGTATTCACTTTGTATAAGAGACGAAGTGAGATTGGATAACCTTTTAAATAATTTATTTTAATGTTTTTTTTTTCAAAAATGTTGCAAAAGAAAATATTGATCATCTCTGAATATACCTAAATGAGTTATACGCAAAGAGATTCCAGCCATAAACGAAGATAAACTATTTCTCGCAGCATTATTTCTCGCAGCATTATTTCTCACAGAATTAAATCCTAAGAAACAGACACTTTCTCTCATCATAGGACGAATTACCAGCTAAAGAATGCGCAAAATAAGCCTCTAAATACAGATAAATCATAATAAACCAGGCATTTTTATTGTCAATTTTTAATTGCAAACTTCCTATTTAACTACGGCATGAAAAACTGAAATAAGGTAAACATAATCCGCCTTATGCAGAGTCGTTTTGACATATGATTAGTGTCATACTACAAGCCTGACTACTGCAGGAAACGTGTGTCACTAATCACACGTAAAAACGATTCTGCATAAGGCCCAATATGTTTAGAAGGAGCGCATTAAATTTGCTTTCTCATTGTTAACTTGAACAATTTCATCCTCTTCTCGTCGTATTGTGTGAGAGTTTGTAATGCATTCTACCATACATTGTTTATTTTACATTGCTGCAGGGAGGCTTCTTATTCGCATGTTTCCGGGCACTCGTAATGTTTCATTGAAAAAAAAACATATTTAATGAATTGCTGTTTAGACTGAAGTTTAGTTTGTGTTTATTTAATTATTTATTCCAGTTCTAACATGCAGCAAATGCATCAAGATTAGTGACACTGGTATGTGTAACAAGTTCGCCGTTTATAGGCTTTCTTAGATTATTAAATTTTCTTTTCTCTCTCTTTCTTTAATTCCCTTTCTGCAATGCATGGTGCTTCTTTCTCTCAGAAGCGGAATTAGGGGTGGCGAATGGGGCAACCGCCCGAGGCCCGAGCATGTTTAGAAGTAGCATGTTGCTGATCGGCGACTTTTAGCAGTACTCTGGCCCCACGGGGTCATTATGGGTAACTAACACCGCCTCTGCGTCTCTATTAAGATACTTCATTATAGACACTTTATTTAATATCTGGGTTTCTCTACATATTAATTGAACATAGTATACACAACTAAATAAGCAAATTCGTTAGTCTGACATTTTGTTAACATTTTAAATTTTCAAATATTCGGGAGGACATGAGAATGCATGGATCAACTTACTACAAAATTCAGCTACGTATGGAGGCCATTTACTTAGAAATTACTTGGAAATCTTCCAATAATTTATCGGTTTATAGTTTTATAAGGCTTCAGAAACTTACGTTATCCCCTTAGCCAGTGACGTTTCCAATCAAGAGATTTTATGGATTTTTTGGATGGATATATTCAGTTATATATGTAAATTTGCGGCGAAGCAGGCAGAAAGATTCACATTTAGTAACAAAACATTGTTCCTTTCTCTTAAGGCTAAAAAATGTATCCAATCAATTTCTTTACTAAAATAATTTATCATGTTTTCTACTGATTATGCTTTCTGACTTTTGCATCTATTTTTGTCATCCCCTATTTTAAAATGTTTTTTTTTTTAATTTTTTTTGATGTCCTGTCTTCTTTTGAATGAAGTAAGACAAAAAAATATTTAATTACTGAACGTCTTATAAACGTGATTAAAGAATCTTTCTTTAAAAAGAACGAATACAGATGAAATTTTTTCTTCATGGATTGAAAGAAAGAAGTAGCAGCAGGAACGATGAAAAGAATTAACTTTACTATCCTTCTAATTTAACGTATAACTTTCTTTTATTTTTTATTTATCTTACTTCTTTTTATTTAAAAAAAAAATATACAATTTTAATCAATGGGACTTTTGCTCCTAACTGCCATCTTATAAGGTAGACATTTACTAAGCTGATTAAATTTTCCGTGAGGATGATACGGCATATTTTAAGCAAGTTTTCTGGGCAATATAATTTTCTTTCTCCTTTTCTTTTTGTAAGTAAAGGAAATTGTTATATTAATGAAACACTTTTTATCACTTTCTTATTTTACGGTACTTAAAGAAACACTAAGACAGGCATTAAGTAGTAAACGCAGTGTAATGCTTTTTGCCAAATACAATGGACTTAATTTCTCCCATTATATTCCCATAAAAATAAATACATAACTATTAACTCCGGAGATGAAATTTATTATAATACGTTTATAGTGTTTCTAAAAATTATTGGGACAAAATTATTATTATTGCTAAGCATTCTGTCTTTCGGCATATCCTGCGACTAATGAGTTTTATCTATTTATGTATTTATTTTTTTAAGTTTGGGCCTAGAAATGTTTCTCCTAGTTTTCTCGATCTTCAATTTCCTCTTTTAACTCCTAATATTTTCTTCTATTTTCCAAATCGTCGATCACTTGAGTTCTTATTCTTTCTACTCCTCGCTTTCCTGACACCTGTCTTTCAATGACGATATGAAGAAGACAATTTCTTTATGAGATATGTCCAATCCAATTGGTCTTCCACGAGGTTGCTGGCTAAAAGAGCTCTATTCTCTCCTATCTATTTTTAAAAAAATCTTCATTTGTTTCACTATCTCTGTCCATTTAATCTTCTCCGTTTTCCTCCAACTCCACTCCGTATTTCTTCTCTAGCTTACATAATGCTCAAGTTTGTAAACCATACAATCCAATGATCCACATATAGAACTTGTTCCAGTATTAAACCTGCTAGTTTATAGTGATTTTTTTTTTCTTGTTGAATGCTTCTTTAGCAGTGGCGGAAGTAGAAGGTAAAAACTGGGGGAGGGGGCTGCCAGGATCCATATTATAATAGGTATATCATGTTTTTACTATAAACTTTAAAATAATAACTTCAATTATTTTTGTCACTCAAAAAACTGGGGAGTCTAGGCCCTCACTTGAAATCAGTGGCGTAGGGAAGGGGTGGGCCCAGGGAGGCCTCCCCCCAAAGGGTTCCAAAATTCACTTTGGTACTTTGTAATTTCTTCTCGGAAGAAACAGAAATTGTCCTTCATATACTCTATTTTAAAACAAAATGTCACTAAACAGCTCCTAGACAAGCTGTGTTCGCCAACATCGTCTTTGTTCTTTAAAATGTCAGAATTTTGGGGTCTTTATAATAATAATAATAATAATAATAATAATAATTATTATTATTATTATTATTATTATTATTATTATTATTATTATTATTATTATTATTATTATTATTATTAAAATAGGCCTACATTCTGTCTCAACAAACGCGCATATATATACATATACATATATATATATATATATATATATATATATATATATATATATATATATATATATATATATGGGCAGCGATTAGAGGGGCAAAGAGGGGCAGTTGCCCCCCCACTTTTTTGAAATTACCCATTAATGTATATTGTTCCATTTGGAAATATAAAGTTTTGAATGTATTATTGGCTCATAGAATATAAATGGTGCCACAAAATATTTGTCGTTCCATATGAGTACGTATTGGTTTTCTTCCCGTGGAGTTAAGAAAGCTACAGGAATTGCGTTTGAACTGCCACTAAAAATGGCCCAAAAATTAACCTATTGGATCGCCACGATTCGAGCGTACTTTAATTTCTTCTTGCAAGGGCTCGATATGTTAGCCGCTCTGGAACTAATTGAGATAACATTTCGCAAGAAAAGAAGTCCTTCACAAGTTATTCTTCAATTGCTCAAAAATCGACAGTTCCTAAAATGTATTTTCTTCTTTCTAATAATAAGGAATATTTTGATTTGATTTTTTTTTCAGTTTAACATCCTGTTCAGCAGCGAAGTTATATGAGACGTGGACTTACTGATCAACGTGGAGTCCGAACCACGTGAGCTCCCCCGGGAATCGAGCCCGAGTATCCCACGTCAAAAACGTGTACACAAACCGCTTAGCCACGAAGGAACTCAGTAATGAATATTAACCCCTTGCCATATTTTGACGCGCTGGACGCGTTGCTTTTCACTTTTCACTTCCGTTTTTTGACGCGTGTCACGCGTTCCGATGTTTGAGCGGCTGTATCCCGTTTGCTGTCAATAGAAGGCAGAAGCTTACAGGTTTCCTGTGCTTTGTGAACATCTGTTAGTTTAAGTAAGCGCCAGAAGAGGCATAGATGTTTACAGTATTGCAAAAAAAAAAAAAAAAAAATCCGAAAGAAGTCATATGTGATGAGGTTAATTTTGCAGTGTAATATAGGAGTTTAGGCGTGTACATATACAGTTTTGTATATACAATTAAATTTAGTAAATTTAGCATAATTCTAGGGTTTGGGATTATTTTGTATAACTGAAATGTGGAGTGACTTTAAGTATTGTTGAGTTTTGATATATTCCAAGAAAGTGAAAACTATACTTAATGGCAGCGAACATGTTTCGGGAAGCTGCAAAAGTATTTCTTTAAATGTCGTAGCATATGCTTATAGTATTCACTGTCATTTTAAGAGTAATAACGCACATAATAGCATTCGTGGAATTAAAAATATAAGTTGATCATTAATTTCCAGTTTCAATATAACTTTTGCAAAACAAGCCCCATTATCCATCACTATGATTATTTGACTAATATTATCCTTTCTGTTTATTTGTTTTGCAAATTTGTTATTAAATAGGCCCGTAATCTGATCACACAATTTTCCAGACAGATATTCATGAGCAAGGAATCAAATCTCTTCTTACACCTTCGTTGTTTAAGAGTACAAAGGGCTAGTATCTACTTGAGTTGCTCTTGTCAATTTACTTAATGAAATATGAAACAAGATATACGGTATTTTAACTGAAAAAGACAGTATCCTAATAGTTATACAACCTTTCGTCAAACAAAGTGTTATAAGCAATCAGGAAAACTACCATTGATATCAAATATTCAGATCATGTCTTGCCCCCCCCCACTTTTAACGTCCAACCACCGCCACTGTATATATATATATATATATATATATATATATATATATATGCATGCCTCCGAACACTAAGGCTCACCCCAAACAAAAATTCTGGCTACGCTACTGCTTGAAATGATCGACCTCTTAAAGTTTTCTTTGTTCTACTCTGAGCCGTAAGGCCGTGTTTCCAAGGGATATTTTCATGACTTTCGATTTTTCGATGTTGGTTTCCATTTCATATAATGTCCCAGTCTCAACTGTTTGTCAATCAACATCTGCAATCTTTCTTCGGTTCTAGCTATAATAACCCTATCATCTTCATACCTGATCTTGCTAATGATCTGCCCTCCAACCATGAAATCTCCAATTCCAATTGAAGAGTTGGATGCAAGAACCAGGTAGGTCATTTGAGATTTTCACATGTTCCAGTAGGGAGAAAAATCACGCTACATTCTGTGCAAGAATCATGTGGATCCGATGATTATATTCAATTTTATAGTGAAAAAGAGGTACCTACATACAGTGTTCGTCGTGAAGTTAGAGCAAGAAGCAGGCAGGGCCGAAAAAAGTCTAAAAGTGGAATTACCTGGTTCTTGCTTCCAGCCTTTCAATTAATGCTTCCTTCATTAAACATTCGTTGTAAATGTTGAATAATTGGGGAAACGTACTCCTCTTGAAATCTTTTTCCGACTCCTCATCCAATCTCCACGCTATGCATATCTCCTTCACTCAAGCGCAACTTCACTCGCTGTTCTATGTACAGGTTGGGAACGATTCGTCGGTCTCTGCAGTTGATACCAACTTCTTTAAGTATTTTCAGAAGTTTGTTCCAATTGACCTGGTAGAAAGCTGTTTACCAGTCGATGAAGCACAGACACAACTCTTCCTTTACGCCAAGAACTCTTTCTGATATAATTCTTATCAACTCAATAGCATCTATATGTCTGCGCATTCGTTTATTTTCATGTCTGAGGGTAAAGAATGCCAAAACACAATTTTTGGAAAATTTACTTCAGTGTAACAATTCAAATTCGGTCACAGAGTAACTCAAAGAATTCGAAATACTAATGAAAAGGAGGGTTCAACTGATTCAATAAGCAAAGATACAATTGAATACTGGTTCCAAAAGTTATGTAGTGATGACTTACGCATGTAGGGTAAGGAAGATCATTAAGGTCGTTCAGTTGTTGGAGACTATGATTTGAAGCTGATATCCGAAGCGAATCTGCAGAAAAGAACACGAGATGTTGCAAAGAAATTGAGCACTGATCATTCGGCTGTAGCATGGCAGTTGACGAAACTAGAAAAGATGGAAAGACGAACAAATTTTTAGAAGGTCCAAGAAAATCAATGCTTTAAATCTGTTCTACACTGTTGCTACTTCTGTGGTCTTTTTCAAACACATTCACACAAGCAAGGAATACTAAACCTTGTACGTCAATCGACATATCCAATCAGTGTTTGGAAAAAGTCATATATGATCAGTCGATCTTCATTTGAGTGGTTCAATTCCATGTTCTCTAATCTCATTTTGCCTAACGCGTATCTGCAACCATTGATATATGCAAGATAAGAATTTCGGCAATTTTAGGGGAGATGACCACTATCTTACCTAAAATGTTGTTAAGGGAGTTTATGTACTTATGAGAGTTTTTGCACCTACCAGCTTAATAACCATCAGCACTATGAAGAAAACTGTGAAATCATAATCATATTGTTAAAAAGTCTACACTATTAAAAACACGTAGTTAAAATAATTTATTAATTATCGTGCTCAAAACATAAATCCTAATTTGAGTATTGGTAATTTCTGCCAAGTACACTAACAAGATAAAAGAAGAATTTCAAAAATATAAGTAAAATTTTGTTGAAAATTAGTTATTTTCGAGTAGATCAAATTTTGGTTTTCACTTTACATTATATTTCCTAGGTACCCATATCCTTGGAGAAAGGGTTTAAAGATAGAAAATCTCGTGAATCCCCCCCCCCAAAAAAAAATGGCATGCAGACATATTTACTTAAAAATGCACGAATGGAGAAGATAGATGACTGACGAAGAGAGAGACAGACAGATACATCGTTTTTTTTAGCATGTAATAGCTATGATATATAAACCAGTTGAAAAATCAATGTCGATTTTAGGATTTGAGGCTAGGAATTAGATGTCTAGATCTTCGGCTTCAATGGTCATGATGGCTGGTCTGAAAATCTTTTACATTTTTTCAAGCGAGTGCCACAACCAGGAATCAAACCCGGGATTGCTCGCACCAAAGTCGATTTTGTTGATTTTAACATTTTAATCTTTCCTAGAAGAGACAGGTGGACACTTAGTAATATGTTGATTAAGACCTAACAAATTTTGCAACGACGATGGGCAATCCGTTCCAGATAGTGTTTCTCATCCTTTTAGAACTCTGTAGCCAATTTGGGTTGAATTTTATAAAATTTTGATGTTTATTTTATCATAATGATGCGATGCATCATATATCACGCGATAGTTACTTTCTTCTCGCTATTATTATTACCATTGGAGGTTTTTATAATCTTATCCTTTGCCAATTTCACCATTTTTATAAAATTGTAGATAACACTTCACGGAATATATTTTTAAATATCAACGGGAGGAAAGGTTAAATTCAATTCTTCATTATTCGCTCATCTTATTTTAAAACACTAGGAATTGAGGTAAAACAAAAAAAAAAAAAAACATATACACGATATTGTATAATAATATAATAATTTTTACGAGAGCTATTGAGGAACTTATTTCGTAGATCGCGCCTGAAAGGGTTAATTTACTTTCTCACTCTCGACTGATTTTAAACGCAATCAGTAGGCGTGATTGGGATTTAATAATCAAATATTTTATTTATGAAAGTTACCGAAGAACATATAATAAAAAATGGCCATCTTTAGGCTAAGAATTAGAAGAAAAAATGCAAAAATTGACATTAACTTTTATTTCTCTGTAGCAGCTTGACCGACTGTCCAAATGTATGGTCTGAGAATTTTAATTGAGATTTGGCAAGCCGTAAGACCAATTTCCGCTAAAAGCGTTCATAGTACAAGATCTGAACAAATTAGTGGCCCGCATGCACTATAAGATTTTGAAATAGGAAAGGTTGTTCAAGAAACAGAAAGGAACAAATAGCCTTCATCAACGTCAAAACTGATGCTTGAACAAGTGTTTCTGTGCCCGATAGATTTTTTTTAAGTAGTTGCTGACCATAGTCAGGTTGAAGTATAGTCAACCAAATGTAACAACCATTTAATTACTAATTCCTCTTAACACAACGTATTTTTATCATTTAATATTGTTGTATTTTATAGTATTTGAAGGAATAATTTTAGGGATACATTAATAACCACGACATTTCCAAAGCGAGTTGAGTTTACTTGAATACGTCAACATGTAAGAATGAGTTCCTCCCCCCAGATCTCTATTATAGAATAATTAACATGTTATCCTACAACATAAAATCTATGATCTCTTATAATCTTGTTTCTTCATATTATGAATAGATGTTTAACCTCATAATACGACACAATTACACATCATTACCCAAAATATAAAATCAACTGAATGATAACGTTAATGAGGTTTTTAAAGAAATTAATTTCTCACTACATGTTAACATTTTCTAAATTTAAGAAATTTGTGATCATCAAGCCCACAAAATTAAGATCCAATACGCGATCTAAATTTGAAGCTGAGTGAATTTAGGAAAGAATGCCCTCCTTTGAAAAATATAGAGATTGAAATGATATATTTTTTTTAAAAAAATAAGGACATATTACACTTCTATTGAAACGCTGCAAAAATATTAGCATATTCTTCCCACAGTTGTCTTTGTGAATACCTCTTCTTGTTACCGATTTCATTCAACGGAGTCAAAATTGCCATTATTAACCTTTAAGTATAGGTGGTAATTTTGGGAAATTAATCTAAGGTAATTTGTAAAATTAACCACTTGAAGAAATATGTATGACTTGATTGGTTAATAGCAAGACAAAAATGTCGAAAACTCTTATAGAAGAAACAGAAATAATACGAAAAAAAAACAGAGGTCTTTTATAAACTAAAAAAGAATAGTTTTTCAGTCTTTGTAAAAAAAAAAAAAAGTAAATGATATACACTCAAATTTCTCAATCGGCTTTCAAGAGCAGTAATTTCTGAAAGATAATTAACAAGGATAAATCAGAAATCATGTGCAAAGAATATTTGGTTTTTAGCTTAATGCAGGAAATTCAATATATTAAGAGAAAACAATGTAATTATGTCACTTTTGTTTGTGGCTTCCAATAAGAAAATTGAATTTTACTTTGCTTGAAAAATACTGCTACTTTTAACATATAGTATTATTCTAACAAGCCATTTCTTGTTTACCCAAAATAACAACTTACATACTAATACTAATTATTTCTTGTGAGAGTTATTTAGTAGTTTAGGAGTCAAGATAATGTAGAGTAGAGGGGAATCTGGCATGTTTCCCTTTCTTAACTCATCATGAAATAAATGAGCGACTTGGAGAAACACAATGGTAAGCGACGCTTCCGATGAAATTGGGTTTTTAGGTTAAATGGGTTGGGATCGAATCACATAATAGTGTGTAGGTATTTTAATTTCGGAAATGTATCTGCACAATTCTACCAGCAAATACAGGAACAGTACCTTTAAATGTAGGTCTTTCTCTACTATTTTTCTTGATCGCAGTGTAGTGTGTATTAAGAGAAAAGCACAAAAATTGACATCTCTTGGCTCAGTACTACAAATAGGTCATCTCGATCCAGCTTACGACTAGTCTTTCATTATACATATCTGCCACATCTGCTTACGATTTAGTAATCGGAAATATTTTCTCATCATGACCCTTATATTGGTTTCCATAGTTAACATCTTTAACAACACCAGTCTCATATAACCTCGCTGCTGAAAGAAATTTTAAACTCAGAATCAAATCAACTTAATCCTGAACAACTCGCTGTATAATTTATTTATACATAGTTGTACACGTACATTGAGAGAAAAAGAGCTGATTATTAGTCCAGGATTTAGAAGGATTCTGTCACACACAAGATTGGCTGTGCCGACAACATACAGGTTTGTTGCTTACCAGGACCAATCTGTGCACGTTCAAAGAGACGGAAATCGTATATATTCTCCATCGGCACGTACAAGATAAGAACGTTTTTATATACTTTAATAAACATTATCTGGTTGTGTTTGGAAATTACGCAGTCCCATTCTTATATACGATCTAGATTTTCTCTTCTGGCCGGAAATATATCAAAACTCCATTTAGGAAAATTGTACGTAACCTACGGAAAAAATAATTGAATACATAACAGCATCTACAAAATCTGTGTGGAGCATAAACACAAAGATAAGGAGTACGTCTATACCATCAAGGCAGACCTGATTCCCACCACAGTGTAGAAAATCTGAATCAAACCACTGATTGCAGTCCTCCGGCCATGGCAGAAGCAGCGCCATTAAAGCAGCCTGTAGCCGGAATCTACGGATTTTCCTTTTAAACCAAACATTTGTATTTGTTCGAATATAATCACTCCCTGAATGTAAGCGGCCCTCTAAAAATTAATTGTCTATTTCGATAATCCGTTTAATAAGCAGATATAAACATCCCTGTACGACCACAGATAGAGTTAAGTAGTACCTCTATCTCACCTATTAGATTTCCAATGTTTGATGACTGAGTAAACAGAAATTGATGGTAATTGTTTGATTGTAAATACATTGATTATCTTTTATAATTGTGCAGCCTACACCTCATCTCATATCCAACAATAATACAAGAGTATTAATAAGTGTAGTTCTTGCATAACCGTATTTTTGATACTGGTCCTCATGTTATAAAGTTATGTTATTATAAGTAAATCACATTTATCGTTAAAACAGAGCTAAAAATAACAGACTTAAGAAAAATTAGCAAGTAAACAGGAATATGACATTATAAGTGCCCCCCCCCCCAAAAAAAATAGGCCATTTAAAAAAACAAAGGAACGCTTATATTCAAGTAAATACGATATTTACCCTATATTACAAGTTCAGCGCCTGCTTAGGATGAGGAACAAAAATCAAAATAATCAATTATGGATAACTAACTTCATAGTCTTGGAGGTAACATTCATGAAAGCTCTCCACTGACTTCTGTCCTTAACCAACTAAATCCAGTTTCTACTCTGTATTCCCATTTCTACAACATCCATCTTAATATTGTAATTCCACCTACGCCTCCCCATTACTTTCATATACATCATTTTCGTACAATTCCATTAGCCAACTACTAAAGCGAGTTTCTCCATGAACGGTTTTGATTTCTATTCCTGGTAAAGTTGAGTGTTTTCCTCAGAATAGTGGTCTGAATTTTGCTGTAATGAACAGATCCCGTTTCTCGTAGGTTCTATGCTGAAAACGGATTATAAAATCAAACGAACTAATCAATTAACGAAATTCAATCCTTTAGGTCGCACTTAACCATAATTTAACAACCATTTAAAGTATTTTTAACAACCCCTAGTAAATCTTATCTAAAATGTTAGCAGGTATTATAAAAAGTATGGTAAATTCTGTTCTGCACTGAAGATTGTAAAAAGAATGATAAACGTGGAACATTTCGAACGTTATTACCTTCATATTCAGCTCCGAGAAATATTTTTTTTCTTTTACTTCTTTATTCTATTCTCTCTTTAACATTATATATCCGTTTTAGTGTACTATGTGATAACTCGGAACTCAAAAGAAAGAAAAAAAACCTTTGATAATAATCCTTGTCCATATTCATAATTCTTCTTTCTTCAGGCCCTTTTTCTTTATTATTTTTCTTCTTTAGGTGAATATTTTTTTCATTCTAAATAGAGCTGTTTTTTTCTAGACCTCAATTTACTATAACGCACAATCTCGAAAATGACGACTTTTAAAACTTATTCTCCTTTTCTTTTCTTATTTTAAAATAAAGGGAATATTGCATCCCAGAGGCAAAATCCTAGTTTTTAAATGTATTTTTTTTCTCTCTAGAATTTATTTCCACTCTTTGGAAGAAGAAAACGATTGTCTGATTTTTTCGACCTAGAACCATTTTCATATTTTTTCTTTTCAATAGACTAAAATCAAAACGGAACTAATTTTCTTCTATTTTATTCAATTCCTCTGCAAGAATGGATGCTCCCTTTTCATTTCTCCGAATGTAGTTCAATTTATGAGAAACAAATGTTAATTTCTTATTGGAGTTACTTCCATTGCAAGAGACCTGGTGCATTTAATACCCCGATTTCAAACTAACATCACTAGCAAAGTACGAGGAGGTATCAAAACTTTCGTGCAGTCAGCTAGAAGGTGGAGAACTACAACCTCCTCGGAGAGGCGTTTTATATTTATGTTTTATGTTAACCACGCAAATTTAGAACTCGTTAGAACAGCTCTTTCTTTGTTTTATTGTTTATTTATTTATATATTTCCAGATGAATCACTGAAAGAGCAATGATTGAAAACGTTGAGGTACCGAGCGTCATTAAGTGTCTCCATCTTCAGGAGAAACAGTAAAGCAGATCCACGAAGAGCTGAAAGAAGACTATGGGAATGAAGTTCCATCTTATTGTATCCAAGATTATATCCATCATCCGTTCGTTCGGGCGAAACAAATGTCTGTACATTCGTCCGGGAGACAAACATAAATAAATAAATAAATACATAAATAAATAAATTCCTCTGCTGTACATAACAGTGATAGACCCGCTTAAAAATAAACCCAGGCACACCCACAAAGTTTACGTTCTACAATTATCTCTGCATAGCACAGCTCACCTGTAGTTTAGAATGCTCTTCATGCAAGGGAAAAGTAGACTGAGAACAAAACCAACTCCTGTACTCCCCGACCAAGAAAGGTCATGGTGGACAACATAGTGTGCGTGGGTCTTCTCCGGGTCAACATGTTTCCTTCCACTTTCTCATTCCACCAATTCTTCCATCATTTACTTTCCTTAATATCCGTCTCTCTTAGTATAAATGACATAATCGTTGGACGTCAAACAAAGAATTCAAACTCCTAAGCGAAATTTGTCACACATACTTCCTTCTTCCAATTTCCCGAATCTAAGAATTATAGATCTACGCTTAGTGGCCCCAGAAAAGAAAGTAAGTCACTGGATATTTTACCCTGTGTCCTTCGAATGAAATTTAATTGGGAATACTATTTCCCTAAGTTTCATGACCAGGAGACATTTACCCGAAGAACAGATCGTTAAATTCAAAAACATTTCTTGGACGCACGAAAAATCATTGCCTTTAATCTGGACAGAGATAAAAATCCCCAATAAGCTAGAACAGCTCGAATAAAATGGTTCAAAAACAATAATAAATAAGATTGCGTCAAAGTACAACATTATGGTCGATTAGATTACTTTTTACATAAGTTAGAAGATGTGTGCGTCACACATTAATGTAGAAATTCTGCAGAATGGTCCGATAAATGTATTAAAGCAATAGTGACGAACTTCTCTGGTGGACTTCAATTACTTCATCGAAAAAAAAAATAATAATGCCCCTCATCAATCCGTTTTGTTAGGGATTTCTATTACAGCATGCTCAAGAAGACCATCCGATCACCTGTGCTCCAAACCACAATAACAGGTACGTAAAACAATAAATATCTTTAAATAAAATTTTATTCCAGAATTACCCAGAAGTTAAAGATGTTTGGAAAGAGGAAAGTATCAAACAGAGTCGAGAAAAAGTAACTAAAGGTAAAAATAATTTAAACTAAATAACAAAACTTTGGAAAATTAAAATTTTATACGCCCTTGACCCATTTTTGATTATAATAATAACTCCTTTCAATATGTGGACATCACCACATCCATGTAGATTCGATTCTTTTCCATTTTTATTGTGTTTGTTTCAGAATAAAGAAGGAGAAGGGTACCTGAATAAAAATTAGACCCATAACATTATCTATTGTTTTATTATTAAAATATAATGTGTAAATTTTGAAGTCTCTTGATAACCTTATTTGAAATCATTTTAGGAACCTTAGAAAATTGTCAGGCACAATCACAGAGATTTGTAGGAATCATAAAAATTATAGGTTACATGCATACATATATACACATATATAGCATGTTCATAGATGCATTGTTAGTTTTAGTTGTCAGAAACAGAAAAAAATGTATAATTGAAAAAAATATATAATAATGTTATGTGTCAATAATAGAATAAAAGTCGCATAGTATTTAAAACGTTAATATAATTTTAATTTTTCGAGTCATAGTATTCATATTTGGTGTCAATTTTTTCCCTGCTAAAATATTATTACAAAATTATATATATAAATACACATATATGTACATTTATTTACTAGTGCAAGAGCACATCATGTATTCGTATAGCTCTGTTAAAAAGCTCAAAACAAACAATAAGTTAATTCCTTGCTATCGAAAAAACCTCTATTGATACAAACTAACAAATTATCAATGCAATTGTAAGGTTGAACCTTACAGGCATCCATTAAAGAAAAGGACAGACCAACAGTTGAACACCTGGTCAGGACCTGATTCCATAACGAGAGTTTGGCTCTATAACACGTCAATCTACATTTTAAAATTTTGTAATAATTTTACCTTTTTCCGTCATTATTATTTTGGCAAATGCAAACTAAACCTTGTTATATTAAAAAAGTAAATGATAAGGATTATGGAAAAAAGATGTACATAAATATAAATTACGTATGCATATGATTATGAAACAAATACATAAATAGTGTAATGGCGTAAGAGAAATACCAGATTAAAACAAAACTACTGAATAAGACTATTTGCTATCGACAGCGAAACCCTCGTCAACGCAACAAAATAAAAACGTATACTTTATTTTTTTCATCTAATTTGGGTAAAATATGCACAAATTAGCAACATTGAATCTTATGTTATCTCCACCTTCGACTCGCATGCACCAAAAATAAGTTTTGTCTTTATACGTGTGCTTATTTGGAACAATAACTCTCTGTTCAAGCGTAGGTAATAGCCAGTTTCTGCGTAATTTCTCACTGGAGCAAAAGTAACAAGTCACCCCATCTGCCCAAAATACATCTAAGCTTGTTTCTGATTGGATAGTTTGTGTTGATCAACCAATGATGGACATTTTTACAATGAGCATGTAATTTGATGGTCAGAGGTCAGACGGTGACCAAGAAAGACCTAATTCAGTGGACCAAGTGGATGAATAGTAGAAAGGTCGAACAAGAAGTCGGCCCGGTTCTCGAAAGAGGGAAATGCAACAAGTCAATCGACCTGCTGTGACAATAATGAAGAGACCACATACTCCTTCGGCTCGACAAGTGTATAGCAAATAAGCCAATCAAGGTCACGGTTTCAAATATTAAGTGTGTCTAACCCTAAAACTTACGTTGGCCAAAGATTGTTAGCAGTTTGTTAGATATCTGGAAAAGCTGTTTTCTGGATTCAGTAATTATTATATTTCAAAGTAAAAGCTATCGTCACGGACAATAACACGGAAGAAGACTGTAAGTAAATTAATTTCTAATATTAAAAAAAAAAGAATAACGCAGCGGTTAAACTGTTTTAAAATTACATTTTCTTTAAAGTCAGCATGAAGAAGGAATTATATTTTAAACCAGCGCGTCAGATGGAAACTTGTTGGCAAAAAAGAAGAAGAAGCGCGCAATTGAATGTAAATAAGTCCATTTCGAGCCGCTCACATTTTTGTGTTTATTCGTATATTTTATGTATCGATTTTTTTTTATAAAAGGTAACTAGCTAATGTTCAAAATATATACGGTCGCCAAATAACTATATACTATAATTGTTATAAATATTTTTATCATGTTTATATATACATTTAATATCTTTGTGCCTGTACATGAAAAGCTATAGTAAGAGAAGTGTTTTAAAATGTAAAACAATTTAAAATTAAAATATTATTCTTTTAAACGTACTTTTTGCTTGGGTAGTTATTTAAATCAAAATTAAGATTCCTAATACTGCGAGAACGTAGGTCGCGGAATGTACTTCTCATTTATAGTTAAATTAGTGAGCTATTGCTCGCATTAAACATAAAAAGTCAATAAATTCATATTAATAATTAATAGCCCAGACGTGAACGACCACGTTGATACCCATTGTCATTCAAATCTCCCAAGTTTGGGTGACGATTGGCACTGCAAAATATGTACCCTGCTGGGAGGGATAATGGAAAACTTTGTACATACTACGTCCTCATTACAGTACAAGGGTAAAATAACGTAGTCTCTCACACCAGCGATAACAATTTTATGAGTAAATATGTGGCGTTATGTACTCTAAACTATATAAAAAATAAAGTAAGCTTTTGAAGATATCTCTTTTCTTTTGAGTATTGCAAAAATTTCTTCCTAGAAGATAGCTTTCGATCTTTAGTCTTTTCTCTGGTATTTCATGGGTCCTAAAGTGTCCTTGAAAAAGTTCTACGAGTGAGTTTTGTCTACTAATAATAATCTATATTTTTCTTTATTTTGTTCTCTTTTCTTTTAATTCTTTGTATACCCTACCAGTCTGCCTTCCCCACTTGAGCATCACACTC